>NC_136061.1:1343910840-1344510840 GCF_964261635.1 Lissotriton helveticus | reverse complement strand
CTGGGATAATTGGTCTTGCGGCGCCTGAGGAAGTAGAGTTTCATGCTGGGATAATTGGTCTGGCAGCGCTTGCGGCGCCTGACGTCCAACAAACGTGCACAAGCTGCTCAACCTTGAAGCGCGTTCACAGACCTGGGTCGGCTCGTGCCCAGGTCTGTATCGGGCTCGTTCACAGCTGTGACTCCCTTGTTAGGTCTCAAGGCGGCTATAAGTCTCGTTGGCGGCAGGGCTTCGCCCTGCAACGCCAGCGAGACCTAAAAAGTAACCAGTATTGTTTCTGAGGAGAGGCTTGTGGTGCCTGTAAGCAATACTCTCTGTAAATCTCCTAGCCAGGACACAGTTACTAACGGGCAGTTGAATAAGCGGAGCACTGTGTCAAAAAGAGCCTCAAAGAAACCGAATAACCGGGACAAAGTCACTAATAGTGCCTCTTTGAAAAAAGGATCTGGAATAAAAAAACTTGTAGAGTCAACTGCACGGGACTTTGTAGAGGAAATTTTTACCTCTCGGTTGGAGAAGGCCCTAACTAGTTTCGCTAAGGACATTGTTGATACTTTGAATATTTGTGTTGCCAGCCTACTAGAAAAATGTGAACGTATTAACTCAGTTCTAACTGTGCCCAATTGTGTACCTGGTTCTGCCCAAATACCTGTATGTCCTAGGTGTACCCTTAAATCAGGCTCTGGGATAATTACGGGGGAAGAAGAAGAAGAAGGGTCTATGATTTTGAGTCCCCCAAAGGCTGAGAACCCCGTGCCTGGTTCTATTATAACAAATGGTCAGCACTGTTAGCTCTGTCAGTCTTTGGATGGTCTCCCATAATTTTTGTCCCTTTTTGCCTCCCATTATGTTTTTTTTCAACAATCCTTTTTGTATGGTTTTAGGTCTCCGGGTGCCCCACCACTGCTAACCAGTGCTGAGGTACAGGTGCGCCTTTCTAAAATGGTGGATGGGGGGGGGTTCCTAAGATTGATGCCATTAAGGAATTACCTCAGAGCTCTGGTCTATAGGATAGCATTAGGGGGTTCTAGAACCTTCCAGTAGCTTCTAGTGACCAGGGCCCAGGCTATATAAGGGAGGACAATGGGCGGCCATTTTGTCTTGACAGGAGCTGGCTGGAGTGCAGACTACAGAGGAGGGGGAGTGTGACTTAAGCTGCTTTGATTGCTCTCAGGGGCTGCTAGGTGGTGGTGGTTGCTGCCTCCCTTCCTTCTGATCTGGCCCAGTTGGTGAGAGTTGCTAGAGCCAAGTTCTGGTGTGATCATTTGACCAGAAGGACTGGACTTCCCAAACAAGTGGCGAGAGTGACTTGGCCCCAGCCCTAGGAGCCTTGAGGGTGGCGCTGCTGGTGGGGTTGAAAACGTGGAATCAGGAGCTTTGGTCCATACCCCTGAAGTAAATTGGGGTCTTAGGACTTGCCCTGACTGACTGCCTGCCCTACTGGGAAAGAGCTGTACTGGCCGAAGTTATATGTCGCCAAGTTGATGTCTGGCTGTATTGGGGGGAGCCCAGTCCCTTTGCCCTTCTGTAACCCTGTGCCGCTGAGGTAGCGCGGCCGAGCGCACAAAGCGTGAGGGAAAGACTAGCAGCTCCAGCTCGGGGAGAGACGCTGGGCGGGGTCGCTTGGCAACAGACTCCAGCCCTGCGCGCAGCCTCTATTCAACGAGTCAGAGCCTTTCAGGAAGGCTAAAGCAGGCGCGTTCGTCAGGAGCCGGCTACCCTGTGGCTGGCTTCCTGAAAGAGCGCCGAGAGAGTGAGGAGGGAGGCCTGCCAGACGCAAGGCCTCCGAGGAGTTTACCGCCTGATCCGTTCACCGTCCCAACCCTGTCTCGGACAAAGAGTCAAGACCCGAGCAGGGAGTAGGGAGGAGGACCGGGCTACCGCTTCATTCTTCAGTGGAACCAAGGAAGGTGCTGGTCGGGCGCCAAGGTAATCGGGAACCCCACAGCGGAGGGTGGGGAAGAAGAGGGAGAACTTGTTCAGGGAGGATCCTCAAAGGAAAAGGGGAGAGACAGGAATTAGGCCCCGGAAAAGTAGAATATCTGCCTACTGTGACTAATCTGACAAGGCGGAATGGAGTCCGGACCTTAACCTCCCCTGGAAATAGATCCTTCTGAGGCAGATCTCGTGCTCAGGAACTATAACGTGTCTGTGTACTTTAATTCAGCAATTGGTACCTCAAATCCAAATATTTTTCCCAGTTTAATTCAGAATAAGGGGAAGAGCCCTGCTGAAACAGAATTTCTTCTATTTTTATGCTTCTTCTAGGGAATTGCTCATATCTGTTTTCATAATAGTCAATGCACTTATTTGATCGGCTGTATGACAACCAGTTACAAGTGAACCATTTAAAGAATAATACCTGTTGCAGAGCAAACTGAATGTGTTTTAAATATTGATACTTTGACTGCCATAGAGGACATTATGTATTGACCATTGGTTGTACTTAACCTTTTAGTCCTGGACCTAATTAACTATGTAATGAAACTCTCATTTGAAATTCACAATATAAAGAGATAAAGTATTCCATTCAAAAGATGGTGTGGTGTCATTTTTGGTGGTTTGCGCTGGGGTATTGTAGAGTGTGAAATTAAAAGCACGTCACGTATGCCTTCTAGATTTAGCCTTCCAGCTAGTGCCCTGCTACCCTGAGTGGGTCGGCAGTCCAGGTTCCAATAGACACGACCGCAATTGACATAGGGAGACACAGAGGAGCCCAGCAAGGAACTCTGGGTTACGAAGTAATTTAGAACCACCCAGGTGTAGTGGGAAAATCAGGGACCTACAGCCTAAGAGTTATATAGTCATTCAACCTAATATTAATCTCCCTCCTGAAGCAGCTCCACTGGTGGATATTCTTGTAAGAGTCCCTCCATTGGTGGTGGGAGTGGTTGAATCAACAGAAGCTCTGTTGTCAGTAACTAAAAAATTGTGTGATCTTAACTGTTCGGGTGACTCTGAGATTTCTTCTAATATTATAATGGCCAGGCGAGTTGGTTGGTTAGGCAGTTCTCAAAAGGTAGTTAAAGGGGACTGTGTTTTAACAAACCCCATGCTGCTGCTCGGCTGTTGTGGGATGCCTCAGATTTGAAGGGGGAGGATGGTAGCATTAGGGCTTTATCATTGGGGTTCTTTTACCGCCATCCCCCCCAGATGTCTAAATATAGCCTGGAGACCTCTCCCAGAACAGATATATGGGAGCTTAGCTCGGTCCCCCTATAGTGCCCTGATTAGGGAAGATCAGTCTGGCAGGAGTACCCCTAGAGTCTCTTCTCTGCCAAAATTAGCTTGTACCCAGGCAGCTAAGAAAAGGAGACTCTAGCTTTATCTAACAGGTTTTCACCCTTGTCTCAGTTAGATGAGAATGACTGACTAGAGCCCATAGTCACTATCCCTCAACTCCCTACTATGGAGCCTGGCATCCCTACAGAGATGGGTGTTAAATTTAGGCTAATGAGTTGGAATATAGCAGGGCTACGGTCTAAAAGGGATGACCAGAACTGGTTACAGTTTATTAAGGATTGCGATATTATAGCCCTGCAAGAGACCTGGAATAAGGACAATAATTTTGGGGTTGATGGTTTTAAATCTTATTTTCAGCCGGCCCACCCAACATTAGCGGGTAGAGCTAAGGGAGGGTTGATCCTCCTTCTTTCTGTAAAACTAAAGGCCTCTGTAACGATTTTAGACTCAGCCTCTCCTAATTGCTTAATAGCTGAGCTCACTACCCCGAACCATCCTAAAACATTGATAATTAATTTTTATAATTCCGGGGACAGTGAGTACGCAAATTAGTATCTTTGTTACCGGACACGGTTTTTAGAAATATATAGAGTACAGCAAACCACTTATGTTCACATTATCCTTATGGGTGATTTTAATATTCATCTGTATAATTTTAATTGCCAAATTAACAAAACTTACGGTCCCCCTTACTTGTCGTCGCCTCACTTTGAACACACTTCCAAAGGGGAGGCCCTTGAAGAACTTCTCTCATATGTTGACCTTTATGAGCCAGGTTTCTTTGATATCAGTGAGAGGGTTATAACGTTTAAAGCAAGAGAAAGTGAGACGATTATTGATTATATATTTATATCACCTGCTCTCTTAGGGAACGTACTGTTTTATATTGCCACAAGCTCCCCCCTTTAGTGACCACAACCCGGTCATTTTAGAGCTGGATAAAGGATTCTGTTTTATAGATGTTACACCTAATATGAAGGGGCCTATAACTGTGACCACGAAAGATCAAGGGAGGAGATTAAAATGGGCAAAAGTAGTCCCTGACCATTTCCTTGATAATCTATGCTTTAAGGTCAAAGACGATATCAGGAAATGTGCAGATTGTTCTACCCCGGAGGGGGCGTCCATCTTAGCCTTTGAAGCTATATGTAGACAGGTCGCTATAGACCTAACCATTATCTCTAGGCCCAAAACAAAACAAGAAAAAAGATGGTTTGATTCTAAATGTTCTAGGGCCCATCAAAACCTAATAAAATCTTTGAAAGCTAATCCTAGGGACAAGGCCCTCCTAGCTAGTCTTAGGAAAGACTATAAATTAACTATACAGACTTGAAAAAATGAAATTAAAACGGAGGCACGGGATGTCTTAATGTCTGAAGAAGTCCTAAAGGATAGCTCAAAGTTCTGGGCCATTGTTAATAGCCCATTGCTCTCGGGGGAGGAGAAAGGTTTACTGGATATAAATATTCCAGAAGAAGAGTGTTTGACTCACTTCGAAGGTATTTATGCGAGCAATGAGGTGTTTGAACCCTTTTTGGCCCCTACCAGTAGTCTTCCTTTGCCCGTACTAGTGTTTAATGAGAAGGATGTTGAGAGGGCAATAAAGGAATCTGCAAGTAATAAGGCTCCTGATCCAGACGGAGTTCCTGCCGATTTCTATAAGGGTAATGTAAATCTTTGTGCCAATATTTTAACAAATGTTTTTAATGCTAGTGTTATCCAGGGGTTTCCTGTTTCATGGTCCCACTCTATTATTATCCCTGTCTTTAAAAAGGGGCAGAGAGGGGATCCTAGGTACTATAGGCCTATCTCCTTAATCGATTCTTCTGTTAAAATATTAGGAAAAGTGATTCTGACTAAGGTCTCAGAATGGGTGACAAAATGATTATCTGTCCAATCTTCAGTTTGGATTCAGATCAGGCAGAAGTACATTGGATCAGTGCCTACATTTGTATTTATTAATTAATAAGTATACCATATAGCCTTATGCAGGGGTGCAGGGTGGGGGGTAAGGGTTTGTTGTAATGTTTCTCTTTTTGTTTTTCGCGTATAATATCCTGTTCCTTTTCTGTTATTGGATGCCTTCCTGAGGGGTTGAATTTGAATTTAAAAGCATTTATAGAGCGCTCGTGTACTAGGCAGTTTCTTGGCGCTTAGGAGGTAACAGTGGCAAAAACAAGTAGACAGAAAACAATGGGCTAACAGTTGAACGCTTGCTGGAACAAAAGGGTTTTTAAGGCCCTACGGTATTCCATATAGGAGGGCAGAAGTCTTACTGAGGGTGGGAGGGCGTTCCAGAAGGTGGGGGCCAGGACTGAAAATTTCTGACCGCCAGCTCTTTTCTTCTTGAAGCGTGGTACTGCCAGCAAGCCCAGGGAAGAGGAGCGAAGAGCTCTCGGCGGACAGTAATTCGTGATAGCAGAATTGATAAATTCCGGAGCAGTACCTGCTCGGGCTTGAAAAGTGAGGCATCCCAATTTAAACAGTGCCCGCTGTTTAATAGGGAGCCAGTGAAGGGCTTTCAAGAGGGGGGTAGAATGGTGTGACTTAGCCAGGCCGTAAACCAGGCGAGCCGCCTGGTTCTGGACCAGCTGAAGGCGGTGAAGGGCATATGCGGGAACACCGATATAAACGATGTTCCCGTAATCAATTTTTGACAGAACCATGGCCATTATGATCAGTTTGAGGGCGGGAACAGAGAAAAATCGGGATATTTTCCTGATAGTCCGTAAAGAAAAAAAACAAGAAGAAACAACTGAACTAATATGTGAATGGAGTGTAAGTTGGTGATTAAGAATAATACCTAGCGTTTTAACTGATAGGGAGGGAGTGGGGGGGGGGCACCCAGGGATGGTGGCCAAAAAAGAGAGGACCAAGGATTACCGATGCCGCCCGTCAGGACCAGCTCCGTTTTGTCCGGATTTAGCTTAAGGTGGTTCATATTCATCCATTCACGGATGAATAGCATCACGGACTGGAAGCCGGTTTGACCTGACGCAGCCGGGGACAAATCAAAAATAAGTTGGAGGTCGTCGGCATAATTATACACTGCGACCTCCATGTGCTGCAAAGCAAAAATAAGAGGGAAAATGTATAGATTAAAAAGTAAAGGGGAAAGGGAAGAGCCCTGGGGAACCCCACAAGTTATTTTACGAGGGGGAGCAGCGAATTCTGCCAGGTGAACAGCCTGAGAGCGATCAGACAGGAAGGACTCCAGCCAGGCCAGGGGGGAGCCCTCGATGCCCGCCGACTTGACACGGCGCAGGAGGATGGAATGGTCCACCGTGTCAAAGGCGGCGGACAGATCTAATAAAACGAGGGCCTGAGGAGCGCTGGAGTCCAACCCCTCCCTGAGTCGGTCCAGGACTGAAATGACCACCTTCTCTGTAGAATGACGGGGGCGGAAGCCTGCTTGGCAGGGGGCGGGATACTCGCTGCCCTCGATGAAGGAGCTCAAGACCTGAGTAAGGTGAGACTCAGCGATCTTCCCTAAAAAAGGAAGGAGGGAGATTGGCCGATAGTTGGCCGGGGCGCCGGGGTCTGCCCCAGGTTTTTTTTAAAATGGGGATGACCGTAGCAGCCTTAAAGGAAAGGGGAACAGTACCTTGTTTGAATGAATTGTTTAACAGGGTAAGGGCAGGGGAGGGACAGTCCAGGAAAATCTGATTTAATATGCGTGCTGGGCAAATGTCGGCGGGGGAGCCAGATTTCACCCGTCTGAGAAGAGGGGGAAGTGAGTCCAGAGTCAGAGGGGGGATGAGGGCTAAAGACTGGCTGTTGGTGGGAATGGGACACTCACAGAAGGAGGGTGAGGGAGGGGGAATGTTAGCCTTGATGGTAGCCACTTTTTCTATAAAAAACTCATTAAGAGAGTTGCACAAAATCTGTGAAGGGGGAATTTTTAACTGGGTCCTATCAGAGGCGGCCAACTCATGGACCATCGCGAAGATCTCTCGTGGCTGGTTCTCAGCCGCCAGAATGCGTCCAGAGAAGTAGTCTTTTTTTGCGGCTAAAATATCTCGCTTATATTCAGAGAGAACTGTGACGTAAAGCTGCCTGACTAAGGGACAGTAAGCACGTCGCCATGCGCGTTCGGCTTGTCGCACTATTAGTTTCTTAGCTTTTAGGGCTGGACTAAACCACTTATTGGCGTTGTGGACGCGGTTAATAGTTACCCGCTTAAGTGGGGCTACGTGGTCGCAGGTTTTGACAAGCCAATTGTCCAATATGGTGACCTGGGAATGTAGAGCTAGACCCTCGAGGGTCGGGAGGGAGGAGCGGAGCGAACTACACAAGGTGGGGATGTCAACTCGACTCCAATTCCGGGTCCAAATGTTTTTGGGATGACGTGGGGGGGCGGGGGTATTAAGGGCCAACGAGAAAGACAGAAGATGGTGGTCCGACCAGGCACAGGGCAGTACCGAAGGCGCCGAGATGGGGATGTTAAGAGTCCATATCTGGTCGAGTATATGCCCCTGCCTGTGTGTAGAGGTGTGAACATGTTGCGAAAAATTCAGGCTAAGAAGTAATGCGGTAAAATCTTTAGATATTGCATCCTCAGCAGGATCGCCGGGCCAGAAGTTAAAGTCTCCAAGGACTAGCACTGAGGCATTGTTGATGGACAGAGTGCCTAGGAGTTCCTGAAATGTAGTGATAAAGCCAGGGGAAGATTGGGGAGGACGATAGACCAAAACACAGGTAAGAGGGGTTTTAAAAGAAACAGAACGTACCACTAAACAGTCTGACGTTGGCAGGGTGGAAGAAGCCAGCGTCTGAAATTGTAGCCCCTCACGCGCTATTAGGGCAACTCCACCCCCCATCTTCCCGTTTGGGCGGTCAGCGCGGAGAGCAGAATAAGAGGGGGGGAAGGGCCGCCAGGACATCAGGAAGGGAGTCCTGGCGGTACCAGGTTTCCATTAGGAAGAGCAAGTCTGGGCTCTCGGTGTCCAGCAGATGGAAGATGTCAGTTTGGTGCCGCACTGCGGACCTGGTATTAAGTAAAAAAGCAGAAGTGGCAGGAATAAGGGTGGGGGCACGTGGGCTAGGAGTGGGCGGTGTAGTGATAAGAGGAACAGGTCTGGGACAGTGCTGGAAGGGGCTAGAACGGGCAATACCATGTGCTATGATACCAGCAAGAGTGGCAGGATCAAGTGGATAACCGGTATGTAAAGAATGTAATACTTGCGAAGAGTAAGTGAGCAGATGAGCATGGTGGTATGGCCCTGGTCCCGGCCTGGCGCGGACGGGCGCAGAGCGCTCGTCCGCTGCGCTTCCGCCATTGCGTCATTAAGTACCAGGAAAGAGAAAAACACTAGCCCGCTGACCTGCCAATCGGCCAGCAGGGCGGAATTGAGGATGTGGGGGCGGAGAAGGGATTTCGTGCTCACGTGGCCACCGCCGCTGCAAACGGCACAAGCCGTGGCGGATCGGTGCCTGGAGCCTAGAGACAGTAATATAAAAGCGAAGCGTTGCGCCGAGGAGCGGCGATCAGAGGCAAGTAAATATTAAATTGTTAGCAAAATCAACAATTTAACCAAACAGTACATAAGGCAGAAAGTAAAATCAAACACAGAGCGCGAATTTTTAAAATGTTTAAAATTGGGAGCCAGAGAAGCGCATAGCCTCAGCAACCTCTTCTTACCAGCTATTAGCCCCGAGTGCCGGCTACGCTGGACTTTTGAATAGTAGCTATTCCAAACACTAGCCCGCTGACCTGCCAATCGGCCAGCAGGGCGGAAGTGAGGATGTGGGGGCGGAGAAGGGATTTCGTGCTCACGTGGCCATTTGTATTGATTGGTGGGTGGACGGGTCCTAGGGGTGGTGATGTGCAAGAGATCCTTTATAATGTATTGCCTTTAAGTGCTGCAAACGGGGAGCGATCGTTGTTTTGCTATGGTTCAATTCTTTTAAGCCTGCCTGCCACTCGAACTTTATGATTCTGTTTCTCCTTTAAAATCCTGTTCCTAAGGGTGGCGGCCTTACGAAAAGTGTCGAACTGGTCGGTATGATATATCCCGTGTTCTAACGATCGCATAGCCACGGTAGCTGGATATTTAGCTTTCGCCTTATGGAATTTCCGTGCATTATCCACTGTTGGTCTGTACAAATATTTCTTATTCCGTAATCTAAGGCATCTGCCGATTGTTTTCTTGTATTTCTTTAATAAAAAGAAGTTAAAAAAAAAATGTATACCATAGCCTCCAAGGGATCCATTTATTTGGGATTTATGGATTTATCCACAGCCTTTGATCTGGTGAACAGATCGAGGCTGTGGACCATTCTGCTTGACATGGGGATTGACCCCTGTTTGGTATACTTTCTAGCAGATCTGCACCGGGATCTGTTTGCGTTCGTAAGGGTGACCCAGGAGGGCAATTGCACTAGACACTTTAAATCTGGCAGAGGGGTTCAACAAGGGTGTATCTTGGCCCCTCTACTTTTTACACTTTACATTAATGCTATAGATAAAACCTTGGGCAATGCTAGTTTGGACGTTCTGCGTGTAGGGAACAGTACCATCCCGGTTCTTCTATACGTGGACGATGCCGTCCTACTAGCCCGTACCCCGCTAGGTCTACAGAGACTACTGAACTTCTTTGGGGAGTTTATCAGTTCTCTGGACCTGGTAGTTAATATCACTAAGTCACATGTTCGGACTATGGGATTACGTAAAAACAAAGTCAGAACGTTTTATTGTAAAGGGGCAGAGGTTACAAGGGTGAAGGTTTTTACTTATCTGGGGGTCGTGTTTGATGATGGAAGCTCTTGGGCCCCCCAGTTCTTAGCAAAAAAAAATAGCGTAGAAAGATCTTCATCTGCCCTATTAAGTTTCCCCGACGATTAGGAGGAAAGCCATGTGAGGCTATTCTCTCTATCTATAAAGCGAAATGTTTGGTGATAGCAATATATGGTGCAGCAATATGAGGGTACAAGAAAGTGGAGAGTAGTACAGAAGGTTGAAAATAAATGTTTTCGTTCACTTCTTTCTATCCCCCAATCGACCCCAACTTTTGCCATCCATTAGGAGCTGGGGATGGGATATGTTTCCGATTTGATGAGCATGGCTCCCCTAATCTGTTGGATAAAAACATGGTTGAACCCAGAACTTACCCCAAATCGCCAGATTTTAAAAGATTGTGTCAGTCTAGATAGAGCTACTGATATACAGTGTCTCTCTTATATTAAAGCAATGTTTATAAAACTTGGGCGCCCAGAAATTTATGATACACCAGAAGGAATTGTCAAAGGTGATATCAGTTGGGTTAAAGAACACTTCCTGAGCTTAAGGTTACAGGAACGGGAGAGTGAGGAATTAAAAAAACCCTTGGTTAGGGCTCATTTTTTATCAAGTACATCACCATCTATTGAGCCCTACCTAAGGTTAGTAGCAAAGCCTTTTCATCGGTGGTTACTGATAAGATTCCGTTTTAATCTGATTCACCTTTCACTGGGGAATTTCCAAGGCTGGTCCAAACCAGAGGATGCAGCACTTTGTGATTGTGACCATAGTTCAATTCAGGATACTGCGCATTTCATACTATTTTGTGATTTTTATTCTGATATTAGAAAGAAGTTCATTATTCCACTTGTAAGAGGTAAGGGGTTTTTACAGGTCAAACCAGCGGTATTGTACCTGCAATTATTGGACAACCCCTGGAATATTTTAAATATCGCACATTTTCTTGTAGCTGCTTTCCAGTTGAGAAAAACAAGATGCCCAGTATTGACTGCAACATGAATTCTCCTGGATTTTTTTATAAAAAAAATGAAATTATTTTAACTGAGATTGTTCCATGTTTTTAATATCCTTGTATCACCCGATTGTATTATGATATGTGATTTGTATGTAAACTTTTATGATTTTAATTCATCGAATACAGTGGTTTTGACTTGACTTGAAGTAACCTGTTTTATAGACTTGCGCTTGCAGTTTAGGTGACAGCAGATGGGTTTGTGCCAGACTTAGGGGATGGCAGAAGGTGTTATTGGGGACATTCAATTTCAGCTGCCACTTTTTGTCTATTTTACTTATATCATCGGGCATTCGTTTATTTAACATTGAATAAATACTTACAATCCGTGGTAGGCTTGGCCCGACTAATCAATCTTTGCAAACCTTGCTAGTCCACCGGTCTTGTTTGTTAAATAGCCTGTAATAGCGTGGTACTGAAATATCTGATTGTTGCCCAGATTATAGCGAGTTTTAAGAGCACTGAAGGACCAGATGCCTTCTGAGGTAATCACATCTCCCATTTTAGAAATACCGGCTTGATACGACTGTTGAAGGTACGCTGTTTCAAAAATAAGTGGAAGATTATTATTGTTTCTGATGGGGGTATAGTGATTTAGTTTACCGAGTCCAAGCAGCTAGCGTACATTAATAAAAACCCTATAAGCGTTAGTCAAACTCTTGAATCTGACCCGCTTGTAGTAGCCGAATTCCAGCTGACGCCAGAGACAACCCCTTACGCTTTCACCTAATAGTGATGTATAGGAGATGGCATTCCTGATGGGTTTTCAACGGGATGATCTGCATTAACTTGGATCTATATTGCAAAGCGGCAGCCCAAAAATACAGTTTTATATTAGGAAGAGCCCACCCTCTATCTCTAGGTAATGAAAGTAATTTTAAAAGCCCTTCTTGGCTGTGAGTAGGCCCAGATGAAATGGGAGAAAATTTGTTCAAATATATGCATCATATTGCTGTTAAAATCTAACGGGATTGTCCTAAAAAAATTGAGTAATTTGGGAAAAAGGTCATCTTTAAAATATTATTATGGCCAGGTCATCAGCGTAGGCCATGATCATCGTGTCAGTGCCAAACCTACTTAGTTCCCTTATTTCAAGCAAGGGCACCCTTGTCTCGTTCCTCGTGATATACCTATCTGTTCTGTCAGGTGTCCATTAATTGATATTCTAGCTGTAGGGTTCTGATTTAGTGCCTGCAATATCCTAGGGCCAAAGCCCATCTGCCGCATGAAGGCCCATAAAAATTGCCAGGAGACCCGATCAAAAGCTTTTTCGGCAACCAGTAGAATTAATGAGATTGAGTCTCCTGTCACCTTGGCAGCGTCAAATAAGGAGATGGTCCAACGGATATGCTCAGTGGTGCCCTTTTAACAAATGAACCCATGCTGCCATTTGGAGACAAGAGGCTCAATATTTTAGGATAATCTATGTAGGAGAGTAGGGTGTGCTATCCTATGTTCATCCCAATTTTTGCTTTTTGCTTCACTGGTTTTCGACTTAATGTGGCTATGGGCCTGCTAATCAGACCCACAGCCTGCTGTTCTCTCTCTAAATTCACAGACATGTACTTTAGATACATCACCAAATTGGTACTGGACACCTTATCAGACCCTGTACAGTGCACTATAGGTGCCCAGGGCGTAGGTGCATCCAAGGCCTACCAGGGGCTGCAGCATATCTTTTGCCACCCCTGGCTGGTACTTAAATTGACACAACTGGCTGATCACTCAGCTGGGGCAAGGTGGTGTAATCACCCCTTGCTTAGATATAGTACACCTATATCTAAACCTATATCTGGACACATATATACCTATCCGTCACTCCTACGGCAGGCCTTTACAATCTGGAGGCAGAGTGCTTGGTTTTATGTGAGATGGTGCTCTAGCATGAGCTGAGCCTGTCTGCAGCTTTCGGAACCATTTCCTTATAGCTGTTCTAGTGATACTGCCATACCATATACTCTTAAGTGCATTATACTCCTAGCGGTTAGTGCAACTCTGGTTTGGCTTTATCAAAACATGTCGTGTTTGGTGTCATACAACTTGGAATACTACCCCCTCGCCATTTCTGACGACGGGGGCAGCATCCCACCCTTCTAGAGTGAGAATAGATGTTACTTTACTGAAAACGCGGTTAATCCTAACCAGAGCCCCAGCATCACAAAATGGATGCTGCTGCCACAGACACGAGTCTGGCCTCCTGCTGCTGACCGAAACTTGGCAGAGGACGCTTGGACAAAGGGTTTCCTGTCACAGGGAGGTGTCACACCACCCCAGACAGGAGATAGTGGATTGTAGCAGGGAGGGTGAAAGAAACTAGACACTGCCTGGGGCGCACAAGGCGTCCCTGGGCAGATTCCAGTCAAACCGGTTCTGGGGCTATCCTGCCCCAGTCCTGGCGCGAAACTGGACAAAGGAAAAGGGGTGTAACCACCCCTTTCCTGGGTCCCACCCATAGGAAGGACCTAGCAGGTAATCCAGCCCCTTGATTTGGAATAAAGGTAGGAGCTGTGCAGATGCACATCAGATTATCCCGACAAACTTATGAAACGAAACTCTGGACCCTTCGACATCCCACTCGACGTGGAAGACTGAAGAATCTCCCTTGTGGTCAAGGAGTGACCACCCTGTGCAAACAGGCACCATCCAGCACCTCGACGTTTGCTTTGTTGCAGTTCCCACCGGAACTCGAGCGACAGAGATCGACAAGAGCCAGCGTTCCTGCCTTCCAACAGCCCGATCCACAGTCTATGCAGAGCTGAGACCCGTGGAGGCGACCTGAAGCGTGGGGCCGGCCATCTTGGAAAAACTACGAAGCGCTGACCGTGCCGCATCCAAGGCTCCCTCGAAGCTGTGCATTGGAGTTTGAGAAGCTGCAGCCCCGAGCAGCTTTTGCTCCGAAGCTCACCCCTCCACACTCCTCGAGTGCTGCGTGGGGCCCTTTTGCATTTTTCTGCTTGACGCGTTGATCCGGTCGCTTGCCCGTTGGCTAGCGGCCCCAGTACCGACGAACCTTTGAATTTGCTCTGCTAGTCTGGTTGCTCCAGACTGGCCCTCGCTCCCCTGAAAAGAAGCACCCGATCTCACCTTCCTGGTCCGGTCAAGAAGCGATCTTCGAATCCTGCGTGGGTTGCCTTTGCCAAGGCTTGTTGACTCTGATCCGGAAGCCGACACCGCCGACAGCGAGAGCCTTCGTGGGACAGCTCGTGATCCACTCCTGGACATCCTCGGTGCCCCAGAGTCCACGTGGCAGCGGAGACAAGCTTCATGACAACGACCTGATTGCGCCCGACATTGCCTGGTTCCTTCCTGGTCACTGGCTAGTGACCCAGACTCTGTCCCCTCTGCTTTCAGGTACTCTACAACTTCGATCCACCCTTGGATCGCACCGGACACTTCTCTTCTGGACGCTTGCAGCATCTTCATCTCCAGGCACCCTAGATCTTCGTGACGAAACCCGACACATCTTTGCACCTGTGCACCCGCTTCCTGTGGGTGAGGTAACTCTTGAACGCCGGTGCTCCTGTAGTGGTTTACACCTCTAATGTCTAAGTCTAAAGTTTTGTCCTTCTAGTCCAGTCGGAAGACTCTTAAAACTGTAACTCTTTTACGCACCATTGACTTCGCATTGGTGCATGCTTGTGCTTTAGGCACTGCACCCGAATCCCGCGGGGCTACTCCCGTCCTAACTATTGTTAGACCCTCATAGTCCAAGCGATTCCCAAGGTCCTAGGCCTTACCACTGATCGAATAGTGATTGTTATACCACTTTTTTGATATATGGTTTGAGTGGCCACCGGCCTCATCCATAATTGTGCAACTTTCATGTTATATTGTGCTTTTGTTTAAACGCTTGTGCTTCATTGCTCATAAAGAGTAGTGGGGATTATTCTAAGAATAAATACATATATTTTTATAATATATAACTTGTGTGGTGGTGTCCTTTCATTTGGTATTACAGGATTGCATGCCCTCTTGAGTTAAGCCTTTAAGGCTGCTTAGTCCATGCTACCCCTAGGATAGCTTGTCTATAAGGTTGACTTACAACCATCACCATAAGGGATTGTTTGGACTGATACAAGGTGCCCACAGAACTGTGGACATCATATACCAGGCCAACTTCTCACAATCTACATGCAATGATTTTAGAAAATATTTTAGAATCAATGTTGATAAGAGTTATAGGTCTATATGAAGACATCTCCAGTGGTGATTTGTCTTTTTTAGGGAATATAATGATCTTTGCGGTAGACCAAGAGCACGGTGGAGATGACCCGTTAAAAATGGAAACTACCATGTCCAAGAAAAGATCCTTTATTTGCTGAGAAAAGATTTTATAAAATTCAATTGGAATGCAATCCACTCCAGCGGCTTTGCCATCTGGAAGTGCAGTTGCAATTTCCTCCCAGGTTGGAGAGATTACCATTTGATCGCGATTCTCACTGTTGAGTTCGGCTACCGGTATTTCTTCCAAATAATCAATAATCTCAGCTTCTCTATATTCAGTAGGCCTCATAGGGCCAGATGTAGGTAAATCATATTTACCGACTCTTAAATACCGAATTTTACCGATTCGGTATTTAAGAGTCGGTAAATATGAAGTACCGAGATGTAGGTAAATCCAGATGTGGATTTACCGATTCTTTAAAAGTCGGTATTTACCGATTCGGTAAATACCGACCGGTAATGCTCCATTCATTCCTATGGACTTTGAAGCCCATAGGAATGAATGGGGCATTACCGGTCGGTATTTACCGATCGGTAAATACCGATTTTTGGCAAGGGTGCAGGGGGTGTCACTTTGACACCCTCTAGCACCCCCAAAAAAGGTTCGGGGGCCATATGGCAGGCATACCTGCCCTAAGGGCAGGTCTGCCTGTCATATGGCACAGGTGTGCATGCACACATGTGCATGCACACCTGAATCGGTATTTCACCATCAAATTGAATTTGATGGTAAAATACCGATTTCTTAGGCCTTGTGGGACTCATAAGAGTCCCACCTACATATCGATTTTACAGATTCTGGAAAATATACCGGTCGGTAAATTTACCGACCGGTATATTTACAGATTCGGTAAAATTACCGATCGGTAAATTTACCGAACGGTAAATTTACCGATTCTGCCCCCTACATCTCAAATTCCTTTTACCGGTCGGTAACGGCCGAATTCGGCCGTTACCGACCGGTAAAACCCTACCTACATCTGGCCCATAATCTCTTCGGTATATAATTTATCGTAGAATTCCCTAAAAGCCTCCTCTAATTTTATAGGATCGTTGGTTATCCCTTCTGAGTTTGTTTTCATTGAGGAGATTACATTGGCAGTCTCCTGTTGTCTGGTATAGCCAGTTGGTGGCCAATAAGCTTACATTCATATAGCTTTTCTCGGGACGAGGCCCTGTTCCTGACTGAACAGCCTGTATTAACTTTTTTCGGCTTTTATCATTTGGTCTTGTAAGGAATTAACCTGTGCTTTCTCTTTTTTTTCCTTCCGATGGAAAATTGGAACGTCTCCCTTCTTTGCCTGCCTTTAATGTGTCCCACACAACCTTCATCGGTCCGGACCCGGTGTTTATATCCAAAAACTCTCAGATCCAACCCATCATGTGTTCCCGATAGTTATTGTCACGTAGGAGTGCTTTTTCGAAAGTCCAGTTTGAGTTTGGTCTTCAGTCTACCCATCCCTCTAGATTTAAAATAAGTGGGTTGTAATCTGACAGGAGTCGGGGAGCGGTATCAATAAGGCAGTAATTAACCAGTGAGGATGAAACTAGAAAGTAATCAGGCCTAGCCAATGACAAATGAGGGGCTGCGAAGAAGGTGAAGCCGTCCTGATCGGGTTTCAGGTGGGCCCAGACGTCCTTTAAACCATGAGTGCTTATCAAATTGAGCTCTGCCTGGAAAACCTTAGGTTTCCTGCCTCTGTAATTCCAGGATTCATCAGATTTCCAAGTGCTAGGCAGATTTAAGTTTAAATCGCCACATAAAATTACAGGGAGTGGCCAGTATGCTAACTCCTCATTTATTCCGTCAATTATCCCCGGATCGTATTTATCCAAGACCCCCCTTTTTTAAGGCCACATTTTGGCTACAGATAAGGATTGTGCTTCTGCCAACAACTAAACAGTACATAATTAATTCTTCTTCCCCCCCACTTCCCAGCCTCCCCGCCCTCCCCCTCCCCCTGGCTCCACGCTCCCTCATTTTTAGGTCTCGGCCTGCGAAAGACTGTACACATCGGCAGTCGAGCTGGCGAGATTTAATGACGTGGAGTATTTTCCACTAGCGAGGTTAAGCCCCGCCCCTCTTTTCCATTGGCTGGCGTCACCCTTCATGCTAAACGGTGGCCAGCCATGGGAGAAGAGGTCCTAGTGACGTTCTTCTTTCTCTCTAAGCCCCGTTCTTTTCAAACTGGCTTACTTGACTTACGTTTGTGGTAAAAGCTTTCTTATCTTCTTTATGGTGCCATGTGTTTCGCCCCATAAAGAAGATAAGAAACCTTTTACGCCAGCAGGAAGAGGAACGGGCATGCCTGGAATCCCTCCCGCAGCGATGGCAGCGCAGGAAGTGCAGGCACAAGAGGACTCCTAGCAGTAAGTAGCGCTCTCCCGCTGTCTGCGCTGTCCTGGTGGCACCAGCAGCCTTTGGCTTGCTAATTCTTCCCAGCGTCTGCCTGCAGCATCTCCTGCCAGCCCCATTGCTCCACCCTCATCGGCAGACCGACTTCCAGGGAGGCAGTCATGGCTCCGCTGCACCCCTGTTCATGTCGCTTTTTGAACACAGGTTCTTGTTTACAGTTATTTATGTACTACAACATAACGCTAGAATTTACTCGTACAAGCTGGTTTGGATGCACAGCAGAACCTCTGTTCGACAGCCTCGCCGTCTGGGTGGTTGCATTTTGTTGCTTCTCGCCCGTCTTCAAGCCATGTTGTGCGCTCTATGCGACATTTTCCAAGGTGAGTGCAGCCTAGCCACCTCCCCGCCCTGTCCCTGGGACAGTTCCAGGTTGCGCAGGAGCCGTGGCACAGGTTGCCATGGGGGGTGAGAGCTCAGGCAAACACGACGGGCCGGGACGTGGGCTCTTTTTCCCTATACAGGGCGTTTGCCCCTCAGGGGCAGTGCGGGCACGGCGGGTCTCGTGCTCATGGGGCCTGTTGGCGGTGCCTCCGCGTGCTTCCCCAGGTTTTCAGAGCTTTGTGCAGGCGTTTGGTGGGCCTCTCCCGCCCGTAAGCCGGTGCTGCCCCTGGTGTGTGGGGCTTGGTGCTTGCTCCGGTAGACTCCCCCCGCCTATTTGATTGCTTGCTTTCCCGCGTGCCCGAACATCAAGGGCTCCTTGCGGTAAGCGGGCCGGCACGGGTTTGATACCTTGATTGTGGCGGCGGGACTCGGTCGTCAGATCCCAGAAGCAGTCCCCTTTGCCCTATCCCCCCTCCCCTGACCATCCCTTTCGGGTCGGGTGCCGGCAAATTGCTGCCGGGCTGCAGTGGGGGCAGGGATGGTTAAGGTGCTGTCTCTGACTATAGTCCCACTGCCCCGGGGATGCCTACTGCCCTTGTGTTGTACGCCATGCTGCGGGGGCGTCGCGTGGGGAGCAGGCACCGCGTGTCTTCCCGGGGGGATGGGGAGGTTTGGTTGCCAAACGCTGTGAGGTGCTTTCTGCAGGCATGCAGGTGTTTTCATGTTACGGGTGTGCTGCCCTGTGCGGGGGGAGTAAATTCCCAAACCTGCAGTGCCCGCGGGGCCAGCTGGTAGTCAGCTGATTGCAACCCACCAGAAGGGTGGCAGGCTAGGGAGTGAGTATGGAGGTCACAAAGTGAGTCTTGAGCTTGGCGAGTTCCGGGGGGGAAGGGGGGATCAGGAGCAGCTCACGGCCTACCTTCTTGTGGGGATCAGACTCTCTCTCCCCTGCCCGCAGGAGTCTGCTTTGCCCCAGCCCGCATATGCCTGGGGGCAGACCTCCAACCTCGACGGTGCCTGAGCTAGACCAGGGGTTGCTGTTTTTATTTCACGTAGTATGCTGCACCCTCCATTGTCGCGCAGTGACGCTCCACACAAGCCCCGCCACAGAATGTACCCAGAACTTTGTTTCTGGAAAAAAAAGTTAAACTTGGCTAGATCACGGTTTGAGAGAGCCCTCCCACCAGAAAATTAAATTGCAACAGTCACCGTCAAAGACAGGTGGTGGCTTGGTGTTGTGTGTGTGTGTCTCTGTGTGTGGCTCTGTGTGTGTGTGTGTGGCTCTGTGTGTGTGTGTGTGTGTGGCTCTGTGTGTGTGTGTGTGTGGCTGTGTGTGTGTGTGTGTGTGTGTGTGTGTGTGTGTGTGTGTGTGGCTCTGTGTGTGTGGCTGTGTGGCTCTGTGTGTGTGTGGCTCTGTGTGTGTGTGGCTCTGTGTGTGTGGCTGTGTGTGTGTGTGGCTGCGTGTGTGTGTGGCTGTGTGTGTGTGTGGCTGTGTGTGTGTGTGGCTGTGTGTGTGTGTGGCTGTGTGTGTGTGTGGCTGTGTGTGTGTGTGGCTGTGTGTGTGTGTGGCTGTGTGTGTGTGTGGCTGTGTGTGTGTGTAGCTCTGTGTGTGTGTAGCTCTGTGTGTGTGTGTGTCTGGCTGTGTGTGTGTGTGTCTGGCTCTGTGTGTGTGGTTGTGTGTGTGTAGCTGTGTGTGTAGCTGTGTGTGTAGCTGTGTGTGTAGCTGTGTGTGTGTGTAGCTGTGTGTGGCTATGTGTGTGTAGCTATGTGTGTGTGTGTGTGGCTATGTGTGTGTGGCTATGTGTGTGTGTGTGGCTATGTGTGTGTGTCTGTGTGTGTGTCTGTCTGTGTGCATCTGTCTCTGTGTGTGTGGGGGGCTCTGTGTGTGTGGGGGGCTCTGTGTGTGTGTGTGTAGCTCTGTGTGTGTGTGTGGCTGTGTGTGTGTGGCTGTGTGTGTGTGTGGGGCTGTGTGTGGGTGTGTGGCTGTGTGTGTGTGGCTGTGTGTGTGTGTGTGTGGCTGTGTGTGTGTGTGTGTGGCTGTGTGTGTGTGGCTGTGTGTGTGTGAGGCTGTGTGTGTGTGAGGCTGTGTGTGAGTGTGTGGCTGTGTGTGAGTGTGTGGCTGTGTGTGAGTGTGTGGCTGTGTGGGAGTGTGTGGCTGTGTGTGAGTGTGTGGCTTTGTGTGAGTGTGTGGCTGTATGTGAGTGTGTGGCTGTATGTGAGTGTGTGGCTGTATGTGAGTGTGTGGCTGTATGTGAGTGTGGCTGTGTGTGTGTGTGGCTCTGTGTGTGTGTGGCTGTGTGTTTTTGAAACATAAATAAAACACGTTATTTGCAATGCCAATAGCTCAAACTCGGGTAAATATGCGACCTATTGCATTGCAAATGCAATAAGTCTTGCATTTGCGAGAGATTAAGCTATTGCCATTGTAAATGACAATGCCATTTATTTATCTGTTTTCAAAACCAACACATAAATAAAAATGTTGTCTTTTACAATGCCAATAGCTCTAACTTTTGCAAAGGCGAGACTGTTGCATTGTAAATGCTTGTTTTTCCTCTTACCCTCTGCTTTTCTACCTCTCATCGTGTGTGCTAAATTTCCTGAGTCCCTTTCAAAGTGGACCACCCATAGATTTGAATAAAAATTATGCTTTTACAATTTATCTGTTAGTCAACATATTTCAGTCGGTCTAACCTGCCAGTGATAAAGTCAAATACTAAGAAGGCAAAAGCAAAAGAGAAAAAAAGAATGTTAGAGTGTAAGAAAAAGGCTGTTAGGGCCCCTGCAGAAATTTGTTTGGGTGAACTAAGTAGATATCTTTAGCTTATTTTGGCCTTTTTCTTCCCACAATGTCCTTTAGGTGTTCCCCAGCCCTGATTTCAGACAAAAAAAACCTGAGTTGTGCCTTCGAATATGACTTTCAGTCTAGCTGGATTCATTAAGTACGCTTGGGCTCCTTGCTGTTGAAAAGGGGTTATCAGTTGGCGCAATCGCTATCTGCGCTCGACTGTTGCAAGGCAGAAGTCGGGTTTGGAGAAGAATTTTATTCCATCAACTTCTTTTGGGGAGTTCGCCCTGGCCTGATCATACACCAGCTGTCTAAAAAGAAAGTTCCCGAAAAAAAAAAAACAGGTTTCTTCCTACTAGAGCTGCTGCCGTCTCACCGCTGCTTCAAATTGAACGGATAGCGATGTACCCTCTGGAACTCCTGGTCCCAGTTCCAACTAGTCTGCGATGGAAAGCCAGCACAAAGTAACTTAACGATATACCCTCTGGGTCCTCACCCTCAACGCCTTCGGGGATCCCCAATAGCCTCAGGTTATTTCTCCGTAGTCTATTTGTCTGTGCTTCAACCATTGAGACAAGGTCGCCGATGTCGGTACAGATCCTATTTAATTTCCTGATGCCACCTTGACGTTTTTTGGAAGCTCACTTGGCGGTGAGACTATCAGATCTTACTTCCTCTTGGTACTGCTTAATGGAATCAAATATAGAAGCCAGAGAGGACTCGGACAGACCTCCGATACTTAACTGTGGGCTCTCCTCATGCTGGAGATTAGGGCCCCCCCCAGAGGAAATGAGACATGAGAGTCAGAGTAGTCCCACTTCAGCTCACTACGTCTTTTATTTCTATAATTTTTTTTTGCTGAATAGTCTAGTTTAGGGATCAGATTCGTTATCTTCTGATTTGCTGCTTTCGGTAGAACTAATGAGTTCATTTTCTGTGCCGGACATAGACCCATCAAAAACAGAGAAAACATTTTCAACAACTAAATCAGGGGTCTGTGGGTCGGAGACTGCCATTCTCTTCAGTACGGTTGTTAGTCTCCTCATCCGTGCTACCCTGGGAGGTCTTTTCTGCGCCTTAGCATGTCGGGGATAGCAGTGGCAGCATACGGGGTAGAGGCAGAAGACTCCGGGACTAGCGTGGACGCATTCTCACTAATCCCCTCATTCCCAGTGTTGTCCAAAGCTACCTGTAAGGTCAAGGCATTCTGCTGAGTGACCCCCTGCTCTAGTGTCTCCTGGTTAATCACCTTTGCGTTGTTAAAGTCATTCCCAGCGGGTGTGCTTAAGTCTGTGGAGGTTGAGGACCCCTTAACAACAGAGAAATGTTTAGCAATAGAGGGTGATAAGCCTGTTCTTCTCACAGCATTCTCTTTTAGCGAGTTAGTTCCTCCTTGCTTCCCCACATTTTTTGCTGTTCCCCACATCCCGTTTACCTTTGGGAGGGGGTCCGTTTTCTCTGCCTTTTCTTTCTCTGCTTCCCCTTGATTCGAAAGTTGCTTTCATCTTAAAAGTCATCTGCCCCCGAGTATTCATGCTTCTCTCGTTCCAGCACGATGTTACCGGCGCCGCTTCCCCAGCTCTCTCACCCCCGACCAGCAGCCCGATACACGCTCAGACCCAGTCAGCCGCAGCTGCCGTCGGTCGTCCCTTAATTGAGGTGCTCCCAGTATGATAGGTCAAACAGAGTGAAACAGAGACTCGGGTTCTCGAGCTTCTGCTGCTCGAAGCCCGGACAAAAGCACCGGGCGTCTGAATCTCCGCCTCGGACGCCGACACGGACATCTGCTGATAGAGGCAGGTTGCAGAACAGTTGCAGGCCAGCTAATCGATCGCTGACTACCGAGGCTCCAGCGTGTAGTGCGTGGCGTGGCGAGTGGATAGAAAGGTGCTCACACTAGCGCCATCTCTGCAAGGTCCTAATCTGCATTTCCAATGAGAGAAACAGATAAGATTGAGAGGATATGTCCAATATGAGAAGTTCCTGGTGGTGAATATGTTCATGCTCCTTGGAGTAGGCAGGAAATTTTGTCATTTACAAATGATTTCCCCGGGTTCAAGAAAAAACAGTTGAATGATACAAACAGGTGGAAATATTTGTGAAAGTTTCCAAAGTTCTGTTAAAGGATTTGGATGGTTTATTTGATATTGTGGTACCAGCTGATTTATGGACAGAATGTAAGATTACAGTTGATTGGCCAAATGAGAAGTATCCGAGAGTTTCTAAAACAGGAGCTCCATCAGAGGAGGTGATGAAAAAGTATCACCAAGTAATTACGTTTTTGAAAGGGAAAATTCCTCCCAAAGAGACTGATTGGGTTAAGATAGAACGACTCAGGATCCAAAAGAACAAGTTACTTACCTTCGGAAATGCTTTTTCTGGTGGATACAGTATCTGCCTGTGGATTCCTCACCTTTTGAATGCCCCCTGTGCCAGCATTCTGCAGAAATTCTTTCCTAGATCTCTCACGTCGACGAGTACATCATAATAGCATGGCTCCGCTCGCGACTCCGTATGACGTCATCAGAGCCATAAGAGGACCTCGTTGGCATGCTGATGCCTGTTCCACCCGTTTTTTCCGTGCCTCAGAGGCAAACGGGCAGATTGACACATTTTCACACATATGCACAGTATACAAATATATATACAAATGCATAACCAATAAAAGCACGGAAAAAGGATAACAGACCAAGCATTTTCCACTATTAAAGCGTAAGCATGAAAAAGACATATTAAAAACATACATGTCAAACAGTTAAAGCATTTTTTTTGGTAGAAACAGGTGGACAAGGGGGAGGCGGGTGAGACAGTGAGGAATCCACAGGCAGATACTGTATCCACCAGAAAAAGGGTTACCGAAGGTAAGTAACTTGTTCCTCTGATGGATACATCTCCCTGTGGATTCCTCACCTTTTGAATAGAATCCCAAAAGCCGTACCTCACCTGGAGGAGGCTGTCCACCTGACTAAACCAAAAAATCCTGCAGCACAGAACAAGCAAAATGTCTGTCCATCCTGACCACCGAATCTAAGCAGTAATGCTTTGCAAAGGTGTTGTGGGAGGCCCACATTGCTGCTTTACAAATATCAATAACAGGAACACCTCTAGCCAAAGCAGAAGAAGAAGACTTAGCTCTGGTAGAATGAGTTCTGATACCTTCAGGTGGGTCCTTCTTGGCCAATGCGTAGCAGATCTTGATGCACAAGATAATCCACCAGGTGAGAGTCCGCTTGTGCACAGCTTTGCCTTTCATTCGCCCAACATAGGCCACAAAGAGCTGATCGTCCAGTCTATGATACTTTGTTCTGTCCAAATAAAAGCCGACAGCTTTTTTAGGATCCAAACAATGAAATCTCTCCTCCTCCTTGGAAGTGTGGGACGAATGATAGAAGGTAGGTAAGGTAATAGACTGTTTCAAATGAAAAGGGATAACCACCTTAGGAAGGAAAGCAGTCCTGGTCCTAAGGACCAACTTATCTGCATGAATGGTCAAGAATGGAGGTTTAGAACTAAGAGCCTGAAGCTCACTTACCCTCCTGGCTGAGGTAATGGCAATCAAGAAAACCGTTTTAAAAGAGAGAAGCCTCAAAGGACAACTATGAAGAGGCTCAAATAGAGAACCCATTAAAAAGGTAAGAAGGAGATTTAAATCCCACTGAGGCATAATGAAAGGAGTGGGAGGAAACTTATTTGTAAGGCACTTAATAAACCTCATAAATACATAAGATTTGAATAAAGACGGCTGATCCGGCAAACAAATAAAAGACAAATAACCTTTAGCTGTAGCCACAGCACTACCCTGCTGGGCCAAGGAAAGAGAGAAACTCAATACATCAGACAAAGAAGCCTTTAAACATCAATGGGCCTCTCTCCACACCACTTCACAAATGGAGGAATACACAGGTTTGGTGGAGTGCCTCATGGATGATAAAATGACATCCACCACATCTTGTGGGAGAGAGAGAAGGAACTCAGGTTGCCCCGTTCAATCTACAGGCATGAAGGTGCATGCTCTGGAGGTGGGGGTGTAGAACCTGCCCCCGCAATTACGAGATGAGGTCTGCCCTGAAAGGGAGACGGAGCCGATGGTGCGATGAGGGGTGAAGTAGATCTGTGTACCACACCCTTCTTGGCCAATCCGGAGCGATCAATATAACTTGGGCCTGGTCTTGGCAAATTCTCTTTAGAACCCGAGGAATTAAGGGCATGGGAGGAAACACAAAGGAGTTGCGAACTCCAATCCAATTGAAACGCATCCCCCAGCGCTCCCTGCATCAGATACTGGAGACTGCAGAACAAGGGCAGTGCGCGTTCTCGTGAGTAGCAAACTGGTCCATCCGAGGAGACCCCTACATCTCGAAGATGTGATGGACCACCTCGGGATGAAGGCACCACTCGTGATCGGCCAAGTAATGCCGACTGAGACTGTCCGCACGAACCTTCAGCACACCGGCTAGATGATTTGCAAACACACAAATCTGATTGCCCTGAGCCCAGGACCAGAGTAGCAGAGACTCTCGACAGACGATACGACCCTACAACTCCCTGTTTGATGATGTACCACATTGCGGTAGTGCTGTCCGTCAGGACATGAACTGACTGAGCGCGAAGAGAAGGAAGGAAAGCTTTTAGTGCCAACCGCATCGCCCGCCATTCCAGAAGGTTGATGTGAAGCAACCTTTAGTCTGGAGACCAAAGACTTTTGACCTGCAGATCCCCCAGATGAGCAGCCCACCCTACAGTGGAGGCATCCGTGATCACTGTGGCCACAGGTGGAGGAGGCTGAAAGGGCTTTCCTTGAGACAGACTGCCATGCACACCCCACCAAGTCAACTCCGCTGCAGCTTCTCTGGAGATTCTGACCTTCTCCCCGAGTAGTGTCCAGTATTGCCCCTATGAACAGGCTGTGCTGAGAAGGCACCAGGTGAGATTTGGGTACATTTATCGAGGAACCCAAGTTGAACAACAGTTGTGTTGTTGCATGCAAGTGGCGCAACACCGAACTCAGGAGACTCTACTTTCAACAGCCAGTCATACAGATAGGGGAAAACAGGAACCCTGACCTTCTGAGATGAGCTGCTACTACCGCAAGTCAGACTGAACGGAAGGACCGCAAACTGGTAGTGCTGCATTCCTACCTTGAACCAGAGGTACTTCCGATGCGACTTCAGGATGGGAAGATAAAAATACGCATCCTGCAGATTGATGGACACCATCCAGTCTTCCTGTTGCAGCGCCATAAGAACCTGAGCCAAGGTCAACATTTTGAACTTTTCCTGTCTGAGGTAAAGATTCAAAATCCTGAGATCCAGGATTGGCCTCAACCGACCATCCTTTTTGGAGATCAGGAAATACCGGGAGTAGCACCCCTTACCTGCTCTGGAACCACTTCTATCACACCTTTCTGTAGCAAGGCAAGAACCTCCTGTTGCAAAAGCAGCAAATGGTCTTCTGAACACCAACCCAGGCCAGGAGGGTAAGGAGGAGGAAACTCCAAAAAAGGGAGGGTATACCCATTCTCTACAAGATTTAAAAGCCAACAGTCTGAAGTTACCTATTTCCAATCTTGTAGAAAGAGGGACACCCGACCCCCTACAGGACCAACATGCTCTAAGATGGGGGCTCTAGAGCTGCTTTTCTGAGGCATCAACGGTGGTGGGAGGAGAAGACGAAGGGGAGGAGGACTGCTGCCGAGCGGCTCCTCTAAGACGGCCCCTACTTTCACCTCTGTACGATTTGTACAAATGATTCTGCTGTTGGCTCTGTTGAGGTTGTTGGCTGCCACGAAAGGAAGCTGCTCTTCCAAATCCACAAGACCACTTGTAGCCGTATCCTCTTGACTGCGTTTGAAGGCCCAGAGATCTTGCAGTCGCTCTGCTATCCTTAAAGCGTTGTAAGGCAGAGTCAGCTTTAGTGCCAAACAGTCTCACACCATCAAAGAGCAAATCCAACAGGGTTGCCTGAACATCAAGAGAAAACCCAGATGACCTTAACCAAGCTGGTCTTCTTGTTGCCACAGAAGACCCCATTACACAAGCCACTGAGTAAGCTGTGTCCAATCCTGATTGTATAACTTAACGGGCACGGCCTGAGAGTCCAAAAGAGCCTCCAGGAAGTTAACTCTATCATCCTGAGGTGGCTTTGGGGCTAGCTGTTTGACAGAGACTATAAGAGCATGGATATATCTCCCAAGTAAACAGGTAGCATTAGTGGATTTTAATGCCATACTTGCAGATAAAAATACTTTATTTGCCGCCAGCTCCATTTATTAGAATTCCTATCCCCCAAGATGGTAGGGAAGGAACCAGAAGATTGTTTTGAACAAGAAGCATGGACCACCAAGCTTTCAGGTGACGGATGTGATGAAAGAAACGCAGGACCCCAGGAGCTGGCCTGTATCTTCTCGCAATAGACCTGGAAATGGCTGGAGCAGTCAAAGGTCTTTGCCAGACTTCTAAAATAGGTTCCGTCAAGGCCTCATTGAAGGGCAGAATAGGCACAGAAACTGCCGAAGATGTATTTAGAACCTCAGTTAGAATGTTAGATTTTATCTCAGTGGGTAACTGCAGATCAAGGAACTCAGCTGCTTTCCTTACAACATGATAAAAAGCAACATCCTGTGATATCCCAGCCTTTGAAGATGAAAGTTCATACTCAGGATAAGTATCCAAACCACTGGCCTCCTGTAAACCTTCAAACTCATCCACAGAATCCACAATCTCTCCCTCCTCCTGTTCCCGTATATATTCCTCCTCTTCAAGTAGCCTCAGCGCATCCCTCCTAGAGCGCTGCTTCATAATCGGCGGCGGCGGTGCCAGACAACGGGATCGGAGTCGATGGCGGACCTTCAGGATCAATCCTCTGCGTCTATCGAATCCAAGGCGGCGCCGACTCGACAGCTGAAGGAGTCAGAGGAACCAGAGTGGAAGACATCGGTGTCGGAAAATGCCAAGCCTGAGTTGTCGGCATGAACGGTACGAAGGGCGCCTGGGCATATTGATGAGGTATACCCAAATTAAAGGCCAAAGGTCCCACGGTGACCGAAGGTGCACCAGTTGGATTGGAGGCCCTGGCAAACACGCCAAACATCGCATTTAAAAAATGCGTTGGATCAGTTCCGGGACCAGGAAAGGAGGATCTGGATCCGTACCTTCCTGAACAGGAATCAGCTGAGGCTGAACTGAAACTTACGGAGCCGGTGGAGACGGTGCCTGCTCTGGTGAAGCCACACGAATAGGAGTCGACTCCCTGGGCGTCGGAGACTCACTGGGCGCCGGAGAACCTTTAGGTGTTGAAGAGCCCCTTGGAGCCGGAATCGGCGTTGCCTGTGGAGAAGGAGACACAAAATCTGTCCTCCGAAGTCGCCAAGCCGGAGAAGGTGACCTCAATGCCTTGTTCTTCGATGAACGGCGCAGAGAAACCATGCCTCTTCTCCGACTTCCTGTGTCTTTTTGATTTCGAAGAGTGAGATGACTACGACTTTGCACGCTTTTGACGCCTCTTCTCCTTTTTTGACTTGGCTATGAAAAGTTTAGCCTCACATTCTTTTAGAGCTTTCGGATTCACCTTCCTGCAGCTTCGACATCGTGATCGGAACACAAACACTACAGACAATCATCGTGGGGATCAGTGATCGACATGTGACCGCCACACTCCCAACAGGGCTTAAATCCAGACTTTTTAGAAGTAGCCATATCTGAATTCTTCGAGGAAACAAATTAATCACTCAAGAAAATGAAGATCCCTAAAAAAAACATTACGCGTCGACAGCGCAGAAAAAAGAGAACTGACGTCAGCACGCCGACGAGGTCTTATGGCTCTGATGACGTCATACGGAGTCGCGAGCGGAGCCGTGCTATTAGGACGTCCTCGTTGATGTGGGACAGCTAGGAAAGAACTTCTGCGGAATGCTGGCGCAGGGGGTATTCAAAAGGTGATGTATCCACAGGCAGATGTATCCATCAGACGAGTCCGTGCATGCGTACTATGAGAGGTTGTTACAAGTGTTTAAGCAGTATAGTGGATTTGAGAACATTGGAGATAAGGATATGGGACATTGAGTGCATCGGGTTGTGTATGGTCTGAAACCAGAGATTAGTTAGATGATTCAGCAGCAGATGTTGTGCTGGCAAAGCAAGTCGATGGATAAAACATTGAAATATGCAAAGTACTGTGATGACGACATTGAGGCAAAGCATAGGAAGCTTAACGAGAAAATGATGTGAGCATAAGTGAAATTGGCATAGCAGCAACAAGGGAAATTTATTTCGCAGGCTGATAATGAGATAAGACCCGTCAGAGTGAACAAGTGTTGAATGGTGGTAAAGAACGAGGACGAATGAATAGAGAGGAAGCAAAGAAGAAAGTTCCTTGTCATGAGTGCGGAAAGCTTGGACATTGGAAGAACGAGTGTAAAAATGTCCAGAATAATAATGGTCAAATCAAAATTTAAATCCCCAGATGCAGAATGAAGTGGTTGTGAAACAGCAGCAGTAGGTAGTTAGTCCACAATATCAGGTGTCACAACCTCCTATGCAAACCATATGAACATTCAAAAATACAGTGCGAACACCGGATTTCTCAGAGAAATTGGTAAGAATAACCCAGTGGTTTCACAGTATTTTTTGCAAAATGATGATGAATCAGACTATGTACAATGAGGGTCCCTGGGGGTGGGAGGGAGGGAGAGGAGTGTGTGTTTGGCGCATCCTTGCCGGTAGATCAGGCAGGTCCATTTATTGATGGGAAAGTTGAAGCTAGTGATGTCACTTTTCTATTGGACACTGCTGCTATCTGTGAGAACAGCAGACATCCCAAACCTACCCCTTCGTGAGAAATTATCCAGATCATGTTAGCTAAGCAAGGTACAGAAGTGGATGAGATGTTTTCA
This sequence comes from Lissotriton helveticus, assembly GCF_964261635.1. Classification (NCBI taxonomy): domain Eukaryota; kingdom Metazoa; phylum Chordata; class Amphibia; order Caudata; family Salamandridae; genus Lissotriton; species Lissotriton helveticus. The sequence continues at coordinate 1,344,481,207 of NC_136061.1, read as the reverse complement.
TTAGTAACACAGTAATTTAACTGAAGAATTGAGAAACAGTGAATCCAGATGTATGGGATTTTTCAGGAAAAGATATAGGGTTGATGGCGAATGTAGATCCAGTGAAAATAGTGGTAAAAGAAGGTGCAGTTTTCCCAAACACACAAAAGTACAAAATGAGTCCCGAAGTAAAAGCAGGAGTTGCTCCAGTAATTGACCAGACGATTAAACAAGGAATTCTGAAAGAGATACTGAGTAGTCCTTGTAATTCGCCAATCATGAGACTAAAAAAGCCTAGTGGTAAGTACAGGATAGTGCAGGATTTGCGAAAAATAAACAAAATTGTGGTGCCTTGTTGCCCAGTGGTGCCAAATCCAGCAGTGATTATTTATCAAATACCCTGGAATGCAGGTTGGTTTACAGTAATTGATTTGTGTCAGGCATTCCTTTCTATACCTTTACACCCAGACAACCAGTATCTCTTGGCCTTCCGGTTTGAGGATTGTATTTTGGCATGGTGCAGAGTACCTCAAGGGTACACAGAGAGTCCCTCAATTTTCAATCAAATCCTTAAAAAATGTTAGGAGTCATTAATGATGACCAGGAAATCAGTTCTGGTTCAGTAAATTGATGACCTATTGGTGGCATCAAAGACACAAGAAGATTGTGTCACTGACACAATTTCATTACTGAACCATTTGGCCAAAGGAGGACACAAAGTGTCCCCAGAGAAATGACAGTTTTGTCAACAAGAAGTTAGATATGTAGGGCATAAATAGAAAGAGGAGTTAAAAGAGTAACACCAGAAAGAATAAAAATAATCAAGGAGATGCAACTACCTCTGACCCAAAAGAAGATGAGAATGTTTCTGAGAGTGGTTGAGTATTGTAGGCAGTGGATAAGTAGCTTCTCCCTGCTAGCGAAATCATTGATACAGTTGACTCGGAAACGAGCGAAAGATCCAATTGATTGGAATGACGAATGTCTGGAAGCATTTGAGAAATTGCAGAATTCTCTGTGTGAGGCCTCTGCCCTAGGCATGCCTGATTGTTCAAAAGAATTTGCGTTGTTTTGTTGTGAAAGAGAAAATTGTGCACTTTCAGTCGTAACACAGAGACATGGATTGAGCCAACGTCCAGTGGCGTATTTCTCTGCCACCTTGGATCCATAGGCTTCAGCCTTACCTGAATGCTTAAAAGCAGTAGCTGCTACCTGTATGAGTCTGGAGCAAAGTGAGTCAATTGTGATGGGACATCCTGTAAAGGTGTACGTTCGAAACTCAGTTGAGATTCTTTTGACAAGAACGCGAACACAACACCTCACTTCTAGTCAGTTGACTAAGTATGAAAGAGTGATTTTGGGAGCGGAAAATGTGACAGTGATAAGATATACAATAATGAATCCTGTCACATTATTGCCAGATCCATGTTGTGAAGAAGTGAAAGATGAGATTGATCATGATTGTTTGGCTGTGACTGAATTATGTACTAAACCCCGCCCAATATAAAAGAAACCCTTGAAGGAATCTGATCATGAATTGTTTGTGGATGGGACATTTCTGCGAACGGAAGAAGGGCTAAGCGCTGCATACGCTGCATGCAAAATTTCAGGAGTCATTGAAGCATCCTGTCTGCATGGAATCAAGTCTGCACAAGTAGCTGAATTGGTGGCCTTAGCAAAGGCATGCAAAATTGAGAAAATTGGAGAATAACCATATTTACGGATAGTCAATATGGTTTCGGGGTTGTGCACAACTTTGGCCAGCCCTGGATGCAGAGGGGAATTCTGACTTCTTCAGGATCTCCTATCAGCAATAGTAAAAATGTAAAAGATTCGTTGGAAGCATTACAATTGCCAAAAGAAATAGCGGTTGTTAAATGTGCTGCACATCAGTCAGGAAATGACTATGTGATGGCGGGTAATAGGTGTGCAGATCAAATTGCTGAGTCCTGTGCGAAAAATAAAATGGCAATTAACAGAAAAGTTGAAACAGGAGAAACCAGCTGCCAACTTATGTTTTTCTCAATTCCAGAAACATGGGATGAGGTTAGACAGTTACAGGAGGAAGTTGAGGAAAAGGAAAGGGAAATCTGGATAAAGTCAGGTTGTACAAAAAGGACAGAAGATGAAGTGTGGGTATACTTAGATGCCAGACCAGTCATGCCTGATTGCTTACTCTCTCAAATGGCAAGAGTATACCATGGGACAACACATACTGGCAGGGACTCAATGATCAGATTATTCAGACAAAGTTGGTACAATCCAAAGTTTAGGGTAGTTGCAGAGCGCCTTTGCCAAAGATGCTTAATCTGTCAGCAGCAAAACCCAGGCAGAAAGACAGTGGTTAGTTGGGGAAAAATTGGAAAGGCAGAAGGACCATTCACCAGGCTGCAATTAGACTTAATTGAGCTGCCTCCGCACAACGGATTCAAGTACGTACTTGTCATAGTATGTCTATTCTCTAGGTGGGTAGAGGCATACCCCACAATAAGAAATGACAGTCTCACAGTTACTAAATTACTGTTGAGGGAGTTGATACCACGTTTCGGTTTTCCAGTCACTTTAGAATCAGATAGAAGACCTCATTTTAATAATGAGAATTAGATTAATCTGTGCTGCATTTGACATTGAACAAAAACTGCACTGTGCTTATAGTCCAGAGGCTTCTGGAATAGTTGAGCAGCTTCACGGCACAATCAAGTCAAGGTTAGGGAAGGTGTGTACATCCACAATGCTGAAATGGCCAGATGCGCTGCCTCTTGTATTGATAGGTCTCAGAAGCATTCCTGACAGGAAAACTGGCTTGAGCCCTCATGTAGTGCTCATGGGAAGGGCAATGAGAAAATCATTTATTCCTTGGAAATAAATGATGAAAATACCTGATGATCTGGTATTGGACTATTGCAAAGGATTGGTTGAAATGGTGCGTCTGTCTCTCATCAGGTTGGAGAAGACGCAGTTGCAAGGCAGCCAGACCAGCCGCATGATTTGAATCCTGGAGATTGGGTGTTAGTGAAGAAACAGGCCAGAAAATCATGTCTAGCACCCAGGTGGGAGAAACCACGTCAAGTCATACTTGTCACTACCACAGCAGTGAAGTATGCAGGTTTATCCAATTGGATTCATGCTAGCCATACCAGAAGAATTCTGAGCCTATCTGAAGAACAAGAGCAGCAACTGACCGAACCAGCTGAGACACCGGAAGCTGAAGATTATGAAGGCAAAGAATCCAAGGTGACAGATTCTGAAAGACAAATAGATGATTAACAACTAAGTACAAGTCTAGAAGGGTGGATACCAGTGATTGACATATCTGAAGCTGTTATCGAAACAAGAAGAACAAACCAATGAAAGAGACAGAAAGGTAGAAAGGAAAAGATAGGGAAAGAAGAACACACTCAGGCGAGAGAGAACAAAGCTATTCAGGAACCTGAGCAGGGTGAGACATAAGAAGAACAAGTTCAGGTAGAAGAAGAACAAATTGAAATAAGACCTGAACAGGACCAGATAGATCTAGGAGAACAGGTTCAGGCAGAAGAATAACAAACTATAAGACCAGAACAGGTACAAGTAGAAGGAGCTCGAAATTCAGAAAAAAAGACAATTAGAAAGGGAAGAACAACAAGAACAGATTGTGCCCAGACAAAGTAAAAAATAAAAAAACTTTAGAAAACAACAAAGAAGGTGAAAGTGCAGTTCAGGTCAAAAGAGTTAGAAAAGGTGATAATTGGCCAGGAGGAGTGAAAAGATTAAAATACTACCTTAGAAAATCAGGGAAGCAACCAGAGCAAGTAAATGAAGTTTCAGGTCAAACTAGGTCCAAACAGCCAACAGTAAAACTCACTCGAAGAAGTCCAAGACTGAGGATTCTAAACAGAAAACACAAGGCCCCTGAGTGGACCTATGTAATTCTAGAAGAATTTGAAAATGTAGATTAACGTGAGGAATCTGAGGAAGTACATGGTGCACAGATTGATGACAACAGATTAAGACCACCTTAGAAATAAAAGAGACTGAATTGTGAATAAAGAAAGAAAAGAGAAGATATTTTCTCAGACTAAAATGGAAGAAGTTGAAGTTGCTGAACAACCGAAACGGAGTATAAAACAAAAATGTCTTAGGTTTTGCTTATGTAGTATTCTATTAGTAGTATTAGTATGGTTATTTCTAACAGTGGGACTACCTTTGTTAAAGGAAACAAATAATACAACTACTAATGAGAAAGTAGATAGAATAAAAGGAACTAAAACAGAAATAGGGGTAGAAGATGAGAAACTAGCATAATAATGAATTAGACAATGATTCGTCTTTAAATGTGGTTACTAAATTCTTGTTTCTGTACGTTTATACAATGGAAATTAATGATTGTTATGTCTGTATGAAATTACCATCATCAGTTCCAGAGGGGGTGACTTATCACCATATACCCTGACATATGGTATCTATCAAGCTTATTTTATGCAACAGGGGAAACTTCAGTATTTTCACTCTAATTTAGAAGTAGTATTTTCAGAACTACCTATTAGAAAGAATATGAATCCAGTACTTAGTAGTAAAGATTCACAATTTATGGGAGAAATTTTCTTAACAATGAGTTCAATAGATATAGCACAGGCACACAAGGATAATCTAACATGTATATTACGTGAAGAAAAATAGTTTTTGAATTTAGTAGAAGGAAGAATACAAAAGCTGCTGAACAGAAATCTCATGTACCTTTATCGGCTGAGAAAGAAGGAATGTATGCATAGGGCGAGGCTCATGCTGCAATGTCCCTAGACTTTGTGAAAAGGGGAAAATTCTGCCTTCATAGGTTAAAGACAGATTATAATAACATTTTCATTGGTTCAAGTGAATGTGAACATAACTGCCTAATTTTAGGAGGATGGGGACTAAAAGGGGGACCTGTATTTCCAGGAGTCTATTATGTGTACGGAAATAATGCCTATTATAGGTTACCTGCAAGATGGTACGGTAGTTATTTTGGAATAGTTTTTTTTTTGTTGTTTTTTTTTGTTAGGGGTGCTACTGGTCGTCTAGCTTAAATCAGGTTTTTTAGGGTTCAGTTAGTGTATAGTGAAACTGAAAATCTAATTAATCTAATTTACTGTTTTAAATAAGACACAGAATTTAACTTCAGTCATTGTAAATAGAAGGTTTGTAGTTTGCATTTAACAATGCTTGTTGATTTCTTGTCTATGGGAAAAGCTTATTTAATTTCTCTGCCTAGATTGTGCGCTCCTTGTGAGACAGGCTCGCGCTGGTATTCAAGGTTGGAATCTACTTGAATGAGAGCTCGCGCTGACTCTCGTGACAGAGCTCAGTTTATAAATACAAGCTCTTGCCAACGGTCGGCGCTTCGTCTCGTGTTGTTTTCAGAGGAGCATTTCTGTCTCAGAGCCTGCCTTCGCTTCGTGAATAAATCCCATTAATCTCTTTAAATGCCTAACAGGAATTCCTAAAGTATTTCCCCTTAACTTCTGTTCCTAGTCGTGACCTTGAAAAGGCAGTCAGTTCAGCTGTAGCGCGGTAATTTAATTACCGAAGACTTGAGGCTTTCTGTTTATCTTCGTGTGACAGCGCGGATATAAATTTCATCATCGGCTTCCTGGAAGGCAGTTGCTGTGTGTTCGAGCCTTCAGTCCTCCGTGTAGAAGTGAGGAAAAGGACAGTAAGAATTTATTTTACTACAGTAAAGGAACTGATGAACCATTCACTAATTTAAAAAACGTTTACACAGCCTATTTGCTGAACAGAGAACCTTGAAACTCCTTGAAAGAGGCTGTAGTGTGACTGTCTGAGTTTTTGAAACAAACCTTGGCAAAAACAAGAGAACAATTATTCAAAAGTCTGTAAAATACATATATATATATAGATGTATATTAGAACCAATAACTTATTTAAGTATAGGCTTATTTATTGAAACTGTTGGAGATAGAATCAAGCCTTGGCTAAGGCAAATGTACAAAAGAGATTTCACAAGAAGTTCTTAAGTTGTGAATATAGGAAACTCTTATTTGGGCTCAGAAAAGGAAGGTTATTTTTTAAGAGTGCCAAAAGAGAGTTAAACAAAATGTAATGTAATTTTGGTAGTAGGTTGTTATGTTACTATCTTCCTACTGCAGATTTACCTTTTGAGCGGAAGATTCGCTGAAGTCTCAGGTATGATCAATTGCATGAGAGTTAATAGTTCAGTTCACTAAATCTTATTAACAAACTAACTTCTTAATTAAGTTAAGTCAAGTTATTGATTTATTATATTTATTCTCAAAGTTGGCAAAATTGAGACTGAGCAATTACAACTTCCGTGTTGAGTGTGAACAAGGGCTATCAAGACCAATGGTCAGTAGAAGAAGTGATTAATTATTTTTCCTTGAGTTAAAGAAAAGTAGTTTGAAGAGTAATTTATTGTTTAAACTTTGAACTGCAGAATTGCGTGGAATCTGAGTAACGCATTTACAAGAGAGGTCAACAGCCTGGAACACTCTAAAGAGAAAACAACAGCAGAAGCCAATGTTTGTTTATTTGTTGTTAGTTTCGCTCTCCACTTCCCCTTTCCCTTAGGGAAAAGTTGACTCAGTCAGTGTAGCCTTCCTGATTGTGTTGATTGATCCTTGAGGGAGTTGGGAGTTTGCAGCTTCAAGAGGAAACGTCAGAAGTGACTCTCAGGAATTACACAACAGTTATTCCATAGATCTACAATGTGGACAGAATCAATGGAATCAATCCCTCTCCCTCAGCTGAAGGTTTGTATTGCGCGCAAGGCGAGGGAGACAATCCTTACAGTTCAGAAGGTACTCTCCGGCTATCTACCAGGACTTGGCGGCCTCTACGTTGGTCAAGCAACGCAAATTCAAGGTGGTGACGACGTATCTCAGAACAGGGAATCCCCTGTGCGTGGGGTCACCCCTTCCGCATAATCTTCAAGCATAAAGGAAAGCTTCTTCAGCTCCGTTCCCTGTCGGAGTCCACAGTCGAGAACTCCAGGTCACAGACGCTCGACAGGAGGGCAGAAGATTGGTAAAGGCACCACATCACAGAAACCTGATCAAGCAGCGCAATAACGGATCACCCAGACACACCATGAGGTACTTTAACGCACACTCTGGGAGAGACACTTTGCGGGGAGACGGGGGACCAGAGAATTGCTCTGAACTGATGTTGATAGCCTCTCTGCTGGCGGGTTGGCAGGGTTAACACCCTCCTTGGGCTGACCAGCTGCCTTGGGTCATGTCCATCCAGGTCTTCCTTTTTCTGAAGGATATTGGTCAGTTTTCATGTACGTTTTTAGGACTATTGCATTGTTTTCTGTCATGAAGGGATGTGTTTGGGTTATTGTTTTGGGGACTCCGCACCAGCCATTATATTGAGATTGTAATTGGAATGTGCTAGGTATCTTATGCTTTGTTGTCTGAATTGGCATTATCATGACTTCGCTTGGCCTGCAGTCTGAGTTCCACAGTTGGGATGGGTAGGGATCCTAAAATTGTTAGCCTCAATGTACGGGGCTTGAATAATCCGGTGAAGAGGGGAGCAGTCTTGTCCCTCTTAGATAGTGTAGAGGGTGACATATGTGTCTCGCAGGAGACCCATCTCCTTTCCAAAGATATATCATGGATGGGTGACAGACGCTTTCCTCAATAGTTTTGGTCCTCCGGACCATCCAAGCGGAGTGGGGTGGCTATCTTACTTAGGGCTCGCTCCAAATACGCAGCAAGAGTCCTTTCTTAAATCCGCTCTTGCGGAAGCTCTCACATCTCCAGATGCAGCGCTTCTAGTAGGGGGGGATGTTAATCTTGCTATGGACTCGGGCTGGATAGATCAGGGCAGCGCACGCACCAAGCAGGGGCACCATCCGATAAGGGTACTGAATGGCTGAGGGACAATGGGTTGATCGATGTTTGGCGCGCTCACCATCCCGGGAAGCGAGATTTTATGTATTACTCTGCGGCACACAAAACCTATGCGCGTTTGGACCATTTCCTCTCTTCGGATCCCTGTGCCCTCACCTCCACACTACTACAATAGAACCTAGCTCCCTCTCAGATCACGCCCTTATCGCTACATACTTCGCAGAGCAGCGGCAGCGTGACTTGACGCCTCAGTGAATCCCTGCTATATTTGGACGAGAATCTGCACCGCCTTAAGCGGGTAATCAAAGATTATCTAGTACTTAATGACGTGGGCTCCGCTTCTCTGTCATCTGTATGGGAGGCGCTAAAACTAGTGGTCAGGGGAGAATTCATAGCTCTTTCGGCGGCTCTCAACAATTTTCTAAAAGAAAAGCGTGTGGCATTGGAAAAAGAGGTACTAGAGCTTGAATCAATTCATAAACGCACGGGAGCGCCCCGGGTTTGGAGAGAACTCGAAAAACGCTGTTGCATGCTTAAACATCTAGATTTAGATCAAGCGGAGTATGCCCTTTTGCGACTCCTGCATAAATTCTTCCTCAGTAGTGACAAGTGCGGAAGAATGCTGGCACATAGACTGAGGGCGCAGACACAGAACTCGCTTATACAAGCTATTCAGGACAAGCAGGGGGAAGAGCGGTCTTCAGACGCGCACATTTTGGAGGCATTCCGTTCATTTTATAATGCACTATACTCTGAACAGGATTCTCCAGCACTTGATCCAAGTGCCTACCTGAGCAGTTCTGACATCCTCCCTCTTTCTGAGGCTTCTGCTGTGGGGCTTGATAGAGCTATTGGAATTGAAGAGGTGATCTCTACGATTTCTAAGCTGAAGGTGGCCAAATCCCGGGGACCCGACGGCTACTTGGCCTTCTGTGCAGAGCTGGCTCCCTTTTTAAAAAAGTTATTGAACTCTTTTTTGGAATCCGGTAGGGTGACCCCTTCCATGTCCGAGGCAGCGACCTCAGTCATCCTGCAGCCTGGTAAAGATGCGCTAGTGTGGCTTTTACAGGTCCATTTCTCTACTTAACGTAGACGCCAAAATGTTTGCAGGTATACTGGCTGCTCGCCTTAGCCCTCATGTCCAACCTGGTAGAGCCTGATCAATCTGGCTTCATTCCATCTAGACAGGGGGATGATAATACTAAACGGATCTTACAACTCCTCGATAGCACCCAACGATCGCAGAGGCAGGCCTTCTTGTTGGCGATTGATGCTGAGAAGGCGTTTGACAGAGTGGGTGGGCTTTCCTCTTTGAAACCTTGCGTCGGTTTGGGCTTGGAGAGAATTACGTCAAGTGGATTCGCTGCATATACAACGCTCCCACTGCCTTTGTATGAGTTAATGGCACTCGGTCCCACTTATTTGCAATTGCTAGAGGGATCAGGCAGGCCTGCCCCCTATCCCCTCTTCTATTTGCGCTCTATTTGGAGCCTTTGGCGCAGTGGATTAGGGCAGACAATCGTATACTGGGGTTGAAATTTGGTGCGGACATAAAATTGTCCTTTATGCCGATGACGTTATCCTCTCCCTTATGTGGCCCCAAACCCCCCTGCCAGCACTGCTGGAAGAGCTCACTTCTTTTGGCACGGTCTCTGGTTTTAAGGTTAATTTGGCTACGTCGGTTATCCTGAATCTAGGTATTCCTCCTGATGAGATGAGGGAGATGCAATTGCAAATTCCCTTTACATGGACACGCCAGGACATACTTCACCTTGGCATCCGACTGACTCCCACCATTGCCCGCACAGTCTTGCTTGTGAGAAGTTAGCCTGGCATATGATGTCCACTACTTCTAGTGGGCACCTTACACCAGTCTAATCGACCCTTATTGATGGTGGTTGTAAAGTCAACCTTACAGAAAGCTATCCTAGTGGTAGCATGGACCAGCAGTCATCAGGCTAAGACTTCAGAGAGCATATGAAGCCAGTTGTTTTAACAATTATAATCACTTGAATACCAAACGTAAGTATACCACACAAGGTATATATCAAATATATATGTATTTATTCTAAACACAACCCCTCTGCACTCTTTATGAGGTCAGAGGTAAAAGTACAATACAAGTTACTTAATTAGCATACGATAAGTTGCACAGTATACGTTTTGCCCTAGGGGCCTCACAAACCATATACTAAAATAGTGGTATAAGAACCACGTCTGAAATAGAAAGTAGGCCTAGGGCATCATTGGGGCTACACTAAACCACCAAAGGTTAGGAAGTAGGATGCCCACGGGAAACGCGTTCAGCGTCTAAACACAGCCGCAAGTTACCATTGACTTTCTATGGGAAACGAAGAAGTTACAAAGTTACTGTTTAAGGGCACTTCCGGATCGACTACGACAAAAACCCTTTAGACTAGGACACTTCGAGAGTCAAGACCCACGGGAGCACCGGAGTACTCGTGTTACCTCACCCAGGGAAGCCGGGTTTATAGGTGCCTTTTGGTGTTGGGTTTCGTCGTCGTTTTCTATGGAGATCTGCAAAGAAGTGCTGAAGGTGACCAGAGGAAAAGTGTCCGGGTGGATCCAAGGGTGGATCGAAGATCTGCAGAACCTGAAAGCAGAGGGGATAGAGTCTGGGTCACTAGCCAGTGACCAGGAAGGAGCCAGGCGATGTCGCGTTGATCTCAGGTGAAGAGGTGAAGCTTGTCTCTGCAGCCACGAGGTCCAGGAGGTGTCGATGACAACCAGGAGCTGGATTCGAGCTGTCCCACGAAGGATCTAGTTGACGGTGGTGTTGGTAGCCGGATTGGACCCAACAAGCCTTGGCAAACACAATCCAAGCAGGAGATGAAGATTGGCTTCGGTGCAGACCAGCAAGGTCTGCGGGGCTTCTCCTTTGTAGGGAAGCTGCAGCAAGCATGGAGCAACCAAGAAAGCAAGTTAGATTCAAGATGGAGTCCTCTGGGGGATCACTAGCCAAAGGACTAGGAACCGGGAAGACGTGTCGAGCTGAAATGCAAGAGCAGGCCCCACGGGACACTCGTGGAGTGTGGAGGCCTGAGCTTCGGTGCAAATGGTGCTCGGGTCTGGGGCTTCTCGTACCCCAATGCACAACTGCGAGTTACCTCGGGAGTCGATGCAGTTAGAAAAATGCAGGATGTCATGGAGTTCCGGTCCCACGTCTCTCGTGTCCGCCACGTGTCTCAGCTTTGCTGTGGGTGTCGGTCGGCGTCCGAGATGTCTGGAAGTCTGTGTCCTGTCGCAGATTCTTCGGGATCCGGCGGGAGCCTTGAAAATGCAGACCGGCAAAGTTGTTGTTGGTGCCTGGTTGCACAGGGTGGTCACTCCTTGACCACAAGGGAGATGTCTTCCGTCTTCCAGTCGAAATGGAATGTCGAAGGTCCAGGATATGTCTTGCAAAGATTCGTCCAGGGTAATCTAAAGTCCTAGGGACACAGCTCCTATACTTATACTAAGGTTAGGGGCTGGACTACCTGGTAGGTCTCTCTTATGGGTGGACCTGGGAAGGGGGTGGTTACACCCCTTTCCCTTTGTCCAGTTTTGCGCCAGAGCGGGGCTGGAGTGCCCCAGCAACTGGTTTGAACCGGGCTACGCATGGAGCACCTTGTGTGCCCCAGGCAGTGTCTGGAAAAGCATATGCTGATGCAGTCCTCCCTGCACCAATACACAAAACCCTGTCTGGGGAGGTGCTGGCACCGCCCTGGACAGGAAACCTATTGTCCAGGCCTCCCCTGCCGGAGGTTAGTTCAGCAGCAGGAGGTCAGACTCGTGTCTGTGGCAGCAGCATCCATTTTGTGATGCTGAGGCTCTGTTTTACTTTAACCGGGTAAACCAGTAACTACATGTCTTCTCCCTCTAGAAGGGTGGAACGCTACCCCCGCCGCCAGGACTGGCGGGGGGGGGGGGGGGGGCAGTATTCCAAAGTGTTTGACACTTTACACGACATGTTTTGATAAAGCCAACCCAAAGTTAGCATTAACCGCGAGGATTATAATGCACTTAAGAGTATATGGTATGGTTATCATAGAACAGCTATAAGGAGATGGTTTTGAAAGCTGCAGAGGGTCTCAGCTCATGCTAGGCCACCCTCTCACATAAAACCAAACACTCTGCCTTCAGGATTGTTAAGGCCTGCCATAGGAGTGACTTATAGGTTACTATGTCTCTATATATCAGGCAGATATAGATATACTATATCTATGTAAGGGGTGATTACACCACCTTACCCAGTCTGTGTGAACAGACCGGTGGTGTCAGTTTGGAGGGCCAGCCAGGGGTGGCATAATACATGCTGCAGCCCCTGGTAGGCCTCGGATACACTTATGCCCTGGGTACGTTTGGTACATATTACAGGGACTCACAAAGGTGAACCAGTACCTAATCTGGTATGGACCTAAAGTACATGGTATCAATTTAGAGAGAGAACAGCTAGGCTGTGGGCCTGATTAGCATGGCCACAGCCAGTCTGAAGTCGAAAAACCAGAAAATCACAGCAAAAAGTAGGGGTGACCATAGGAAGCAGACCCTACTGTCCAACGCAGGGACCTTAAACTAACCTTGACCAGTTGAGTCTTCATGTTCTAAGTGGAAATATCTGGAGAGTCCATCTACATTGGCATGGTCAGTCCCAGGTCCACTGTAAAGTCCATCCCCTGTAGGGAAATGGACCACCTAAGCAGTTTGGTATTTTCACCTTTCATCTGATTTAGCTACAAGAGGGGCTTATGGTCTGTCTGAATTTTGAAGTGAGTGCCAAACAAGTATGGCCTCAACTTCTTCAGGGCCCAAACCATAGCAAAGGCCTCCCTTTCAATAGCTGACCAATGTTTCTCTCTAGGGGTCAGCCTTCTGCTAATAAAAGCTACTGGCTGGTCTTGACCATCTTTATTTAATTGTGAAAGCACAGACCCCACTCCCAACTCGGAAGCATCTGTTTAAACAGTACTTATTTGGAGTAGTCTGGACTTTGCAGAATAGGTGCAGTGCACATGGCCTGCTTCAGGTCCTCAAATGCCTTTTGACAGCTTACTGTCCACTGAACTTTATTTGGCATTTTCTTGCAAGTTAAGTCATTAAGGGGTGTCACTATGGAACCATACCCCTTGACAAATTTCCTGTAATACCCAGGCAGGCCCAAGCAAGTTCTGACCGGAGTCTGGGTGGTTGGAGCAATCCAGTCCATTACGGTCTGGATCTTGCTCTGCAATGGTTGAGCCTGGCCTCCACCTACAAGGTGGCCCAGGTATACAACCTGACTACCCTATCTGGCACTTGGTAGCCTTGATAGTTAGGCCTGCCTTCTCCAAAACATTTTTCAGGTGGATCAGTTCATCTTCCCAGGTGGAGCTAAAGACAGCAATATCATCTAGATAAGCTGCACAGTAGTCATCCAGGCCTGAGAGGACTTTGTTCACCAACCTTTGAAATGTGGCAGGTGCATTTTTCAGACCAAAGGGCATTACCACAAATTGATAATGTCCTCCTGGGGTAGAAAATGCTGTCTTGGCTTTTGCATCATCAGCTAGTCTTATCTGCCAGTAGCCAGCTGTGAGGTCAAATGTGCTCAAAATCTTGGCAGATGCCAATCTGTCTATGAGCTCATCGGCCCTGGGTATTGGATGGGCATCTGTCCTAGTGACAGCATTGAGACCTCTGTAATCCACACAAAACCTCATCTCTCTCTTACCATCTTGGGTGTGAGGGTTAGGCACCAGAGACTGGCCCAAGGGCTCTCTGAGGGCTCAATGACTCCCAATTCCAACATCTTTTGGACTTCTGTCCTGATACAGTCCCTGACATGATCAGGTTGCCTGTAAATCTTACTTTTAACAGGCAGACTGTCCCCAGTGTCCACTTCATAAGTGCACCAGGTAGACTGACTTGGAGTCAGTGAAAACATATGTCTGAAGGCCTGAAGAACTTGTCGGCAGTCCCTCTGCTGCTGATCAGTGAGGCTGCCTGCCAAGGCTACACCATCAACTGACCCATCATCAGAGTTCTGAGAGAGCAGGTCTGTGAGAGGGTCACTCTCTTCCTCCTGTCCTTTATCAGTAGCCATGAGCAAGCCCATGTCTGCCGTGTCAACATATGGTTTCAGTCTGTTGACATGAAGCACCCTGTGGGGATTCCTGGGAGTTCCAAGATCAACCAAATAGGTTAACTCTCCCTTCTGTTCAACAATAGTATGGGGTTCACTCCACTTGTCTTGGAGAGCTGCTGGGGCCACAGGATTCAACACCCACACTTTCTGTCCTGGCTGGTAAACAGTCAGCACAGTCTTTTGGTCATGTCAGGCCTTTTGCAATTCCTGACTAGCCTCAAGGTTTTTGGATGCCTTTTTCATGTACTCATCCATCCTGGAGCGGAGGCCAAGTACATAATCCACAATGTCTTGTTTGGGAAGTTTGAGAGGTAACTCCCATCCTTCCTTCACCAGACAAAGGGGTCCTCTTACAGGATGCCCGACCTCTCTATAAGCAAACAAAAGGCAGGGCAGTAGGATATCCCATCTCTGCCTGAGCTTTTCAGGGAGACCCTTAATCATGCCATTTAAGGTCTTGTGGAATCTCTCAACTAGACCATTGCATTGTCGATGATAGGGTGTGGTGAACTTATTGTTCACTCCACACTCCTTCCACATTGCAGTCAGGTAACTAGACATGAAGTTTGCACCTCGGTCTGATGCAACCTCCTTAGGGAAGCCCACTCTTAAGAAAACTCCCAATAGGGCTCTTGCCACAACAGGTGCTGTTGTGGTCCTAAGTAGGATGGATTCTGGGTATCCAGTGGCATGATCCACTACCACCAGAATAAACCTGTGCCCAGAGGCTGTTTGGGGATTCATTGGTCCAATAATGTCAATCCCTACACGTTCAAAGGGATCCCCCACCACAGGTAGTGGTATAAGGGGGGCCTTTGTAGTGCCACCTGATTTGCCACTGGCTTGGCAGGTGACACAGGAGCGACAAAACTACTTTGTGTCGTCTGACATATGAGGCCAGTGAAAGTGAGGGACAAGCCTGTCCCAAGTCTTGTTCTGGGCAATTTGTCCTGCAAGGGGAATGTCATGGGCTAGTGTCAAAAGGAAGCCCCTGAATGCCAAAGGTATGACCAACCTCCTGGAAGCACCAGGCTTGGGGTCTCTAGCCTCTGAATACAGGAGCCCCTCATCCCAATAGACTCCATGGGTTCCACTAGCATTCCCTACAGACTCAGCAGCATCTTGCTGTCTGAGGGGTTCAAGAGAAGGGGAGTCCCACTGCGCCTGCCTCAGATCTGCCCTGGAAGGTCCCCCTGTCCCAAGAAACTCAATCTGATCAGGCTCAAGCTCTTCTAGGACAGTTCCTTCTTGGGTCTCACAATCGGCTTCCTCAGAAGGCTGATCCTCATTCTGAGGCAAGGGGGAAGGCACTGCCTTAACCCTACTGCTTCTCCTCCTGGTAGGCAACTGGTCCATTATTCCAGAATCCAGTGCATGTTCAGTGTTGCAATTGTTGACCTGTGACCTGGTCACAGCTAGCACATGTGCTGAGATGCCTAACATTTCCGCATGTGTCCTATACTCCACTTCAGCCCATGCTGAGGATTCCAGGTAATTGCCAAGCAAACATTCTACAGGGAGGTCTGAGCTAACAACAACCTTCTTTAGGCCAGTTACCCCTCCCCAGGAGAAATTAACAACTGCCATACTGTGTGTGGTAGTGACATTGCTAGCATTGGTCACTAGGTAATTTTCACCTAGTATGATCTGTTCAGGGTTCACAAAGCTGGATGTCACCATTGTGACACTAGCCCATGTGTCCCTGTAGGCCTGAGCCACTTTATCATTAATTAGGGGTGATTACACCACCTTACCCAGGCTGTGTGAGCAGACTTGTGGTGTCAGTTTGGAGGGCCAGCCAGGGGTGGCATAACACATGCTGCAGCCCCTGGTAGACCTGGGATACACCTATTCCCTGGGTACCTATGGTACACTATACAGGGACTCACAAAGGTGACCCAGTACCCAATCTGGTATGTACCTAAAGTACATGGTATCAATTTAGAGAGAGAACAGCTAGGCTGTGGGCCTGATTAGCAGGGTCCCAGCCAGTCTAAAGTCGAAAAACCAGAAAATCACAGAAAAAAGTGGGGGGTGACCATAGGAAGCAGACCCTACTCTCCTACATCGCTTAACTATGAGAGGCTCCTAGAACAGACGACTAAAGCATGGATGCTTGGTCTCGTATGTGCCTGGCATGGTTTGGACGGATAGCAGCTGGGAAGATGACCATTCTCTCATGCATCCTTTATATTTTTCAGCTGCTTCCCTTGTCTCCACCACCCCACGCGCTCCAGCAACTGCAGGTTCTCATCAATAAGTTTGTATGGAATGGGAAGAAGCCGCGACTTTCGCTTGCCTAGATGGCGAGTTCGAAAATCCAGGGTGGAGTGGGCTTACATCTGATCAGGGGCTACTATCAGGCCTCCAACCTCCGCTACATAGTGGAGTGGAACAGGTCTATGTCCAGCAAGCACTGGAGTTTCATGGACCAGTCGGTTGCAGGGAGTAATATTTGGAGGGAACTATGGTTACCTCGCAAACACAGGGCATGGGGCATCTATTCATCTCCGGTCACGGCGCAGACACTTCGGATTTGGGACAGAGTGGCGCAGCAGAAAGGCTGGACCTCTTTTCCCTCGCCGATGACGCCCATCGTTGACAACCTCGATTTCCCTCAGGGTCAGGGCTCGGCGGTCTTCCAAAGGTGGCGGGAGGCCGGCTGCAAAAGAGTTGATCCCCTCTTTGACACAGAGGGGCTGATCCCATTTGCACAGCTTCAAATTGATTATGGCCTTTTACCTACTGATGAATTCCCCTATCGGCAGCTGGCTCACTGGGTGACAATGCCCTCTAAATACTCCAGCATGTCCATGCCCCTCACCAGCTTTGAAAGATGGTTGGTCCGAAAAAGTGCCGACCGTCGCCTCATTTCTAAATTGTATGCTATGTTAATGTGGGACCCGACTCCAAAAGGCACAAAGGCGCAGGTTCGCTGGGAGACGGAACTGAGCAGGCCACTGACGTCCAAGGAGTGGGTGTTACCAAGAAGGGCATACCCAATTAATGTCCTGGGACCTGGGTGTATAGAAGTACATCGAGAAGGGGTCCCAGTACATATTCCTTAGAAAAAACAATACTCAAACAGACATTTATAGACAAACTAAACAAGAAACAAGTAAGTAGATTCACTGTTATTTAATCAAAATGAATCAGAAGGTTAAATCTTGGAAGGTTAAATCTTGCATAAACATCGCATTGCCAGTACACGCCTTAGTTTGAATCTGTTCACAATGGCTATTAATACATGGCACTTTAGAAATTGTTAAACATTCTATGTTTTGACTGTGGCTCATTGTGAAAGCCAGCATTTTGTATTTGTTTATAGACAAGGATTGCTTGACCAGCACTTTTCCCGAATTTCCTTCAATCCCTGCACGTAATTTGCACTGACCTTGTTCCCCCCCCTTCCCTTCTCACCTTGGGGCACTTTTTGTCGCTTTTGAACAATAATGCAATGTTTATGCAAGATTTAACCTTCAAGATTTAACCTTCTGATTCATTGTGATTAAATAACAGTGAATCTAAGTACTTGTTTCTTGTTTAGTTTGTCTATGAATGTCTGTGAGTATTGTTTTTTCTAAGGAATATGTACTGTAACCCCTTCTCTATGTCTAAGGAGTGGGAACACATCCTATACCGCACGCATCACACAGCGGCCAATACAGCGGGGTGGAATCCGCTTTCAAGCTATTCTCCTATTGGTGTTACACGCCTGCTCGCATCCAGAGTTGGGACAAGAGTAAGACTGATCACTGCTGGAGGGGATATGGGATGTCTGGGACCTTAGCGGTCCTACTGTGGCACTGTCCGAAACTTCAACGCTACTTGACTGAGATTCTCGACAACATAGATAAGGTTCTTGACATAACACTGCCCAGAGCCCCGGAAATACACTTCTTGGTCTTTCCCACCCTAAAGTTTTTCCACTAAAGTCCTTACGGGGCAGGCAGATAGCTCTCGTGCTGATGGCTGCTCGACAGGTCTTTCTAGCTCTGTGGGGTACATCTTCAGAACCCGACCTGCTATCCTGGATACAGGGCTTTGGCACTTGCTAGCAATGGAGCGGATGTCCATGAGAGTGGCAGGAGGAGGTAAAGACTTTGCTAAATTGTGGGCACCCTTTTTGGACTTACTGATGAGAGATATGAGAGAAGTTACTTGTCCCAAATACTTGCAAATTCTTCTACTAATACCGCTGGATCAGGAGCCAACGACCCCCGACCTAGGCAGCATGATCTGTATAGCATTCCTTGTAATTTTGATTGCAATTTGCCTTTTTTTTGTTCGTGAACTAACCTGCCGCCTCCAGCTTCTTAGTATTAGTAGTTAGTTTTGGTAAGGGCGGCAGCTTTACAGCCTTAAACTCACCACGAGTTTTTTCTTAACATATAGAATGTTGCCGGGCGACCACTTTTTGAGCAGCGTGTGAACCCGTTTTTGAAGTTGGCGGTAAGATATGTTCCGAAGTTAGAGTCATGCTGGTATTTAAAACACATTGCACTAAAGTTGTAAAAGGCTCTCACTTATTTGTTGTTTAGGTTTTGGCACAGAAAGGGATATTTATGCTGGATAAGCCATTGGATAAACGAGAGACTGTTTATACGAGTGTATGTATTTTTCTACATTGAAGTAGTACTTTTCTACTTAAGGGCAGACATTTGAATACTGCAATTCACTTGGTGAAATTGTCACCGGCATGTTTTTTGACGTCACGGTTTTGTAGCCTGTTTCTCACCTTTGAGAGAGCAGCATGTTTAATTCTCATTATTTCTCATTAATGAGTCGGTTTCATTTTCTGTACCTCACATTTATTGATTGCTTTGTAAGACACGGGTGTCATTTTCTGGTGGCGTGTACTTTGGCTCTTTCCCCTCAGTGTTCACTCCAGAACGTTCTTTTGTGATGAACTCTTGTACATATGGAAAAACTCAATATAGTTTGGTATGTTGTTGTCTTTTAGATCCTGTCGAATCTGCACTTTGAGAGACCAATCACTCAAGGACGATTGAATTTTTGACTGTATATAATTAATCCCCTGAAGAAGGGTTCTTTACGTAACCCGAAATGCATTGGGATGTTGGTTATTGTTTTTGAATACCAATTATTGATGAACCGTTAATACCATTTCACAGGAATTGAAAATATGTCTTGTTAATATTTTCATGTGCCTAATGTTTGACATTGATTATGAATGTTCTTTGAAACATGCGTATATATATTTTTGTTGATCACTGCTTATGAGTAAATATGCTATCTGTTGAAAAATAAATGAAAACATTGAAGTCTGAATATATGTGTAAAAATCCCATTTAATTTACAGAGGCTTAATGCCCAACTGCTGTGCTTCTAGCAGCACAGGGTCTCCCTGGGCTAGTATTTGAATGATTGTTATTTAGGAGGGAGTCAGGCACACAACCCTCATACTAGTAAGCACGCTAAGATTTCCTCAGAATCCTCATAACCTATTTTCATAATTGATTACTGGTGTGCAGATCCACCCCACACAAGGAATTTTATACCCACAGTGCCAACTAGCGGATCAGCACCCAAGAGCAATCATGTCCTGGCAGGACATTTCAAATCTGACCACGAATCAGGCAGAAATAAAAGTTTATTCATCCGAAGAAGCGGAAATAATTTATGCCTTAGTGAAGGAAGTGAGGGAATATGGAACATCAACAGGAACTACGACGCAGCAACTAAAACAACTCGAATATTTAATGAGAAAAGAAGTGAACCAAAGACTACACGCAACCACGTTGATAGAATAGCACAAAGTCAAGCGTATACCTCGAGGCTTAAGGGTTGCACTACGCCCAATGCTCTTCAAATATAATAAATCCTTTATGGCCCGTTGGAACGCAATTCTGAATAAATGTTCGCTCGATTTGATTCTGCTCATAATAGAAGAGATATCGTCACTATTAAGCGAATTATTGTTTGACATCAATAAATTAAAAAACGAAATAAGTAACCGGATGGAGAATGAGAACTGGAATCAAGTACTTGAGAAAATAAATAAAAATCTTGATACGCATGCAAAGGAAGTACACGAAAGGAAGATACGGAAGTTCCGTAGGGACACGATCGATTACAAATTGGACGAGGTTTACACCTGGGCCGAAAAATATGCACAAAAGAGGGTCTTCAAAAAACCAGATGCAACATCGTCTGAAGAAAGCATAGTACAAGATGAGGACTTAACGATGCAGAGGCCACCTGCTACTTTGACACATCTCACAGTACCAAATTTGGAAACTACAGCTACCACCTCCACAAGTAGTGGACCTTTTTTAGGGGAGGGCCCCACGACCAAAATTCCACCAGACAAAACGTCAACATCACAAGACGAAACACAAGGCGTGGACAAACCAAAGGCGCACAAAGAGCAAGGAAGGCCACAGCGAACTGTGAAGAAGTGAATTCCTTGGTAATCAACATCTCATCAAGACAGTTAACCATGGAAGAGATTAAGGTACTTAATAAAGGAACCTCTTTTGTTCCATCCTACACGTCCAACGCATTAGAGACGGAGGTAGCCCTTTTTAAATTCATGCGTAAACTAAGATTAAGGTGGTTCTTCACTATCAACCCCAGTCAACAAGAACTTACGATTGAACAGAAAAAATTAAGACCAAAAAGTAGATTTTTATCACCAATCTCCCATAAGACCTTAGACACTTTTGAGTCTTTGGTCAAAAAGGATTTAGAATCAATCAAATATGGCTCAATACAACATCAAAATTTGAGTCCTAAGGAACGACGCACTCTTAACAAGTTGAGACAAGATTCTTCAGTAACATTTCATCCAGCGGATAAAGGAGGAGCTCTAGTGGTGCTCGACACCGACTTCTACAACAAGAGTGTAATGGAACATATTCAAGATAGAGATACCTACCTTCCTTTGGAACAAGATCCAACAAATGAATTGCTGAGAATACTGGATGAGTTCCTGTCTAGAGCTTTAGAATCTGGTATTATAGATGAGAACACTAAGAAATTTCTGTTCAACTCTGCACCCAAGATTCCGACCTTATACATGCTACCGAAGGTGCACAAGCACAAAACTAAACCACCTTTTCGACCTATAGTAGCAGGGTGTGGCTCTATCCACGAGTCTCTTGGATACTATCTTGACTTTTATCTACAACCGTTGGTCCAATCCTGGAAGACATACGTTAAAGACACCACCGACTGTTTACTGAAACTGGAATCACAAAAACATCTCTTTGCGAATGATATCTGGCTCTGTACAATTGATGTAGTCGCACTATACACCTCTATAGCACACAAAGAAGGACTGGAGGCAATAGAATGGCGATTGTTAAATTCTGAAATTGATCATGATAAAGCAGTTTTTCTTCTAGAATTACTACATTTTGCACTCTATAACAACTACTTTGTGTGGAAGGACAACTTTTTCATACAGCGTACAGGGACAGCGATGGGTTTTCCCGGAGCACCGTCATACGCCAATACTTACATGGCTCATTTCGAGGACCAACACATACTTTCTAATTTGATGTGGAAAAGACATGCAGCTGTTTTCTTGAGGTACATTGATGACATTCTAGTCATCTGGACAGGCACCAGAGATGAACTGGAAGAGAGTATTTGCAAATTGAATGAATTGAACCCTCGCATCCAGTTTACACATAGTATCGAAAAACAGAAGATTCATTTTTTGGATATTGAAATAAGCAAAACACCAACTGGGTTATCTACGTCGGTATATAGGAAGCCAACAGACGTTAATAATGCGTTGCTTTTCACGAGCGCACACCCGTACAGCTTGAAAAAACATCTTCTGATTTCGCAGATGATGCGAATTAAGAGGATAACATCCGATGATGTACGAAGTAAGGAAGAGATTACTAAACAGATGCAACAATACAAAGAGCGAGGTTACCCAGAGCAAATACTCAGTGAAGCTGCTCAGATCACGTCAAGAAAAACTCGCGATGAACTTCTAACACCCAAAGAGAAAGTACCGATGCAACGCGAGGTATTTGTTCTTAAGAACTCTACGCAAGCTACACAAATCAAGACAATAATCAGGAATCGTTGGGAACTTATCGAAAATGAACCTGATTTTAGAACAGTTTTTCAAGGCAGTCCCCTTTTCGCACATACCAGAACCAAGAATCTAAGGGAATTCTTGAAACCTCAAAAAAGAACTGCTAGACAAAGAGAGAGGGGCATGATGAAATGCTATAACTGCGGACAATGTGGTAATGTTATCACAGGTGATCAATTCACTCACCCGCAATCAGGTGTGAGCATCAAATTAAGACACAATGCAGATTGCAATACGGAAGGAGTTGTATACGCGATCAAGTGTCCCTGTGGACTAGTTTACGTGGGACGTACAAGTCGTAAAATAAAGACTCGTATAGTAGAGCACAAAAGTCGAATTAGGAATCGCACTACAACCTCCCCATTGGCCAGACACTGGGTAGAAGCTAATCACACAATTCCCCAACTCAGGTACACAGTCCTAGAACGCATAGAACGCTCCCCAGGATTGGATTTGCATACACTTCTAGCGAGAAGGGAAACACATTGGATAAAATTCTTAGGAACTATTAATCCAAATGGTTTAAATGATCATTATGAACTCTTGTGCTTTCTCTAAATTTCATATGATGACGTACTTCAGATTGTAAGGGGGAACACTGAGTCTTGGCACTCACTTATGCTTTTCTTTTTTCATCTTTGTTTCAGCTTTTACATAAATCATTTAATTGAGTTATGGATTAGCCCTTTTCACTTTTTTCACTTTTACGTTTTTTTCACTTTCACCTTTACTTTCACTTTTACCTTGTCACCTCAGACATTCTTGTATCCAGCGTAGGAACGCAATAAGTATCCATGACAGTATGGCAGAGGTTCCCTTTGAGTTTATTTCAACACACATCTGTGCATAATTTTACTTATGAGGGTATTTCACTACTACTTCTCTGTCTCAACTTAGGATAAAGGACTTTAGAATTAGTGACTTCTTAAGTAAACCCTGAACAGGTTCACCGATGATCCACATGACAGACGCACTTATTGTTTACAGTGTTAAGGCTGCAGGGCGCACTACAACCGCCATGAACAGAGAGGCAAAACAAAGTTGCGTGACTATTGTCCCTCCTTTGTGTTGATTAAGGCAGTAACCATCGGGCGAGTTCCGCACCACGTGATCGGTAGGGCGGACTCGCACCGGAAAACTCATTCAGGACGCCGAAGCTGGAGGCGGCAGGTTAGTTCACGAACATAGTATTAGTAGTTAGTTTTGGTAAGGGCGGCAGCTTTACAGCCTTAAACTCACCACGAGTTTTTTCTTAACATATAGAATGTTGCCGGGCGACCACTTTTTGAGCAGCGTGTGAACCCGTTTTTGAAGTTGGCGGTAAGATATGTTCCGAAGTTAGAGTCATGCTGGTATTTAAAACACATTGCACTAAAGTTGTAAAAGGCTCTCACTTATTTGTTGTTTAGGTTTTGGCACAGAAAGGGATATTTATGCTGGATAAGCCATTGGATAAACGAGAGACTGTTTATACGAGTGTATGTATTTTTCTACATTGAAGTAGTACTTTTCTACTTAAGGGCAGACATTTGAATACTGTAATTCACTTGGTGAAATTGTCACCGGCATGTTTTTTGACGTCACGGTTTTGTAGCCTGTTTCTCACCTTTGAGAGTGCAGCATGTTTAATTCTCATTATTTCTCATTAATGAGTCGGTTTCATTTTCTGTACCTCACATTTATTGATTGCTTTGTAAGACACGGGTGTCATTTTCTGGTGGCGTGTACTTTGGCTCTTTCCCCTCAGTGTTCACTCCAGAACGTTCTTTTGTGATGAACTCTTGTACATATGGAAAAACTCAATATAGTTTGGTATGTTGTTGTCTTTTAGATCCTGTCGAATCTGCACTTTGAGAGACCAATCACTCAAGGACGATTGAATTTTTGACTGTATATAATTAATCCCCTGAAGAAGGGTTCTTTACGTAACCCGAAATGCATTGGGATGTTGGTTATTGTTTTTGAATACCAATTATTGATGAACCGTTAATACCATTTCACAGGAATTGAAAATATGTCTTGTTAATATTTTCATGTGCCTAATGTTTGACATTGATTATGAATGTTCCTTGAAACATGCGTATATATATTTTTGTTGATCACTGCTTATGAGTAAATATGCTATCTGTTGAAAAATAAATGAAAACATTGAAGTCTGAATATATGTGTAAAAATCCCATTTAATTTACAGAGGCTTAATGCCCAACTGCTGTGCTTCTAGCAGCACAGGGTCTCCCTGGGCTAGTATTTGAATGATTGTTATTTAGGAGGGAGTCAGGCACACAACCCTCATACTAGTAAGCACGCTAAGATTTCCTCAGAATCCACATAACCTATTTTCATAATTGATTACTGGTGTGCAGATCCACCCCACACAAGGAATCTTTAGGTTTTAGACAGCTAGTAGATACACCTACACACATAAAAGGACACATCCTGGATCTCATTTGGACATTGGATCCTAAGGTAGCTCCCCTGAGGGCTGTACCCTGCATTTGGTCTGATCATCATTTACTTTATTGTGACATTCCCATAAAGGCAAGACCGATGCAAAAGCTACCTAAAGTGAAGAAAGTTCGGCAGTGGAAGAAAATTGAACAAGGCACCTTGAGAACGACCCTCTCGGAACTCATTCATCCGATAGTTCCTAATAGCAATGTAGATCAGGAATACAGGGATTTAACACATAGCCTGACCAAAGCATTTGATCTGATTGCACCTGAGAAATCACAAAGAGTCAAGGGGGCGGGAAAGGGAGCACCATGGTTCACTCAAGCTCTGAGGGATCATAAGAAGAAGCTTCGTAATGCCGAGAGAATCTGGAGAAAGAAAAAAGATGAAATAGCCCGAGAACAATATAGAAATCTATTCCACCTTTACGAAAAGCTCATCCTGGCAACCAAGGCTGCCTACTTTGAGAATCGGATTAGCCAGGCCGACAACGTCCAGAAGGAGACATTTAAAATCCTAACGGAGCTAAGTAAAAGACCCCAAGAAACGGAAACAACAATCCCCTGCAATACCTTTCAAAACTACTTTCTAGAAAAAGTAGACACCATTCTACAGAATATCAGAAAGGATGCTGGGCCAGGCCTCATTGATCAATCGATTGATCATCCTCTGAAGGATGTTATCATTTCACACTTTCCTCAACTAGACCCTATGAGCCTGGAGCAAATTATGAGCAAAACCAAGTCCGGGTCCCCAGCTGATCCGTGCCCCCCTAGCGTATTCCGCCTGGCATGTCCTATTCTAGAGGAGCATGTCCTCTCGTTGCTGAACAAATCATCAACAGGACAGCTACCTGATGGATTTAAAGAAGCCCGGGTAAAGCCTTTAATAAAGAAACCAGGAGCCGATCCCAAGTCCTTGAAAAACTATAGGCCAATCTCCCAGCTCCCGTTCCTGGCCAAAGTCCTGGAGCAACATGTGCTGAAGTCCCTGGCCTCGTTCTTGGAGTCACACCACCTTCTCCACGAACTTCAGGCAGGATTCCGCGCACACCACAGCACCGAACTGGTGATGCTCTCGGTGCTGGATGAGTTGAGAGAGATGCCTGACAGTAAGAAACCGAGCGCCCTGATACTTCTAGATCTATCTGCAGCGTTCGATACTGTCAGCCATACACTGCTCCGGACAGGTTGACCAGTTTTGGGATTCAGGGGTCAGCATTCTGTTGGCTGAAATCTTTCTTGACTGGGAGAACACAGAGGATTCAGCTAGGGGAGGAGATCTCAGAGGTTGGAAACTTAACATGTGGGGTACCTCAAGGCTCCGCCTTATCCCCCCTCCTATTTAACCTGTACCATCAGCCATTAATTAACTCCCTGGCAAAGATGGGTTGTCGCGTATTTAATTACGCTGACGACACCCAATTGTTGCTGAGTATAGAGAATACAGTACAAGCTCAGACCCAAGCGCAGAATGTACTCAGATACACCGTTAGGTGGATGTCTTCGAATCTTCTGAAAATAAACCCTGAGAAGACAGAAGTTTTAGTGGTCGCATCGACCTGCTCCCCATGGAGTGACTTGTACTGGCCCCAGGATCTGGGCCCTACTCCTAAACCAGCGGACAAAGTAAAAAGTCTGGGCATCAAAATTGATCGCGAGTTGTCAATGGCGAGCCAGATTTCCACCGTAGCCGGCACCTGTACGGGTTTGATTAGACAACTACGTAAATTAGCCCCTCTTTTGTCCAGGTCCATGCTGCTTACGGTCGTATCCGCGACCATAATATCCAGGCTGGACTACGGAAATGCGCTGTACCTAGGCCTTCCGAAAATACTAACTAACAGACTGCAGGTGACCTTAAATGATGCGGCCCGCCTCATTTTCAGGCTACCAAGACGCTCACATGCCTCACCACTGCTACAGAGCCTCCATTGGCTGCCTATAAGGCAGCGGTCTGAATTCAAGAGCCTTTGTATAGCCCATAAAGCGATCTATGGACAAGCTCCGTCATACATAAAAAAACGGCTGGAGCCATACAAGCCAGAACGGTGTCTTAGGTCCTCCGATGCACAACTGCTTGTTTGTCCTCGTTTTAGACTCGCTACAAAAGGTGGAAGATCCTTTTCGGTCTTGATCCCTAAAATATGGAACAAACTACCTGAGTCCCTCCGCAAAGAGGGAAACCTCCTTCGCTTCAGGAAGTCTCTGAAAACAATTCTGTTCAGAGAGGCTTTGAGTTTAGCCTAAGCACGTTCCCCCTTTGGTCATCCTGCTGAGTAAGATGCTGTTTCCTTTCGGTCAAAAGCGCCTTGAGACCTGCCGGTGAGTTGGCGCTATATAAACCGGAAATACAAATACAAATACAAATACAAATTAGAGTTAATCATCACCATCAACTAGTTCAACTAATGGTCCATTGACCAGAGGAAAAAACTTTTTGATCAGTGAAAGGTTAGTAAAGAGTATGAAATAACTAATCCTAAACATTGGGAAAATTACAAACTTGACCCCAGCGTTTTTACACACTGTGAGTTTATGGGCCCAGGTGAAGTGAAGTTGAAGTGTTGTTGAACCGCTGGATCACCACAAGTGTCTCATTCTTTTTCTTAGGCTGACAAAGACTAATTTTGCTATTGTACATTCTCACCAGAAAAATCTTGAGTACATTATTATGGCTCAATACAGCTTCATCAATTTGACCATTATTTCTCTGATCTCAGGGAGTGTGAACCCGTAGCCAGCACTCAAGTGTGGCTCTGAAACTTCGTTTGCTTTTTCATAGAGTGCAAACTTACTCAAAGGCTGGTGGTTACGTTGCTGCTGGGAGCTAGTTGTACATTCATATTTTTGAATGTTTGCACAAATGCAAATACATTCACCTCGCTGTTTAGATTAGCTACTCAACTGAAAACGTAATCTTGGAAAAAACCAGCTGCAGATAATAAAGTTTGCTTTCTGAGACTCACATACTCTGTACTTTGTTCTTTCATCAACCCCTTTGGCCCTTGTTCTGGCTAAACCACAGGTAACACATTGAAGATCCTCTGCTTTCTGATCAGTTTTTGGAGGTGGGCAAGGGGTAGCCATTGATCTTCTAAGTAGATGGGCATTGGGCTTGGTTGTCATTGCTTTCTCAGAAAACTCAGATTCTTGTTGTGATTCACTGGTTTCTGCTATTTTGACAAATTTGTTCCAGGATATTTTCCATTGTATACGACTTGTAGCATTTGTTGTTACAATGATTCAATATTTGATCCTCCTCACCCATCAGTTTCAATCTTTTGTGCACTTCGTCTTGCAGTATTTCTCCAGCATCTCAAACTCTCCTCTGTCCAGTTGCAGTTGATGTTAGCTTTTCTTTCGGATCAGTTTGGCATAAAACAAATTTTTCTGCGTTAAAGGAATCCTCAGATTTTGTAGTTCGCAACACTGTCAGGAGGTAAAGATCTGCTACCACCTGCTTCGCTCATGTTTACGAATTTGAATCAACGGAAAACCTGAAACAAAAGCAATATTAAAGTAAATTACCAATATGTAGCTACAACACACCATTATAGAACCACCATTATGAAAAATGGCAGAAGGGTTGCTCCGAGTAGTTATTTTCTGTCTCCTTGACCTCGCCCAACCTATATTTTGACATCATAATAAAGTATATAGGTCTCATAGTTCCTGATGTATTGCATCCTCACTGCAATACATTGGCCATTTTTAAATATCGTCCACAAAAATTCGGCCCGGATTAGCAATGTCTACCAAACCTAAATTACTTCTTAAATGATACAAAAACAAAACAAAAATGAAAATCTCGGAACAACAATTTTTTAAAGAAGGTATATCAAGGGGCCTGGAATAATGTTCTTATTGATGTTTTTTCTTTCTACTCTCCCTGGCGTTCTTGGGAAAGGTAATTTATTGACATGTTAATATCCCTTGTGGCTTCTGTTGAATACTAGGGAAGAAGGAAAAGCATAATACTTGCCTCCGTGTCATTTATAGAATTGATAACTTTCCTTCACAATAAAAGGGAAATATTGTATACTCTACAAAGAGATATCTTTGCAATGAGGAATGTTGTATTTTAAGTAATCATTTTTAGGGAAGCTTTGTGCAAAGGTGAGAAGGGTTTCCTCATTAGTTGTGTTAGTAACAAATGTAAATTCCATGTTGTTGCAGGCACTGTTCTAGGTGGAGCTATCCGTTTTGCTCCCTCCAGGAATCTTTTAATTACAGGTGTTTTGAAGAAATGTCTTCCTATATGACCTCTAGTGTAGGCCACTATTGCTGCTAAATGTACCTTTAATGAAGCATGAGTCAGCTTGCAGTCTAGTAGGTGTGTGAGGTCTTTTGGGACTGTTGTGTCTTTTGCATTGTCTTTTAATAATTTAAGTTTCTGGCACCACCTCAAGTACTTTTACCATTTAGCTATGTAGCATTTTCTTGTCGGCCTTCTTGTTTCTCTGAGACTTGCCATTGCATTTTCTGCCAGACCTAGGTGCCCAATCTCTAAGTCTTCAGGAGCCAAGCAGATAAACTCAAGCTTTCTTGTTCTGGGTGGAGGACTCTCTCCCTTTGCATAGACAGTAGATCTTGTTGTCTGGTAATCTCTGCATATTTTTCTGTGCTCTCTCTATTAGGTACGAGAACCAGGTTTGTCACGCCCGCAGTGTGGTGATGAGCATCAGTGTCATTTGAGACTGTTTCTATTTGCTGATTACTTTGGGTAACAGTGGGATCTGAGTAAAAGCCTAAGTACATGTTGGTGACCAGTCTATCGACAGAGTATTTCCCTGGGAGTGCAGTGTGGGTGTCTGGAAGCAAAGCATGGTCATTTTGCGTTTTCTGGAGTTGCAAACAGATCTAATTCTGGTGTTCCCCATTATTTGAATATCTGTTTGAGTACTGTTTGATTGAGCTCCCACTCATGAGAGGAGGATGCTTGCCTGCTGAGCTTGTCCGCCTTGACATTCTTTCCCCGGAAGGTGAACTGTAATGTTTATTTGTCACTGGATGGTTCGCCTCCAGATTTCCTGGGCTAGTTTTGATAGTACAAAGAATTGAGTTACTCTCTGTTTGTTAGTAGAACATTGCTGATAGAACACGTTTTGTCTGAGCTAGTAATGGCTTTACCCACAGCTGTTTCTGAAAGGCTTTTATGGCTGGGAACACTGTTTTTAGTTGCAGTACATTGATATGTTATACCACTTCCTGTTCCTTCCAAATTCCTCTGACTTTTAGTCTCTCCATGTGAGCTCCCCAACCCATGTGAGGTGTCTGTGGTTATAGTTACTGTGGGAGTTGGGTGTATAAATGTTCTTCCAGCTGTTACATGTGTCCTGTTCCACCACACCATCTCCTCCAGTACCTTTCCTGTGACAACCACTAGATCTTCCCAACTTCCTGTGGCTTGTGATCATTGACAATTTACCCATTCCTACACTGTCTCATATGTAGCCTTGCATTTGGTATGAGAAGAATGCAGGAGTTCATCTTCCACACTGTCCTCATTGTCAGAGACCGACCTTTTGTTGGCGGAGCAGAGTTTCTTGAAGTAATGATCCTATTCACTTCTGTTGAGTTGATTCTTGCTCCCAGGAAGATTTTTGTTTCTTCTGGTTTTGGAGATTACTTTTCTCTGTTTATTGAAAACCCCACATTGTGAAGTGTTGCTATCACTTATGTGTCTTTTGTATTAACGTAGAGAGTTTGCTTTCACCAACCAGTCGTCAAATTAAGGGTATATGTTCATACATTGTCTTCATAAGTGCGCTACTACTGCTGCCACTTTGTAAACACGCTTGGTGCTGATTTTGTTTCTGAAGGTCAGCCCTTTCAATTGATGGTGTGTTCTGTCCACCACAAAACGTAAATATATTTTGTGTCCATGATACATTGGAATGTGCAGAGAAGCATCCTTTATAATTGCCATATAGTTCCCCCTCTTGTATCTGAGATATGACATCTTGCAGCGCTGTCATTTTGAATTTGTATGTCTTTATAAACTTGTTTACGAAGTGAAGGTCTAGGATAGGATAGTTTACCAGGTTGATCTCATTCCTAGGCCCTCTTTTTTTTAAATTAAACCCACAGCATTAATTATGATCAGTTATACATAAACAGTGTCTCCAGTAACAATTCATATCTTATATATACAGTTGTGTGTGCAAAAAAGTAGCAGGAATAAGAAGTCTGATTGATACATTTAATATATATTTTACAGTATAGTACATCCGATACCAACAACATTTAAGAGAAGAAAAAAAAAGAGAATCGTACCACCCTTGAATGAAGGCCTGGTGGGACAAAGCCTCGCTGACTATGGATCCTGCCATCGCTAATCAACTACCATGATTTACAAAATATTTGGAGTTGGTAAGTCGCCACTGCGGTGTCATAAGCACCGAGCAAGTTGTTCTGCAGTACGGTCCACATTATCCTTCCAATCCAGAATAGGCAACCAGATTTCTTTCACCAGCTTCCTAGCCTATCTACCCCTACATTCATAGAAGGCCATCTCCTGTTTGTACATAGCAAGCAGCCGAGCTAACCTGGCCTGAAACGATGGAGGATCTGGGTCCTTCCACCTGGCGGCGATTAGTCTCCTAGCAACAGCTACTGAAACAAATACATAATATGTCTGGGTTGTATTAAGACTGATATTGTTATCATGCCCCAGGATCATAAGAGTTGGGCTGAGTTTAATCATGATGCCAAACAGTCCTTTCCCAAAGAGCTCCAACCCGCTTTTTAAGGTAGTAGCCTGGTGCAATCATAAAACATATGGATCAAGGTAGCTGGGCCTTCCATACATCTGGGGCACTTGTCATCTGTCCTCTTGCCCCATTCAAACAGTTTGCCCGATGTAAAATATAGATTAAATAATATTTTAAAATGTGACGCCTTGAAGCTCACTGATAAAAAGATCTTTGCAGCTAGTGCTAGAGCATTATCTATATCGGCTTCTTGGTCACCAAGCTTCCTAGCCCAGCTTGCCTCAGTTCTCTCAAGTTTATCCGGGAGATTTTCTAAGATAATACTGTAGATATCTCTTATTTTACAATCACCCTGGGTGATTACCACCATCAAAGGTATTTTATCGAAAGTTATAACCTCCCTGGAGTTATTACAAAACTCCCTAATTTGCATATGTTTAAAATACTGAGTTTCCGGGTTACCAAACCTTTGCTGTAGAGAAGTAAAGGGAAGTAGCTGATCTGAGTAAAACATATCCTCAATCACTGTCAGGCCGCAGTGCTCCCATTGTCTACCCATTGCATCATGGAAGAGTGTAGGGAAAAGGTAGGAGTGCCAAATGGAGCATATCTGCTATATTTAGGAATATTTATGACTTTGTGGACTTTACAAGTAAACACGGGAAATCCTTGGGTTTAAGTAAAATACTATACAAGAAAAGAGACAGCAAAGATTATCTCGGGGTACTTCTGGTGGAGTCCCTTAATTAGGACGTAATCCCATCACCCACCGCGGTGGCATGCTTCATCATCTGGGATTCTCCTCTTGACGGGGACACCTAGCCCCGCCAAGGAATACAACCTACTCACTGTGAGCAAGGAGCTCAGGGATGTTTTTATTCCTACTCTGTAAAGGATATACTAAATCCTGCAGATGAGAAGTCACTGAACTAATTGGGTAACGGGCGCAGCGCAATAACAAAAGTTGATTGGAATGAGAGGAAAGTGATGCTAAAACTAGCTACCAGGAGCGACAAATTTTATTGATACGTTCCTAGTGCCAGGATTAAAAACAGTATGTATTCCTAACAATAGTTCAGGAGACACTTACTAAACAACAAAGAAATAATTAATTAACATATGCACAAATTAGCATTTGTATAAAAGAGAAGAAAAAAGGAAAAAGAGCAAGGAGAACCATAAATGAAAGCAATTTTAGAAAAATATCACAAATTTATTATAAATATATAGAATTAAATAGGCACGCTCAGATAAATATTTGCTGGTATACAAAACAATACATCACAAAAAGAACCAGACAGGGTGGCAAACAACAAAAAATGTTACAGTAAAGATACATGTACAAAAATTATGTGTCCTTTAAAGTTGGTTGGCCACATATGCGTCAACGGCGTTTCAACTGCGGTATAGTAGTGTGGTCATCATCAGGACAAGATATGTTCACTGAGCGTCATACAATTTCTGTATTAAAATTACTGTGCGAACGGTCTCAAAGTTAGAAACGCTCTCAGGGAAAATTCATGTCCAAAGTCTGTTAGGAACAAAAATCAAGGAAGTCTAGTGGCTGCTTCAAAGCTACATGTTCGTGCAATAAATGCAACCAGGAAATAAAGATTCAATCTTCGATAAACAATATCACCCGTCGAATCCGAGTGGCAGTAAGGAGTTCCCGCTTATTGCCGGGTGATATTGTTTATCGAAGATTGAATCTTTGTCCTGATGATGACCGCACTACTATACTGTGGTTGAAACGCCTGCCCCTGGTTCAGGTTGGTGGGTTGCCCCTGTAGTTGTTCAGGATTAAAAACAGAGCATGTGCAGTGTGAAATAATAACTGCATGTGATGGACGCAGCCGGGTCTACATGTTTCCGCCTTAGAGACCTATAAAAGTGTCGCAGCTTTCGTCAGGACCTTAGAAACAAGTGCTACTGCGAAAAAATTAAGTGAATGGTGATGAATAAAGAAAGGTAAATACAAAACCAGTAATCCCACTCTAGGTGTGCTCGATTTACTGGTCGTACCAGTTGTTTACGGATAAGCCTTACCTCAAACTGGCAACAGCTCAGGGGAGAGGCCTTGCTCTCTCCGTCGGTATCCCGGACTGTCTCAGAGCCTGAGCCAGAGGTTTGCGGACTTTACTCCATATCTTCCAGGCACGAAATATAATCTTAAAACATTTTTTTAAATAGCTTTGCTCCAACTAACGCAGCAGTAGTCCACCAGGCCCTTCTTCGCAAAGCAAGTTTGTATATTGTTGGAAGTGTGCTGTGGTTCTCTTTTTCGGTTTCTTCCTTATTTTCCAAGATAAATAAATACACATTTGCTGCATAAGGGCCGCCCAATAATGAAATGTGATATTGGGTACTGTCAGCCCCCCACCCCTGTTGAAGAGATATATATTTTTCTGAGCACCTTACCATACTGCCAAATAAAGTTTATGAATATGGCGTTCAGGGTCTTCAATATTATTTCATCTATAACCACTGGTAGTGACCAGAAGAGAGATAGAACCTTGGGCATCATGGTCATTTTTAAAGCATTACCCCTACCAATAATGGACAGGTGCAGCCCATTTATGCATCCTAGGTCAGTAGATATTTTCTTAATCAGGGTATCAAAATTAATTTTTGCTATAGTAGTTACTTTGGGGCGGATACGGACTCCAAGATACACAGCTCAATCAACACGCAGAGGGACTTGAAAGGTGAGATTGCCCATACAGATAACCTGTGTTTTACTTTTATTCAAGGAATAGCATGAGTTTTTACCAAAATCTTCGGCCATGGCTTCTATTTCCCCGATTGCTCCTTTGGGGTCAGTGGTAACGATAGTGTTGTTGTCGTCATATGCCAGCACCTTCGTCTCATACCCTTAACTGATAATAGGCCTCATCCCCAGGTTATTTATAATCTTCTCGATCAGCGGGTTTATATAAAGTGCAAATAGAATGGGGAGCATGGACACCCCTGATTAGTCCCTCTCAACACGCTTGTGACATCTGATTCTTCTCCCATTAGTTGGAGCGGAGCATATGGAGAGGAATACATAGCTTTGAGTGCAGTGATTATTCGGGGACCAAATCCCCTTAATGCTAATATACCGAATAGGAACCTCCAATCCACCCGATCAAAGGCCTTCTTAGCAATAAGTAAGGACTTAGCCATTTGTCCCTCTGTCCCTGCTGTAATATCGAACAGGGTTATCGGCAGCCCTATATGATCTGTGATCCCTCTGCCGGGTATGAATCCATGCTGCCATGGTCACCCTAAATGAGCTATGACCCTACCCTGACAAGTTGCCAAGAGTTCAGAATTGACCTTGGTGTCTGCGTTTATTAATGAGATTGGCTAGTATAAGGTTGGGTTATCCAGACTTTTACCTTTTTTAGGGAATTTTACAATGTCAGTGCCCTTCCATGACTCCGGGGGATCCTGGTATATTGCACCCCCAAACACAGTTCTAATAGAATAGGAGCTAGCTGGGGTTGAACTACCTCATAAAATTCAATGGGTATTTTATCAGGCCCAGCAGCTTTCACCTGAGGACAGATGTTGCATGGCAGCCATGACCTCCTCAAATGTTAATTCTGCTTCTAGCTCAAACCTACAGACTGATCTAGAGCCACCCCGAAATCCCCCTCTGAAATTACATGAGAGATATCTTAGGGTAACCCATTATCTCCCTTGTATAAGGCCTGATAAAACTCCTGGACTATCCCAAGTATATCACTGATCTCTGTATAAGTTATTCCATCTTTCTGTATTGAGGATACCCTACTTCTGGCTTCCTTTTGCCGTATAAATAACGCGAGCATTCTCCAAATGGCTCTCCGAACTCATAGATTTCATTCCTATGGGTTTGATATTCCTCCGCTATCCTGGGATAAGCCAGATATTGATTTCTGCCTTTAAAGCAATAATTTTAAGCTGGGTTTGAGCCACCCCCTGCCCCTGTGATATCTGCGCTATGATCTTGCTCTGCCTCTGCCAATTCCCTCAGCCGCCTTTCTTTCTCAGCCTGGATCTGTCTCCTCTCCTGGGCCACAAAACTAATGATCCCCCCCCCTCCCCCTCCTCAGGCTGGCCTTGAAGGTGTCCCATACTATGACATGTGAAGCACTATATCTCAATGTCCTACAACCCATGCAGCCAATTCCTGATATACTCGACAAAGGTTGTATTTACAACAACCTTCCTTTCAAAGTCCACTTGGGATAACGTTTAACCTCCAAGACTAGTGGACTATGATCTGAAAATACTTTCGGAAGTGTCCTGATTCCACTTTTTCTCAACAAGCCTGTTGGGATTAAAAAAACAATTGAGACACACGTATTTCTTATGGGAGCAGGAGTAGTAGGTGTAACCTGGATTAATAGAATACTTCTAATTCCATGTGTCTACCAAATCATGGCTATCCATAAGGGATATTAAAAGCCCTATATACACGGTTTCCTTCCTTGATATCGCTGCCCTCGCTGGAAACCAGCAGCTTGATGAATATTGAGGTCTCCACAAACTACCAGAGACTGTGGCCAAGATGCTAGTTCAAACTAGAGGTCCTCAAACATCTTCAAGTCATTTTGATTCGACCAATAGACTACACAGATTGAAAGTCTTATCGCAGACTCGACTACTGCCCATCTACCTTAAGAATCCGGAGTTTACGCCTAGCTGGCCCCATCTGTGGCTTGGCTAATCCTACCATCAGAGGCCTCATTACCGAGATGAACTGAGTAGTCCTACAGCCCTTCTTTATTTCTTACGATTGTTACGGTTTAATGTCATCTAAAAACTCCTTTTCCCTAACTTCAGAGTCAAAAACGCGAGTTTCCCCCTTCCTGATCACTTTTAGGCAGGCAGGGTTAATCACATAAGCCTGTGCACGTTGACCTGGGAAGGGTTTTATCATCTGCTGCAGCCGCCAGTGTCTCTCGGCCGTGGCATGGCAAAGTCTGGGCAGACAAAAAACAAGAAATAGCCACTTTGACGTCTTGATTCAGGCCTTGCTTTCTCAAAGACGGCTTGTCGGAGGAGGAAATTCCCGAAGTAGATGAGAATAGCACTTGGTCTCGCCCCCTTCCTAAGTGGTTGCCTTAATTCAAAGGATACCCTATGGGCCAGCTGGATTTCTTGCGCCCAATTCCAGCCTGACAGTTCTGGGAGGGCTGTCCGTAGGAGTTCCACAACATAGGTCCGGGTGTCCGAGCCCTCAGCCCCTTCCGGGACCCCAAGCAAGCAGAGATTGTTACACCTCTGGCGGTTTTCTTGATCTTTCAGCTTCCACTGTATGTCTACTAGCCGCGCTTCGAAAGCCACAGCCTATGCCTTAGTGACAGCGAGATCTGTCTCAGTTACAGCAGTTCTAGTCAAGTCAAATAACTTTATTCGGTTATTCGTAGTAACAACCATAAAAGCATATTTCATTTTTAAAACCAACATAGAACAAAAAAGTCACAAGCAGAATGTACTATAAAAATATAAATTATTATTAGCTAAAAATAAATCTATCAGTAGCACCGTTACCCCTCCATACTTTTCCTAAATTTAAGTGCTAGTTTTAAAAAGCTGCATACAAATAAAGTGCAATCACAACTTAACAGCTGAAGGTAGTAAAGTGCGGGTCTGATTTGTGCAAAGTTCAATTTTTTGAGGCAAGGTTTTAAGTATAGCCTCCGTGGTACAGTGTAGTAGGGGCAGATAAAAAGAAAGTGTGCCTGGTCTTGCAGAGACTTTTCGTCGCAGCCGCAAGCCGGCAACACTTGGCCACGGTGGGTCCCCTTAGGTACGGCCAATAATAGGTGCAATAAATCCAGGCGAAACCTCGTCAGCAGGAAACGGTCGTAACCTGACATGGGCCATGACAGGTACGGTTCCATGAGCAAAGAGGTTTTTAGTAGCACATGTTTCCGTACACTGCCTTTCTTTAGTTCGCCATCCTCCCGAGTTAAATACCTGGATGTGATAAAGATCTTCTTCACATTAATAACATCCGATTTCGTAATGGATTCTGGGGTTGAAAAGAGTTCGGGGCGTCCTAGTTCAGTAAAACAATTACTTAAGTACTTAATCCAGGGAACTTTAAGCCTATTTTCTCATGTTAGTGCTTCCCTCAAGATTTGCTGGGTAAGAGGTAAATCACTGTTTAACCAGCAGTTTAGCCAGCAAAGTAAAGGGTTTACGGCTATCTTGTCAGTTCTAGTCTCCAGGTCTGTGAGGCACTCCCCAACGATGTTACACACCTTAGTGAGTTTTTTCACTACTCCTTCGACTTCCCTCAATGCAGTTTGAGGTTCGAGACTGTCTAGACTTGTTTCTTCGAGATGCATTGAGTGTGGCTGGTAAATAGCGTCTAGTGTAGGGGAGTCAGAACCGCCTGCCTACTGCAGATTCGCAGAGAAGGAGCCAGCCAGGCGCTCTGTAGGTGTACAATCCCAAGCTAGATCCTTACCCTTTGAGGGTTGCTGGCCAGATTTTTTACCTATCTTGTGAGCGGTCATGGTGCTGCTCTCTTTGCCCTCTTCAAGATCACGGTCATTTTTGCTAAAGCTGGAAGAGGTGTCCGACCCCTCCACAGACCACTCAGCTGCGTCAGACAGCTACTAAAAGCAATCACTAGTTTCCTTTTTAATCACAGATTTGGCAGCCTTTGCGGCCCTATTGGAGATGGCCCTTTTTGCAGGGTTATCCCCAAACCTTTTACTTCTTCCTCATATTTTTTTCCTGACCTTTTATTGTTGGTTTCAGGACTCTGGGCACTTTACCACTGCTAATCAGCCCCAAAGTGCATATACCCTCTGTGTAAATTGGATTATGGATTGGTGTTTCCATGATTGGCATATTTAATTTACTAATAAGCCCCTAGTAAAGTGCACGGAGTGTGCCAGGGCCTGTAAATAAAATGCTACTAGTGGGCCTGCAGCACTGATTGTGCCACCCACATGAAAGGACAAGAAAAGGTACCTCGGATCTGCCACTGCAGAGTCTGCGCGCTGTGACTTGGCAAGTGCACCCACTTGCCAGACCCTAACCTTCCCTTAATGTAGGGGCAAGGTACCCGTGTGGGCAGGTTACAGTATATGTAAAAGTTGGATAAGCCCTGGTGTGTGTGGCATGTCCTGATAGTGAATTACTGCCAATTTTGTTTTTAACTATTGCAAGGCTACCTGTTCCCGTAGGACAGAATGGGGAGTAGTTTATAACATCTTATAAGTATAACTACCCCTGGCAACAAGGTAGAAAATAAAGTTTAGGATGTCTTAACTCAAAATCTAAAGATGCGTCTTTTAGTAAAGGTGATTTTTACATTCTGGGTTTGAAAATACAACTTTTTAGAAAGTGGGTATTTTCCTGCATAACAATCCAGTATGCTTCGGCTGGGTTTGTGGATTGACTGGCTTTGGAATGGCAGGGGCTAGGGAGGAGCAGTGACTCTAGAGAGTCTAGATGAGTCAGGGATGGGTTGAATAGACCTGGGCTGCATTTAGAGTAGGGGGGAGATTTCCTTGCACCTAAATGGGCCTGGTCTGCCTCTGAAAATGCTGTCTCCACCTCCTGCCGGGAACCTGGGCCAGAGAGGACAGAACTGGTTTAGACTAAGCACAGACACTGCCTTAGAGGACAAAGGATTTTGGGGTATAAATATTCGGGCCCAGAACCCAGAACTTTAGAACTCGGTTGGAACCAAGAAGACTGCCAAGAAGAAGAGCTGGAGAAGCTGCTAGGAGGGACTTCCACTTTGCTGTGTTGGCCTGCAGTGTTTCAGGGATTCTCCACATACACAGAACTATGCGCAGGACAACAGGACCTCAGCAAATAGGGGTGTACCAACCTGCCACATTAGTACACAAATATCCCAAACCGACTAGCACTAGTGTCTCATTCGTTCTCCTCCAAATATCACAGAGATACAAATGATTAGACAACCCAGAACACAACACTCCAGACTCTCTCAGGAATCGCAAAAGCAAGACGTACTCTTTCGCTCGCTCACTCAGTCGTACTTGTCCACAATGAGAATAGGCAGAATCGATGAAATAGTTCAAAACATTTATTTTAACTATTGTCCTTTACAATACTGTATACGTGCCACTACTAGCAGCAAAATGCATAAACTCAGCACAGGTAGCAGTGTTACAATTACATAGAATACAAAGGGAGAAGTCATTTTATAAAGAATGTGGAAACTAGGGCATTTAGGCCGAACCATCCTCCCCTTGACTAGAAGTTTATTTTATATAAAGGACGATCTCTGGGCTTTGACAGCAGACCCCATAACTTAAAGCCTGGATGTATAGTTTACATCTTGGGAACAGCGGAGCTCTTCACCATGGAACTTCTTTCTCCAAGTGTGTTAAAACGACATGCAGCAACGTTATATCAAAGCACGAGTCTTCAATGCTGCAGCTGTGTGTAGCATGTTATGTCTAGGTGCTAGGGACTGACCAGAACAGAATAACAAGGGGCATGGTTTATCGACCTTGCACATCGTGTTCAAACTAAACTTCAGGAAAAGCAGAGAACGCAAAAGCAGCCCGTTCTCATGTGAAAGGCACAGAGGCTTGTAAAAACGAAGTCATGTAGTAACGTGTGCAAAAGCAGCAGCATGGCAGCCAAGCTCATGCTAACTTAGCAATGTCGAAAATGTCCCTAGGAGCCATATAACACCCTCCCCTTGGTAAGGTCATAGGAGATAGACTGAGGAATGCAATTCCCTCCAAAGGCCATCCCCATCGTTGGTATGAAAAAAGAGAGGCCATGCAAGTAAATAAATCCAAGGAACAAATGTGCTCCTCATAATCAGAGGCCTCTAAAAGCATGAGTGGGCAACTTGCGTGATATTCGATGAAACTTTGTTGCAGGACATCCCATTCAGCCAGAACTCCAAGTGCAACACACACGCCATACGACCATCCCCAGAACAAGCTTGGTCATGAGCCTCTGAGGGCCTCATCAACTGGATAAAATCCAAGACTGGATGTGACATGTTGGAGAGGCATACATCCATCTCCCAATAGAAGGGGCATTTCTGGCAGTAAAACACTGGTTGCACACAAGTAACATAGGCAAAGCGAAAAGTTAGTCCATAACTGACGCCAAGCGTTGCTAATGGTAAGCATCCAAAAATGTTTTGACTGCGATCACGGTACAGCTGCAACTGGCCGGGTCTGTGCATTGCCACAAAATGAGCAGCCATTACGCAACAGGAACAGGAGAAGCAGGATTCCAGCTCCTAACGCCAATACTAAGGGAAAGCCTCCAAAGAAGCTGGAAAAAATAGAATGAATAAAAGCAGGTATAACTCCAAAAATCGTCTGAAAAGAAGTCACTAGGCAAGATTCCACACGTTTAAAAAAATGTGCAAGGCCTTTCGTGTCAGACGCATTAAATATTTGGTGTTTTAGCTCCCCGAAATGTTGTGGGTGGTTAGTGTTCAAAAGGGACTATCTCACTAGAAGTCCTAGCCACCTGTAATTCGAAAATTTTCTTTGGCCGAAGTGAGAGACACCTCTTGTTGGAATAAAAACGCTTTGAGACTGCTCAACTTGTTGAAATCTGTTTTGGAAGGCCAAATTGAACTATCTAGACTCCCATGCGGGGGTGGAAAAAGCACATTGCTTCCTGCTGGGAAACTTACTAAATACGGGACTCCTGTCCGTAAACCACAGCAGTATTGATTGTTCAAAATAAGATAACTGTCATTTGTAAGCAATCTAAAAGCGGGAATTGTTGACGCTACTGGGTTCCCTTTTAAAAAAGAAGCCAGATTGGGTGCCGACACATTACTGACGCCGTGTAACTTAAATGTGTTTGCAAACCAGAGAATGTCCTACTGTCGAATCGCAGTCCTTCCCTGTAAGAAAAACTTCCTTACCCTCCCACTGACATCTGTCAGTGAAAGGCAGGGACCACAATTCATGTAGAAATGCACTACTGAGTTGTTCATAACGGCCAATAGGAAAAAGTTGCATGCATGATTTAAATTAAAACGGTGAAAAGGGTTGAGAGATAATTCCATGAATTAACCAAACAGCAGAGTCCGTTTCTGCTACCGGGAACAGCAAGAGATCTAATTGTTCAATATGCAATAGTGTATATGCAGCATCTTTCATGGACATAAATCGTTGTTCATCAGTGAGATTAAATGGCAAAAACAAAAAACAAGGCAGTGGCATTCAAATAAACCCATGGCACTTTCCCCATTTTAAGAGTCTACTACGTCCAAGCAAATTGCATAACAGATCGCAACTGATTTTGTCCATGATATAACACAGAAACATCACTTTGAACAATATCAATAACAGATGAAACAATATTTTCTAACGTATAAATGTGTGAGGAAAATGTGTTAATGCTGTTGTCCACTATGTCAAGGACTTTTTTCCTAAATTGGCTTGATCAATTTGGTGCAGACGAAAGGCAGCTTCAATCTGCGAAAGCTTCCAGATTTCATTGTATGCGGCATAAAGAAATCGCTTAGCTCTAGGATTACTAGGCCCTAAAATAAAATCAGCCAGATTGATGTCATGCGACAGCAGAGAAAGATGTTGTTTCACTGATGTCAGCGTGGAATGTTCCAACCATAGTTGGCATAACTTACCCACTGAATATGTAGTGACCGAATGAGTAACAGTATACCGAGGATCAGGTCTAGTATGAATGAAGCCGGACGTAACATTATAAAAGAGCATTTGATACACATTTGTATTAGTTTGCCACACTAACCACCCGGAAGAATCAACTTCAGAGACATTGAATGTGTCATTTCGAAATAAAGCTTGCAAAGCTTCGATGGTATAATTTATGTGAGTGTGCCAGTTATCAGATTCCGCTAAAGACTGAATGGATGGAGTAATTACATTTTTGACAGCTGTCAGGCCAAAACAAGTTGTTTGGTACACTGTATCATTTAAAAACAAAATTTGCGCTGCGATCAGGCAGGCATGATATAAAGCTTCCGTTCCCTGAACTTGCCAAGGTTTCGTGCCCTAGCTTAATTTTAAATCAACAGTTTCTTTCCAATGATCATAAACCTGCGTAGCCAATTTATTTCTAAACAAGCAGATTTTTTTTTTTTAATATATTAGGCATTTGGGGGCAATAAACAGGGGAGTGGCCCCTTGTGCAAGGGTCACTCTCATAATGGGGACCATTTTGTGCTGCCCTATTGTTTTTTTTTGTTTTGGGGATCGTCCCCTTGGACAAGGGACGCTCCCCTTTCGGGGGCATTATAAAATAAATAGTTTTTGATTGTAAACTTCATCACTGACATGACGGATATAGCTGCTAACTTAGTGCTCACCGGAGCAAATCTTACTTTGCTAGGTGACCTAAATTTGCACTTGGATGATCCGCTCGATGTCGCTGCTAATAGCCTCCGTTTAAACCTTCAGGCTATTGGCCTGTCTAAAAAGGGTTTTCATGCGACACATAATAAGGGACATCTTTTAGATCATGTTTACAGTAACCTAGAGACATTATCGGTTGAAGTACCGATACCATTACCCTGGACCGATCACTTTTTAATCCCCCTCACTTGGCCAATAAGTACTCCCCCTACTTTACAAATCCATGATAAACATTGGGGTAGGAAATGGAGCTCTCTACCGCTTCTTAAATGGGAACAAGTCCTCTCTGAACATCCACCCCGGAAAACGAGCAATTCCAATATGGCAGCTCTTAATTTTGATAATTGGATTTCTAACACTCTCGATCAAGTTCTTCCGAAGGGCTCTCTGCAAGCAATAAAAAGATCTAAAGTTTCTCCTTGGTATTCTCCTGCCCTTAGAACTTTGAATCAAGGTTGCCGCAAAGCGGAGAGAGCTTGGAGGATAGATCCCTCTCAGCTGAAGGAAGCAGAGTATAGAACTGCAATTAGGCACTATAAAAATGAAATAAAACTTGCCCAAGCTGAGTTCTATGGAACCAAAATTAACTTGGCAGCGAACGCTCCTAGAGAAATTTTTAAAATTGCTAAATCTTTCATTTCTCCCCCTTCTGAGCTCCTGGCATCGGATGGTGCACAGGCCCGTTGTGATAATCTTGCCACTTTTTTCTCTCAGAAGATTCAGGCCATTTATTCCATACTCTCGATAGGTAGGGAGGACATGGGTTTCATTTCTACCTCAGATTCTGGTCTGCCCGTGTCCTGCTCATTGGCTACGTTTCCACTCTTGGATCCCGGTACATTGGATAAAATGGTCCACAAAGTCACCTCGGGATCTCCTAATGATCCGGCTCCCCCGCAGACTTTAGTTAAGGTGATTGACACTATCCGCCCGGTCATCCTGGATGCCCTTAACACCTCCATCACCTCTAACTCCGTTCCAGCCCCATGGAAGTGCGCGATGGTTAGGGCTCTGCTGAAA
Organism: Lissotriton helveticus; assembly: GCF_964261635.1. Lineage (NCBI taxonomy): Eukaryota > Metazoa > Chordata > Amphibia > Caudata > Salamandridae > Lissotriton > Lissotriton helveticus. The sequence continues at coordinate 1,344,437,640 of NC_136061.1, read as the reverse complement.
AAGCCGAACTTGGATCAGAATAATCTGTCCAACTTCCGGCCCATCTCGTTGCTTCCATGGATGAGTAAACTGCTGGAGAGACATGTCAATAAGATCTTAGTGGATTATTTAGAGTCCAATAATTTACTACGTGTCTCCCAGACGGGGTTTCGCCCTCAGCATGGCACTGAAACTGCCCTCCTGGCAGTGACGGAGGCAGCTAGAGCCATAATGGACCAGGGAGGAAAAACAGCCATCATACTTCTCGATCTCAGTGCCGCGTTCGACACAGTTAACCATGCCACATTATTACATCGTCTGAAGGGCATGGGTGTGTCGGGCGCGGCCCTTGCTTGGCTGACTTTCTTCCTGGATGAGCGATTCTTTCAGGTGTTTGAGGGTGAGGTCGGTATCATCTAAGCATCCGCTCAGCTGTGGAGTTCCCCAGGGCTCCTCCCTGAGCCCCACCCTTTTTAACGTTTATATGCAGCCTCTAGAGGAGATAGTCCACCCTTTTGGTGTGCGGATTGTCACCTACGCAGACGACACCCAACTGGTGGTCTCTCTGGACCACGCTGAGGGTTCGTCTAACACCTTGGCTTGACAAAGCACTGGATTTTTCAGTTCAAGCCAGTAAAACCGCTTCCATATGCATCGGGTTAATGAAAATTCTCCGCAAAGTGCTCCCTCTGCTTCCATTCCAGGCGAGAAGGGTCATGGTGCAGGCCCTGATACTCTCTTGCCTGGATTATGGAAATGTTTTATATCTAGGAGCCCCGGCGGCAGTAATCAACAGGCTTCAAGTCACCCAAAACTGCGCCGCCCGATTATTATTCAACATCCCTCGCTGGCAGGAAGGCTTTAAAAGAACTCCACTGGCTCCCTATGGCTGCCAGAATGCAGTTTAAGGCCATGTGCATTTTGCACAAATCTTTCCATCGAACAGGCCCGGCCATTTTGCACCCCTTAGTGTTACCCTACACTCCATCCAGAGCTCTTCGCTCTGGTACACTGCATCTGGCAACCTCGTCCAAAATCAATAAAGCCCGATGGGGCGGTCGCTCTTTTACTCATACAGCGGCGAGGCTTTGGAACTCTCTGCCTCTAACCCTGAGAGAAAACAACAACCAACTGTCATTCAGGAAGGCTCTGAAGACTCACTTGTTTGCAAAAGCGTGCTGAAGTACCCGTTGGCCCGACACAGTAATCAGTCTCAAGCGCTGCGAGGCCTCCGGGTAGTTATGCGCTATACAAGTGTAATTTTTCATTTTTTCATTTCAAGGCATGTACTGGGTCAAGGGTAACTCCTTTTGGGGGCCATTTTGTGTGGCCCTATTGTTTTTTTTAGTTTTTGGGAGCGACCCCTTGGACAAGGGTCGCTCCCATTTCGGGGGCAGTAGCATTTCAATGTGTTATGATAAAAACCATGCACTGGGACAAAGAGCAGGTGAATGGCCCCTTGGGCAAGGGTCACTCCTTTTGGAGGCCATTTTGAGTAGCCCTGTTTTTTTTTCATTTTGGGGAGCAACCCCTTGGACAAGGGTTGCTTCCCTTTAGGGGGCAATTACTTTTGCTTTGTCTGCCCCACGGGGGGGGGCAGAATTACATTTTTTTTATAGAAACCATGTACTGGGGCAAAGAGCAGGGGGGTGGCCCCTTGGGCAAGGGTCACTTTTCTTTTGGGGGCCATTTTGAGTAGCCTTTATGTTTTTTTTGTTTTGGGGAGCAACCCCTTGGACAAGGGTCGCTCCCCTTTATGGGGCATGTTGTAAGCATTTGGCTGCCCCCGGGGGTGTGTCAAATTTTTAGAAAAACAACCATAATGGGACCGGTTACTGGCTAATCAGCCAGGTTAGCTTGAGTCCAGTGGCAAAGTGAGCAAGGTACCCACGTCTGCCAACTTAAGGCAATCAAAGGGCACAGGGTCAGTCTGATTTGCCTATGGCCATGTCTGAACTGGGTTGGTGAAGTGAGCTAAACAATGATGATGGATTAAATCAAGATCAGTTGCCTGGGGGTGAGTGTTAGATTTGCTCATGCGCTTCGTCCATCATCCCCTTTGGTATCACCTGGAAGGGCAGTTCTGCTGGTTTTTTTTTTGAAGGGCCACTAGGCCACTAGGGCACCAGGGTTTATATTAATTTTGGGGATCCGCCCCTTGGTCATGGGTCGTTCCCCTTCCTTTATGGGAGGATGATTGTGTCCTTTTCTGCCCTCTTTGAGTGGCAGAGTAGCAGTATGTGTTTAGCCCCATCTGTTCCCAAGGGGGCAGAAGCCAGTAGACACCAGAATTATTTTAATTTTTGTCTTGGTGGGGGTGGCCTCAAGGGTAAGGGTTGCTCCCCTATTGATGTTATACTGTTAGGCCCACCTACCCCTTAACCTGGCAGGTTGGACTGGTGTATTTTTTGTATATGTGATTCTAAGTTTTTTTTTTCTTCTTTTCAAATCTAGTCTAAAGTTTTTAATTCCTGTTTGCGGTTTCGACAGTGGTTGTTCTGCAGTTTTGTGTAGTTGCATTTTTGTAGGTAAGAAAAATATTTTTGTTGTATGTACTCCAAATGAGTAATTTGGCAATGTATGAATTATTTTTTGTAACTGGTGTCCTAGTGTTTTGAGCATGAACATTTTGGTGATGTCTATTTTTTTTCTCTTTCTTTTTTAGTGGGATATTGTTGATCCATACTGTGTCTGTGCAGACTATGTGGTGGTGAGTTTAGTTGCTTCTGGCAAGTGAGTGGTATTGTTTTGCACTGTGTAGGTATTTTTGATAAAGGTGAATTTTGTTCATTGCTTATTTTATATAGTGATTGTAGTTGTTGTCTTGTGTGTCAAGTTACCTTTATTAGTAATCATTATGGCTAGCCGTAGAATGAATGCTCAGCAGGTGGTAGGTATGCTTCTTGAATCTTCCTCTGAGCCGGATTATGACACTGACAGTTCATCTGAGGGAGAGGAGGGAGGGGAAGATTCTGGCAGTGAGTTTTCTCTCCACATGGAATCATCGGATGATGAAGGTTCTCTCAGTGCAGATGAAGGGCCTGTTTAAGAGGAGGATACTGCTGTGCTGTGCCGATGGTGCAAGAGGCATCTGGATTGCAGCCTGTGGCTGCTAGCCTTCCTACTGGAAGTGCTGGACTCTGGGTTGATCCTAACATGGTGCAGCCGGTGTTGCCTGCCTTTAGCAGTGATGCAGGGTGTAGAGTGGATTGTGAAAAATGTTTGTTTTGCCCATACAGTATTTTCAGTTATTTATGGATTATGTATTTTTGGGTGAGATTGTTGAGTAGACCAATTTGTATGCTGAACAGTTTTTGAGGGACAAAAGTGACACACTTAGGCCCCACTCTAGAGCTACAAGGTGGAGTCCCACAAATCTGGAAGAGCTGAAGAAGTTTTTGGGTTTGAATTTTTTGATGGGTTTGGTAAGGAATTCGAACCTGGCTTCATATTGGTCTTCTAGTCCCTTGATGGCAACAGCCATATTTCCAGCACTTATGACTCGTGATCGGTATTTACTTTTGCTACGCATGTTGCATTTTGTGGATAATTCTTTGGCGTTGCCACATAGTCACCCTGACTGTGACCGTCTTTTTAAGATTCGGCCTGTTCTTGATCACTTTGTTGATCGTTTTTCAGAGATTTACATTCCAGGGAAAGAAATATCTATTGATGATTCTTTGGTGTTGTTCAAGGGTCGTTTGGTGTTTAGGCAGTACATTCCTAGCAAGAGGGCACGCTATGGAATTAAACTGTATATGTTGTCTGAGAGTAAGACCGGATATGTTTTTAATTTTCGTGTGTACACTGGTAGAGATTCCACTATTGATCCCCCTGGTTGTCCGTCCACTTTTGGAGTGTCAGAGAAAATTGTGTGGGATCTTGCTAGAAGACTGTTCAACAGAGGTCACCATTTGTACCTTGATAACTTCTACACTGCTGTGCAATTGTTTAAGGAGTTGTTTAAAGTGGACACATTTGCATGTGGCACAATCCGCTCTAACCGCAAAGGTTTTCCTAAAGAGCTTGTTTGCAAGAAACTTCAGAGGGGTCAGTGCAGTTCCTTGCGTAGTGAACTACTAGCAGTGAAATTTGTGGACAGGAGGGATGCGTACATGCTGACTACCATCCATGATGAGAGTACTTCACCTGTGCCTGTTTGGGGTCAGGCTGCTGATGTGTACAAACCTGTGTGCGTTGTGGAGTACAATAAGTACATGGGTGGTGTTGACAGAGTAGATCAGAGGTTGGAACCTTACACAGCTATTCGGAAGGCTTATGTTTGGTATAAGAAGTTGGCCATCCATTTTTTCAACTTAGCAACTTTCAATGCTTTCATTGTGTTCAAGGAGTGTTCTCCAGCATCCAAGTTGACATTTCTTCAGTTTCAGCACTCTGTGATATCTAGCCTTGTAGTTGTGGAACAAGTAAGTGTTCCTAGATTTGGAGTGGTGGAGGATGTGGCTCGATTGAAAGATCGCCACTTTCCTGATTACATTCCTCCCACATCTACAAAAGACTTTCCCACTAGGAGAGGTAGAGTCTGTTGACGGAGAGGTTTGCGGAAGGAGACTAGTCTTCTCTGCCCTGGGTGTCCTTCTAACCCTGGACTGTGTGTGCCTGCTTGTTATAGAGCTTACCACACACAAAAGAAGTTTTGGGAGTATCCATGAGTGGTAAAATGAGCTGCCTGGTCTGGGTTTTTTTAAATTTGTATTCCGTTTTAAGGTTGGCATTTGTGCAATGTATTTAGTTACAGATTTTGTGTTACTAGATTTGTATCTAATTGCAATTTGTTTGTGTTTGTTTTGTAAAGAAAAAAAATCAAAATGTGATGGCGGTGTGCGTAGGCTGGCGCTTGGCTGGTGGTGTGCGTGCAGTGGCGCTTGGTTGGCGGTGGCTGGGCCAAAGGCATGTGACTAGGATGACCCCAAAACAGTAGAGTTCTCGTGCTGTCTTGTAAATACCGAACGCTATAATTTTTTAAAAATAAATTTTTAGCCTGTTCTGCTTTGGCTCACCCACACAAGTGAGGTATAATTTTACTCGGGAGAACAAGGGGAACGCTCGGTGGTAGGACATGTGTGTCGGCACGGAGATCCCACGCAAAAATGTAAGGAAATGTTTTTTTTAACCTAATTTTAAGGTTTGCTGGGAATTCTGGGTAGGAAAACGTTGGGGGACCCACGCAAGCCATACCTCGCTGGACTCCCCCGGGTGTCTAGTTTTCACAACTGTTTGGGTTTGGTAGTTTCCAAAGATGGCCACCGAGCACGGGGCAAAAAACTCAGGTGCCCCCCCCCAAAAAATAAGGTCGTTTTGCTATAGGTAATATTTATGTCTCTACCGTACGATTTGGGCCTTTTCCAGTTGCAGCCACTATGCCTACCCACACAAGTGAGGTACCATTTTTATCGGGAGACCTGGGGGAATGCTGGGTGGGAGGAAATTTGAGGATCCATGCAGATTTCACAACTTTACCACACAGAAATGTAAGAAAAAAGCGATTTTTTTTGGGCGAAGTTTGAGCTTTGCAGTGGATTCTGGGTAGGAGAATGATGAGGGACCCACGCAATCCATACCTCGCTGGAGTCCCCCGGGTGTCTAGTTTCCAGAAATGTATGGGTTAGGTAGGTTTCCCTAGATGGCCACCGAGCCCCGGGCCAAAAACTCATGGGAACCCCCTTGCAAAACCAGGTTGCTTTGTGATAGGTAATTTTGATGTCGCCTCCTTAGGTTTTGGGCCCTTGCCTGTTGCGGGTCCTTGAGCCACCCACGCAAGTGAGGTACCATTTTGATCAAGAGACCTGGGGGAACGCTGGGTGGGTGGACATTTGTTGATCCACGCAGATTCCAGAACTTTCCACCACAGAAATGTGAGGAAAATGAGTTTGTTTGGTCAATTTTTTAGCTTTGCAAAAGATTCTGGGTAACAGAACCTGGAGGGAGGCAGTCGAGTCCCCCCATCCTGAATTCCCCTGGGTGTCTAGTTTTCAAAAATGTATAGGTTTGCTAGGTTTCCCGAGGTGCCGGCAGAGCTAGGTTTAAAAAACAACAGGTAGGCACTTTGCCAAAAAAGGCCCATTTTTCAATGCGAAATTGAGGAGCGACCACGTTGCGTTTTGCGCCGTTTCCGGACACAGGCACTAGGCAGACCCACGCAAGTGAGGTACCATTTTTCTCAGAAGACTTTGGGGGACGCGGGGTTGGTTGACATTTGTTGATCCACGCAGATTCCAGAACTTTCCACCACAGAAATGTGAGGAAAATGGGTTTGTTTCCAATTTTTAAGCTTTGCAAGGGATTCTGGGTAACAGAACCTGGAGGGAGGCAGTTGAGTCACCCCATCCTAAATTCCCCTGGGTGTCTAGTTTTCAGAAAAGTATAGGTTTGCTAGGTTTCCCTAGGTGCCGGCGGAGCTAGGGGTCAAAAACGACAAGTAGGCACTTTGCCAAAAAAGCCCCATTTTTCACTGCGAAATTGAGGTGCGACCACGTTGCGTTTTGCGCTGTTTCCGGACGCAGGCACTAGGTAGACCCACGCAAGTGAGGTACCATTTTTCTCAGAAGACTTTGGGGGACGCGGGGTGGGTGGACATTTGTTGATCCACGCAGATTTCAGAACTTCCCACCACAGAAATGTGAGGAAAATGCGGTTTTTTCTTCTTCAATGTTTTAGATTTGCAAGGGATTCTGGGTAACAGAACCTGGAGGGAGGCAGTCGAGTCACCCCATCCTGAATTCCCCTGGGTGTGTAGTTTTCAATAATGTATAGGTTTGCTAGGTTTCCCTAGGTGCCGGCAGAGCTAGGGGTCAAAAACGACAGGTAGGCACTTTAGCCAAAAAAGGCCAATTTTTCACTGCGAAATTGAGGTGCGACCACCTTGTGTTTTGCGCCGTTTCCTGATGCAGGCACTAGGCAGACCCACTCAAGTGAGGTACCATTTTTCTCAGAAGACTTTGGGGAATGCAAGATGGAAGGAAATTCGTGGATCCACGCAGATTCCAGAACTTTCGACCACAGAAATGTGGGGAAAATTTGTTTTTTTGTACACTTTTTTAGGTTTGCAAGGAATTCTGGGTAACAGAACCTGGTGGGAAGCATTTAAGTCACCCCATCATGGATTCCCCAGGGTGTCTACTTTTTAAAAATGTATAGTTGCTAGGTTTCCATAGGTGCCGGCAGAGCTAGGGTGCAAAAACTACAGGAAGGTACTTTGCAAGTAAAAGGGACAATTTTTATCTGCGAAATTGAGGTATGACCACGTTGCATTTTGCCCCGTTTCCTGTCACAGGCACAAGGCCAACCCACACAAGTGAGGTACCGTTTTTATCGGGAGACTTGGGGTAATTCAGATTTATAAATCAACTGTTATTACCTGTTGAGTTTTCATGCATTTCTCCCTTCAAAATGAAAGACATTGTGTAAAAAAAAAGTCATTTTAAAAAATGACCAATAATTTTCATGCTAGTATGAGTATTCCCAATTATGACAATGTGGAAATGTATACTGTTTCTAAAATCTATAATTTGTACCCAATTCAGAAATACATAGGTGTCTTTCATACCGATTTTTCCATGTATACATTTTCCCAGAATAATTGCTCTATACCCGGTACATAATAAAAAACCATTGCAAGTTGCTGCTCAGTTTTTGGCTCTGGGTTTGTCGGGTTCTTGGTGAAACTACAAGTCCTGTATATCCCCACAATCAGGAAGGTCTAACGGATGTAACGGTATATTGCTTTCAAAGAGCTGACAAAATTACAAGAAGTTACAGGTGAAAACGTAGAGACAAAAGGCTGTTTTTTTCAACTACTTTTCAATTTTTCCAATATTTAACTTAGTTTCTATAAAGAACCCTTCATGGATTTAGACAAATGACCCCTTTCTGAATTCAGAATTTTGTCTACTTTTCTAAAATGTATAGCTCTCCAGGATCCATTATTGCTTTCAAACTCATTTCTACCATTAACTGGAAGGTGGTTGAAAGCACTAAAAATAGCAAAAATAGGCTATGTCCCAGAAAAATGCCAAAACGGTGTGAAAAATGTTGGTTCTCTGACAAAAGACTGTCATTTCCTAAAAGCTGAGAAAATGCTGATTTCAGCCCCAGAAACCCTTTTTTGATAACATTTGCAGGGAAAACCCCAGAGGCTTTCATTTGCAACCCATTTTCCCCATTTGTCTAAAAAAAACAAAAATGTTACTGTATTTTGCTTAATTTATGGGACCCCTCCAAGGGAATCCACAAACCCTGGGTATCTTTAGAATCCCCATGATGTTGAAAGAAAAGGACGCAAATTTGGCGTGGATACCTTATGTGATCAAAAAGTTACAGGGGCCTAAGCGCGCACTGACCCAAATCGCCAAAAAATGGCTTAGCACAGGAGGGGAAAAGGCCTAGCAGCGAAGGGGTTAAAGTTTAATGAGTAAAAAGAATTGAAATAAACAGACAAAATGGAGTGAAAAAGTAATAGAGTAAAATATGGATTCACTTGAGATGAAGATATATGAATTTGATTCATTTGATTCATTCAGCAACATGGCTGTGATGCTATAGTTGGAACCTAATGAGGTTCCACCGTGTCAGTTTACGATCTGTGAGGGGCCAGAATTCCATCGACCAAGTTTACAGCAGAGCGTTCTGGCAAGTAATGACCATTGATGAGCAAAAAGAACACTGTCACAAATCCAATTGATAAAAGGAAAATCAGAATAAGTAGTAACCAAATGTAGGTCCATGGAGCAACCAGGTAAGTCTTTTTGAACCAAGAGAAAAAAATACTTGATTTAGTTAGTGTGCCAGCCAAACTGGATGTCGAGGAAGACGAGCCGGAAGAGAGGCTGGCATGATCTCCATAGTAGTCACTCGTAGGCTGATTAATCAGAGTTGGAAGTGTAGTGTTCGCTTGATGTTCTCCAGGACTGTTCAGCACCGAACTCACGGACTCATCAGAATGATATATATATATACTCGACATCCATAGTAGAAAATAGAGCTCGGACGGGTGAAAGATCAATAATAGTGTCCATCACTTTCTTAGTGCTAAGAGGACCAGAGGAAGATGAAGTCAGTGGATTCATTTAAATTGCGTTGCACGGAACTGGAGGTTGGACACTATTCAGAATTGGCCACATGGTGTAGCTTGACATTGTCCATTGAAATATATCTGTTGTGTTCGCGACCAGGTAGAGGTGGTAAAATAACTGTACAAGTACCCTCCAGTCCTAGCACTGGAACCGGTGCACGATAGGAGGGACCAAATTATTTTTTGTTCTCCAGCTTTTCTCATACCAGATTTCCAACTTTAGGAAGCCAACCTGCAACTGGAATCAGCAGTGCTGCATCAGAGGAAGAGAGTAAATGTTCAGTTGCATAGCTGTCACATGTCTTTAGAAGATCATGTAACACAGTAGAATGATTATCTACGTCAAAGGTTGCGGCAGCCGCCACAACGTCTAGATCATCAAATATTTTAATGCCAAAGAGCATTTCAGATGGGGTCTGCCCACCCAGAGATCGTCTAGGGAGGTCAAGTGCACGTTGAACCCCATACAAGTGGGCCAGCCACTTCCTGCCAGTACCTAAGACTCTAGCTGTCAAGGATTGCTTAAAGTCACGGTTCATTCGCTCCACAATTGAACTGTTCTCAGGCCGGTATGGAGACGAAAACTGCACCAGCACCCACATAGACTTCACTGCATCCTTGTACGCCTTAGAGGCTAACGCCGGACCTTGGTCAGAATGGAAGGTACCACAGGCAAACATCCCGACAAAGACACGTAAATCCCTGATGACATTTCGAGCATCAGCATGCGATGGGGCCAAACCCAAAGGAATCTAGTGCACAAATTAACTGCAAGAAATCTATATTTATACGCAGTATCAGAAGAAATAGGACCGTAGTGATCGAGATATATACAGCCAAAAGGTTGATTAGAAATACACAGCTGTGTTTGCAGTGGGCGTGTGACCATTAACGGCTTGATCTGTTGACAAATGTCACAATAAAGTACATAATTACAGGTCTGTTTGTATAAACCACGCCACCAGTAATGTTGCTGTAAAATAGAGACTGTCGCTGACACACCAGCATGTACAGAAGCTATGCCTTCGTGTGCGGCTTTGATCAAGGTTGGCCTGCAGTCCATGTTGGGATTCCCAACCAAAGGAATTTAAGCTCAAGGAGCCTGTTTGGGAGTTATGTGATGAGAATATTTATAAGGGAAACCCAGAGGATAAGTGGAAGAGGTGTGGCGCCGCGGCTAGGGCGACTGACTCCGGAATCTGGGTATCACGGTTCGATCCCCGGCACCGGCGGCAGATTAGCCCAGCACCATGTGACTCTGGGCAATAGCTTGCTTAATCTTCCTGACGGCCCCCAGCGCCTAGAGACCCTTACGGGTGATTGTGCGCTTTACAAATGTGGATTATTATTATTATTATATAAGTAGTTCCCTCCCTCGTTGCAGCCACCGCTGCCAAAATCTCATTATCTATTTTAGTCATGGATCTTGTAACTGCTGCTATGGAACACGTGGCTACTGCAGACTTGGCCGCTTCATCAGCCAAAGAATTACCAAGAGCATGTGCTCCCACACGCTGATGGCCAAGAGTATACATAACATGTGTGAGGGGCAGACGTTGTTTAAGATCTGCCACTCAAACCCAAAATGGTTTATGCTTAATTGCGCTGCCTTTAGAATCTCGATAGTCATTCCGAGACCAAAATAATAAGTTGTCATTAAAAGACTGGACTCAGTAATAAGAATCACGTACATTAAGAATATTCACATTTGGATCAGCAAACTCTAGAGCAAGGACAAGAGCACGCAGCTCCGCCAATTGTGCCATACAGTCTCCAAGTACCCGAGTGAGCACAAAGACTTAAACTCTCCATTAACAATCGAGCCAGCAATAATTGCGCAAGCTGCAGAATAAACATGTTTGGAACACGTGGCCGGTTGAGCCAAGCCATCGGTGTAAATAACGCATCCATGGCCGGTTGAGCCAAGCCATCAGTGCAAATAATGCAATTGTACACATGTAGAGGTAGCAAAGACATGGGAGGAGGATGAAAGTGTTCATACTGTAAAAACTCCTGTGTCTGGAAAGAAGGATCAAAGATAAACGTGATATCAGCCGAAGTAAAAAAAAGTAGCCCATTGTATCCAACGGGGGTGCAGTGCTTTCGACTTAGGTAAACTCGCCTTAGTCACGGCTTCCACAGCAGGGAAGGGCGTGACCATAAGAATGCATTTGCCTTGCGCCAGTAGGCGTTACTTTAGAATCGACATCTGTACTGCCATCAAGATCTTTTCAACAGTTGAAAAGCGCATTTCAGCAGCAGTGTATAAATGTGATTTGTACGCGGGGCGTGGCTTGGACTCCGCCGAGCATGGTCGCCTGAGCCCCGAGCTCCGGGCTGATCTCGGTATTTATCCTGACCGAGACCCTCCCCGGCGGCGCCCCGACCCGGCGTGGTTCCCGAACGGCATGGGGCGCCTCGGCGGCGGCTGGGCATAAGGAGGGACCCGCAGCTGCCTTGAAATCGGCAATTGAAACGGAGCCCGGACTGCGGCGGTCGGCCATCTTGCCGAGGGCCTACTGCGGCCCTTTGATCCCCGGCCTCGATTACGGAGGTGCCGCCGTGGCAGAGCGGAGGTCAGAGCGGCCCGGGAGACGGCCTTTTGGCGGGGATGGACGCGGGCACCCAGCGCTAGTGCCCGCGTACTTGCGGTCCCGACTGGCCAGCGGCCGCGAACGGAGAATCCAGCGAGAAGGGGCTGTGGCGTCGTCACACCCGGGCAGCGGAGTGGAGTGGTCCCGGAAGGGGACATCAAACGCGGCGGACCCGGCCGGGCTGCTGCTGAGAGGTACCGCTCTGCTTTGCGGCCGGCTGTTTGGTGCACCGGAGTCACGGATCCCGACTGGGGAGCGGAGCCGCCTTGGAGCTGGGCGTGGGGAGCGGTGCCTGGCCTGCTGGGGACACAGTAGCTGTGCTGGAAGACTAGAGGACAGTGGGCTCGTGGATTGCCCAAGATCGAACTGAGGGGGGCCTTGCTCTTGGCCCGGTGCAGACACGGCTAGTGGCGCTTTGGTATCTTCGCCACGGGTCTCGGGACTTGGGAGAACTTCTGAACTTCCTGCCGCAGCCCCCATTGTGCACGGGAGAGGGCCTGGGGTCGCATTGGAGCTCCCCCAGGCGCAGGATCTGCCAACTGGGTAGCCCAGCACTCATCGAGGGGCCGGGGCGGATTAGCATCACTGGTGGACCTCGTCGACAGACGTGGGGCCTAGCGAGTGGGGCCCCCTTTGGAGCACCGGGCCCCTGTGGCCCTGCGGCACCACCCGGAGATTTCTTATGGACGCAGTCCTGGTTCCTTGCCCGGCCAGACCTGTGGGGTGGCGGTTCCCATCGCAACCCGGAGCACACCACGAGACAGACCCCTGGCGATTGGCATAATTGCGAGATCCGGTGGCGTGCCATGGGGAAGCCACGGAAGCGAGTGGGCACGGCGCCACCGGATCAGGCTGAGGACTCCCTTGAGGCCCATGAACAGCGGCTGACGGATGGCCAGGCTACAGGGTTGCAACAGCAACAGATGGACCAGATCCTCAAAGCCATAGGGGACACAAGAGAAGCGCTGCGCCAGGACATCGCTCAGGTTTCCACGGGCCTGGGCCTCTTGAAGGCGGACCACGACAAGCTCGCTGACCGAGTCAAGTCAGCGGAGCTGGCGCTAGAGACGCTGGAACCGGCCCAGAAAGCGTCAAACGCCGCATTGGAGGACCTAGCGCGCAGGGTGCAGCAACTGGAAAGGAGAGCGGCTGATGCAGAAGGGCGCAACAGGCGCAATAACATCAGAGTGGTGGGTCTGCCCGAAAATGTCGAAGGGGGCGACATGGTCTCATACCTGGAGAACTGGTTGCGAGATGTGGTGGTCCCTGAGGGCCTGACGCACTTCTACACATTGGAGAGGGCTCACAGGGTCCCGGCACGACCTCCAGCTCCGGGCCGTCCCCCCCCGGCCAGTGATAGCCCGGCTGCTACATTTCAGAGACCGGGACATTATCCTGCGGAACGCTAGGTCGGCTGGCCCATACAAGGTGGACAACGCTTCTGTGTCTCTTTTTCCCGACTATTCCCAGGAGGTCCAGCGCTGCCGCTTCTCCTTCGTTGCTGTCAAGAGGGCTCTCCGCGACGAAGGGGTGCAGTACTCCCTACTGTTCCCGGCGCACCTGAAGGTGCTGGTGGATGGAGTGGCGACGTTCTGCGACACACCGGACAACGCTTGGCAGTGGTTGGAACGGTACCGAGCGGGCAAGGATGGCACGGGTACCTGGGCGGCAGCTGCAGAGGACCGGCCGAAGCCGCGTAGGAGCAGGCGCAACCGGAGGAGAGAGCAGAACAGGCGGTCCCCATCGGCATCGCAGACGGAATTGGAGAGGCAGGCTGCCCTGCAGGCGGTGTCGATCATCTCTGGAGTGGCGACGGAGGCCCCGGTGGTGGACTCGGGCTCCCGGTTGGACTCTGATGAGGCGGAACTAGGAGGTTCAGAGGGGGGCTCGGAGAAGGATCCTGGGGAGCTGCCTCAGGTCACCCCACAGACTGCAGATGGACTAATGGACGAATGATATCCAGGAAGCTGAGCGAAGGACAGTAAGGGGGTGTGCTCAGCCTGTGGGGATGACATTACCGGGGATGATGGGGGCCTGCTATCTGGGGCGCTGGGAATGACGCTTTCCCCTGTTTTACCGGGGAATTGCTGGAGCGCGCGGGAGCCCTAGTGATTTCAATTGAGCGGGGGTGCTGCTGGGGGGGTCTACTCGTAGTCGGGATCGGCCTATCACGGTGTGGTGGGTCTCTGGCTGTCCGGCCGGCTGGTGTGGAGTCACCCCCTCTATCTCACATAACTTGTGAGTCTCTGGTAGCTCCCAGAGTTTCCCTCGTTTACGGGGGTAAGGTTTGGATGGGTAACAACTGTTTGGCGCCTGTTCTGGGGTTGGGGGTTGGTTGGGGTTGTTACATGTTGCAGGGGATTGTCAGTGTGCCGCTGGGGTTGTCAGGGACTGGACTCCGCTATAGGCCTATTGATGGCGGCTAAATTGGAACTGAAATGTGTTACTTGGAATGTGCGGGGGCTCAACTCCATGAGGAAGAGGTACAAGGTGCATGCATACCTGGTTCGCAGGGGGGTTCAGGTAGCTTTTCTGCAGGAAACGCACTTAACTCTGGCAGAGGGGCAAGCGCTGCAGCGGCGATGGAGGGGGCAACTCTTCTATACTACCTATTCCGCTCATGCTAGAGGGGTGTTGATTTGGGTACGAGCGGGTGTCCCCTTCCAGCCCTTGACGACGAGGGTGGATTCAGATGGGAGGTTTGTGGCGGTACTAGGGCGACTAGATGGCCGAGATGTTACACTTTGCAGTGTTTATGTCCCAAACTTTGATCAGGCCGCGTTCTTCTCGGCGCTGTCGAGGAGGTTGGCGTCTATGTTGGTGGGCACGGTGTTTATGGGGGGGGGACTTTAATTCGGTGGTAGATGTGGAGATAGATCGTTCCCATCCTCCGCTGGCTCAATCGGTGGTGCCCAGGGTGGCCAAGGCTCGAAGGAATTGGCAAGAGCAGTGGGGTCTCTTAGACGCCTGGCGGACACATCACCCCGTCGACAGGGACTACTCGTTCTATTCCGCGCCACATGATCTCCACGTGCGCCTTGACACTGTTCTTTGTACGACTGGGGCCCAGGAACTCACGCGCAGCAGCGAATACCTAGCGAGGACCATCTCGGATCACAACCCTTGCTTACTTACGGTCCTCTGGTCCAGACAGCGGCAGCCGATCCCCACGTGGCGGCTGAACCCACTGGCACTGGAAGACCCGATATTCGACACAGAAGTGCAGGAGTGCATTGAGCGTTACTTTCAGGAGAACACGGGTACCGCGACCACTAGGGCGATCGAGTGGGACGCCTTTAAGGTGGTGGTACGAGGCGCTTGCCTCTCGTCCTCGGCGGGGGTACGTAGGACACTGCTGGCTGATGTAGAGCGGGAGGAGGCCTCTCTGCGGCAGGTGGAGAGGGCTGGCCACGTGGAGGGGGCAATAGGGAAGAAGTGTTGGCGGCTCAGGAGCGGGTAGCCACCCAAGTGGAGAGGCTCTGCTGCCATGATTACCGGGAGTACATGGTCCGGGCCCACGCCGAGAGGGACCGGGTCGGTTCGCTGTTGGCGTGGTTGGCCAACCCCCAATCTAGGGGTACACCGATACTATCATTGACCACGCCTACCGGGGACTTGGTTCATTCACAACGGGAGATTAGTGACCAGTTCCTGGCTTATTACTCGGAGCTCTATCGGAGCAGACTGTCGGCACTACCGGCCGGATTGGATACCTTCCTGGATGAGGCTCAGCTGCCGCGGTTAGACTCAGAGCAGGGAACTGCGCTGGGTGCTGCTATCACCCTGGGGGAAATTAGAACGGCGGTTAAACACATGGCCAGAAAGAAAACGCCAGGAGGTGACGGACTGCCGGTGGAGTTCTACGCCGCATACATTGACCTCCTAGCACCTCAATTACATCAGGTGTATGGAGAAGCGTGGGAAAGGGGCAAGTTGCCAGTGTCGACGAGGGAGGCGATTATAGTGCCGTTATTGAAGAAAGGCGGGCTTCCTACGGCAAGAACGGCGTACCGCCCGCTCTCGATGCTCACTGTGGACTATAAGGTGCTGAGCAGGATCTTGGCCACGCGGTTGTCTGTACATATGTGCTCTCTGGTACACCCGGACCAGTCGGGCTTCATCCCTACGCGGAACACCTCGACGTGTATACGGCGCCTGATACGGGTCATGGAAGTTGAGGGGGAGGGCACCTCGGGCGCGGCTGTGCTCTCGGTGGATATCGAAAAGGCGTTCGATAGTGTGGAGTGGCCATACCTGTTCTGCGTGCTTCGTCGATTCGGGTTGGGGGACGGTTTCGTCCGCGGGACGTGGCTGTTGTATGACTCCGCTACTGCTAGGGTCCGCACGGGCCGTTCAATATCCGCGGCTTGCGCAGTGGAAAGAGGCACCCGACAGGGTTGCTCTGTGTCCCCGCTCCTCTTCGCCTTGGCGATTGAACCTCTGGCGGCACGGGCTCAACAGGGACGGTATTATGAGGGGGTGTTACTGCGCGGCGTTCCGCATTATATTTCCTTATATGCCGACGACCTCCTGATGTACCTGGCTGATGTGGAAACTTCGGTGCAGGGTGCGCGGGCCTTGCTCCGAGAGTTTGGTGATTTGTCAGGGCTACGTGTTAACTGGTCCAAGACCTGTTTGTTGCCCTTGACCACCCGTTGTACCCAGCCTGCGGAGCTCGAGGGATTACGCTGGGAGGCGGAGTGTCTGCCATACCTCGGAGTCTACATTTATCACACCCACTCGCTCCTGTATGAAGGGAATGTGGGCAGAGCGCTGAGGGGCATTAGAGGCAGTATGGGATTTTGGCGCACTCTTCCGTTGTCTGTGGCCGGACGAATAGCGCTACTGAAGATGGTGGCCCTCCCGCGCTTGCTTTATTTTTTTCGCACGCTGCCGGTGTGGATCCCGCTCTCTTTTTTTCCGGATGCTGCGGTCGATGGTGATAGGGTTTATCTGGGGCTCTGGCAGGAGGCGTGTAGCTTTGAACACCCTGCTTAGATCACGGGAGGAAGGCGGCCTGGCGATGCCAGATTTTGAATGGTATTATCTGGCGGCGCAGCTACAGTGGCTCACGCAGGCTGTGGCGCGGGAGTTTAGGGGCCCGGACGGCACACAGGGCCGGATTATACAGCGACATGTCCTGTCCTTCATCGTGCTCCAGCAGGGGCTTCGGTTGGATCAGCTGACTTTGGAGGAGCGCACCCTTCGCCAATGCTGGCTTCGTAGCCAGAAGCGGGGTGGAGTTCATATTCCTTATGCACCGGAGATCTCCTTGGGCATGTGTACTGCCCTCCCGCATGGCGGGGATTGGTCGGCACTGGCCACCTGGGAGGACCGCGGGGTCCACATGATAGGGGACTTATATAGGGACGGCGCTTTGCTGTCGTTTCACGACCTACAAGAGGCCTTCGATCTGCCGAGGGGCGACTTTTTGCTCCATGCGGCTCTAGTGTCTGGGATTCAGAAACCCTGGAGGATGGGACTGGCAGAACCCCCCACGTCGCTGGGCTGCCAGTACGTTGTGACGCCAGCTGGCGCTTATAAGGCTATCACCTGCCTGTACAGGAGACTGGCGCTGGATGGACCGCCTCCCCTAGATAGGTTGCGGGAGCGCTGGGAGGGAGACCTCGGCCGGCAGATACCGGAAACGACCTGGCCCCAGCTGGCACGTAGGGCCTGGAAGGGCACGCGCAATGTTAGGTTCCAACTGGTCCAATACTTCACTCTACATAGGGCGTATTGGACGCTGGGCAAAATCCAACGGGTCTTTGGAGGGGCGCATTCGGTATGTCCTCGCTGTAATACGGAGGGTGCTGACTTCGGGCACATCTTCTGGTCATGCGCAGGGCTTCGCACATACTGGGCTGATGTTATGTTTTGCTTGAATGAGGTTACAGGTCGCCAGGTTGACACGGACATCAGGGCTTGCCTCTTACTCTGGTTTCCGCACACCCCAGCTACGAAGATTACCAGTAAATTTTTCGATTTGGGGTTGATCCTGGCCAAGAGGGAGCTCACGCTGCATTGGAAATCTAGGGGGGGCCCCAGCTTCCTGAGGTGGCGAGGGTGTTTCCAGAAATGGGCGACTAGTGAAGGGACTCTTAGATTACAATTAGCTAGACTAATGATAAAGCGCTAGATGCGGCCAGGGCATGGAGCGCGCTAGTGGCGGACCTACAATCACTGTCAGAAGCTGCTGGAGGTGGTGAGGTGGAAGCGCCGGCGAGCCAGGAGGGGATGACAGGGGTGGAGAGTACGGGGGCACTGGCCAGGGATGGTGTATGATAGGCCTGCGTAACCGGCTGCAGGCGAGGATTTGAATGCTTATGCCGAGTACAGTGGAGGATGGAATGGGTTACAAGCACTGTTCTGGGCAGCTTCTGGACCCCCACCCAGCTAGGGGGCCGAGACCGGGAAGGCCGAGGAGGAGTCACCCACTATTCCATGAAGGTTTATGGTACGCTGCAGGAGTGACAGTAGAGGGCACACTGACAAGGGGGGGGGTGGGGGTAGTGGGGGGAGGGGATGGATAGGGCTTCATTAGTTGGGGTGTTATAGCAGCTGCATTAATGTGCACCATGGCGCTTGAGATACATGTGGTACGTAGTTGTAAGATGATTGCACAAAATCAATAAAAATTTGTTTAAATAAAAAATGTGATTTGTACGCAATAGGTATTGTGTCACCCTCATTGAACGCCAAGTAAGTTAAACCCAATGTCCCAGAAATTATATGTATTACCAGGTTTGTGGTGTTATCACGAGTCAACAAATAGATAGCTGCAAGCAAGTCAGGTTGCAAAGAATTTAGAATAGAAGTATGTTCCGGAAGCCAGCTGGCAGAAGAACAAGTCGGCTGCATCAATGCATATTTTGATACGCTGGGCATAATCAGGAATGTATGTCCTGCCGAAATTTAAAAATCACAGAAAGACTGAAGTTTCTTCAGTGTAGAAGGGGGTAGCAAATGTGCACACTTCTCCAAGGAGTGAGGGGCCAAGCCCTTTCCTTCATTATTGAGCTCATAGCCCAAAAAGAGCACCGCCAAATGGGCGATGTGTGACTTTGCAAAATTTAATTTGTATCCATTGTCGGCAAAGGACAAAAGTCAACTAGGACAAGATGAGGCATAAGCTAGTCGTCCGTTAGATACATATTATCCAAGTACAAGAACGCATCAGGGTATAGGTCATTCAACAGAGACACAATCTGTGCCGCAAATGCCCCAGGGCTATTCTTATGCCTCATAGGGAATCTTGTACATTGTTTCTAATTCCCGACGACAGCGAATGCTGTTAAATCACGGCTCTCAGGGGCAAGATTGTGACTGCAGAAACCATTAGATATATCGTGTTTAGTTTTGTATTTTTTACAAACAAGATTGTTTACTAGCGCAGAGCTGTGAGTGTTCTGCACTGCACATGTGCGACAATGACTGTTTAAATTTCGGTAATCCAATACAATCCGGTACGAACCGTCAGGTTTAGATACCGTAAAGAGAGGATCATTCATCAGTGATGTACATGATTCAATCACTCCTTGATACTCTGTGTTAGAATATCACAAACGGAAGCTTTTGCTTCACGCCTGATTGGATATTGCGGTTGGAGCTGATGCATAGAACGTAAAGGTATTTCATGAGCCAGTGAATCAACATCTCAACCCACCTGATTCCCATACACCGCTGAGGCTAGGGCAAGACCCACTCAGCTGCGAAAGCCTGTGCATGCTCCTCAGGGACATAATGCAAAAAACTATAGAGTATCAAATCTTCCCCTATGGAAGCGGCTAACACAAAGGGTGGAGGCCAGTCTGCCTCGGCTTAACAAAATTTCATACGAGGAGGTTAGAGTCTCTCAAAAAAACACCTTGATTGGACGAGGTATATTACCCTCAATCTGGAAAATGATGTCATAGAGCCTATCCGGGGGGCAACCCGGGTGTCTGCAGTCTCTACTTTAATGAATGTATCAGTTGCTGACGCCTCCAGACAGACATGCAGAGCCTCCCGCACTATGGTAACCTCCGCTGCGCTGTCGAGGAGAGTCACTGCCCATGTCCAATCCAGGAGTCGCGTTCTAACCGTCTGAAGCATATATCGCTGTTAGCAGCAACTCTTTTCTTTTGAAGCGGAGGTTGAAAACAAGGTAGATCCTCTTGTTTTCCTTTGACGTCAAACTGTCGAGGCTGATCTCGTCCCTGTGGCACCAGTTGACCTTTGCCACGATCTTGGTGTTCTCCACCAACGACTTGAGAGCCAGATGTGTCCTGTGAAGAGCAAGGAGAACGCTTATTAGGAACTTGAAATCTATCAGGAGACTTAATTTGTGCGCAGTCGCGCAAGTCATAAGTACGCTCAGAAGACTCAGGTGTCGGTGAACCAGCACATGAACCTCGCTTCTGTTGTTGATGCCTGTGTTTTTTATTTTTCAAGTCTGGGCTTTAGTTGCGTTTGAGACTGAGTTTGTGTTTGAGTAAAAGGCTTAATCCCCAGACTATTGCGGCCTATGGTCTTATAAGCCTTTGCAATAATCTTTGTTAATTCGTGCAGATTGTCCACATCAGGGAAAGCCTCCAAGCGGTTTGCCACTTGAAAGCTTAGTGCATCGCCCTTGACATTGGCAAGGATCATATCAGCAACCACGTCTAACACCCCAATCTCATCCCCAGCTGCTTCGGCACTGTGTTCATCTTGAACACGCTTTATCACAGAGGGGAGTACAGTCATGGAGGGAGTGCCGACACACTTCGAATATACCGTTGCAAACACCTTGTAGGGGGGGTTACAATCAGCTAACTTGGGAAGCAAGTCTTTAGGCAAACTAATAGTCAATATCCTGTGTTTCTCCACAGGAGAGGTATTTGGAAAAACAGCCTCTAGTCTTCTAACTTTTTCAGCAAGCCAATAAGGTAATTCATCCTTATTCTGTGGACGCTTGCCCATTACTGAATTAAACGTAAAGGGACTGATAGTCATGCCACCAGGTCCTGCAAGGTGCACAGCAACGCCAGGTGGTCCCACTTGGACGTTGCACGTGTTGTACTGTATAACAGCTCTATGCACACGTAGTAAAGACATATGTAAGACTTGAAGGTCCCCAATTGCAGGAGTTAAATAACGTGGGTGTGGGGTGTACCCAGCCAAAATGGGCCAAGTGGCCCCATCGATTGATAAAGGACCCAAACGGACCAGTGATACTGGGTGAGGAGAAACGCCCTTAAACCAAATTTGGTGTTGCCAAGCTATAAGCGGAACTTCAAGAGCCCTATAAGCCTGATGAGCGTGAGGAAGGGCTGTTGCATTGTATTCATGGAACAAATCAGCCGGTCCATCCACCACTGGAAAGGTGATCCAAGAATAAAATACCTCGAAGTGGTAAGCTGAGTTCAATTCCACCACAAATATAAGCTCCGCAACCGCATCAGGCACTCCATATTGAGCCAGATAAGCCTTGAGCTCAGCGCAGCTATTAGGCGGAACAACAACCGCCATCACGGAAAATAAAGATCAACAACTCATAGCGCGGGAGCACAATAACGGGTTAAGAACTAAGAGAAAAACCGTTTAAAATTTCAAGCTTGAAAGAACCCATAAAACCAAATACAGGAAATGACACAGTCACAGCTGTCTCAGGAAACAGAAGTGAGGGGATTGTGGACAAGTACTACTCCAGGGTCTCGCAATTAGGAACCAGACCAAACGTTGGGCGCCATGTTGCAGGGATTCCGCACATACACAGAACTATGAGCAGGAAAACAGGACCTCAGTGAATAGGGGTGTACCAACCTACCACATTAATACCCAAAAATCCCAAACCAACCAGCTAGTGTCTCATTCGTTCTCCAAATTTCACGGAGATACAAATGATTAGACAACCCAGAACACAACACTCCAGACTCTCTCAGGAATCGTAGGAGCAAGATGTACTCTTTTGCTCACTCACACGTACTTGTCCACAATGAGAATAGGCAGTCATTGAAATAGTTCAAAACCTTTATTTTAACTATCGTGGTCTACAATACAATATACGTGCCACTACTAGCAGCAAAATGCATAAACTCCGCACAGTTAGCATTGTTACAATTCCACAGAATACAAAGGGAGAAGTCATTGTGAAAAGACTGTGGAAACTAGGGCACTTAGGCCTCACCACCCTCCCCTTGACTAGAAGAAGTTTATTTTATATAAAGGACGATCTCTGGGCTTTGACAGCAGACCCCATACCTTAAAGCCTGGATGTATAATTTACATCATAGGAACGGCAGAGCTCTTCTCCATGGAATGGCTTTCTCCAAGTGTGTTAAAACAACATGCAGCAACGTAATAGCAAAGCTCCAGTCTTCAACACTGCAGCTGTGTGTAGCATGTTATGTTTAGGTGCTAGGGACTGACCAGAACAGAACAACGAGGGGCATGGTTTATCGACCTTGCACATCGTGTTCAGACTAAACTCCAGGAGAGGCAGAGAAAGCGAAAGCAGCCTATTCTCATGTGAAAGGCACAAACAGTCTTGCAAAAACAAAGCCATGTAGTAACATGCGCAAAAGCAGCAGCATGGCAGCCAAACTCATGCTAACTTAGCAATGTCGGAAATGTCCCTAGGAGCCATATAACAGCAGTGGCTGCTTCTGTCTTGGGTAGTGAAAATATTGGACTAAAGTATCTGCAATTTCTTTTGTGAGTTTCTCCAAGGGCTTGAGGTAGAGCTTGACCCCTGTTGAAGAAGTCTCAGGAACAGTAAATACTTCAAGTTCTTCTGCCCGCAGCACTGGGGACTGTGTGTTTTGTGCTGCAACAGAAGAAAAAGCAACCCAACGCCATCTAAGATGCCGCTGCCGACTCCATGTCCTGAGGGCACCGCAACCCTAGTCTCACTGACTATGCCTGGTGATTCGGCCAGCGAGCTGCTGCTTGCACCGCGACCTGTTGGCACCGCACTGCCTCGCTTCACATAGTCGCTCTGGTATCCCAGACGATGACGTTTCACACCAACATCGAAGCAGCTGCTTGCGCCGTTGTGCAAGGGCACCGCTAGTAAGTTACATGACGCACCACCTTCATCCTGCACCGCAGCCTTGGTCTACCGACGCCATAGATTCCAGTTTGTAAGCCGACGACAGCGCTTCAACAACTATGACGCTGCTTGCACCGTGACCTGCTTGCACCATGACCTGCCAGCACCGCGACGAGCACCACATCACCTCGCACCACAGGCCTGATCTCACCGACGCAGCTGGACAACCGTCACCGAGCCGCTGCCTGCACTACGATCTGAGGGCACCACACGCCGCACCGCTACACTTCGCACCGCACCACCAGATGCCTGCCAAAGCCAGCGCTCCTGACTTCAACCGTGAGGAGTTCGATCTGCAGCGCGTGTGACTTCAAGGGCCCGACGACTCCTGCACCAACCTCCAGAACTGATGAATGCCGTGCTTTTGGAGCTCAACGAGAGGTCGCCGACGCCCTGCATTTCTAAAGCTACTGTTTTGTGGGTCTTCACGACACCGTAGTTGGCCAGCATCGCCACAGTTAGCCAGAACTGTTTGGAATTTTTTTTTCACAACGCCGTGATAGCCCCAGTCAGAGCTATCGACTTCAAGGAACTTTATTTGAAGTTAATTTTGATAACTTAAGATTTCTAAGTACTGTATTGTGGATTTTCATCATTTTTGGTCTTGTTTTAAGTATATAAAAATATTGGATATTTTTCTAAACTGGGGTGATGTCCTTTTGTAGTGCTTACACTGTATTACTGTTGGTTATGTGCAATGCTTTACACACTGCCTCCGAGATAAGCCTGACTGCTCGTGCCACGCTACCAAGGGGGTGAGCAAGGGTTGTTTTTGGAGTGTAACTCCCCTATCCTGACTAGAAGGAAGGGTCCCTACTTGGACAAAGGTGCAAACCCTTGCCAACTAGATACCCCCATTTCCAAAACTCCCCCTGCTGCAATCAGAGCATCGATTAGCTTGTGGCAAGTTCTTTAACCTGGTCTAGTGATGCACAAGTTGCAAAATCAGGAGGGCTGTAATTACACAGATCGTGTGATATTTCAAGTGGCAGTGGGCTCTGTGGAACAAGGCTTAAATTCCCCCTTGTGAGAGTCGCAACTGTGTGATCAAAAACCTCTGGATTTGCCGCGAGCCCTTCACCTGGATTTAGGGTGTTGCCCTTAATATTAGTGGTCTAATTTAGCATTGTGGTTACATTGCTCTTTGCCGGGGCTGGGTAAAAGAATACACATGCATACCTTCATTATGCTCTATGGCAGAGGGCTCTGCCACCAAGGTTTTACTTCCATGAGGCCACGGTCTGGACTCATCTTGTTGCTCATCACACGGCGTTGGTAGGGATGTATCCGCGGGCTTCGGCTGTTCTGACACACTCTTAGCAATCTCTTTCTGTGTCTACTGGTCTCGCTTCAGGGTCGACCCCTTCAGGAGCTAAACAACTGTAGGGCCGGCTGGATGTGTACCGCCAGAAGTACCGCCTCTCCCCTTCTGCTCAGCTCCGATTCCTGAGCAGGAGGAGCACGTTGTCTTGCCCCTGGGATCGGCACCACAACCTCCTCCCCTTGCCCCAACAAGTCCATCTGGATGAAAGGACGGGTCGCCTTCACCTGCTGGGCTCTGCCGGTAATTTTGGGCCCCATTCCCACTGTCGAAGCATGGCAGCAAGGGGAAAGCCAGATGGCGGCTGCGTAGGTGGCTGACAGCAGTAACGCATTAACCTGGTGGCAGCCGTCCTGTACCAGGGCACTCTTTCTATTGCCTTCTTTTGTAGCAATTTGTTTTTATAACTTACAGTAGACAGACTGTTTCTTCTTTTGTGTGGACCACTTTCTTTGGTCCCCTTGCTGGTGGTTGTGTGATCAGTTTTATGCAATATCCAAATCGTATGATGTTTAATATCCATTTGGCTGAGGTCACTTTCCTCGATCCTGGAGAAGTTTTTCATTCTCCCTCCCAAGCAGGTGTTGAGTGTGAGGGGATGATGGTGTAATGAGTCATTTGCTGGAGGGAGGAGGCCGCTCCTTTTTGTGGCTGCGTTCTTCGTTCTGCACGACCCAGAAAGGACTGGATTTGTGCGTTTGGCACTGCCACTGTTGTCCTGGTGTTTGTGTTTGACTTGTGCCCTGAAAGCATTGCTGCGTGGATGCACTTGAAAAACTTCCTTTGCCTACTGGTGTTCTCACAGGTGTGGGTTCTCTCTGTATGTGTCCCCTGAATCGTAGGGCTCCCATGGACTTTGCATTATCCTTCTTGAGTTGCTGAAGGGTATCATCCACTGTATTTGCAAACAGTTGCTCCCCATAGAAAGGAGCATTGATCATATTCACCTGTACCTCTGGTTTGAAACCTGACATCCTTAGCGAGGTATGACGTCTTAAGGTTGTTCCCACCATCATTTCTCGGCTTGCTGTGAGTGCTACATTTGATGCAGACTTCAAGCAAGTATTTGCAATGTTTTTCCTCTCTTCTGCCAGGAATGCTATCCTCTTGGGGGTATTGTTCCAGCAGGTGCTTTATCAACTCTGTCAACTCTTCCCACTGTTGGTACGCATATCTGTCGAGCAGAGAATTTGAGTTGGCTGAACTCCCTTGAGTTGCTGCACCTCTTTCAAATTTTTACCTCACCATAGCCATCTTTTTGCTTTTGTTAGCCAGTGGTGGTCTGGATGTTGTTGCCCTCTTTCTAACTGTGGCAACAATGATGGAGGCTGCTTGCACAGTTCCTCATATGTATAGAGGTTTTTTTTGCGGATTGTTTATAATTTTTCTCTGCCCTTGGTGTCACTGCCCTGCAAGCCGCAGGTTCCTTAAAGGCTTCTTTTTCCTGAACCAGTATGCTTGGTAGCATAGGAAGGAACGGATTTCTACTTTTGGTAGTCTCTGTTAGGAAACATGATTGTGCTTTTGCCTTGTCTAGTTGCACACCATATTTTTCAGCTGCTTTCTATCAATTGCCTATACATTGCAATGTAATCATGAGGCGATGGACTAGACAGGTATCTGTCAATCCCCTCCTGGGATTATAAGTCTTGGCATCTTGCCAATGAGTCTCCATATACTTCGACTCCTCTTTCCTGAAACATACAGATGGACTCGAAGAATTATTGTTTTACATCCTCTTCCTGTGGCTCTGGTATCATAGGGGGTCAAACTTCTTCTGTGTCCTTGTCAATTTGTTCTTTTTCAGTCAAAATTTTTGGTGGAATTCCAAATTCCTAAAGAGATGTCAAATTTTGTTTTGTAATATCGCAGTAATTTCGGCCTTGAGGGGCCTCTTCTTTCACTCGATTTCTGCATCTAGTGTAGGCATTGATTTCCTCTTTGAAGTTGAGGATTTGTTCGTCAACCCTTTTTTTGGTACCTCCCAACTCTGTCTTCTGACGGCAACACTTCCGGACTTCCATCGTCTTTCTAAGTCGTCTTTTCGGATGAGTGCGTGCATGCAGTGTCCTTGCTATGGGACCTCTGCTTGCCTTCTGTTGACGAAATTTGACGCAGACCTAACCCTTTGTGATTTTGAGTTTGATGATCGAGACTCTCCCCAGTACGTTTTTTTGGTGTTACCTGGGCTCGCCTCTCCTTGTGTTTAGTTGCTCCTTCTCGATGTCAATGATTCTCAGCTCACCGTCTGAGCCTTCCCTTTTGGCGATGTTATCTTTCTCCTCGCTTGGCAGTCCCAGGTCTCCCAGTGATGGAGTTTCTTTTTGCCCCTCCATGACATAGTGTGCTTACCTCTGTGTTTCTCTTGCCTTTAAAGTCTTCGGCTTGAAGTCTCTGCAGGCCTCACAGACACTCTTGTGGTCTAGCAGAAGTTGCACACTTGATGCTTGTCTTATTGTGCAAATTTAAGGTGGCACTTATGGCAGATTTGGAATGGTGTGTTCTCCATATCACATGGAACATGGGGCCTCTTGGCATTTCTCCGGTTCTCCCTTGACTTGTGTAAATTGACGAATAGTTATTCGGGACCTCTTTTAGGCGGTCTTCTCTGATATTTACTTGGCGAACTTTAATCTAAAGTCTTTTCAAAAACTGGAGAGCCTTCAGCTATGCGTACCAACTCAACAGCAGGAAAGAAAGAACCTGAAGATGGCAACCAAGTACAGGAGCTTCCGAAAGGGCGTATGATGTCAGATGAGGCTAGATTAGACACCAAATGGTGGGACAAATGTACGTCTAACAAAAAAATACAAGAAAGAGAAGGAGAAGGACTATCACAGTGGATAATTCTGGACCACGCCACTTGATGGTGAAATAATGCACAGAATGTAAATCCAGTAAAGATTCATACTGCAAAACAAACATTATGATGATGATTAAATGCTATTTAAAAACAAAAGATTATTATTAATTTACCAGTCTTGCTGGTAAACTCTGACTGGATAGACTTTTGGGGAATAAACAAAACTAAATGCAGAGAAACTGTACTTTGTGTAAACAAGGAATATAGAAATGTAATAGGCACACATTCTGCCCTAGAGAAACCTACATAGTAAATGCATTTCTGTAACATGGATATCCTAAGGACCCAAACTGAAGTGGTTGGCATTTCAGACTGCTGTGTAAAACCTTTATTGTGTTTGGGCCTGATATTTTAATAAAGTTTGCTGCTAACTCAGTGTCTCACGATCTCACCTTCCCAACTACCCCTGGTCAAACACGGTCCCATTTGTTTTCTACCGTACCAAACTTGCGCAGTCTAAAACACCAACACCCAACCAGCCGCAATCAAATCTTTAAAAAAAACACACAACACTTTACTTTTAAATAGAGCATTGTAATGGATCATATTAAATGTCAATAAACATAAGAGGAGTATCACCTGGAAAAGCTTGAGGAGCGATCTGGGTGGGACGATGGGATGAGAAGCAAGTCCTTCCTGGATTATAATAAACCCCTCACTCACCAACCTGGTTGGTGACATGCTTCATCATCGGGGTCCACCCTGAAAGCCGAATGCCGTCAGGGTGTGCTACGACACCTGAATTACAGTGGAGCAGGTTATTGTGTGTGAAGGTGCAAAAAAAGAGAGTTAAAAATTGTCCTGGTATGACTATAGTGAATAAAGTTTATTTCTAGACTACTGGAAAATATTAAAATGTGTGAGCGATACAGTTATAGTTTGTTATGACCATGTGTATCTATGTGTTGAAGGTCTACATGTTTCAACCCGCTAACGGAAGTTGCCGGGTTTTCTTCAGGACCAAGGAAAATGGGTGGTCAGAGTACACTAACGCTCTGCCAGTCCTAAATTCCTTTTGAACTACTGGCAAAGTATGCAGTAGAACAGTCTCTCAAAAAAGTGGGTGAGAGAAAATAAAAAGACCTGCAAAAGAAAAATGGAGCAATAGTTACAAGCCTGTAACGTCGTGCAGTGCTATCTCTCATGTGTCTTTTTTACTGTGCCGAACTCATTCAGATATCACAACGAGCTAGATGTGCACAAAGGTGAAACATATTACCAGTGGCGTTGGTGAGCTCGAATCATGCCGGCCCACCTGTCAGGTAGTGGGGTGCAGAGTGATCAATATAGTATTATTGCCTCGTACGTTCCACAGATAGTAGGTGCGTGACTCGACTATGTTCACTTATACACCTATTGGACATTATACGTGCATCTGTCTGGGAGTAGTGTGCACGGTGATAGAGATATCTTGATAGACTTGAGTCTATCACACTCAGCCTTAATAGGTGCGTGACTCAACCGGATCCATTTGCACACCTATCAATAAGTGGTGTGCACAGTGGTTGGTATATCGTTATACATATAGGTCTCATGCACTCTGTAAATTCATTTGTGCGTGACTCAATTGTGCTCACTTGCAGTATAGTGAGCGAATAACGACGTGAAAACAAATGTCCTTTTTAAACATCACTAACAGACAGGACTCACAAACATAAAAACACACAGGAAGAGACCTAAGGGTGGTCAAACTCACTCTTGTTATTAGGGTCTCTAGGCTTCACGGGGTGGGGTGGGAGTGGGCCTCTGGTAGGGACATATTCTGTATTTTGAAAAAGGGAAAAGATCGTGAGACGCCCTTGCAGCGCCCTCGCGCTGAAAAATGACATTTGTTTTCACGTCGTTATTCGCTCACTATACTGCAAGTGAGCACAATTGAGTCACGCACAAATGAATTTACAGAGTGCATGAGACCTATATGTATAACGATATACCAACCACTGTCATACCAGGACAATTTTTAACTCTCTTTTTTTGCACCGTCACACACAATAACCTGCTCCACTGTAATTCAGGTGTCGTAGCACACCCTGACGGCATTCGGCTTTCAGGGTGGACCCCGATGATGAAGCATGTCACCAACCAGGTTGGTGAGTGAGGGGTTTATTATAATCCAGGAAGGACTTGCTTCTCATCCCATCGTCCCACCCAGATCGCTCCTCGAGCTTTTCCAGGTGATACTCCTCTTATGATTATTGATAGTTAGTTTTGGGGACTAGGAGTACTCCCCGTTCACACTTGCTGTGAACAGACTCTCTTTTGTGTTTATTTGTGTCATATTAAATGTCACCAAAATATTCGCAAAAATGCCTTACCAATTCCGTTAAAATAGCACTCTGTGTATGGTGTAAAAGGACTATAAAGCAGGACAACACATAAATGATATGACAAGGGCGATGGGGATCATCTACTTAACAGCCAAGTAACAGACTTGAAATCAGTCTGAACACGTTTTTGAGCAGCATTTTAAATCTCAGTGGGAGATTACCATTAAGAATTTGCAGTACATTTAAAAAGATGCATAAATGTCACCAGAAAATATTTTTCCACAACTTTAAATTTCATTACATTCAATCGATGTGCTAAAGTTAAACCATAGATTTTAAAGACGTACTGCAGCTCTTCGGATGACTCTGATTTCATTTTCATTGGCTTCTTGGGGGCACTTATTTCAACTAAAAAGAAAAAGATGTATGCATTAATTATAAGATGGCAAACAAACATTTCAAAAAAATAAATAAGCTAGCAATGGCTTTATGTTTAACGTTTTGCAGAATCCCGTTTGCACATGTCCACATGGACTGCAAAGAGGAGAGTCACTCCGACACGAACACCTTATGTTTATAGACTAGTTGATTTCTGTAATGTGAGACTGTAGTTAAGTTCCAAAGGCAGAGTAAAGGCTATGTAGATCATTACTTTAAGCTGATAATGTTTATTATCAGACATACAACTGCCTGTCCCTAACATCAATTGCACTGCCTAAAAGTACCAATAAGTATGATAATGATAATTTTGGGATAAATTATATTTGGAACTAAATAGACTAACCACCTGAAACAGTAAGGAGTTAAATACCAGGGATTAATGACTGACAGCCGATTAAATTGAAAATCCATCATGATAGCCAGAAAATTAATGGACAAAGCAATCATGGGGAGTGCTCATGAAATTTACCGGCATCATGGGTAATCCTTTCAATCAGTTATCATAGTACATAATGCAAAACGTTTTCAAATACAGCTCAACAATCTAGTTTGAAAATAAACATACCTCGAAACAATTAAAAGAAGCGATAATGAAAGCACTCTAGCGTCTTAAAAGAGTTACCCTCACACAAGACATGTTGGTGAACTTATCTTTGCTAACTGTTAAGGCAATAATCGTACAAGATTACAGCTCTATGACAATAAGGTGCTTTCAAAACCAGCCGCGAGGAGTACAGCCCAAAGAGGAAATATCTGGTGGAATAAAAGG
This sequence comes from Lissotriton helveticus, assembly GCF_964261635.1. Taxonomy (NCBI): domain Eukaryota; kingdom Metazoa; phylum Chordata; class Amphibia; order Caudata; family Salamandridae; genus Lissotriton; species Lissotriton helveticus. The sequence goes on along the minus strand of NC_136061.1, from coordinate 1,344,407,241 downwards.
CCTCTCTGGTGTTGTGCTGGACGCTTGCAGCTTGCTATACATCATTGGGAAAGATCTGACCAGGATGCCTGTACATTGACTGGAGCTAAAATGGCATGCACACTGGCACTGTTCGATCTGAAGGAGAACACGATGCCTAACAGACATCAGTTGCAGCAAATGCTTAAGAATTCAATCCCTCAATTGCCTTGAAAAGAAGACCTGGCCTACTTACATGAAAGGGCATTACATTCAAGCTTTTTGTTAGCAATATCCAAATGATACACCAAGCTACTGTACTTTGCCACAGGAGCTGAGAAGATCGCATGTTTTTGCCGTACCCAGCTCAATAATCAAGGTCTTCAGAAACATTGTAATTGTAATGAGATTTCTAGAGCGCATGGCTGCCCGTGAGCGTCCCAGCGCTAATAGATGCATCAGATGGATTAGGCGAGTGCGGAGCAGATGGTTACGGGAACAGCCAGGTCTTTAGAACCCTTCGGAAAGGCAGCAGATTGTGTTGGGCACGAAGGTCAAGCGGGAGGGCGTTCCACAATTTGGACGCTTGATAGGAAAAACGCCGGCCTCCGGAGCGAGCTTTCTTGATCCTGGGTATTTGAGTTAGATGAGCGTTCGAGGAACGGAGAGTTCTGGGCGTGGTATGCGGGACAACCAGGTCCTTAAGGATTGACGGGGCTTTTCCATGAAGGATTTTGTGGGTGAGGCACAGGGCCTTGAAATGCACCCTTTGCACCACGGGCAACCAATGTAATGTTCTAATCGCTGGTTTAGCTGAAGAGCGCGTCTTGGTGTCAGTAAGAATCCTAGCAGCAGCGTTTTGCACAACCTGTAGCCTGGCTGTGACTTTCTTTGGTGCGCCAAGATACAGGGCATTTCCGTAGGCCAATCTGGACAGGATAAGACCCTGTAAGAGAAGTTTTCTTGACTGAAAAGGGAGCAGGGGGAGGATCTTGCGGGTGTTGCAAAGTAGACCAAGGCAGGTTCCAGCCGTTTTTCTTGCCTGGGTGTTTAGGGTGAGGTTGTGATCGAGCCAAATCCCCAAGCTTTTGATTTCAGCTTTGGGGGTTGGGGGCGGGCACATGCATGGGGGCCACAGAGACTCTGGGCGGAAATGGGACTGGTTGCCCATCACCATTATCTCTGTTTTGTCGCCGTTGAGTTTTAAGTGGGATGAGTTCATCCAGCTGACTATGTCCCCCAGGCAGGAGTACAGATCGATGGTGGGATTGTCCAGCCGGCTGAGGGAGACAACCAACTGGGTGTCATCCGCGTAGGTCAGGAGTTTAATACCCTACTGTTGGAATTGGGGGTCTCTGGTTGGCGCAGTGCAGCACTGGCGACAAGCAGGGACCCTCTCTTCCACGTCAGGGCAAAGGATTACTCCCAGAAATAACTCCTGCTCACCCTCTAGGTAGTGTGGCGCAAGCAGTCTAGGCTAAACTCTGGAGTACATAGGGTTAAACATTTGCAGCATCACATACAACAATCATCAACCCACCACACAATGACACTAGACTGTATTTTTGTAAAAATATCTTCTTTATATATATTTTAACGCAACGCAGGCTTGTAAATACGGTCTTGGTACAAAAAAATGGTTCCAGTTACTTGTTAATAGGCCACAGTTCTTATTCTGCTTCTTCCAGTCTTTCAAAGGTGTTCTTTGGGGCCTTTTGCCCAGTTCCTGCCAAGTATAGTGCTTTCTAGCGCTTCTGTGTGCTTCCCAGCGCCTCTGTGCACCTCCTGCTTGAAAATCGGGCCCGGCCTGCCAAAGCTCATGCTTCTCGCGTGAGCAGCGAAGGGCACGGCCGGGTCTGCTCTCAGGATGAGTCACACGGCTGTGTGTGACTTAATGTGGAGGGGGGCGCTGGCCACGGGGAATGTCAGGGGGGGCCTCGGGGGCCAGGAGCGGTGCGAGCCTCACTGGAGAGGGGAGGCTCGTGCCAGGTGCAGAGTCTGCAGCTGGGGGCTCCCGGGCACACAAGGTCACACAGGGCGGTGCGAGCTGCAAAGGGCAGGACGCTCGCACCGCGGGGGCACACAGTACCTTGGAGATCCTTGAAGAGGGTCGAGGCGGCAAGGTCAAGGTCGGCTCGGTGTCCTGCGTCGCGGTGTCTTCCTTCCTGGGCCAGTCAGAGCGGCGGCTCGGCTCGGGCTTGAAGGTTGGCGTTGCGGCGCGGGCCGGGCCAGAGAGACAAAGCGCCTTGAGTCCTGGAAAGAGGGGGCGGCGCCCCGGGCAGCAAAGTGAGGCACAAAACAAGCCTTGGCAAAGCACAGGGAGTGCTCCTTCTCTCCCCACGCCGCTGCTGCACACGAACGGCGGCGGCTGGGGCTTCAAGGCACTCTCTCCTTCAGGAGCAGGCGGGCAAAAGGCAGAGTCCGGTCTTGCGGTGCAGTCCGCAATTAGGCAGGCAACAGGCACGGTGCTGGGGCCAGCGAGGCTGGTCTTGGCGATGTCAGCTGGGGCCTGCCAGGAAGCAGATGCGTTGCTCGGCGGGACAGGGGTGCCAAGGGCCTCTCAGAGGGCACAGTGATTCCTTCACAGCGCACTCCGCTTTTCCTCAGGAGGGTTTACCAGGCAGATGCAGATCTCACGGCAGCTGCTCTTTCCAGGGGGGGTAGCGCCCACTGTTCCTGGGGCGCAGTTCAGGGGGCAAGTTCCACAGCAAGCCCTTGGAGATCTTGGTAAAAGTTTGGCACAAGTTGAATAAAAGCAAAGTCTTTCAGTCTTTCTTCTCCTGCTCTCCTTCAGCAGCAAGGCACCCACCACAGGCCAGTCTCTTGGGGTCAGAGGCAGTACTTCTCCATGCAGCTTCCAGGGTCCTTCTCTTCAGGCAGAGCTTCTTCTTTGCGCAAACAGGATCTAATTTACAAGGAGCAGGGCACCTACTTTTCTACACAGTTTCTTTTGTTCTCACAGGCCAGGGGGGCCTTTGCATAACTGCTCTCAGCCCCTGAGCACTTGTTGTGGGTACTTCTGGTTTCTTCATTCAGTGTGAGGGCAGGCACATCAGCCGCTCCCCAGGGGGGCGGAGCCAGCATTGTGGGGACAGGGGCTGCCAGGAGCACTTTGTTGACAAGCTTCGCCCTTCCTGGGCCAGGTGCAGGCTGAGTCATCAGTCGCTCCCCAGGGGGGCGGAGCCAGCATTGTGGTGGCAGAGCAGAGCCTGATGCATAGTTCAGGGAAACTCCCACCTCCCACTAAGGTGTAATCCTGTCATTCACCACCTGTCATCCCCCAGCCCTGTCACTCACACAAACCAGACAGTCAGATACACATCCAAGCAGAGGCGGGCTGAAATGGTTAGGCAAGCAAATGCTAGCTTTCTAAAAGTAGCATTTGCAAACACAGGATATTAAAATAAACTTTACTAAAAGAAGTATTTTATTATTCTGAGTTCAGGCATACTAAACATTAATTTCTACCATGTTCCCTGAGCCTGCTGGGATTATAGAGTGTAATAATTCCAGCAGCCCATATGGCCTAAAGGGAACAGGTAGCCTTACAATAGTGAAAAACTAATTTGGCAGTAATTCACTATTAGGACATGCCACACACACCAGAGCATGTCCTACCTTACACTTACAATGCACCCTGCCCTTGGGCCTACCATAGGGGTGACTAATATGAAGTTAAGGGAAGGTTTAGGGGCTGGCAAGTGTGTGCACTTGCCCAGCTAGCATGACAGTACCAGACTGCACGCAGGTTCTGCACTGGCAGATCCTAGACACATTTTAAGGCTGCTTCTGTGGGTGGCGCAACCAGCGCTGCAGGCCCACTAGCAGTATTGGCATTCACAAGCCCTGGCACTCCTGGTGCACTTTACTGGGGACTGACAGTAAATCCAATGAACCAATCATGGAAATCAATCACATATACATTTTGCACAGGAAGAGCATATGCACTTTGGCACTGGTCAGCAGTGGCAAAGTGCCCAGAGTCATTAAACCAACAAAAACAGGTCAGAGAGAGTATTGGAGGAAGGCAAAAAGTTTAGGGATGACCCAGCCAAGAGGGCCAGGTCTAACACAACCCCCTTCCAGCCAAAACGCAGGGTAGACCAATCACTACCTTGATGGTCTTCACTGCTTTGGGCGATAGAACAAGGACCTGGCCCGCAACTGCAGGGGCAGACTCCAGTTCTACGCCAAACTGAACCTTTTTCAATTCCTCTGGGTATGCTCTCAGGGTCCCCAAAGCCAATCCATGGGAAACCCTTCTCTACACCTGTGGACACCACCTGTGCAGCCTTGAACCTTAATTCGCTCACAGGTGTGTCCCAACAGGCAGACAGAAAAATGTCACAGTGGCCACTGACAGTAGTCAGGAATGAGACCCAAGCCTTACACCTCTCAGGGCTCTCAAACCTCTGTGGCCTTAAAGAGTGGGGGGCAGTAACCCCAGGTGCTTGGCACCCTTTGTCCATTCTCCCTCCTGTCAGGTCAGGTATGACATCCTGGCACTGACCCACCAGCCCCAGGCCTGTACCTGGCGGCTGGACCAAAGACTGGGGTGGCCTCTCCCACACCCGGTCCTCCTCCTTGGGGCTCTGTACCCTCCCACCTGGAGTGGTACCCCCTTCCAGAATTGTCAGGGCACCTGGGGCAGGTGACCTGCACAATTCGCCCACCAGTTCAGGGGTGCTATCCTGCAACTGGGGCACCAGGTCAGGGGGGACACCCTGCACCTGGCCCTTAAACCTAGGGTCTAAACCCTCAAGTTGACCCGGGGTCAGAGGCGAGGACTCCCTCCCTCTGCACCCCCTTCCAGAGTACTGCCCACTCCCAACTGGAGTGGTACCCCTGGAAGCGACATGGGCCAGGACACTGATTACAGTGGTCCTGCCCTCCAGGTCAGACAACATCTGAACCTGGCTTCTCAACTAAGGGACCCAACCCTGCAGTTGAACACTTGCCTGGCGCACCAGGACTTCCCGGGGAGCACGCCTGCCCCCCCCTGAGGGTGGCACATAACTCATGTGTCGTGCGACAGTCTGCTTGGCGCAGATCTCCCAACCCCTGTCCCTCTGACAGTGCGGGACGATCCCCCAGGACAGAAGTGGTGTCCCCCTGGTCATTCACTGGGGACGCAGCCCTGCCGTCTGGCCCCTGACCCACTGGTTCTTCCACTGGGGACTCTTTCCTCCTCTCGCCCCTCCTTCTGGACTTCTGCACCCTCCCAACTGGAGTGGTACTGCCAGTCACCAGAACTACTGGAGCCCTGTTTACAGAACCTCCACGTTCTCTAGCCACTGGGGGATCCCCCTCAAAGGGTAACTCATCCGGACAGCCTAGGCTCCCCACCTGGTGTTCCCTTAAAGAACCATCCAGGCTCTGAGACTGAGGTTGGGCACTACCGGGACAAAACCCATTCTCACTCCTTCCCCTTAAGGACAGGACGTGAGGCCCTACACCCCTCTCACTACTACAGGACCTAGCTGGGCTACTCTGCGCCACTTCCACCACTCTGGGCTGGAAGATACCCGAGCCACTCCCCACAGGATCACACCCCAATGTCTCTCCAGACCCTCTGGAATCCACCACAAGGTCTGCCTCCAACGTGAGCTCCCTGGGGTCAGAGAACTCACTCTCAAACAGGTGTTGGCATAGCTCTGGAAAACTGGGACTTAAAGTATGCTCTCCCACAATTGGATTACACAGCCCCCTAGCAGGGTTAACCAAATTATCCTTCACCTCACCATCCAGCGCCTCACACACATACTCCACACCATCCTTCTGAGACTGGCCAGACAGTAGAGGACTGTCTCTGTCACACAACCCACACTCTTCTGGGCGGTCCTTACACTCACCCACCAGGACCTCAACCATGGGGGAACCCCTCCCACCACTAGGACCATGAACTCCTACGCCAGCTACCCTATTCCCTTCAGGGACGCTGCACACTACTGGAGCTACCTCATGCCCTTGAACCTCTAGGTGTAAGTTAACCCCCTCCAAGTCAGGTGCCATATCTCTAGGTGCGCGCGCTATGCGGTCTGCACTAGATACCTGAATGTTGCTGCCACCATCTGAGCTGGACTCCACCTCCAACTCAGCAAAGCTCAATCTCTGAACTACACACATTTCTTGTTGCTGGGCTGACGCCCTCCTGGCCTCAAGCCCCTCGAGCTCCATGTCAAGTTTCCTCATTCTTAAGTCACGGGCAAGCTGTATTTTCATTTCTTCCAGGGCCAACTTCTTGGCTTCTAGCTCCAGTTGCCCATTTATTTCCAGCTCTGCCAACTTCAATTCATGATCTCGGGTTGCCTGTCTGTCCGCCAGCTCCTCTGGCGACAGACCTAGGCCAGAAACACTGCTACCCAATGGGGAGGTTGCACCCCTCCACTCTGGAGTCAGGGGTCCCTCCAGCTGCTGTTCTGCATCCTCAAATTCAAAATCCTTTCCAGGGGCATTCCTTGCCTTGACCCAGGCCCTCAGCGCCTTTTGGAACTGCTCCCTTCTGGCGAGTCCGGTCATGGAAATGTTCAAATTTTTGCAGAAGCTCTTGAGCTGCTTCCCGGTGTAATTTTCTAGTTTCTCCCAATCACAGTCAATAGAAGAAATGGATGCTGCCTCTTCCATTTTCACTGACACAGGCATGACTTCAAAAACACATGGAGATCTCTTCTCGCAAATCATAAATCAAAAAAGAGTCTGTGGCTTAAGTTACTGGACTGTCATCACTGTGCAATGGTCAATAGTTAATGTATGGACACCGCAAATGTAAATTCGAGATCCTCACCGCTGCGTCCAATGTTGGAATTGGGGGTCTCTGGTTGGCGCAGTGCAGCACTGGCGACAAGCAGGGACCCTCTCTTCCACGTCAGGGCAAAGGATTACTCCCAGAAATAACCCCTGCTCACCCTCTAGGTAGTGTGGCGCAAGCAGTCTAGGCTAAACTCTGGAGTACATAGGGTTAAACATTTGCAGCATCACATACAACAATCATCAACCCACCACACAATGACACTAGACTGTATTTTTGTAAAAATATCTTCTTTATATATATTTTAACGCAGGCTTGTAAATACGGTCTTGGTACAAAAAAATGGTTCCAGTTACTTGTTAATAGGCCACAGTTCTTATTCTGCTTCTTCCAGTCTTTCAAAGGTGTTCTTTGGGGCCTTTTGCCCAGTTCCTGCCAAGTATAGTGCTTTCTAGCGCTTCTGTGTGCTTCCCAGCGCCTCTGTGCACCTCCTGCTTGAAAATCGGGCCCGGCCTGCCAAAGCTCACGCTTCTCGCGTGAGCAGCGAATGGCACGGCCGGGTCTGCTCTCAGGATGAGTCACACGGCTGTGTGTGACTTAATGTGGAGGGGGCGCTGGCCACGGGGAATGTCAGGGGGGGCCTCGGGGGCCAGGAGCGGTGCGAGCCTCACTGGAGAGGGGAGGCTCGTGCCAGGTGCAGAGTCTGCAGCTGGGGGCTCCCGGGCACACAAGGTCACACAGGGCGGTGCGAGCTGCAAAGGGCAGGACGCTCCCACCGCGGGGGCACACAGTACCTTGGAGATCCTTGAAGAGGGTCGAGGCGGCAAGGTCAAGGTCGGCTCGGTGTCCTGCGTCGCGGTGTCTTCCTTCCTGGGCCAGTCAGAGCGGCGGCTCGGCTCGAAGGTTGGCGTTGCGGCGCGGGCCGGGCCAGAGAGACAAAGCGCCTCGAGTCCTGGAAAGAGGGGGCGGCGCCCCGGGCAGCAAAGTGAGGCACAAAACAAGCCTTGGCAAAGCACAGGGAGTGCTCCTTCTCTCCCCACGCCGCTGCTGCACACGAACGGCGGCGGCTGGGGCTTCAAGGCACTCTCTCCTTCAGGAGCAGCCGGGCAAAAGGCAGAGTCCGGTCTTGCGGTGCAGTCCGCAGTTAGGCAGGCGACAGGCACGGTGCTGGGGCCAGCGAGGCTGGTCTTGGCGATGTCAGCTGGGGCCTGCCAGGAAGCAGATGCGTTGCTCGGCGGGACGGGGGTGCCAAGGGCTCCTTCACAGCGCACTCCGCTTTTCCTCAGGAGAGTTTACCAGGCAGATGCAGATCTCACGGCAGCTTCTCTTTCCAGGGGGGGGTAGCGCCCACTGTTCCTGGGGCGCAGTTCAGGGGGCAAGTTCCACAGCAAGCCCTTGGAGATCTTGGTAAAAGTTTAGCACAAGTTGAATAAAAGCAAAGTCTTTCAGTCTTTCTTCTCCTGCTCTCCTTCAGCAGCAAGGCACCCACCACAGGCCAGTCTCTTGGGGTCAGAGGCAGTACTTCTCCATGCAGCTTCCAGGGTCCTTCTCTTCAGGCAGAGCTTCTTCTTTGCGCAAACAGGATCTAATTTACAAGGAGCAGGGCTCCTACTTTTATACACAGTTTCTTTTGTTCTCACAGGCCAGGGGGGCCTTTGCATAACTGCTCTCAGCCCCTGAGCACTTGTTGTGGGTACTTCTGGTTTCTTCATTCAGTGTGAGGGCAGGCACATCAGCCGCTCCCCAGGGGGGCGGAGCCAGCATTGTGGGGACAGGGGCTGCCAGGAGCACTTTGTTGACAAGCTTCGCCCTTCCTGGGCCAGGTGCAGGCTGAGTCATCAGTCGCTCCCCAGGGGGGCGGAGCCAGCATTGTGGTGGCAGAGCACAGCCTGATGCATAGTTCAGGGAAACTCCCACCTCCCACTAAGGTGTAATCCTGTCATTCACCACCTGTCATCCCCCAGCCCTGTCACTCACATAAACCAGACAGTCAGATACACATCCAAGCAGAGGCGGGCTGAAATGGTTAGGCAAGCAAATGCTAGCTTTCTAAAAGTAGCATTTGCAAACACAGGATATTAAAATAAACTTTACTAAAAGAAGTATTTTATTATTCTGAGTTCAGGCATACTAAACATTAATTTCTACCATGTTCCCTGAGCCTGCTGGGATTATAGAGTTTAATAATTCCAGCAGCCCATCTGGCCTAAAGGGAACAGGTAGCCTTACAATAGTGAAAAACGAATTTGGCAGTAATTCACTATTAGGACATGCCACACACACCAGAGCATGTCCTACCTTACACTTACAATGCACCCTGCCCTTGGGCCTACCATAGGGGTGACTAATATGAAGTTAAGGGAAGGTTTAGGGGCTGGCAAGTGTGTGCACTTGCCCAGCTAGCATGACAGTACCAGACTGCGCGCAGGTTCTGCACTGGCAGATCCTAGACACATTTTAAGGCTGCTTCTGTGGGTGGCGCAACCAGCGCTGCAGGCCCACTAGCAGTATTGGCATTCACAAGCCCTGGCACTCCTGGTGCACTTTACTGGGGACTGACAGTAAATCCAATGAACCAATCATGGAAATCAATCACATATACATTTTGCACAGGAAGAGCATATGCACGTTGGCACTGCTCAGCAGTGGCAAAGTGCCCAGAGTCAGTCAGAGAGAGTATTGGAGGAAAGCAAAAAGTTTAGGGATGACCCAGCCAAGAGGGCCAGGTCTAACACCTACGGGATGACAATCCTTTCCAGGGGCGACACATACACGTTGAAGAGCGTCTGGCTCAAAGATGAGCCCTGAGGCACTCCGCAACGTATAGGGGTCTCCCTGGAAGTGAAGTCACCCTCCGCCACCTGGAAAGTTCGGTTGTGGAGATAGGATTTTAGCCACGACAGGGCTGGCCCTGAGATACCCAGGTCTCTGAGCCGCTGAGCCAAGATGCTGTGGTTAACGGTATCGAATGCCGCGCTGAGGTCCAGAAGGATCACTGCCACTGATCCTCCTGCGTCGATGATCTTCCTGGCCTCTTCGACAACCGCTACCATCGCTGTTTCCATAGACTACTAGTCATTTTAAGAACCACTTGCAACGAGACTCATAGTGGAGCGAAAATGATTTGAGTTGGGACTTTGGAAATAAAGAGGAAAAGGAAAACACCAAAGGCACTCATTCACAATCTTTACTGTCCTCAGGTTTATGAAGCGTAATTTAGCTTCAAGGTCACTGATCTGACAATTGACAATTAAGATCACTTTCAGCATTTAAATGGGTTGCAACCCTCCCTTAGAAAGTCTGGAGCCAAGGCAAGAAGGAAAGGGAGACTGTGCACTTCAAAGGCCTGTCTTTGAGGTTTCCCCCAGTTTAAATGCCCAACTGGTGGAAGTACTGGACCTCTGGCACTGCCACTTCAGTACACTTCTGGACCTGTGAAGACTCTGCCAGGAAGAAGGACTGGTGTGCTGCTGATACGTATGCAGCCCTCTGTGTGGAGACAGGACACACCCTATAAGTAAAGTAAACTTAGGGACTTATAGGTAAATTAAATATGCCAATTGGAGTTGAACTAATATTACCAAGTTTAGGGGCGCGAGCACTAGCACTTACATACTGTTTAGTAGTGGTAAACCGCAGAGTCCTAATACCAGTAAAACCAAGGTCAGAAAAGCGGAGGAAGCAGGCAAAAAGTTGGGGGTGACCCTGCAGAGATGCCTATTTTTCAATAGTAATCTTAAAGAATAAGTTACTTACCATCAGTAATGCCTTATCTGGTAGAGACTAGATCTAGCCTCAGCTTCCTTACCTTAGAATTATCCACAAGCACCAGACTGGATCCGGAAATCTCTCTACAGCAGTACCTCTGTGCCTTGGTAGAGGGAGTTGAACAACTACGTAAAGATGTCATCCACAAAATGTGACTCTGTCAGAGTCCATACGAGCCCTGCAATGACGTCAGTTACTTCCATGACTACTTTCCGCGCTAAAATGTAGAGCCACGTTTAGAAACTGCCATGGAAACCGAATGTCCAAAAAGGAAGACACTTACATTACATTTGTTTGTCCTTTTCCTTTTTTTTCTTTCTTTTTTTTTTTTTAATAACCAACTAAAGGCATTAGGGTGCATAGAAGGGATCTGGAAGAACTCGTATGAATCAAAAAACTCGATATACCCCCGCTTATTAATTATTCGATGTAAATATTTTAAATCTTTTATTTTCTTTTAGCATTTTTAGAAAATTTTGATGGACTGTGTAATTCTCTCCCCCACCCATGATATAGGGTTTAGTCAGTTACTCATTATCTTTCTGCTGTGATGATGATTTTTAACTTTTAATGTGATGTTCTTATACTATGTACTTTTATGGTTCAGAAAAAAACGAAATAAAGTTTTTGAATTCGAATTAAAAATTTTGATCTGGAAGAACAGGACAATCAGTTCGCAGAGCGGGGAGGAAGGATGGGTCGGTAAGGAATCTGCGATTAGATCTAGCCTCTACCAGATAAGGCCTTACCAAAGATAAGTAACTTATTCATCTGATAGAGACGTCTAGCTGCAGATTTCTTACCTTAGAATACATACCTAAGCAATACCATCCTGGAGGAGGGTCTGCAAACGGATTCCAAGGAAGATCCCCAACTAGGCTATCCGGTCCACATAAGAAAAAGTGAGACTGCTTGCCAGGAAGGGGAGGTGAGGAAGAAAACATTCCACCAGAAAACTTGGAGAGAACCCTGTATGGAACCAAATACACAGCTGTGCAAAAACATGGGAGAAATTGCCACGGCAGAAGAACAAGACGAGTGGTAAGAACACTCCATATGAGCATAGCACTAAAACTGCCCCGGAAGGTCAACCGGCCCAAGAGACCGAGTCAGAAGGACAAGGACAACAGTTAAAACTACTGACCCAAGCTCTCAGTCATAGAAGTAGGTAAGGCAGAGAGCCCCAACCAGTAGCTGAAGAAAACCTCTGCGAGCAAAAGCAAAAATGATGGCCATAGGCCTCATGAGCCAGAGGAAGCACTTCAAGGGGAGGAAGCCCTCTGGGATTACACAACGCAGAATACCAATAAAAGAAGTTATTAAACCATAGATATATATACAGATATATATATAAGCGCACTACATACCGCGAGGGTCTCAAGGCGCTGGGGAGGGGGGGGGGCACTACTGATTGAACGGCCGGGTCTTGAGTATCCTCCTGAAGGTCAGCAGCTCTTGGGTCTGTCGTAGGCTCAGTGGGAGGGTGTTCCATGTCTTGGCGGGGAGGTGGGAGGAGGATCTCCCACTGGTGGTGGTTCTTCGGTTGCGCGGGACAGTGGCGAGTGAGAGGTCGCCGGAGCGTAGCTGGCGGTTGGGGATGTAGAAGGAGAGCCATCTGTTGAGGTAGGCTGGGCCGGTCTTGTGGAGTGCCTTGTGTGCGTGGGTGAGGAGCTTGAAGGATATCCTCTTGTTGACGGGGAGCCAGTGCAGGTTTCTCAGGTGGGGGGTGATGTGGTCGTGGCTGTGGTCGTGACGTGGTACGTCGAGGATCAGTCGTGCCGAGGGGTTTTGAATGCGCAGTAGTCGTTTGATGAGCTTGGTCAGGACTCCCGCCTAGAGGGCGTTTCCGTAGTCGAGTCTGCTGATGACGAGGGCCTGGGTGGCTGTCTTTCTTGTATCTGTTGGGATCCATCTGTAGATCTTGAGGAGCATGCGGAGGGTGTTGAAGCAGGAGGAGAAGGCGTTGACTTGCTTGGTCATTGAGAGCGTTGAGTCGAGGATGATTCCCAGGTTACGTGCGTGGTCGGTGGGTGTCGGGCCTGCCCCCAGTGCCGTCGGCCACCAGGAGTCGTCCCAGGCTGAAGGGTTGGAGCACAGGATGAGGACCTCCGTCTTGTCCGAGTTCAGCTTCAGACGGCTAGATTACATCCAGTCGCCGACGGCCTTCATTCCTTTGTGGAGGTTGGCTTTGGCGGTGATGGGGGTAAGGGAGAGGATCAGCTGAGTCTCTTCGGCGTAGAAGATTATGTTGAGGTCGTGCTGTCGGGCAACGCGTGCAAGTGGGGCCCTGTAAATATTGAACAGTGTCGGGCTGAGGGAGGATCCCTGGGGTACGCCGCAGATGATCTCGGAGGCTTTGGAACGGAATGGGGGGAGGCGGACGCTCTGGGTTCTGCCGGAGAAGGAGGTGGTCCAATCCAGAGCCTTATCTCGGATCTCTGCGGCGTGGAGGTGTGCGCGTAGTGTGCGGTGGCAGACGGTGTCGAAGGCTGCAGAGAGGTCTAGGAGGATGAGTGCTGCGGTCTCGCCATTGTCCAGTAGGATCCTTATGTCGTCGTTGGCGGCGATGAGGGCAGTCTCGGTGCTGTGGTTGCTGCGGAACCCTGACTGGGAAGGGTCCAGGATTCTGTTTTCTTCGAGGTATCGGGTTAGCTGTCTGCTGACGGTTTTCTCAATGACCTTGGTCAGGAAAGGGAGCAGAGAGATGGCCCGGAAGTTCTTGAGGTCCTTTGGGTCTGCCTTAGGTTTTTTTAATAGAGCATTGATCTTGGCGTGTTTCCAGATCTCTGGGAAGGTCGCGGTCTCGAAGGAGAGGTTGATGACGTTGCGCAGCTGGGGTGGGATAGAGCGGCTTGCTCTCTTGAAGATGTGGTGCGGGAATGGGTCTGCCGGAGAGCCGGAGTGGATTGTGCGCATTGTCTTGATGGTGTCATTGATGCTCACGCTGGCCCAGGCTAGCAGGGTGTCTTGGTCCATGGTGTGCAGAGGGTCTGTTGTATTGCTGTCTGTTGGGGCTGTCTGGGTGTTGAAGCTGTAGTGGATGTCTGCTATCTTGCCGTGGAATAAGGTGGCGAGGGAGTCGCACAGGGCTTGCTGCGGCGGGATGTCGTTGGTGTTGGAGCTGGGGTTGGAGAGTTCCTTCACGACGTAGAAGAGTAATTGTGTGCGTTGTTGTCGAGTCAGTCTTTGAAAGAGGTCTTCTTGGCCGCCCTGATGAGGTGGTGGTGGTGGTGGTTGGGGATGGTGTCCTTGTGTGCTGCGTGGCTGTCCGGAGTTTGTTCACTGCCATTTATTCTCTAGTTTCCGGCAGGTTTGCTTGGAGGCTAGGAGTTCTGGGGTGAACCAGCTGGCCCTCTTGCTGGTTCCTCTATGGGGGGGTTTCTTCAGCGGGGTGAGGGTGTTGGCGCAGTCCTCGATCCAGCGTCTGAGGCTGTGGGCAGCGTCGGTGTTGGAGGGTGGGCTGAGAGCGAGGTTTGCGTGTAGTTGGTCTTCGATGATTTTGCTCCAGCAGCGGTGGGGGATCTGTTGGGTGCAGTGGTGTGTGGTGGGTTTCTGTAAGACGAAGTGGATATAGCGGTGGTCGGTCCAGAGGAGTTTGGTGGTGTGGCTGGCGGAGACGTGCAAGCTTGAGGAGAAGACGGGATCAACCGTGTGGTCGGCGGAGTGGGTGGGAGTGACGAGTTGCTTCAGTCCGAGGTTGGCGAGGTTATCGATCAAGGTTGTGGAGTTGTTGTCGTTGTTGATCTCAAGGTGAAAGTTCATGTCTCCGAGGAGGATGTAGTCGGTGGAGGTCAGGTCCAAGTCGGTGATGGAGTCGCTGAACTGGGGGCGGGGTCCGTAGACGAGGGTGCCTCTGAGGATGGAGTTAGGGTCTGTGTGGTTCTGGAAATCATGTGTTCGGCAGTGCGGAGCGCGTCGTCGGTGCTAGTCGAGACCCTGATGCTGTTCTTGTGGACGATGGCGATTACTCCTCCAACTCCGTTGGTGCGGTCTCTGCGGGTGATCTTGTAGTCGTCTGGGATGGCTATGGCGATGTCGGGTGCGTAGTAGTCGTTAAACCAGGTCTCTGTCAGGAAGGCGACGTCCGTGGATGTAGTGTTGAGCAGGTCCCAGAGCTCGACGGTATGCTTGCGTGCGGAGCGGGTGTTCAGCAGTATGCATCGGAGGTGGTTGAGGTCTTTCTTGGTGGGTGGTTCGTCGGCTCTGAGGCTGGTGTAGCTGCAGTTCCGGCAGGTGAAGGGGCGCGAGTGTGTTTCGGGGCGGCCTTGAAGCAGGTGTGGCACCGTCCGGAGTTGAGAGCGTGCAGAGTGCTGGCGTCGTAGTGGCGGCGGTCGTTGTGGGGGTTGCGGGGGCTAGGGGTTCTGGCACTGGGCGCGGACGGGCTTGCCTTCGGCGCGCCAGCGGCGGGCCCGCTGCGCAGCACCCGGCATATATGGGGAGGTGGAAGGGAGGAGCAGCAGGGAGGCGGGGGCAGCGAATGGGCAGTGGGCAGTCAGGGGGTGCGGCCGCTGGGGACGCAGCGGCGAGGGCAGTGAGAGACAACAAAGGTAAAAAGGAAAAAGGGGCACAGAAACGAGGAAAAAACGAGTGGCACAAGGGCACAAAAACGAGTGGAACAGAGGGCAGAAGGGCACAAAAAACTAGGCGAACAGAAGGCAGAAGGGCACAAAATACGAGGGAAGAACAAGTGCCACAGAGGGCAGAAGGGCACAAAAAACGAGTGGAACAGAGAACACAAAAAACGAGTGGAACAGAAGGCAAAAGGGGTACAAAAACGAGGGAATAACGAGTGGCACAGAAGGCAAAAAGGGCACAGAAATACCGGAAAAACGAGTGGCACAGAGGCAGAATACAGAAATACAGGGGCAGCTAAGAACAGAAGGCAGAATGGGCAGAGAGGCACAGGGGCAGCGAGGGGAACAGAAGGGAAAACCGGGCAGGGACACGGGGGCAGCGAAGGGTACAGAAGGAAAGACCGGGCAGAGAGAGCACGGGGACAGCGAGGGGAACAGGCGGACCACATACAGGCAGCGGGGAAAGACAGACAACAGCAGTCACAGACACAACAATGAAAATACAGGCAATACAATAAAAGCAATAAAGCGGAGGATGAACAAACCTACCTACGGCCTACTACTGGCCACCAGGGATGAGGCCCAGGTGGTAGCCTGCAGGTGGTGGAGGGCCTCGAACTTCCTCAGCAGCGGCAGCTGGGGCAGGGAGACATAGGTGGTTGTTCGACCTGGCACCTTGGCGTGAGTTTCCCTTCCACTTTTTGCTGATGTGCCTCAGATGTTTTTGCTGGTGTCCGCTGCTCAGGGCACTGCGCGACGGCCAACCCGTGCCGCAGTGCAAGTGCTCCCTACTGTAACGTGTACATGTGATTGATGTCCATGATTGGTTCATTGGATTTACTGTCAGTCCCCAGTCAAGTGCACCAGGAGTGCCAGGGCTTGTAAATACCAATACTGCTAGTGGGCCTGCAGCGCTGGTTGCGCAACACCCACAGAAGCAGCCCTTTAAAATGTGTCTAGGGTCTGCCATTGCAGAACCTGCCTGCAGTCTGGTACTGTCATGCTGGCTGGGCAAGTGCACAAACTTGCCAGCCCCTAAACCTTCCCTTAACTTCACATTAGTCACCCCTATGGTAGGCCCATGGGCAGGGTGCATTGTAAGTGTAAGGTAGGACATGCTCTGATGAGAGTGGCATGTCCTAATAGTGAATTACTGCCAAATTCGTTTTTCACTATTGTAAGGCTACCTGTTCCCTTTAGGCCAGATGAGCTGCTGGAATTATTACACTCTATAATCCCAGCAGGCTCAGGGAACATGGTAGGAAATAAAGTTTAGTATGCCTGAACTCAGAATAATAAAATACTTATTTTAGTAAAGTTTATTTTAATATCCTGTGTTTGCAAATGCTACTTTTAGAAAGCTAGCATTTGCTTGCCTAACCATTTCAGCCCGCCTCTGCTTGGATGTGTATCTGACTGTCTGGGTTGTGTGAGTGACAGGGCTGGGGGATGACAGGTGGTGAATGAGAGGATTACACCTTAGTGGGAGGTAGGAGTTTCCCTGGACTCTTCATCAGGCTGTGCTCTGCCACCACAATGCTGGCTCCGCCCCCCTGGGGAGCGACTGATGACTCAGCCTGCACCTGGCCCAGGAAGGGCGAAGCACTGTCAACAAGGTACACCTGGCAGCCCCTGTCCCCACAATGCTGGCTCCGCCCCCCTGGGGAGCGTCTGATGTGCCTGCCCACACACTGAAAGCAGAAGCCAGAAGTACCCCCAACAAATGCTCAGAGGCTGAGAGCAGTTATGCAAAGGCCCCCCTGGCCTGTAAGAACAAAAGAAACTCTGTATAAAAGTAGGAGCCCTGCTCCTTGTAAAGCAGAATCCTGTTTTACCACGAAGGACCTCTACCCGACTAGAAGGAGAAGAAGACGCTGGAAGGACTGGCCTGCTGCTTGCCTTGCTGAGAAAGGAGAGGAAAAGACTTGCTGAGAAAAGACTTTGCTGCTTTGTGCTTTAAACATTCTCCAAGGGATTGAGGTGAGCTTGCCCCCTGAACTGAACCCCAGGACCATTGGGTTCTATGTGCCTTCGCTCGTCTTGAGCACCAAGCCGTGTGTGCCTCCCGCCGGAGAAGACTGCGCTCCTCATCGCCCCCTCCTAGGGCTGTGGCACTCGGGAGCTTGCCTGCCCTTCAACCCGTGAGAGCCTCGCTCTGTCCAGAGCCGCTCTCTGTCCCCGGGTCAAGCCGCCTGCTCCTCTGCCTAAGCCTGCCACTGGAGCGCGCTGAACCGCTCTTGCCCCTCCCGCCGGAATTCGCTGGGAGATCGTGATCTCAGCCGAGACTGCAGCCTGCTCAGCCGTGCCCTGCCGTCCCCGCTTCACGACCCTCGAGCATTTACAGGCCGCGCCGCCCCCCTCTGTGGAGACCCCTAGTACCGTCGTACTAGGCGTCGAGGGCCGCGCCTGCCTGTGAGCTCGCACCTGCTACTGCTCGAGATCCGAAGGTGCCCACGTCCTTGACGAGTCGCGCTGAGCTGGCCCGACTCGCCCTTCAGGAACTGACAACCGCTGGAAGGACTTCACACCGGGCTAGGGGCCCGCAGCGTTTGTTTTCCCCTTCCTCAAATCCGCCGCACCGCGAGCCCGGCCCGCCGCCCGCTCTGTCCCCGAGGCGCTTGGAAGAGTCGGACGCGGTCTCCGCAACCTCACGCCCGCCGCGTGAGCCACGGTAGACGCCGGATCAGTTTCCTCGGCGAACGCGAGGAAAGCGCTGTGAAGTGCACCGGAGGTCTCAGGCTGACTGGGAAGCCCTGAAAAGGGTAAGGAAAGAACATTGTAACGTGAAGCCCTTCCCCTGAACTAAAAGAACTATTTGAATAAGCAAACAACCATTGAAAGCTACAACTGAGAACCTTTGCCTATTTTACAATCTGGTGGCCTGAAGAAAAACGTTATTGGTCTTGTGATAAGCCTGCTGAGATACATTTATATATTTTTACATAAAGAAGCGTATTTTGATATATACTTCCAGCCTGGTGTCCATTTGTGGGGGGATTGGTACATTTTACTGTGTGTATGATTACAAATGCTTAACTGAATAACGCCTGAAGAATAGCCTTGGCTGCTCACGCCACGCACCTAGAGGGTGAGCAAGGGTAATTCTAAGGGGTCATCCTTTGCCCTGACTTAGAGGAGAGGGTCCCTGCTTGTCACAAGTGCATACTTGCGCCAACCAGAGACCCCCAATTCTAACAGTGGTGCTGTGCGGAGGGGGAGTGACCTACCATAAACATATATAGAAAATAAATCATACTGTAAAATAATATGTGACCAAGAAGAGTACATACAAATGACCACAACAGCAGCCAGGTGCCAAAGGTGAGACATATGGCCCCCCCAGACAGTACAGTTGACTGCCAGGAGACACCGACGGACAGAGCGGTGCTCCTCATACCTGCGCTGCAGCCAGGTGGGGTGAAGCCTCTCAGCCACCATATATGGTCTCTCTGTGTGGATCCAATACCGTGCGATGCAACAGTATTCGGTTGAAGCGGTGCTCCTCATACCTGCGCTGCAGCCAGGTGGGGTGAAGCCTCTCAGCCACCATATATGGTATTCGGTTGAGTATGTACCTGAAGCTCAGGTGATATTGATCTTAATTTTAACTTCCATCACTATAAGTAGCAGTGTTTTTACACGGTCCTGAAGAATGCATTTTGAAACTATGTTCGATATAATGCAGAAACATGTCGACCACTATTAAGTACGGTGATTATTCAAAACCCGCACTCACACTTGCTTTTTAAACCTTAGGGATTGGGAGACACTAATAAAATTTGTTTGTCTACCCGACACACCTAATTTTACTCTCCCTCACATTAACACTCTTACCACCTTAACACTGCTTTTTCAGCAGCCACCTCATTTTTTGTACTCAATATACCACCCCGTATCACATATATCGGTCACGGTAACATCTGACCGGCCGTTCTGTCTCCTGGGTAAGGAGAATCCAAATGATGACAAAGAGGGCGGTACAGTGTGGCTTCTGATGGGAACTATTTCTCCATATGCTCTTGAGCCTCTACTTGGCCTGCATTCACTAACACGGATGATGTCCTCACTGGTGTCTTTTGTGTAGTATTGGTGTTGTGATCCACTCTGTTTGACTAATTTTTTGACCCCCAGGCACTTTTGTTGTGAAAATATTGTATTTTGGGGCATGTACCTGGTTGGTCGGTAAACTCGCCCTTAGACCCTCCTCCCATTGTTTGTTGTGTGCGCCAAAGGTGAGACAACAGTGAGCTGGAAACCAGCCAGATGGCACAGTCTAAAGAAAGAGAGGTCTGTGGAAGTCACACACTCCAGAAAACCAAAGAAGCAGACAGAAATAGTACTACCAACTGAACAGGTACAAGTATGCAATTGAGGGAATTAAAAAGAAAAACGCAGGGGAGAAACAACTCTGCTAGAATTGAGAAATAAAGACAACAATGGAAGACTGTAAACAGGGTTGGGTTGAACATAGTCAACACATTTGAGGCCTATTAAGACAAGTCCAAATCGTAAAATAAATTAGTATTGAATGACCAATGACAAAAATAAAGATCTTAACCAAAGGCCAGTGTAAAGAGCTGAATTAACGGAGAGGCAGTGCACACAGCCTAAGTAGCATGAAGGCCAGAAGCAAAAGAAAGTTATTATAAAACGAACAGAATTGCCAGTACTGATATAAGTGAATTGGAGTAAACAAATAAACGTCCTAAACTAGAAGAGAAATTCCAGAAAGGGAATTGCTAATTAATAGCTTTTTATTTTAGCAGATTATGACATAAATATTTCAAACAAATTCTTCAAATTATCATACAAAAAAAGAGAGCAAAAGAAAGGGCTTGTGTGCACAGGACAACCTGTGCCTGGCCAAAAAGCCAGAGAACAATGTGAGTGAGGATTCCAAAGTCATCCAAGATCATACTCAGTATGTATCAGTACAAGAGAGAACAACCCACAAAGGGGTTAGAACTGCAACAGCGCTCACAAAAAGTGGAGGCAATTCCCCGGAAAAGAATCCTAAGGGATCACAAACCTCCATACGGCAAACCCAGAGTGGATGGGTAAGAGACACTTGTCTGAGAAGAGTGTAATGGGAAAATTAGCCATAACCCCCCTAAAAGGGTAGAAGGCACATCTGAAGAACAGCCAGGCCAGGAACAAAACGTTGGGGTTGGTTTTGGAGGTATCAAGAAAATGGCTTCAATCAAAAATTGAAAGCAACCGCAGCTTAGCGCAAGGCAGAAGAGAAAAAACAGGCCATGCAGAGAAATAGAAGGGGTAGGGCGGCAGAGTTGGCCACCCATGCCAAGATACGTAAGAGAGAGAGAGCAGGTAGGGGCAAGTCTCCCATAACATAGCGAGAAATAGCACAAGAAGTGCTAACACCTGAAGAAAGAAATAAGAAACACCACTCAGGGCAGAAGAAGATAGAGAACCGAAGGTCAAGAACCATGCCCCTCCCTTTGCATCTGCTAAGGAAGAAGGGCACCAGAACGAGTGGAAGGAAAGAACTCCTTGGCCAGCGCGCAGAAACACTCAATAAATGGGAAGATGAGGGGAGCAAGAAGAATCCCTGTGCATCATCTTGAGATTTACAATGGTGCACCAAGCACGTCATGTAGAGTCCCCTATGAGAATGTACTATGGTGGCAGAAACATATTGAGGAATCCCTGTACAGCATACAGACAAAGTACCCTGTCAGACAGTGAACAAAGCAACAGTGCATTAGCACAATACCAAGAAAACACCCCAATCAGAACTTGGGTAGAAAGCAAAGAACACTGTGCAGCCACTGGTGTAGACACCAAACCGGGTCAGAAAATAAGACTCGTACCAGAAAACAACCAGGGACCACAACCTGTCATCGACAGGGCAAAAATGCCCAAAAAAGAAAATACCTGCCAGGGCAGGGCACCACACTGGACAGCACGCAGAGGGAAGAGTAAAAAAAGAAGCCAACTGACAGTGGTCTTTAACAGCAGACAGAGAAAGGAATACAGGAGACTGTTCCCAGTCCAACCGATTATGGGTGGAAGAAGAGGACAGTATGGCAATTGGGTATTCAGATTTCACCCTATTCAGACTATCCCAAAAACAGTGTGAAGTGGAGTCAGCTTGAGAGCCAAACAGATATTGACCATCGAAAGACATGTCCACTAAGGCAGATTGAACAGCCTCAGAAAAGCTGGATGTATGTGGCCAGGCACACAAGTATAGAGACACCGAACGGGCCAGTGCCCGTCAGGGAGAATCTGTTGTATCTATGCCACAAAGAATCAGTAAGGTAGCCGTCTGTCATCCTGAATCAACTGAGAACGTGTGTCCCGGGAACCATCAGTCATCCTGGACAACCTCCACAACATCGGACTCCGCCAGTTTGTGACCGAACCCAAGCACTCCGCAGGACACACCCTTGACCCTCTCTTCACAACAGAAACTCCACCATCTTCAGCCACACTACTGAACTCCCATGGACTGACCGTCGATGAGTCCACTTCACCTTCAGAACACCCACCATCCACAGACACCAGCAACGGCTCCAACGAAGAAACTGGACCAGAATCACCGACGACCAGCTAACCCCCTGACTCAGAAACTCCAACCCATCACGGAAAACGACATCAACACTGCAGCCCGAACCCTGCACAGATGGATCTCCGACAGAGCCACCATAGCCCCTGTAGGAGGGTGGATACCTGACTATGGTTACCCCAGATTTTTTGCCTAGTGTTTAGCTGGTTTTCGACTTAGTTGCCCTGGGATACTGCTAATCAGGGTCCCAGGCTATCTGCTCTCTCTTTAAATGGATTCCATGTACCCTAGGTACATCACCAATTTGGAACTGGACACTTCATCAGCCCCTGTACAGTGCACTATAGGTGCCCAGGGCATAGGTGCATCCAAGGCCTACCAGGGGCTGCAGCATATCTTTTGCCACCCCTGGCTGGTACTTAAATCGACACAACTGGCTGATCCCTCAGCTGGGGCAAGGTGGTGTAATCACCCCTTGCTTAGATATAGTATACCTATATCTAAACCTATATCTGGACACATATATACCTATAAGTCACTCCTATGGCAGGCCATAACAATCCTGGAGGCAGAGTGCTTGGTTCTATGTGAGATGGTGCTCTAGCATGAGCTGAGCCTGTCTGCAGTGTTCGGAACCATTTCCTTACTGCTGTTCCAGGATATTGCCATACCATATACTCTTAAGTGCATTATAATCCTCGCGGTTATTGCTAACTTTGGTTTGGCTTTATCAAAACATGTCGTGTTTGGTGTCATACACTTTGGAATACTACCCCCTCGCTAGTCCTGGCGACGGGGGTAGCATTCCACCCTTCTAGAGGGAGAAGACATGTTACTTTACTTTAAATGGGGTTAATCCTAACCAGAGCCCCAGCATCACAAAATGGATGCTGCTGCCACAGACACGAGTCTGACCTCCTGCTACTGACCGAAACTTGGCAGGGGAGGCCTGGACAAAGGGTTTCCTGTCACAGGGAGGTGTCACACCACCCCAGACAGGAGATAGTGGATTGTAGCAGGGAGGGTTGAAAGAAACTAGACACTGCCTGGGGCGCACAAGGTGTCCCCGGGCAGATTCCAGTCAAACCGGTTCTCGGGCACTCCAGCCCCAGCTCTGGCGTGAAACTGGACAAAGGGAAAGGGGTGTAACCACCCCCTTCCTGGGTCCCACCCATAGGAGGGACCTAGCAGATAATCCAGCCCCTTGATTTGGAATAAAGGTAGGAGCAGTGCAGATGCACATCAGATTATCCTGACTGAAACTTATGAAACGAAACTCTGGACCCTTTGACATCCCACACGACGTGGAAGACTGAAGAATCTCCCTTGTGGTCAAGGAGTGACCACCTTGTGCAAACAGGCACCATCCAGCACCTCGACGTTTGCTTTGTTGCAGTTCCCGCCGGAACTCGAGCGACAGAGATCGACAAGAGCCAGCGTTCCTGCCTTCAAACAGCCCGATCCACAGTCTTTACAAAGCTGAGACCCGTGGAGGCGACCTGAAGCGTGGGGCCGCCATCTTGGAAAAACTACGAAGCGCTGACCGTGCAGCTCCCGAGGCTCCCTCGAAGCTGTGCATTGGAGTGCTGCGTTGGGCCCTTTTGCATTTTCCTGCTTGACGCGTTGGTCCGGTCGCTTGCCCGTTGGCTAGCGGCCCCAGTACCGACGAACCTTTGAATTTGCTCTGCTAGTCTGGTTGCTCCAGACTGGCCCTCGCTCCCCTGAAAAGGAGCACCCGATCTGACCCTCCTGGTCCGGTCAAGAAGCGATCTTCGAATCCTGCGTGGGTTGCCCTTGCCAAGGCTTGTTAACTCCGATCCGGAAGCCGACACTGCCGACAGCGAGAGCCTTCGTGGGACAGCTCGTGATCCACTCCTGGACATCCTCGGTGCCCCAGAGTCCACGTGGCAGCAGGGACAATCTTCACGACAAGCACCTGATTGCGCCCGACATCGCCTGGTTCCTTCCTGGTTCCTTCTTGGTTACTGGCTAGTGACCCAGACTCTGTCCCCTCGGCTTTCAGGTACTCTACATCTTCGATCCACCCTTGGATCACACCGGACACTTCTCTTCTGGACGCCTGCAGCATCTTCATCTCCAGGCACCCTAGATCTTCGTGACGAAACCAGACACGCTTTTGCACCTGTGCACCTGCTTCCGGTGGGTGAGGTAACTCTTGAACGCCGGTACTCCTGTTGTGGTTTACACCTCCAGTGTAAGTCTAAAGTTTTGTCCTTCTAGTCCAGTCGGAAGACTCTTAAAACTGTAACTCGATAACTTTTACGCACCATTGACTTTACATTGGTGCATGCGTGCGCTTTAAGCGCTGCACCCGAATCCCGTGGGCTACTCCCGTCCTGACTGCTGCTAGTCCAGTGTAGTCCCAGCGATTCCCAAGGCCCTAGGCCTTACCACTGATCGATTAGTGATACTTATACCACTTTTTTGATATATGGTTTGAGTGGCCACCGGCCTCATCCATAATTGTGCAACTTTCATGTTATATTTTGCTTTTGTTTAAACGCTTGTGCTTCATTACTCATAAAGAGTATTGGGGATTATTCTGAGAATAAATACATATATTTTTATAATATATAACTTGTGTGGTGTCCTTTCATTTGGTATTACAGGATTGCATATGGTAAAACAGCTGGCTTCACATGCCCTCTTGAGTTAAGCCTTTACGGCTGCTTAGTCCATGCTACCCCTAGGATAGCTTGTCTATAAGGTTGACTTACAACCACCACCATAAGGGATTGTTTGGACTGATACAAGGGGCCCACAGAATTGTGGACATCATACATCAGGCCAACTTCTCACAGCCCCCATGAAGAAAAACAACAACACCTACGCCAAGAAAGCCAGATTGTTTAACCACCGAACTTCGAGAGTCCAGACGCACTTGCCACTGCCTCGAAAAGGCCTGGAGGTACACCAAATACACAGAAGCCCACACAACTTCAGAGCCGCCACCAACGCCCACAACCAACTTATCCGAGAAACAAGAAAAAAAGCGGTTGAAAACCGAATCTCCACTCATGCACACAACAGCAAAGAACTCTTCATCATCAAGGAGTTTGCCCAACCCACCGGCGAGTCCACAGACATCCCTCCCTCACAAGACCTCTGCGACAAATTCAGCATCTTTTTCCACCACAAAATCAAGAGCATCTACAACAACTTTGAAGACAACCAACACACTGAACCCTCACCGACCACCTGAAGCCAACGACTGACAACTGGACAGCCCTCACCACCTAAAACACTCTGGAGACGACGAAGTCAACCCACTTCGGAGCCCCCACGGACCCCTGCCCCCACCACATCTTCAACAGAGCCGCCAACACCATCGCACCCATGCTCTGCCACACCATCAACCACTCCCTGGTGACCGCCACATTCCCCGATGACTGGAAATACGCAGAGGTCAACCCCCTCTTGAAGAAACCCTTGGCGGACCCCACCGACCTCAACAACTACTGACCCATCTCCCTCCTACCGTTCCCCACGAAAGACATTGAGAAAGCCATCAACAGCCAACTTGCCACATTCATTGAAGAGCACAACATCCTCGACTCCTCTCAATCCGGCTTCAGAAAAAAACACAGTATGGAAACTGCCCTCCTCGCCGCAACAGATGACATCCTCACCTTACTGGACAAAGGAGAAACAGCAGCCCTCATCCTCTTCGACCTCTCTACGGCATTCGACACAGTCTCTCACCACACCTTAATACGCAGACTCTACGACACAGGGATCCAAGACAAGGCCCTCTACTGGATCCGCTCCTTCCTCTCCAGCAGAAAGCAGCGGGTCAGACTCCCCCCTTTCCTCTCGGACCCTACACCTACCGAGTGCCCCAGGGCTCCTCCCTCAGCCCGACGCTCTTCAACGTCTACATGGCACCACTCACCCCCATCGTCAGAACCTACGGAATTAACATAGTGTCATACGGAGACTGCACCCAACCCATCCTCTCCCTATCCAACAAACCCAACACCGCCAGACACAACTTTCTAGACGGCATGGAAGCCGTCGCCAAATGGATGGAAAACAGCTGCCTACAACTAAACACCAACAAAATGGAAATACTTATCATGGGCCCAAACCCCGACACCTGGAACGACACCTATTGGCCCACCGCTCTCAGACCCCCACCCACCCCCAGATCAACTGTTGCGTCCTCCTGCTTCCACCCCCCCCTTCAAATGGATAACCCTCGAACACACAAAGACAGTCACTCACGCCCTTGTCACCAGCAGCCTCGACTACAGCAACGCATGTAGTACTTAAAATTCTGGACTCGTGTTATGAACATCATCGTATCATGACGATTTTGATATCAGAAGACCGAGAATGGCTAGTACACTATAACAAGCATTTTCGTCATATTCGAGTGATGATTTCACCTTCAAATCGTAGTTTTCGTCCTGAACCCTCGGGTTCCATTTTGTGTACGGCAGCCATTTTGTGAGTTGCCCTCACATAGGCCAATGATTAAGGCCAAACACGAGTCTGAAGGACACGTACACCTTTCCTGACTTCTCTGCGACCTGGGCAAGCTGACTCCACTGCCCAAGGCTAAACCTGTTCGGTCAGTTCCCCTCCCAGTGGCCGAACGAGATAGCATCAAGGCACAACATCCCTTAAACCTTTTCATCGCACACAAACCTTGCCTAATCTTACACCCACCTGTCCCTACTTTCTACTTTATGACTTGTTTTACGATGAGGAGGTGCCCGTTTTTATTGGGGATCCGTCGATATCTGATGAAAATACTGGGCCTTGCCGGATAATTTATTGTGGGCTGAACAAACTGAAATATGGGCTTGTCATCATGACTCTGCTTTTGCTTTGTAGTGAAAACATGTGAATGGTCAACTGAAATGTAAAGAATGTTTGCCTAAAGCATAATATTTTGTATAAAAAGAGAAGGCTGGCTTTGTAAGATTGAGCAGACTCCTGAGTATATACACCGTGTGGTAATTCTAGGACGCCTGTTACTTGGTTGCAGCCAATAAACTCTATCTTTGACTTCACCTAGAAGACTCTGTGTTTCTGTAGTCTAAGCAGGAAGAACTCGAAGTCTTAGGGTGTACCCTGACACCGCTGGGTTCCGAAAAACCCAGTACTTCACCTGGCGCCCAACGTGGGGCGATACCAACGGTACCGGTCCAAGCCAGAGGTTCGTGAGGAGCTTCGTGTGAAAATTCTGGAGGAAGGCCGCCACTTCATCGACCCCTGCATATCGACGTGGTCCGAAAGTCTTTGCTGCGAGGTTCCCCGCTTCCCGACGGCTACGAAGGACTGCTGCCCTGGCTATCGCCCTGCTTTGGACCCTTGACTGGTAGAGCGAAACGATAGACGAGTCTTCTGGTGACGTCATCGATACCTCAGTTAATTATAAGTGGAGCGTCTCCCAGTCCTTAGTTTGGTTCTTAGTTTGGGTATCCCCTTGGGATCTTTGATTTGGAACTTGCAAGTACCAAAGCCGAAGGATTCGTGTATTCACGAGAATATCGTATTCGATAATCCTTTGAAGTTTGAAGCTAGACTAGAGAGCGAAGATGCCTGGTCTTAGCAGACTTGGAAATTTGTTTTGTCTTGGTTGTAATATTAGGGATTCCTGATTGGAGGACTCGTGTCCGGTTCCTCCGATTGGAACTCCAACTTATGAACTGTATGTGAAACATGGAGTAGGCCCCATCACATACAATGAAGTATGGATCCGATACACCAGCAAGGATGGTGTTTTAAAATGGCCCCAATATGGTAGCTTTGACACGGAAGTTTTAGATAACCTCGAGGTCAAACTTTTCAAGAAGAAAGCCCGGCCGGCGATGTTTGACTCTTTCCGCCTATGGCGTAAGGAAGCCAAACAGAAGGAAATTAAATTAGCGAAGAAAAATAAGAGAGAAAGGGGTATCTCGATAATGCAAGCTGCTATGCAGTTTAAAGATAACGAAGAACAGATGAGTGAGCAGTTGCACAGGCAACGTAAAATGGTAATCGATAAATGCTATCCAGTTTTGCCGCCTCTTCAGCAAGATGCAGCAAAAGAACTTGAAAAAGACCCCCTAATGTCACATTTATTGAGTTCGCCACCCCCTTATGCGCAGAATGCTACGGCACCTCCGCAACCTTTAGCTGCGCAACCTTTGGTTGTATTGCCTCCTGCTCCTCCACAACCACAGCTGCTCTTCAGTTGGCTCCTATTCCTCCGGTGCAGCCTCCTCAAGGGCCACCGGCTTTGACATCTGCTCTGCCTTTGCTTCCTACAACTTTGACTACTATATCGACTACCACTCCTGGTATTCCTCCTGACACTGCATCTGCGTCTGCCTTGCCTCACTCTGCTTTTCCGCCTGTCCTTTCATCGACTTCTCCCTCTGTTCGACAGAGTGGCTAGTACTGTACTAGTCTTCTATATCCTCTCTTTGGAGCGACGAGTCCGACTCCTATCTCTGAGCGTAAACAGTTGCGTAGCCAACTGCCTGATTCTAGGGAGAAGGAAACGCTGAATTATTTGGCACATAAATGGGTTACTGACCCGACGAGGTATGGGCTAGCATCTGTTATGGATGTCTTCCATCAGTGGGAAGCACCAAAGCAGAGATACGTTTTTGAGAAAATGTGTACTTTACTTTGCGAGGATTTAGAGGAGAATGATTTGGAGTCTAATCCACCTGAGTTATGTTGTATACGGTTCAAGTTTGGGAAAGGCGCAATTGTGGGTTCAGATGTTGAGAAAGCAGTTGCGACCTTATTGTCATTCAGGAGTGAGGGTGTTTCTCGGTCGTTGTTTGAGTCTGATTCCTCTGATAAGAAAAAAGTGCGACAATATCCCATGAGAGAAGTTCCTACGGTATGGAAGAAAGCAGTGCAGGCTGATGCGGGTCGTAATATTGACGCTGTTCCAGCACACTTTCAGCGTGTCTGGGTACATGTTCCATGGAAGCGAGCTGAAGTCCTGGCCCTTAAACAGACATTGCCTGATCCCCGTAAGAATCCTGCAGGGTATTACAAGGAATTGTCACAAACTGCAGGGTCATGCATCATGAATTTAGCTGACATAGACATGTTGTTTGGAAATGTTGTTCCACAGCCTTTATGAGAAAAGATTCGTCATGCGGATCATGATCAGGAGTTAGGTGACACATGGGCTAATATTGCTGCTGCAGATGGCCGACAAGTTGGTGGTGCTAAACCCGAGCCTTTAGTAGCAGACCTTCCTGGTAGGATCATTAATTACATGAAAACTTTAATGCCCGCGATGCGTGTGAATTGGGATAAATTGTCTGCGTGTAAGCAGAAGAAAGATGAAACAGTGTCTGATTTCTTCACCAGGTTTGAAGAAACGTTTGTCGACCACAGTGGTCAAGATATGAGTACAGAAGGTGGTCAACGGTTGTTCGTTGACAAGTTCGTGGACAATTTGTTACCAGAGTTATGTAAGAAGTTAAAAGATTCAGAAAGTTCTTGGGCCGTTTCCTCTTCAGCACAGATATTGGCTACTGCACAGTACTACGAAAATCGAGATAAAGATGAGAAAGATAGAGCAGAGAAGAAAACTAAAGAGTTAAAGACGAAGGTTCTGTTACAGCAAGCGTATCCGCCACGTGGTGGTCAGAATAATTATCAGCAACCTCAACAGTTGCAGAGGAAGTCGCAAAGAGTCGAGTATACTCAACCACGTGTCCCTGTAGGTTCCAATCAGTGTTCATATTGTAAGGAAGAGGGTCATTTCAAGTATAGTTTCCCTATTTTGTTACAGCGCGCGAATGGTGTTTCTGGCACAAGAGGTCGAGGTGTTCAACAAGCTCCTAGAGGTAGAGGACGTGGAAATTTCCCCCAAAACACACGTTCCCTTCCAACTCAAAATTCAATGAATAGTTTTGATCAGCAGAATAACGCGTCTGGTAGGACGGCTCAGTACTATGCTGATGACTACTATGCAGAAGATGAGAATATGGAGGGTAATGGTTGCTAGGACAGCCATAGACAAAGAGAGGGAGTGGTTTCAGTTCCAGTAGATCTGAGTGGACCTTACGTTGAGGTGATTACATCAGGAGTGTCAGAGCCTTTTCTGTTGGATACTGGTGCTACAAAGAGTTCTATTATGCATTCTAAACTCCCTGGCGCACCTTTGTCTGGCGAAACGAATGTTTCAGTAGGTTTTTCTGGCGCCCGGGTTAGAAACCCAGTTTCTAGTCCTATGTCCCTTTCTGTTGGTCCTTGTGAATTAGAAGTACCCCTTATTCTGACGACAGGTTGTGGTGAGAACTTGTTGGGATTGGATCTTTTGAAAAGATTGTATGCAACGTTGTATTGTTCTCCTTCAGGAGTACAACTTACACTAGGTAAGAAAGTGGTTTCCCCAATGTATTTGTCGAAGGACAAACTTTCGACAAAATTGTCTTTTCTTCCTGATATTCTTTGGGCTACTGGTCCTAATGATGTGGGTCTTTTGGAAATACCGCCATATGTTGTGACATTGAAAGCAAATGTTAAAATGCCACGCATTCCCCAATACAAGATTTCTAGTGAAGGTGAGAAAGCGTTGATAGCGATCGTTTACGATTTAATTGAAAAAGATGTGATTGAAGAAACAAGAGGCAACGTTTGCAACAGTCCTGTTCTGCCTGTTTTGAAACGTACTGATCCTTCTCAGCCACCTGTGTACAGATTCGTGATTGATCTTAGAGAGGTGAATAAGATCGTTGTGCCACAATTTCCAGTTGTTCCTGATATCACTGCCCTATTGACTATGATTCCAGCTTCCGTGACTTGGTTCTCGGTGATTGACTTGAAGAATGCTTTCTTCAGCATCCCGATTGCCGAGGAGAGTAGGGATATTTTCGGCTTCAGTTTAGGAGGCCGAAGCTTCCGCTTCAAACGCGCTCCCCAGGGCTACTGTGAAAGTCCATCGATTTAAAGACACAGCTTGATACGATTGTTTTACCTGATGGCGCTACCCTTATTCAGTATGTTGATGATTTACTTGTCGCTGCTGATACTGAGGAAATATGTAAAGAAGCCACGTTGTCTTTGTTGCGTCACTTGTGTGATTTGCATCACAAAGTGTCTCTCTCGAAATTGCAATATTGTCGACAAGAAGTGACCTACTTAGGTCATCTCTTATCGAAGGAGGGAAGGAAACTGACCCCAGAAAGAATCCAGGCAATAGCGAAATTGAGTGTGCCAAGAACACAGAGAGAAGTGCGTGCTTTCTTGGGCATTACATCATATTGCAGACAATGGATACCGAATTTTTCTTTATTGGCCAAGCCCTTGGTGGCATTGACCTGTAAAGATATACCAAATCCCATCCCATGGTCTGAAGATTGTCAGAAAAGTTTTTCTGAATTGCGCAATGCATTATGTTCGGCTCCTGTGTTGGGTACCCCCGACTACAGTAAGCCCTTTACACTGTATGTCCATGAGAAAGAGGGTTGTGCATTGTCGGTGTTGACACAGTTGTTCGGAGACGAGCAGCGTCCCTGCGCGTATTTTTCGTCGACTTTGGATCCGGTAGCTAAAGCATTGCCGAGTTGTTTAAGAGCAACAGCGGCAGCAGCTGTTTCTATTCGACAGTCTGCTGGTTTGGTGATGAATAATACATTGATTGTGATGGTTCCACATGCAGTGGACACGTTGTTAAACAGGACCAAGACACAGCACTTAACTAGTGCTCGGTTGTCAGGTTACGAGTTGACATTGTTAGCGAGTCATGTGCACATAAAAAGATGCAACACGCTTAACCCAGCTACGTTGCTGCCGATTGTAGCAGAGTTAGATGCTTCTGAACAACATGATTGTTTTCTCAGAACAGAAGAAGAAACGAAAGGGAGAATAGACCTCCAAGATACTGCTCTTGTGAAGTGTGATGGTACATTATGGGTGGATGGTTCATGCTTCAAGCTTCCGAATGGTGATACGACTGCAGCATATGCTGTCACGACTTTGCATAAGATTGTTGAAGCTGCACGTATCCCACATAATTCAGCTCAAGCAGCAGAGTTGATTGCACTTACGAGAGCATGTGTGTTGTCGAAAGGAATGAAAGTGACCATATATACCGACAGCCAGTATGCATTTGGTGTGGCTCACAGTTTTGGACGATTGTGGAAAGAACGTGGGTTTCTGACTTCGCATGGAGCTAAGATACAGCATGGTCAGTTGGTGAATGAGCTTCTTGAATCACTAACTTTGCCGTTGCAAGTTGCGATTGTAAAATTCACACAAGAAGGTGACTGATGATGTTGGTCGTGGAAATGCATTTGCGGACGAAGTCGCAAAAGAAACAGCAAGGGATGTGATGAGTCGAATGTATGTTGCAGGTCCTGCAAGATGGGTTGGTGACGTTGGAATGTGTGAAGACACGATAGAGAGTGTGAAGTCGATTCAAGCTGAAGCTACAGAGAAAGAATTGAGTGTGTGGAGAGAAAGTACGGGTAAAATGGATGCAAATGGTTGTTGGATTGAATTGTCAGAGCATCAGAGATGGTTGTTACCCGATGCGTATGTGCTTGCAGTGGTTACAATGGCCCATGGTATGGCTCACACCGGTGTGAAAGGGATTTGTAAGTTGTTGGTTCCGGTATGGCAAAATGTTGGAATTCCTAAGTGTGCAGAGAGTGTTGTCAAGAATTGCATGGTGTGTCTGAAATACAATCCTGGTAGGGGAACCCCAACTCCAGCTGGTCATTTTGCACCTCCAACGTATCCGTTCGAGGTTTTGCAGCTAGATTTCATCCACATGGAAAGGTGCAACAATTTGAAATACATACTCGTTGTTGTTTGTGCCTTTTCAAGATGGGTAGAAGCATATCCCCTAAAAGACAACACTGCCTTATCCACAGCTAAAGCCCTTGTGAAAGAATTCTTCCCTAGATTTGGAATGCCGAGAATGGTCTGGAGTGACAATGGGAGTGAATTTGTGGGTCGAGTGATGAAGAAAGTATGTGAAGGGCTAGGCATCCAACAGAAATTTCACGCTGCAAATTGTAGTGTAGTTCCTATAGTCCCAATAGGCTCTGCGCATTGGAATAATATCTTCAGTAGTGTAGACGTAGGACTGAGGTTAACTAGGTCTCTACTGACTATATTAGACTTAAGTTTTTTGCCAGCTAGCTCAGAGTTCACTAGAAACTTTCTCAAATAAGCGAGGAGGAGTTTAACCTCTCTGGATAGACAAGAAGGGATTTAATTTCTGACAACCATAAAACATGACAACTTTGCCCTCCCTGAATAAGAGTATATCTCTAGAGTCGTGTGAAAACAAAAGACAGCTATTTCACTCAGTCAAAGGTGCGTACTTAGTTTCACCAGATTGCAGAGAAAAAGAGAGACAGGCGTTTTCAATAAAAGGTGTTATTTATTGAGCAGTCTCTTTCCTCATACAAGAGAAATGAATTGCTACAATTGCAATACTTATAGTTAAGTAAAATGCATATAGTAAAATCAGGATTATAAAATAATACTGTAAAAGCATTGATATGGTTTCTTAGCCATATGATACTTTAAAATGGATAAAATAGATAAATACATATATACATTGACTAATCGTACTCAACTGGTGCTTCTAACTACGCCTACCCCGGTGTACCTGACCTAAGCCTAATACGTGGGAGGGAGTGAGTAAGTAAGTAGCAGTTTAAGTTAAGTTTGTTTTGCCAAGAATTTGACTCAAGAATTCTCTGTAAGGGTTTAGTCAGTTCAGTACCTGGGTATTAGAAGGCAGGAAGGCTGGTATCTCTCTCTCAGGACTCGATATCCCAGTCACCCGCAAGGGTAAGCTGGAAACGCCGGAGGCTGGATTTCTCGGCAGGAGAAAAGACAGCGTCTTTCTCAGCGCGTCAAGAGGGAGGGGCAGCGTCCGTGGACTCTCGCATCAGCTGGGCTCTCGGACAAGAAGTAGCTGCTCCAAATTCGTCACCACCGTGTGTTTGCTTAAGGCAGCGTTGGTATATTTATACCTGAGAGGTGCTGGGTTTGACGTAAGGATGGACATAAGACGTCAATAAAGATGTCACTAAGAACTGGTCGTTCTTACAGTGCTTTACAGGAGTTCTTTGGACGAAATCAAAACAAATGCAGCGGGGATTTCCTATGTTGCTGGAGGCTTGGATTTGTTTAAGAACTCGGTGTGCTTTCTAGGGGGCTGGAGGAATAGGCTTGCTTAATGTGACAGCATGCGCTATGACTGTATTGTGATAGGGTTTCTATGCCGTTGTAGGGATATTATTGATTTATAACCGGACAAGGGCAAGGATTAGGAATATCGATTCAGGTACCTAGATAAACACACTACACCCACTCCACGAATTCATGTCCATAATTACTAAAACTAAGCAATAGTAAACATATCTAATGGTGCATGTGTATACCGATCCACCCCAAAATACATTTTTTGCATTTGAAATGGCGTATGCGAAATACATGAAAAATGAGTATAGGTACGTATTTCAAGCAGAGTAATCATTCATAAAATTAGGATGCATATATATAGCAGCGGAATGATTTTGCGAAAATTACACATGAAATGGCTCTTAGTACAGAAAAGAAAAGTGCGAGACCACTTCATCACATATAAATACAGATATTTTGTAAATATGCTAGAGGCTGAGGTAATGTATTGTCTCTAGAGTTCCTACAAATAGAAGCTCTGTTCTTTAAGAATAGTTCTACTTTAAGCAGAGGATGAGTGCCAAAAAGGTAAATATTTTGGAATCGGGGAAAAAATATAATTTCGTTTTTGTTCAGGGGAAGAAGAAAAAAATAGTTCCAAATATTTTCAGTAGCTTTTGTTTTTCAAAGCCGAAGGCCAAATTCAGAGTTCAGGGAACGCTGTGTGCTCATTTGCTTTAGAGTTATTATTTCTGTTCAGGGGAGAACATCATTTCAGACAGACTTTCAAAAAAGCAGTTTACCGCTTCAGGTGAAAGTTCGACCAAGTTGGAAAATGTCGCTACCATGCAGTCGTGAGCATGATTGCTTTCATCGATGTATTGATCAGCATTGCTTACAGAAGGTCGTACCTGGTTGATGCTGCTCTCATCTTGTACTTCACTACCCTTTAATCGCAGTGGTGAAGTTTCCACGAATGCCGTCATCAGGATAGGTAACCGCTTGGGACAACACGATGCATGAGCTTTTACGGGACTTAGCAAAGTATCTGTATACAATGGCACTTCTGATTGTAGTGTGAGACAGATGTCCTACACGCATTCTTCTCCGCACAGCATACATCTTAACACAGGTAAGATACAATTCTGCCAGGTGGGTCTGAATGAAAGAAACCAGGTCATATTCAGATCTCTTAGGACTTTAGTTATGCGGTCCCGATAGCGTATTGCTAGGATCGTTTCTTCCATTGTTGCCGTAGTCTTGTCTGTGACATGGCTTGCCAAAACGATGCAGGAGTATCAAAAATAAAATGCCTGCTACGAGTCCCAACAGGAGTGGAAGGCTGCCAAAGATCGAATGGACAAAATTAGGAAAGATGCCCAGGACTGCTTTGAAGGGTGTCAACAGTCCCGAAAAAATTGTCTTAAATACATGTGGGATACCATTCGTATCTGACATGTTCAAGATTTGGCTTAGCATTTCCGAGAAATGTAAGGGGCAATTTGTTGATAATAGTGCATGTATCTCTGTCGTTGTCCTTGCAACTTGGAGATCATACGTTTCTTTCGATGACGTCAAGGGCACAGGCGTCTGTAGAAGAACAGACTTCATTCTGCTTAAAGTATCAATTCGAATAGAAGAGATTTTCAAACTGGGCCACATTTTTTCCTCCCTGTCTGGAGTGTCGTTCGGATACAATACTTGCATACAACAAGTGACCATGGACGAAACGCTTACTAGATAAGCTTTTCCTGGCACCAAGCCACAACATCTGTGGTCCACTATTAGAATGTAGCTCCCGTTAGAAAGCCGTCTAAAAAATGGCTCTATTCGAGTTGCAGGTGTGCCAAGCTGGTGGCATGAAAGGTTATTTGAAGACCCCTCACAGGCCCCATGTAGATTTATACCCTGACACAGAAGTATACCACTTAGTGATTTTTCACAATTATTACCACTAAGAAATACATTCTGTCCTTTTTCACTATAACATGTGTGTGTGTGTAAGGTAATTTCCATGATGACTTAATGTATCCTTTACCCAACCTTTTCATACTGGCCTGCCTGTATATACTTTTGGCAGTATTGAAATTGGAAAGTTGTTATCGGAATAGTTAGGATTCCGTGTATTATCCATTCAATGACAGGTCGTTCTCACATTGTCAATGGTAATCTCTCAAGTTTTTCAATGCTCAGAATTGTATATTCCGCTCCTTTTTGTGCCAAGCTGATTTGTGTATCAGTAAGGTTAAAGATAGAGAATAATGACGTTGTGTTGATTAAACGCCAAGGCACGTAGCCTGAACGCAGATTTTGTAACGTCCAGCCAAGCTGTACAATAGAACGCAATTGGGACTGACCATGTTGTAACATTAGTAAGTCCTGCTCTATGATATCGATTGCAGATGATACAATACTGTCCAGTGAATATATTCTGGAAGACAGATTCATTAACCCATTGTCCACAACAGAAAGTGATTTTTCCAAATTGATACGGTCAATTTCCCGTATTTTTTCTGCTGTTTCAATTTGAGTTTCTTTCCAAGCTTCGTTGTAAGCTGCATATATAGAGACCGCTATGAAACGTTTTTGACGCTGTTTGCGTGGTCCCAGTATGAAATCACGCAAGTCAGCACCTTCTTTAAGTAAAGTTAAGTGTTGCTTAATTTCTGCCAGTGTGGATGTCTGTAGCCATTCGTGGCAGAGTTTTCCTACACTGTATGTTGTTACTATCCCTGGATGTTGTCTCTGGGAGTATCTAGGGTCTGGCCTGGTCAATTTGAACCCCTGTATTTTGTTCAGGAATCTATCTTGACAGTTTTTTGTGTCTGTGGGCCAGATCAACCATTTTTTCCAATCAGGATGTGTTCTGTTTTGGTTTAAAATATGGGATACGTCTATCTCAACATCTGTAGTGCTATTACTGTCAGGTATTGGCTTTGGAATAGACGGTTTGTTTAAGTCTTTAATTTTGGCTAGGCCAAGACAGGTTGTTGAATTGTGTCATTCAAAAATATAATTTGTTCTGGGATCATGCAGGCTCTGAATAATGATTCTATACCTTGGACCTGCCAATCTCTGGTACCCCAGATGGTTTTTGTTTCAATGTTATTTTTCCAAAAATCAAAACCAAATGTATTCATTTTTTCAAAAAATGTTTCTGAATAGATTAATTTTGTATTTGTCAGCATGGTTTTCATTCCTGTCTTATTTAACAGTTTGAAATAAAACGTTTCTGCTTCACTTGTGTTAAACCCTGAGAAGTATGGGAATTTATCATAAAATGTTTTTGAACTGCCTTTTGGTGGAGTTGCACAATGTTCCCATTGATTATAATTAAAAACATTTCTAGGTTGAGCAGATTTATGCAAATAATGGTTAGCATAGTGATTGTAGCAGTAAGTAAGTAAGTAAATATAAGCTTTATTCGATTTCAATGTAAAATCATGAAAGCACAACAAATACATCAATTGGCATTTCACATTAAATATTATTAGCACAAATGTAATAAAACGTGTACAAATAATCAATGGCTTTAAAAATTAAAAGAAATCGTAATAAGACATCAATTGTTCTTAGTTTAGAGCTTAATTCATCAGACAACAGTGTATAACAGAGTACCAGGAAAAGAAATCTTTTACCACATTGAATTACGGTACTTTATAACTGTACTTAAAAAACTTGAGACGACAAAAAATCACATGGTCATTTTCTAGCCGCAACATTCTCTGAAATGCTGGTCTACAATTCCTCAGACCCCAAAGATTTAATTGGTTGGTTGGTTGGTTGGTTGGTTGATTGCTTTATTTCGATATGCATATATCATAAAAGCATTACAGAAAGTAAAACAGCATGTCGAAAAAAGAGACTGTACATTTAGATATTAAAGAAATAAGAACACAATTAAGTAGAATAAAGGATCTAAAACAGCATTAAATTGATACGGCCAGTCTTTTAAGTCGAATCAGCCAAGCCCATTTTAAAAATTTAGAGACAGCGCAAACAATGTTAGGGGCTGTATTGGTTAAAAGTATCCGGAGGGCCACCGTGTGCTGGCGTGTGCCCAGTTCTCTGCAAATTGGTTTAAGCCATCGTGATCTGGGGCGCCCATAGTCCGGACATTCAAATAGAAAGTGTGGCACAGTCTCTGGTTTGTCAGAGCATAGAGCACAATGACGTGATACGGGCACTGACTTGTTCCACCTGGAGCAAAGGTCGGCGAGGGGTAAAGTTCCTAATCGGAATTTGATATACAAGGACCGGTCCATAGCGATGGTGATTAGGTCCATGTAGGGCTCTAGCGCAACAACATCTTTAATAAGCAGAAAAGCTGCAGTGGCTTTGCAGTGCTGCTGGTTACTATTGCGCTTCGCAGAGACCCAGTCCCAATACAGTTTTTTTAGGGAGTCCTTTGGGGGGGCTGAACGGGTAAGCCAACAGGATTCCAAGCCTAATTCCCTTAGAAGTTGATTGGTTTCCCTGAGCCATTTGATCTTCCGCCAACCAGTGGAGCGCATCACCTCTGCTAACCCGTCAGCGTAAGGTTTTAGATCCGGAACCCTCCACAGGCGGGCCCACAGCAGGAGAGGGCGAAGTCGTGCCTGATCCCCCAATTGCTTTGCAGCCTACATCCATTAGTACCGGAACTGTTGGAGTGCTCGACGGGATGGCAAGGAGATCTTTGATAAATTTATTCTCGGCCTTGCTCAAGGAGTCCAGTTTACCTTGTCCCCACAGTTCGGCTCCGTAGAGTGACGCGGAGACAGCTCGTGCTTTGTAGATGTCGATCAGTGGGGCAACACAATGTTTGGTAGAACTGCTGTACTCCTTAAGGAGGGCCCCTCCCACCCTTTTGTGGCCGATTATCATTTTATTGATATGAGCGGTCCAGTTCATTGAGTCACTTAGACGGATTCCCAAGTAATCAAATTCTGCCACTCTTTCAAGGGGGGTTGAGTTCAGGACAGGGGGACGGCCTAGTTTGCGGGGGGGGGTGCATGACTAAGTACTTAGTCTTGTCCACGTTAATAACAAGGCCTCTGGTGGTACAAAAGTGCTGGAAGCAATTCAAGAGTTTCTGGAGACCTTCAGGCGTCTTTGAAATGAGGAGGGTGTCGTCCGCGAACAGTAGTGTTGGAATTTTTACGCCTCCCAGAGTGGGGGCGTCTGCTGGTTCGCCGAGCAGGTGCTCTACCACCCCGTTAATATAAAGGGAAAATAGGGTGGGAGCCAACACACAGCCCTGCCGCACTCCCCTCTCGACCCTGATCTTATCGGTCAATTCCCCATTTAGGCCCCATCTCACCTGGGCAAAGGTGGCATTATGCAATTTGATGAGCAGGTTGAGTATGTACGGGGGCATCCCTAAACCGTGCAACACCCTCCAGAGTTCCTCCCTCGGGACCAGGTCAAAGGCAGTCTTTAGATCTATAAAGGCCAGGTAAAGACTGCCTTTGCCTAGCTCCACCACCTTCCAGTACAATACCATAAGCCTAAACACTTGTTCTATAGTTCCGGTACCTGACCGAAAACCGGCTTGCATGTCGGACAAGACGTGATTGTCATCCACCCATTCTAAAATTCTCCCCAAGATAGCTTTCCCCGCCAGTTTCTGACTTGAATCTATTAGGCTTATGGGCCTATAATTCCCAGGAAGGTCCCTGCACCCCTTTTTAAAAATTGGTACTACCACGGCCCCCTTCCAGGAATCTGGGACTGCACCACCCATAATAATTGCATTAAGAAGGTCCGTAATCAGTACCCCCCATTCGTCTGCATAGGCTCGGAGGATATCTCCTGGGAGGCCGTCCGGGCCAGCAGCTTTTAATGGCACCAGGGTTTTAATCTGATTTGTAACATCCCGTGCAGAGAACAAGACCATGTCTCTGTCTAGGATGTATGGCGGGAGAGTGAAGGGATCATTGAGCTGGCCTTCGATGGGTGAGTAAAGTAATTGGAAGTGGGTGAGCCAGGTCTGGGCATTAATGCTACAGGTCCTCAGTGTATCATCAGGGCGACTCCTGTTTCCCACCAAGTCCCAGAAGCCTTTGGCATCTCTCCTTTTACTGGCTGCCAAAAGGTCCTGCCAGTAATTGTCCTCCCACTCCTTCTTTGCGTTTTTCTGACAAAGGGAATAGTGTCTTCTGGCCACCCTGGTCCTGATGGGCTTTTTGGATTTGACTGCTTCAATGAGAAGCGACTTTGCCTCCCTGCACTTATCGTTAAACCAGCCCTGTCTAGCCCTTAAACGGGGATTCCTCCTGTTGGTGCTAACCGGTACTATAAAGAGGTCACTGATAGCCTGCGTTAGGGCACAGAACCTAGTAGTTACATTCGAAGAACAACCGGCCTCGCAAGGGACAGGGTTGTCTAAAGCTGTGGTGAGAAGTTGCCTTATGGCATTAGTCTTCTCCTCTGAGAGAGACAGTTTTGCCCATTTAAGTCGTCGACCGCAATTAGAAACTGCTGTCGAGTCCGGGATGGAATTACAGAGAGTTCTACTCTCAGTGCCAGGTAGCCATCTAGCAGACAATGTGAGTGAGAGGAGGTTGTGATCACTCTCAACGGAGGGTGAAATCACCATATCTTTGACCATGCTCCACAGGTTGACGTCTAGAAGAAAATAATCAATTCTAGACGAATGTCCAGGCCTATTGTATGTATGGGCTCCTGCTTTATCTGAGCCTGTCCTGCCGTTAGCGGCCCTTAGTCCAAACTCCATGGTTATGGAGTTTAACTGAAGTGCCACCTCTGTCCACTTTTTAATGGGGCTGAGTTCTAAGGGCGGTATCCCTCACCTATTATCATATGCCTCTTGGTCTTGCGAGATTTCGAGGCCTAGGGGCTCAAACGTACAGTTTAAATCGCCTGCCACCAGAGTGCAATGCTTATAAGGGGACGAACGCAGCAGGGCTTCCAGGCAAGCTATAATTGGGGATTCTCTACCCCCCTTTGTACCTCGGGCATAGATGTTAAAAAATTTTAAGATGACTCGACCCTGTGGGTTTTTCAGGGAGATATTGAGCAAATCCGGGCATTTGGTATCCCGCACCACCACCCTGCAATTAAGTTCAGAGGCCACCCAGATGAGGAGCCCGCCAGAGGGGCGCCCCCTACCAGATGCCGAAAGGACAGCTGGTGAGAAGTAGGTAGAATATCCTGCCTTGTGTAGGGGCTCCTTACTCCATGTTTCCTGGAACAGGCATATGGAGTATTGCTCCACAAGTGAGTCCCAGTTGGGCAGTGCCAACTTTCTCTCAAGGCCTGCTACGTTCCAGCTGAGAACCCTGATGAGTGGGTCCGTCACAGCTGCAATGCCGCAGGTCTCGACAGGAGCTGGTGATCCTATGGCACCCACGAGTGATAACCCAACTGAGAGGTCAGGTGGCACCCTCACCTCCCCAGATTCCCCTAAAGTTTCGTCATCAACCTGGTCTTCTAATACTGGCGAAGGGCTGTGAGTTTTTGCAGAAACAGGGGGAGCGACTCCGGCCCTCCTATTTGCGAAAAACTCATAGACAGCCTCACGAAGTCAACAACCCCCCGCTCCCCAAAAGGGTAGGATGGGGCTTGTACACGCCTGCGTTGCGGTATTACCTAAGAAAAATTGACCCCGAGGAATGCTATTATAGGGGAGTTGTCCAAGATGGATGGAAGGAGTGGTCGTGATAGTCCGTGGGTAGAAGAATGTTAAGTCGACTGCGTCAACACCCGTTCCAGCCGCGGATAGCCCTTGAGAGCATATCAAATGGGTGACTCTTGCGTCTTGGAAATTAACCACCACACAGTCCCCTTCAAAAGATTTTTTCCCGTGTCCAATCCAACCCACCCTGCGTACGCCAAGAATTAGGCCATCCACTCCCGGAGGGAGGGGCCTGTTGATTTTCAGCCAATGGATGACCTTGTTCTTTAGCGCCTGATGATTTTCCTGCTGGGTATCCTTAATAGGGGGGACTTTAGTGAGGACAACAACAAACGGGTGGCACTCAGGGGGGAGATTAACTGGGGGACACTTACGTGTTGGTTTCTGCGGAATAGCCAGTGGAGAAGGGTTTTTGGGCGGAAGGGTGGTGGGTTTAACCTTAAGGGTTATCGCTGCACCGCCAGTTTTGGCGTGGGAAGCGGCCCCGGGTTGTGAAATTGGTCCCGTCCCTCCCTTCTGATGTTTCTTATGACCTGAGTTAGGCACAGGGGTTGTTACAACTGGGGGAGGAATGGCATGCACTTGGGCAGCATGAGTGGAGACATTCGGCCTTGTCTGCCTCGAACCAGCCTGGGAGGCGACCGAAGAAGCATTCCCAGGGGCTGGTGACTTGGGCGGCAGTGTCGACTGTTCTCCTGGAAGATGGCTCACTAAAACCTCTTTCCCAGTGTTCCTATCTGTCCTATCCTCGCTAGGCTTCGGCTGTAGTTTAAACAGGGTTTTCAGGGAAAAGAAATTGTCCCTGGTGACCTGTTCAAAACGGTCAAGCCTGTCCCCCAAACTTTTGACTTGGTCGATGAGTGGTACCAGAAGAGACCTGACCAGTTTCTCGATCGGCTCCAGAGAGAAGCCCTCGTTAGCTTGGTCAAGTACTGCTGGGACCAGCGGGGGGGGGGGGGTAGCACTGTATCAGCTACAGTTTGAGGGGCATTGGAGTTCCCAGGTGGTGCAGGTCCTCCGGCACCTGGAAGTGTGGGGCCCCTCTGGGGCTGATACCTGGGGTGCTTTATAAGCGTGGAGTGACAACTCTTTCGGATGGTGGTCGCCCTTTTCCCTTTCCTTTTCATTGGCCCCCGGATAGATCGAGTCGGGGACAGTAGTTGTGGATCGGGTGTGGGAACGTCAGGGCTGGATTGGGACAGAATGCGAGGAGAGCTGGCTGATTGAAGGTCGGGGCGGGACTCTACAACCACGGTACAAGGTTTATAGAGGTTTTAAAAGTTGTTGTCTTGGATAGCTGTACAGTTTACAAAAAAACATTATGTGTATATTGGATTGCTCAGCAATATTATCGCATGGGCAAACCAGCTTACTTGGTGACCAGGTGTTCACGTCAGGTAAGGTGACCATGCGAAAGAAAGTGCCAAGGCGCAAGCGGGACAAAAGCATACGTTGAAACTGACTAGGGACAGTAGTCAAGTAAGTTTGTAAGCCTTCGTCAGGGGTAATTTCCTGAAAGTTTAAAACTGAATGTTTATGTTTTTCACAATTCCATCTCTTAGTTTCCAGGTGATTAATTAGCATTTTTTTAAGAGCGGATCTTGAAATACCCTCCATGGTACTAGGCTCCTCAAAAAATTCTGGGTGTCCCAACTCAGACAGGATTGATCTTACATATAAAAACCATCTGAAGTTGGCAACCCTATCTAGAGATAAACAATCTGCTATAAGGTCCCTGTTAAAGCTGGCTTCGGGGGTTACCCACACTTTGTGCCACAGAATAATTGGGGACATCTTAATAGTATCACCGAGGTATTTAACTCCCGCCTCAATATGCGCCATGAATGTTGAGGTGCTTTTTGGCACTCCCAGTAAATAACATAAAAATTTATTTTCATAGCCCTGCAGAGAGTAGTCATTCTCGAATCCCCATAAGCCCGCCCCATAGGTAGCTGTTGACACACACTTGGCCTGGTAGATCTGTAGAAGCTCCTTAGGTGGCTTACCACCAAGTCTAGCCGAGAACGTGCGCAAAGCGCCTATGGTGCGGGTGAAAGCCAGCTTTCTTGCTACAATCGCCGGCTTCCAGCGACACCTTCTATCAAATAAAACTCCTAGATAGCTAAAATGATCAGTTGTTGCTATTTTCTGTTTATCTAAGAATATATTACAAGGGGCTCTATTAATCTTTCTAGTACATGGCATGGTGAACGTTTTAGATATGTTCACTCTAAGTCCTCTATCCTTCATGTAACTAGCAAAGTTATTTACCGCCCTCTGTAGACCGACTTGGGTCTGGGACATTATGGCCGCATCGTCGGCGTACAGTAGAATTGGGACTGGTAAGCCTTTCACTGTAGGGTAATCATTTGGAGCAATTGAAAGGTTTTGTCCGACTGAGTTAATATAATAATTAAAA
This sequence comes from Lissotriton helveticus, assembly GCF_964261635.1. NCBI lineage: Eukaryota > Metazoa > Chordata > Amphibia > Caudata > Salamandridae > Lissotriton > Lissotriton helveticus. The sequence goes on along the minus strand of NC_136061.1, from coordinate 1,344,363,477 downwards.
AGCCGTGGGGCCAAGATGCAGCCTTGCCTCACCCCTCTTGAGATTGGAAATTTTTCAGTACATTTCCCCTGATTACCGTACCTTACTCTAGCACCTGAGTTATTGTAAAGCTCTTTGATGAATGTGATTAAGCGAGCATCAATACCCAGTTCAGCCAGCGTGGTCCATAAAAACAAATGGTCCACGCAATCGAAAGCAGAGCTTAAATCGATAAAAGTTATAAATAAGGCTCCGCTTCTGGCTTTAGTATATTTGGAAATAAGGAGAGATAAATTTAGGCACTGTTCGGTTGTCCCAATGCCTTTCCTAAACCCATACTGCAAGTGTGATACTACTTTGTGGTCCTCCTCCCAGAATTGTAATCTTTTTAAAATGACTCTACCTGCTACTTTCATGAGGCCATCCAATAAGGATATTGGCCTGTAGCAGGTAGGGTCGTCCCTATTGCCTTTCTTGAATATGGGGACCACTATGGCATCAGACCATGTTTTAATAAACCCACTTCGGTTTCCCTGATTTAAAACATTTGTAAGAAGTGGTGCCCAGAAGTCTGGTTCAGCTTTGTACACATCTACCGGAGTGCAGTCTGGCCCTGGTGCCTTGCCTGATGCACTTTCCTTTATTGCCGCAGTAACTTCTTCTATAGAAAAGGTTAGGTCTATTGGAAATGGATGACGAGAGGGATGTTCACGGCCACTATTAACTATAGTATTGTCTGCCGCAGGAACCCCCCCTGTTGGAAGTGTCATGTCTTCTCTCCTTGTGTGGTTATATAATTGGCTAAAGTGGGTTAACCATCTTTCCCCAGTTATAGCGAGATCAATTGTGTTGCCTCTTTCCCTCGGTTGATATAGTGATTTCACCAACTTCCAAAAGAGGGAACTATCTTTCTGTCTAGAGGCCTCCAACAGTGAATCCCATGCAGATTTTTTTTAAAGCCAATCTTCTTTCTTTAATGGCCAGTTTATATAGTTTCCTGGCTTCTCGTATATTGGACGGATTTCTTGGTTTCAAATTCAAGGCCCTTTTTAAGGCTTTCAACGCTTTTGTACATTTCCCATTAAACCACCCCTCAGAATTCGTAGGGTTATTTTTAGGCATGCGAATCAACAAATTTTTAATGTGATATTGAATATTAGCAAAGGCTGCCATAGTGTTTATGGGCTCCTCGAATTCCTCTAAGCAAACATAAATATCACTAACACAATGAGAAAAAAGATTCTTTAGGAACGTGCTAGGTACAATTTTTCCCATTTAACCACGTAACCGTTAGTTTTGGCTAAATCAATCTTAAATGGGTACAGGCGGGAAGTTTCCATTTTGTCAGGGCGCCCTTTTACATTTAGCCCAATTCTTAAAGGGTAGTGGTCACTAAATATGTCTTTGCCTACTTCCCAGGAAGATATGAACCCTGGATTGGGATAAGTTGTGAGTGCAAAGTCAATGACCGTATTACATCCTCTACCAAAAAAGGTTGGCTCGAAAGGGATAGGTGGTAAACAGGTCTGATTCACAAAGAATAAATCAAAATTAAAAACAATACCATTTAAAAGTGACCCCATCTTTGTATGAGAAAAGTGGATAGGACCCTCCACCCCATAATCAGACAGGCCACACAAATCTGTTTCGATGGACGGGCAGATGGTACAATTGAAATCCCCGACCCAGATTATCTTTGCCCCCTTTGCGTATTCAACAAATCGGGTCATATGAGACAGCATGTTTGACATAGTAGATTCCATTTCGCTATTAGGAATGTTGTTAGAAAAATTCACCAGTAATATTTTCTCATTAGAGCCCCATTTTAGTAATAAAATTTGAAAATACAAAGTAGAAAAGAATTTATGGACCTTAACATCCGCAATGGTAGAAACGTAAACACAGAACCCACCCTTATTGTGTCCCTGTGTCGACAACACTGCCGGAGAGTGAAAGGTCTGATACCCCTGCAGATGAATTTCCTCTAACAGCCATGTTTCTTGAAAACACAAGATACCATGCCTTTGTATAACTGCTAACCATGCTTTGTTTACAACTTTACTCCCTAGACCTGCCACATTCCATGATAAGAAGGAATTAAAGTACGATACCGTAGTGGTGGATACATCTGAGCAGAGGGTGGTCCCCGTGAAATTTCTCAGGGGTTGGGAAGGTGTAATAACAGGGTCATGAGAAGACGTGACACTAAGAGCACAGCAATCCTCAGGAGTTGATTGGGAACGCTGAGGGACGGGGCTATTTTCCAGAACAGGTCCTGTTGGCATATCCCCCTCTCGCTCCTTGACCTGTTGCTCAATCAGTGGACTGATAAGAGTATTTCGAACGAAGATACGTTGTCGCACCCCCTGCCCCTCACACGTATTGTTTCTGTTGCTTTGCTCAGTAAGTCATTCATTCACATCCAACCCAGAAAGAGGATGGAATAGATTAGTCAATGGTATATTCCAAACTTCCTTGGGATTATAAGTTTGAAAGTAGTCCCATTGATTCGGATGAATAGGATTTTTGACGGTTGGTGGCAGTTGATTAGACTGCCATGGTGGGAAAAAAGGATTGCTATTAGTGTTGTGGTGAGTGTGGGCCTTAAAAGTCATTGGAGACTAAGTGATACGAGAAATGAGATAAGTGCCTAGGGTATTGGGAATGAGTAGACATTGATTGGGAGGAAGTAGGGGCATTTCGAGTATAGTGTCTTTGGTCCAACTGCCAAGGCATCTTAGGTCCCGGCAGGACTTCCAGTTTCCGAGCATTCATGTGGTTTTGGGTTTTGTTCCCTAATAATGATATATTAGGGGACAGAGGTTTCATCAAAGATTCCGGGTAAAAATAACTTACATTGTGCGTGGTAATCCCCCCCTCACCTCTTCCAGGGAACCAATCACTAAGGTAAGGGACCAGTCTATGGTCTTTAAAATTGATTATGATTACATCACCCTCGATGTCCTTAGGTCTAGTGCCGACCCACTTACAACGCCTCACCGAAGCGATCTCACAATTTAGATGCTTCGGGGGTGGCCTATTTCTCCTCAACCAGTAGATAACCTTATTTTTTAAGTTAGAATGATGCTCTGGGTTACCCACTGGCAGAGGAGGTACACCTGTTAGTACGATGACATAGTTTAGGCATTCAGGTGGTAGGTCGACAGTATTTCTTGGACTTGATCTTAATATGGGGTCAGAAGTTGTATTACCCAGCGGTTTAGTATTATTGGGGCGTCTGTTTAGGGTCCGTGTATTCGGGATAGGGTTATCTTTGATGGTGGTGTTATTAGTTGAGCTAGGTTTTGTGGTTAGTTTAGTGTCTAGCACATGTTTACAAGTCCCATCTATGGGTTTTTTAGTTGTTAAAGGGGTACCAGGCGCTAGTTTAGGTTGGATAGAGTGTTTGTTAGGCTGTGTTAAATTGTCACTTTCATCCGGTATGTAACAAAGTAAACCCTTCTGCCCTTGGAGAATTTGGTCGAGTTTCTCCCCTAAACTTACAATCCTTTCTGTAAGAGGTAAAATGAGAGCCTTTATAAGAGAATTAATATCATCTAATAACCCTGAATAACTAAGGACAGATATAGGTTTAGGAATCGTGTGCTCAGTTGAATCCACTCTCCCTTCCTTTAGTGGAGTCGTATGTAGAGTATGCAAAGGATTAGTAAAGGTACCAATTCCACTCTGAGGTGCCTTTTTTCTTCTCCTCTTCCTCGGGGGAGCACCTGAGGGAGTATTAGAACACTTGTTAATAGCCTTGGAAGATGTATTTTTAGGTGAGGCTATGGGCTTCCCGGCAGGAGTGTTGGAAAGGAGTCGAATTGGTCCAGTTGGGGTAAATATGGGCGAAGGTATATTTATATTGTACAATGGGGCTGGATCATTGAGGGGAGTACATAAGTCTATTGGTTGACTATCCGCTACTTGAGAGGGAATATTGTGCGGAATAGTTATAGGGTCTATCTGATCAGATAGTTTGTTCTGAAAAATGAGGGGAATATCCTCTGTAGAAAGGGAGTCATTATCATGCTCAATTGGGTCTGTGAGATCTATTAAAAGACCTGTAGCTACATCCGGGCACAGAAGGGGTCTTTGTTTGAGCAATTCGATAGAGAGGCGTCGACCGGCTCTCTTCTCTGCAAGTGTAATGTCCTTATCAACCTCACTTTTAATTTTTGCAAAAAATTTATCCAGGGGTCCTAAGATAGTGGTCCCTGACGTTCCTGGGGCAGGGTTTACCTCGGGTGAGGACATCTCCTAACCAGAGCAAATTGAGAACCAAGGAAACAAATACCTCTAAAGCGTATCTATGACAATGGTAACACTACTCTGTCTACGTTATCGCTAATAACGTGGAAATCTCACACAAAAAGCATATGGCAAAATATAAAAAAGATCTATGACACAAGAAATGGGAGGAAAGGGAGTGGGCCCAGCCCGGCCTCCTTTGGCCCCTGACGGCCACAGACGGTCCCGCCCTTGTCCCGGGCTTCTCCCGGCGCCCTCCCGCGCAGCGGGATTCGTGCGCTTACTTATGTCCTTGGAATCGGTGGAGATTTGTTGGGGGCGGGGCGATGAGGGAGAGCGGCCCAGGTGGTACGGGCGCGAGATGTGCTGAGACTCTTGGGAAACTGAGTCCAGCGCTTCTGCTCGCAGCCCTCAGCCCTGTTTTGCGCCCAACAGCAGCAGCTCCAAGATATGGCAAGCGTCCCTCGACGAAGAGGGACCCGCGCAGCGGGTACCGCGAGGCGTGGAGGTGAACGGCAGTCCGTTGGTCCACACACTGGCAATGACAGGCTCAGAAGGCTCCCAGGATGTTAGGGCAGTCCCGGTATTTCAAAGGTCAGTTGGGGGCGGGGCGGTGAGGGAGAGCGGCCCAGGTGGTACGGGCGCGAGATGTGCTGAGACTCTTGGGAAACTGAGTCCAGCGCTTCTGCTCGCAGCCCTCAGCCCTGTTTTGCGCCCAACAGCAGCAGCTCCAAGATATGGCAAGCGTCCCTCGACGAAGCGGGACCAGCGCAGCGGGTACCGCGAGGCGTGGAGGTGAACGGCAGTCCGTTGGTCCACACACTGGCAATGACAGGCTCAGAAGGCTCCCAGGATGTTAGGGCAGTCCCGGTATTTCAAAGGTCAGTTGGGGGCGGGGCGGTGAGGGAGAGCGGCCCAGGTGGTACGGGCGCGAGATGTGCTGAGACTCTTGGGAAACTGAGTCCAGCGCTTCTGCTCGCAGCCCTCAGCCCTGTTTTGCGCCCAACAGCAGCAGCTCCAAGATATGGCAAGCGTCCCTCGACGAAGCGGGACCAGCGCAGCGGGTACCGCGAGGCGTGGAGGTGAACGGCAGTCCGTTGGTCCACACACTGGCAATGACAGGCTCAGAAGGCTCCCAGGATGTTAGGGCAGTCCCGGTATTTCAAAGGTCAGTTGGGGGCGGGGCGGTGAGGGAGAGCGGCCCAGGTGGTACGGGCGCGAGATGTGCTGAGACTCTTGGGAAACTGAGTCCAGCGCTTCTGCTCGCAGCCCTCAGCCCTGTTTTGCGCCCAACAGCAGCAGCTCCAAGATATGGCAAGCGTCCCTCGACGAAGCGGGACCCGCGCAGCGGGTACCGCGAGGCGTGGAGGTGAACGGCAGTCCGTTGGTCCACACACTGGCAATGACAGGCTCAGAAGGCTCCCAGGATGTTAGGGCAGTCCCGGTATTTCAAAGGTCAGTTGGGGGCGGGGCGGTGAGGGAGAGCGGCCCAGGTGGTACGGGCTCGAGATGTGCTGAGACTCTTGGGAAACTGAGTCCAGCACTTCTGCTCGCAGCCCTCAGCCCTGTTTTGCGCCCAACAGCAGCAGCTCCAAGATATGGCAAGCGTCCCTCGACGAAGCGGGACCCGCGCAGCGGGTACCGCGAGGCGTGGAGGTGAACGGCGTGGAGGTGGAGGTGAGCGGCAGTCCGTTGGTCCACACACTGGCAATGACATCTGTTCATAATTTGATGAACCTGGTAAATAATCATGTTCTGTAAATTTTGCTGCATAACTAAGTCTGACATCATATCATTAATACTTTCAAAATCCCAATCATCAGAGAATGTGCTCGGTTTTACAAAGTCACTTAATGAAACCTTAAATTGATGTGGATACTTCAAGAGCTCGACCGGGCCATAGATTTCGTAATCAGTTTTGTCCCAAGCTACACCACCGGGTATCAGATTGGCTGTGAAATTTACTGAAGATAGTTCTCTTTTCTCGATGTGTGAAGACTTGTGTGGCTTTAGGACCAAGTTGATATTCTGACTTGCTGTGTCCATTGTAATATATTTTCCCTCAATGAAGTGTCCGAAGCATAGTACCATGATGAGCCAAAGCAGGAGGAAAAGTACACCTAGCACCACCCAAAATTCAATCCATGGAGAAATTAGATAGGTTTCTTGGAGTTGATGAAAGAGTTCTTTTGCTTTGTCTTTAAAAGTCTTTGTTGTTGTTTGCTGTTCCTCAGGTTCGCTTGGATCCTCAGAAAAATCATCGAAATTGATGAAGTAGCCTGATGCAGTTCTGTCAATTGTTGGAATTGCTTCTGGATTTTTATTTGCTTTTGGAATTTCCTTCGTTTCATTAGCATAGACTGTGGCTACATCGTTGTAGACAGGTGTTTCTTGACAAACTGTTGCAATTTGGGTTTGAAGAGGCATAAGTTCCATGGCTTTGTTGCATAGTCCTTGTAGATTCACTGTAGGTTTATCAAATGTGATTAGTCTCTCAGTTTAAACCTCTTGGTTTGTAGCAAACTTTGGTGTTCTGCTATTTCTTGGGAGTCCACTTGGCCTACTACTTATTATTGGCCACATGATTGTGGTTTAACCAGGTCGATGGATACAACTTGGTTCTCCTTTTTACCAGCAAGGGGCGGTAGTACAACTGATCTTGTTCCGTTGATAGCTAAGACGGGTACTGGTTTTCTGTAAGAAGGCCCAAATTCCTTCTTCACCGCGATTTTCTCTGTGACCAGATCCCCAATCTTTGGAATCCAGACAGGCCTTGCTGGGACAGGTGGTTTCTCTTCAGTGGCTGGTGGCTGCTGTTTTAACTTTATGTTGCTCAGGTCTTTTCTTGTTTCATTTAAGTCCTGTAAAATAGCCAAACGATCTTTGATATCAAAGCATTTTCTTTCTACCACTGAAGTCTGACTATCGAGGTCCTGGATATGCATTCTAGTCCCAAACAATAGTTCGTACGGACTGAAACCTTTTAGAGAATTTCTTGGCAGATTATTAAGACTACGTTGGACACTTGTTAAATGTTTGACCCACCCATCACCCGAACCTAATACCTTTGCCGTTATAGATAGCTTTATGTCTCGGTTTTTTCTTTCCACAATCCAGTTTCCCTCAGGATGGAAGGGACAAGAATACCGCAATGCAATGCCCATGCTGGTCATGGCCTCCTTATAAGCTCGAGAGTTAAAAGCAGGGCCTTGGTCAGAGTGTAGCATGCCAATTGCGTATGTGCCAATAAAGACTCGCAAATCTTTTATAACAGTTCAGACGTCAGCCGAGAGCTGGGGTCTACATTTTAAGTGAAACTAGTCTCTATATGTTAATATGACGCATTATTCCTACTGGGTTTTGCATGTAGATAGCATTGTCCTATCTAAGCGAAGGGCCATGGCGATACACCGGCCGGTTCGCCACTGCGATCTCTGTTGCAGTCTGGGCAGTTTATTGCAAATTTGTGATGTTGCAGGCTCATTCCTGGCCACCAGTATATTGATTGTAATTCTTTCACAGATTCCTTAATCTTAAGGTGTCTTAGACCCTCACCCATGTGTGCGTCTGCTATTAACAATACTCTCCTGTTCGTGTTTGGAATTACCCTATCCCCCACTCCAGGGATTTGAGCAAAAGGAACGGAGTTTGCATCGATTATGTATGTATAATTGAGTGGATAATTGACGGGTAGCGCTGCACGGTCGCCTTTTGATGACTTTTTACCGCCAGCATCGTTTCCCCGTCTATGTATTTTTGTGAACGCTTTTTTGTAGCTACGGAAGCCGGTTTAGTTGCTTCCGCTGTGGGTCTCAGCCAATGAATTCCCTGTAACGTGAACGCCATCACGTTCATGACTCAGTGAATGTATCACGTGAGTCTTTTGTAGTTCTTTCTGTAAAAGAACTACTTGTTCCCAAAGCGATTTTTGCTTGATTGTGGCACCTTTGTCATCTTTGTAACCGTTTTGAACCCATTTCTGCAAGTCGTTATTGTATGATTTGACGCAGTAATGCGAATCGCACACTATTAGTGTTGGGAATTCGCGATCGGCATTATCTAGCGCCATTTTCAAAGCTATTACTTCAGTTTGTTGTTCTGAATTGTCTTCTACAGAGTGTGATATTGTTACCAGAGGTCTCAATTCACCTGTGCGCCACACGTATTTAACAATCTCGCATGTGGCGTTATAGGCTTGTTTTCCCCAAACTGAGGGTTGTGCATATCCGTCTGTATATATTACACAGGGTTATTGTTGTATGGGCAGAATGTCGATTGGCAGAGGATATTCTCTTTCATATTCTAGTTTTTTTAATCTTTTCATGTTCGGATCAAAATAGTATTTCACTTTGTCTGTAGCAAGAGAATTTTCCCATTGTATCCATTTTGGATTTAATGCCACGGTAGTTAAATTACATGGGCTTGTTAATGCCTCAAAGGCTGATTCTGCTGTTAAAACAGTAATCCGTCTGCCTTGGGCCTGGGCTCTTTCTTTTGCTACAGCTGTTTGAACCGCATGTACAATGTTTTCCTTAATACTGAATGTTTTTTCAGCTTCCGTGTACAAATGTGATTTGTATGCTATTGGTACCGTTTCTCCCTCATTAGAGGTTAGGTATGTGAATCCGCATCTTCCTGGGATGACTCGAATCACAAGGATGCGTGTGTTATCGCGTGTTTGCAATTTTGTTTTAGCTAACATGTCTGTTTGCAATGATCTCAAAATTTCTGTGTTTTTGAGTCCAATTAATTGTTTTAAAATCTGGTTTTATTAGTTCATAGAGAGGTTTAACCCTCTCTGCATAATTTAGAATGTAAGTTCTTCCGAAATTCAGGAAACCTAGAATTGATTGTAAGTTTTTCAGCGTTCTTGGTACTTGGATTACAGCGCATTTTTCTAAGAAATTGTCTGCCAGGCTTTTGCCTTCACTTGATAATTCATATCCTAACAACAGGACAGTTAGATGGGCAATTCGTGACTTTTTAAAGTTGAATTTGTAACCCTCTGCTGCGAACCCAAGTATTATGGTGTTCACTCTTTTCAAGTGAGTATCCAAGTCATCATCTGTTAGATAGATGTCATCGACATAAGATAATGCCTCATCATCATACATTTGTAGTAACTCTGTTACTCTTGCTGAGAATAATCCTGGGCTGTTCTTGAACCCCTGTGGGAGTCAACAGATTTTTTTCTGCGAGCCCATTATTGAGAACGCGGTCAAATATCTGCTTTCAGGTGCTATATTTTGACAAAAGAATCCATTAGAGATGTCTAATGTTGTTTTGTATTTTTTGCGCACTATGTTATTCATTAGTGCTGCATTGTGTGAGTTTTGTACTGCAAAAGTTTTGCAACATGAGTTTAGATGTCTGTAGTCCAAAACTAGACAATATGAATCGTCTGGCTTGGAGACAGGAAACAAAGGATTGTTCATTTGTGAGGTGCAAGTTTCAATCACCCCCTGGTATTCAAGTTGATCTAAGATCTCCCTGACCTGTTTTTTAGCTTCTTGCTTAATTGGGTACTGCCTCTGTGCAGTTGGTTGACTTTTTAACTGGATTTTGTGAAGAGGAGAGTCCTCATCCCATCCAACATGGTTTTTATATAATGCAGGAGCTTGGGCTACTGCCCACTTTCTTGCAAGTGTATATTTTTTATGAATTGGAATATGATTTGAGAAGGCAGGCATAATCATTTCTTCGCCATGAGGGCACTCCCTGACAAACTCCAGTGGCCAGTCCTTTTCAGCTAAAAGGATGTCATAGCCTTTGGAAAGGTTATCCCAAAATAGACCCCTTATTTTCCTAGTCTTATCTCCCTCTATACGTAATGTTATTTTATAATTTTGTATATTTTATGAGGTTTGCTAACTCTGGTATCTGCAGTTTCCACCTGAATGTATTCATTCGTGTCCACTGTCTCCAGATGATTCATCAGGATCTTGCGAGCTATGCTCACTTCTGCTGCGCTGTCTAGCATTGTCTGAGCCCACTCTCCGTTTTTCAGCTGTGTCCCCAGGATCCTCGGCATGTTTGATTACTTCAATACTGGCTACCTTCTTTTTTGGAAATTGTAATTTTTTACTTTGATGAGCAGGTTCCTTGTCTTTGGACTTGACGTGCTCTTCCCTTTGTTCTGACCGTCCTCTTCTTTCCGATTTCTGCGAGGAAGTCTGAAAAGATCGAGAGAGACGTGTATCAATATCTTGATATCTATCAGGTTTTTTCAAATTATCCCTATTTCTAAGGTTGTATCTTTTCTCAGAGGGCTCCCTCTGGGGAGACTTGTGTCCTTGGTCCGGAGATCTTTCTCTCCGCCGAGGAGACCTTCCTCTGGACTGGAATCTTTTTTCTTTGGGAGTGGATTATTTCCATCCCAGTTCTTTTTTGTAGTGTTTAGATTATTTGTAATAAACATTTTTTCAGGATTTTCAGTTAGTTGGGGTTTTACTGGTTTCCCACCCAAACTATCTCTTCCTAGCTCTTCATAGGATTTTTCTATGATTCTAGAAAGTTCAAATGGTTGTTCTGCTATATCTGTTTCTTTCAATTTCTGGCGGATCGCCACAGATGCTGCTTCTCCTTTTATGTTGGATAACAATAAAGCTGAGACCTGCTTGAAGTCTTTCAGTAATTTCATACCCAGAGTTAAAGCAGGTTCTGGACCGTATTCATTTTGAATCTGTTTTAGCACATCTGGTATTACCGCCATGGACGGAACACCATGTGTTTTTGTGTAAATAGAAGCAAAGACTGTGCCCCAAGTGTCACAGTCCTCCACATGTGGTGCGATCCCCATTGGAAGACAGATAGTCAGAATTCTGTGTTTCTCAACAGGGGTAGTATCCGGAAATACTGCCTCTATTTGAGTGATTTTTTGTGCTAACCCGAATGGAATTTGTTCCCGTTTTATGGGTACTTTACCTAGACATGACTGTATGTTCTGTGGTGTGATTTTATTTGTGTTCCCCTGATGAGGGGTCAGCTGTGGAATGTTAATAGCTGGTTGGACTGTTGAAGTCCGCATTACATATTGGACTAATTGTCTATGTATTTTAATTAGTACTTTTAGGTGGACTAAAAGTTCTGGTATCGACATTTTTTCGATGTCTGGATGTGGTGTGTAGCTGGCTAGAACCGGCCACGTTGCTCCTGGTCTACCTAGTGGACCGAGCCTGGTGATGTGATTATTATGTTTTAGGGCGCCTTTAAAGCAGAGCAGGTGCTCTTGGTATTTTAATGGGATTTCAACCTCCTCGAAAGGAGTGTATTCATCCGGAGGTTCCTCTATTTTGTAATAGTGGAAGTCGTGTGTGACAGCGTTTGCTGCTGGAAAGTTTATCCATGAATAGAATACCTCTGTCTGCCGATATTCGTGTGCCTCAATTACGAATATGACTGTACCACCTCTCGATGTCAGTCCATTTTCTATAAGTTTAAGAGTTATAGTTTTTCTTATGTTGACCGGGATGAGTATTGCATCCGGGTCGGTCTGCAGGAGACTTTTGTCATCCGCTAGGAGTTGAGCTGCTATTCTAGCTGCCTCCCTTTCTTCTTCACCGTCTGACATTTTTACTGACAGAAGGGTTTTTGTTGCAGATCAAGTTTCAAGGAAACAAAGATTAGGTGCACAATATTTTGGAACACTGTATCCTTCAACGTTGAATAAACCAAAAACTATACATAGGAATCTCTTCCTACTAAGTTCTGGCAGATTTTAACCTTTTACCCACTCCAGACGTCTTTGGAGTATTTACGGGAGAAAGGGTCTGTGTGAAAAAGCACGACTGAGTTACTCTAACGTCTTGCGTTAGATTTATCGCCTTACCAAACGTTTGGGCGCCATGTAGTGTAGTTCCTATAGTCCCAATAGGCTCTGCGCATTGGAATAATATCTTCAGTAGTGTAGACGTAGGACTGAGGTTAACTAGGTCTCTACTGACTATATTAGACTTAAGTTTTTTGCCAGCTAGCTCAGAGTTCACTAGAAACTTTCTCGAATAAGCGAGGAGGAGTTTAACCTCTCTGGATAGACAAGAAGGGATTTAGTTTCTGACAACCATAAAACATGACAACTTTGCTCTCCCTGAATAAGAGTATATCTCTAGAGTCGTGTGAAAACAAAAGACAGCTATTTCACTCAGTCAAAGGTGCGTACTTAGTTTCACCAGATTGCAGAGAAAAAGAGAGACGGGCTTTTTCAATAAAAGGTGTTATTTATTGAGCAGTCTCTTTCCTCATACAAGGGAAATGAATTGCTACAATTGCAATACTTATAGTTAAGTAAAATGCATATAGTAAAATCAGGATTATAAAATAATACTGTAAAAGCATTGATATGGTTTCTTAGCCATATGATACTTTAAAATGGATAAAATAGATACATACATATATACATTGACTAATCGTACTCAACTGGTGCTTCTAACTACGCCTACTCCGGTGTACCTGACCTAAGCCTAATACGTGGGAGGGAGTAAGTAAGTAGCAGTTTAAGTTAAGTTTGTTTTGCCAAGAATCTGACTCAAGAATTCTCTGTAAGGGTTTAGTCAGTTCAGTACCTGGGTATTAGAAGGCAGGAGGGCTGGTATCTCTCTCTCAGGACTCGATATCCCAGTCACCCGCAAGGGTAAGCTGGAAACGCCGGAGGCTGGATTTCTCGGCAGGAGAAAAGACAGCGTCTTTCTCAGCGCGTCAAGAGGGAGGGGCAGCGTCCGTGGGCTCTCGCATCAGCTGGGCTCTCGGGCAAGTAGTAGCTGCTCCAAATTCGTCACCACCGTGTGTTTGCTTAAGGCAGCGTTGGTATATTTATACCTGAGAGGTGCTGGGTTTGACGTAAGGATGGACATAAGACGTCAATAAAGATGTCACTAAGAACTGGTCGTTCTTACACTGCTTTACAGGAGTTCTTTGGACGAAATCAAAACAAAAGCAGCGGGGATTTCCCAGGTTGCTGGAGGCTTGGATTTGTTTAAGAACTCGGTGTGCTTTCTAGGGGGCTGGAGGAATAGGCTTGCTCAATGTGACAGCATGCGCTATGACTATATTGTGATAGGGTTTCTATGCCGTTGTAGGGATATTATTGATTTATAACCGGACACGGGCAAGGAATAGGAATATCGATTCAGGTACCTAGATAAACACACTACAAAATCACCCCCAATCAGCTGGACTAGTAGAATGCTACAACTGCACGTTAAAACTTAAACTGGCCAAAATTCAAGCGAGCTCTGGTCTTAAATGGCCTGACGCTCTGCCTTTAGCACTCCTATCAACCAGAATGACTGTGCATTCGCGAGTAGGACTTAGTCCGTACAAAATTGTGGTCGGCCGTCCGGCCAACATATGGGGAGTGCCAAGGCCGACAAAGTTCAGTGAAATCGAACACCCTGTTTTGCTTGACTATTTGTATGAATTGACGGCTAAATTGCGTGTTTTACACCAACAGGTTCACGATACTCTGCCTCAGGTCTCTGAAGCTCCAGGACACCCAATCAATCCTGGATCCTGGGTGCTGGTAAAGAATTTCCAGCGAACAAAGAACGACTAGCCCCGGTGGACGGCCCTCATCTCGTCCTTCTGTCAACGAGATCAGCTGTTCGAGTGGAAGGAAAGAAGCACTGGATCCACGGTGTACTCTGCAAGAGGGTACCTTTGCCTCCGCCGTACGACCGGTGGGTCCAGGAGGTTGTCGCCGACTCAGAGACTGAAACTGTGCCTCGTTTTTCACCTTTCAGTGATGCACGTATAAAAGGAACAATTTCTGAAAAAGAAAGTAATAATCTCTTGCAAGCAGCTGTGCCGCCGTCAATTCGATTGGACAATACAGAGCCTGAACTCCTTTTCCAAGACCAGACAATACCTGGAAAGAAAAGATATAATCTGAGGCCGAGAACTATGGACAAATAAAAACATTCCTTTTCTTTGCTATTTTTGAAAGTGCAGCTCTCTCATCTGAGAAACTTTTTTATTTTTGTTTTTCGAACCACCATCCGGGTTCCGCTGTAGGGTCGCGGTTGCCCAAAGTCTTTGGAGTGCAGCTGAAAATGTTAGGTCGACAGTTCTGGTTGGTCTAAGGGAGTTGCCCTGGACTGACAGAAGCATTCCTTAACATAGAACACCCTACCATCGCGAGCAGCATTTTAGAGAGGATGGAGTTTTTCGAGATGGAGAGACCTGCCAAACCAATGAACTTTAAAACCAGAATATGTAGAATGATGACCAAGAAAAGCTTTTTGATGCTATGCATTTTTAGGTTATTCAGTGTAATGATGTTTTTTATAGGATATGTTTTATTCTCTTTTCAAGTGACATTTGCACCAACTACATCACCCATACCTCCTCCTACTGTTTCCTCACATTCATTTCAACCCCTTCCTGAACATGAATCCGCTAGCAGAATAGAGTTTATTAATAACTCCTTCGTTCAGCTTTTGCACCAACACCAACTAGTAATGAACACGACTAACTGTTGGGTGTGTGGTCTGATGCCTCATTCCACCGATAAAGGTATCCCTTATCTGGTCCTGCCATTCAGCCATAATGGTTCTGTGTGGGCATACAGAACAATGTTCATCTACGCACATGAAGTCTACCCCCTACGTTCTGTAAAAGACAATCCTAAGAATAGTGCTCTAGTTAAGGGTATAGTAGACATGATTAAGGAAGATATTTCCTACGAAACTATCCCGAGAGATGAGACGCTAGTATATATAGGATGGAACGTAACCGGATATGAAGCTACTCTGAGTGAGAAACAGCAAGCTAAGAGATCTTCCCCGATTTGGATTGTACCCCAT
Organism: Lissotriton helveticus; assembly: GCF_964261635.1. Lineage (NCBI taxonomy): Eukaryota > Metazoa > Chordata > Amphibia > Caudata > Salamandridae > Lissotriton > Lissotriton helveticus. The sequence continues at coordinate 1,344,348,448 of NC_136061.1, read as the reverse complement.
CAGGGCCACTTATGTCTGCAAGATAATGGCAAGAATCCCAGAGCTCAGCTAGGGAAGAGTATCTGTACTGAAACGTATGTGTTTGCGTCTCAGACTTCCCCTTCATTCTTAGCAGCTAAGGGTACCTATTTCATCTGCCATGATAGAGCCTATACATGGTTGCCCCCTGACTTTTCGGGCACATATTTCGTTTTGTTCCTGTTGCCTCCCACCTACACAGCTGCGGCAGATTACCATAAGACAAGGCTAGTTAGAGGTGTCTTCAGCAAAGAAGACACTGCAGGACAAGAATTTGGAGACTTCGTAAAGGGTTTTCTGCCGTTCTGGGGACCCATGGTTAACAGCAGGAACATAAGGCAATTGACAAGGGTGGTTGAATCCACCGTAGTTGAAACTGCCGGTGCCCTTAGTAACTTGACTGCTGAGCTCCAGTCGGATCGTCTTATGACCCTTCAGAACAGGGTCGCATTAGATGTCATACTTGCAGACCGAGGTGGGGTATGTAGATTGATCCAATTGAGTTGCTGTGTTTTCATTCCAGATAACGCTCCAACAGTGTGTACCAGGCCATCTCCAAACTGCATAAGATTTCCGAATCTATTCATGTGGAAAAAGGAGATTGGTCGTTGATGGGATGGTTCTGGGAACTGATATCCGCCTGGGGATGGAAAATTCTGATGGTCATTGGGATGATCTTAGCCATTCTTTTCCTGTTCTGTCTGTGCGTACAGTGTGCTCCTGCAATATGTGGCCTCTGTGCTACATCATGTGTAAGGAAACCTGTATCAAGGGACGAGCTAAGTAATAGGATGATGCTACAGCAACATCTCAATGACTTTATGAATATAGACCTGGACTCAGATTAGCATGAGTATAGGTTATTGCCTATGTAAGGGCAAAAGGAGGGTCTGTAGTACTTAAAATTCTGGACTCGTGTTATGAACATCATCGTATCATGACGATTTTGATATCAGAAGACCGAGAATGGCTAGTACACTATAACAAGCATTTGTCATATTCGAGTGATTTCACCTTCAAATCGTAGTTTTCGTTCTGAACCCTCGGGTTCCATTTTGTGTACGGCAGCCATTTTGTGAGTTGCCCTCACATAGGCCAATGATTAAGGCCAAACACGAGTCTGAAGGACACGTACACCTTTCCTGACTTCTCTGCGACCTGGGCAAGCTGACTCCACTGCCCAAGGCTAAACCTGTTCGGTCAGTTCCCCTCCCAGTGGCCGAACGAGATAGCATCAAGGCACAACATACCTTAAACCTTTTCATCGCACACAAACCTTGCCTAATCTTACACCCACCTGTCCCTACTTTCTACTTTATGACTTGTTTTACGATGAGGAGTTGCCCGTTTTTATTGGGGATCCGTCGATATCTGATGAAAATACTGGACCTTGCCGGATAATTTATTGTGGGCTGAACAAACTGAAATATGGGAATGTCATCATGACTCTGCTTTTGCTTTGTAGTGAAAACATGTGAATGGTCAACTGAAATGTAAAGAATGTTTGCCTAAAGCATAATATTTTGTATAAAAAGAGAAGGCTGGCTTTGTAAGATTGAGCAGTCTCCTGAGAATATACACTGTGTTGTACTTCTAGGACGCCTGTTACTTGGTTGCAGCCAATAAACTCGATCTTTGACTTCACCTAGAAGACTCTGTGTTTCTGTAGTCTAAGCAGGAAGAACTCGAAGTCTTAGGGTGTACCCTGACACCGCTGGGTTCCGAAAAACCCAGTACTTCACGCACTCTACGCCAAAATAAACAAAAACCACACCAGCAAGCCACAGAACATCAATCAAAGCTAGAATCACCTTCAAGATGCTAACCCACGCTCACAAGGCCATCCACGACACCGGACCAGCATCGCTGAGCAGCGGACTCAAATTTCACACACCCCAAAGGACCCTACGAACAGCTCAGCTATCCTACGCCGTGGTCCTCTGCGCCAGAAAGACCAGATCGAGAGGCCGCTCCACCTCCTTCCTCGTGCCAGAGCCTGGAACAACCATCTGTTCCATCTCAGACAACACCGCTCCCCATCTTCGCAAGAAACCTCCGTACCTGGCTCTTCGACAGATCCCCATCCATGATGAACCGGAACCTCTTACCCCCTCAGCACCTTGAGACCCTTACAGGTGAGTAGTCGCGCTTAACAAACACCTGATTGATTGAGGGGAGAAGGCATGAGACCGAATCCCACAACACATGAAAAAAAACAAGTCGTATTAGGGGACAGTAAAGCAGATAAGATAGATCGACCAAAAGCATCCAGACCATTAGACTATATGTCAGGAGGGACGTTAGGAACACCACCGATGTTGGGGGAGGCTGTAGCAGCCTGATCCACAAAGCTGTGTGGAGTAGACTTAAGGGAAAGGGAAAGTGTGCAGGAGCAGGATGGTGCCGAAGAGCTATAGACCGATCTATGGAGGCCTTAAAATGGGTTTAGCCCAACTCTTCAACAGAATATTAAAGAGTGTTTCACTGAAGGGAAGTGCAGGCCCAGTTCTCAGCTGGCCCTGCTGAACACCCGAAGTAGGGGGGTCAATGGCCACTTCCAACACAAGGAAGCTGCAGCCCCAGAATTGCATCAACTTCAACTCTACGCAAAAGCTGGGCAAAAGCCGAGCTAGCCTCTGAAGCGAGGCGAGGATGAGAAAACAGGTAAGGGAAAGGGGATTAATCTAAGCCACAAGAATCACCAAATTGAGAAACCCAATGAAACTCTGGCGGTGGCTCAGTCACGTGATCAACCACTTCACCAAAATACAGGTGCATAAAAGAGAAAATAGCAGGAAGCTCCTCCGAAAGCAAAGGAAGGTGGCCCGAAGAGGACTGTTCCACTGAAACTGTTCCTGACGTTGATTGGCATTGAAAAAGGGACGCGTCTGGGAGGCAGAACACATAGGGGTGATCTAGTTCTAACACAGGCGTCACAAGTGGGAACCTCGAAGGGTTGTGCACCGGAGCCGAGAAGGAATCGATCACAGATTCGGAAGGCCTGCTAATACCAAGGGAGGTTCTGCCTGTGTGAAGTCAGTCGATGCCTCCCCGACCTTCTTGGGGCCAAGAAGCGCACCAGAGGGAGGCAGTGAGGCAAACATAGCATAGAGAGGGATATAGTATTGCCTCAGCCTCAGCACCGGGAAACACCGGAAGGCGCAGCCCAGATTTTTACACCAACTCCGAAATCGGAGGAATAGGAGGGGAGTCACGTACACGGTAAAAGCCCGCAGGGCTGACCACTTACAGCCTGAACTTACGAGGCCACAGCGAGGACGAACGACTTCTGGAGCTGGCCCTCAAGCGGTTCTTGGAGGAAGAGGAGGATCGTGACCGACAAGGGGCTGTCGACGGCAGTGCTGCTTTCTCATGTGGCACTCCTGCAAAGCGGATGACCAAAGCTGAAGACAGGAGTCGCAATGTTTTGAGTCAGGGTGCGCGCCAAGACACCATATACAAATAGGATGAGGGTGCAGGGTCCATATCGTAGACCTCTAAGATATCTAGAAAAAAGATACCAGTTGGTCGTGGTACAGCTTTCCGGATCAGTGTGGAAGCATGGAAAGGAAGAAACTGACATCTGTACATCAGGAGAGGGTTTATATGGACTCTGACAAAGTCTCATCTGGTGGACGACGTCGTTAGGGAGTCACTCGCCGGCCTCTACCGAAGCACAGAGGTACTGCTGTAGAAACATTTTGGGATCCAGTCTGGCGCCTTGGGACAGTTCTAAGGTAAGGAATCTGCAGATAGACGTCTCTTATCCGATTGGGATTTATGTGCGGTATCAATTAGAAGCGCATTTGGAAAAATTGTTCCCATGGCCCTTTAGGACTACACACCAATGCCACAATGTCAGGCTGACAGTTTAGCTCCAACCGCTTGGAAACTGTCTGAAGAAGGGCACAGGCATTATCAAGCTACTTTCTTCGGGTCAAATTGTAGCAAAATCAAATAAAAACTGTAATTAATTTAATTTGTAATCATAAAAGCCATTATAATAAATACAATATGGAAATCATCAAACCTACAGCCAAGCAACTATCATCCCCGTTCAGCAGCTGTAAAAAAATAAAGGCTATTTACGTTGCTTAAAATTATAGGGTTTCAGCACGGGTAGTACAAAAAGCTCGGAATAAATACCATAACATTTACAAAAGAAACCAAAGTACAGTAGTGTCTTATATGAATGCCCATTACAAGGACAAATACAGATACTATTGCAATCATATTTTAACAAAGGAAAGCATTGTAGCAGATTAACAAACCTTATTCTCTTGCATACCTCTGCATTTAGAAAAAAAATTCTGAGTGGTAAGTTCTATGTAGTAGGGGCTGGTTTTGGCATGCTTTGGAATCTCTTCTCTTGAACAGGCCCACATAGTTAAAAGATTCATAATTTATTTGTAAAGTACAAAATTACACATTGCGAATGTCCCATTTAGCATTACTATTACTAAGAATGTTCCTAAGGTTTTTAGGCCAGATGTATGAAGCTCATTTGCTTTTGCAAATGGTGCAAATCGCAGAGCTGTTTGCAAATGCAAAGTAGACTTTTGTTATGTATTGAAAGGCATTTACCTCGCAATTTAGGGATTCGTAATTTTAGCAAATCCCTAAAACTGCAAGTGCACAGGAATTTGCATTTAGCAAGTTCCTTTTAGGGAATTGCTATGTTGATGTATGAAACATTCGCAAATTGACAATCATCTAAAAATGCACATTTTCCACATGCAGTTTATCACCAACTCAAATAAGGTAGTATTTAGGTGCAACCTATACAAACATCCCAAGAATACATTTTCCACAATGGCCTCTCTCTATGTCATGGCCAGGAGCGGGCCTGGTTCTATATCGTGTGCCTGGCCCACCATTCCCAAGTGGACAGCCGTCCTGTTTTTTCTTGCAGTGCTTTATGTGGGTGGTGCCTGCCGTGGGCTTTTTCTGCCTAACTCCTTAAGGGATACGAAGCAATGACTGGCCATTGTTGCAGGTGTGAAACCCGCCATTTTCATACACAAATTAAGGGTCGAGGTATCCTGCAACACTACCACTATAGCTAAAAAGACAATCTTATGTGACGAGCTACATAAATGGCAAAACCAGTGATATTACAAACAAGCATTTCCAATGCAATAGGTCTCGCATTAATTAAGTTTGAGCTATTGGCATTGCTAAATATTGCAACACCAATTGCAACAAAAGTCTTTAAATTGTAGGCAAAAAAAATATGTATTTATTTTTGTAGCAATGGTGGCATGCTGCACTTTAGTTTAATATGTTTAAAAGTTAAGTGCTAACTGATTGTTTGGGGGCGTGGTAATGCACTCAATGTCATTGATTGTGTGTATCTTTTCTTAGGTAATTTAACATATGTCGTTGGTGCAAAGGTGGGTACCCTACTGAGCCTTCAGGGTATAGGAATAATAGATAGACATGTGTGTCCTATGAACATAAGACTCACACCATCCTTGCACTCCTTTTTAATTTCATGCAAGAATTACTCAATTTTTTCACCGTTTGTGAATTCTATTTTATTTTCATTTCCAAACTTGTTTTGTAGCGAGATTTTCAATCATTATATTCCATTATTTTTTTGATACAATTCTTTTTGCATTTCATTAAGTCCCAATGCATTTCAAGCTACACAGCTCTTCATCAGGGGATAACTTTTCTGAAAATATAACACGTCATATTAAGTAATGGGTCTCTTGCGTTATGCACAATTATAGCGTGAAAATAACATTTTATCATGATCATATAGAAAACAATGAACCACGCTCACCACAATTTAAGCCAGCTGAAATTTAGCATTTTGGAAATGGTGGCAATGACACCTGGGAGAGATAATAACAAGGCAAGGGTTATAAGGCACAAAATGCACGTGGTACATTATAATAGTAACGGGCACGTTTTTTCGTTTATTCAATTTTGCAGAGGTATATACTGAACAATGCTAATGTTGTACATCAGTTTTCAATATGATCATGATAAAATGTTATTTTCACGCTATAATTGTGCATAACGCAAGAGACCCATTACTTAATATGACGTGTTATATTTTCAGAAAAGTTATGCCCTGATGAAGAGCTGTGTAGCTTGAAATGCATTGGGACTTAATGAAATGCAAAAAGAATTGTATCAAAAAAATAATGGAATATAATGATTGAAAATCTCGCTACAAAACAAGTTTGGAAATGAAAATAAAATAGAATTCACAAACGGTGAAAAAATTGAGTAATTCTCGTATGAAATTAAAAAGGAGTGCAAGGATGGTGTGAGTCTTATGTTCATAGGACACACATGTCTATCTAAAAGTTAAGTGCGCCATACTGTGATTGCTACAATAGTTAATTGTGGAAGCGTTAACAATTGATGTGTGCACTGATGGCTGGTGGTGTGTGTGCCTGGTGGAAGTGTGCACTGCCGGCTGGTGGTGTGTGTGCCTGGTGGAAGCATGTACTGACGGCTGGCGGTGTGTACCTGGTGAAAGCGTGCACTGTGCCTGGTGAAATTGTGCACCGAAGGCTGGTGGTGTGTGTGTGTGCCTGGTGAAAGCGTGCAGACGGCTGGTGATGTGTGTGTGTGTCTGGCGAAAGCGTGCACTGATGTCTGGTGGTGTGTGCCTGGTGGAAGCGTGCACTGACGGCTGGTGGTTTGTGCCTGGTGGAAGCGTGCACTGACGGCTGGTGGGGTTTGTGCCTGGTGGAAGCGTGCACTGATGTCTGGTGGTGTTTGTGCCTGGTGAAAGCGTGCACTGACGACTGATGGTGTGTGTGTCTGGTGAAAGTGTGCACTGACGATGTGGGTGTGTGTGTGTGTGTGTGTGTGTGTGTGTGTGCGCGTTTATCACTGTGTATGCACTAGTCATGTCATTTCAAATTGTGCAGGATTTGGAGAATCTATTAATTTCAGTTAAACAATTGGGTACGTAATTTTTTTACCAAATGACGGTGACTAAAAAGTACATTTTGGGCGGGAAAATGAACTGTGGAATGCAGGGGCATAGTTGTCATTGCGGCAGCAGAAGCAGTGTTAGCTGCGTGTAAGAGGCTCACCACACCCTAATTACGGCTGTCTTTAAGTAACCAGCAAGGGCGGGGCCTCCTTTGACTTACTTCTATTAGGGCAAATGAAACCTTTGTAAGGCCACGAATATAGTGTACTTAGATGATGGACGATATTGCGCAACGTTAAAAAGTCCCCCCTGAGTTTCTTGCCACGAGCTCACTTGTCACTGGAGCACTTTCACGGGACAAAAGAAAACGCAAACTAGCTATACAATTGCCATTCAGTGGGTCATTCAGTCTGACTCAGGAATACATGCTTGCCCGGACTACATCCTTCGATGACTTTGCAATATCAAATTGTGCCTATTGCCATCAGCTGGCATTTTATTATAAACGCAGGATTTCCCTTATTGTCTTTTATGCACATTTATACCCCAAAGTAAAATAACTGAAGTTTGTGGCAAGAAAAAACACAGATCCCACAGACAATTCTAGTTTAAGGAGCTAAATTCTTTCTTTCAGTGAGATAAAAAAATTAAAGAAACAATCGTGCAGGGCTTACATTCCATTGGAATCCGTTCAAATTTACTTGCCCTCGAAAAGGCAGCTGACCGTATTCATAGACTTTATTGAGGGCCTTCTGTTCGTTTTAGCTAGCAAGGAGTGAAGAGGCACCGTTCCGATTCATTTCAGAGCTGTGTCCGGATTAGTATAGTGAGAGCACAGGGGTCAGCCCGCCCTTTTATCTCATTCAAACATGCTGCCAATTCAGCAAAGGTCTTCAGCCAGGCGCTGATCGCGTTCTAATCGTTGCGTCACCCCCCCTGGGGCGGGCAAAACGAGAATAATAATCCTCCAATCATCTTCTTCGGCGCGGATGATACTCCCTGACCACAGATGCCTGGCACGGGTAATGCTGAATTGGAATTCGTAGCATATTATTTATCTATTGCGATAAAGGACCCTGCCTTCAGCTGTTGTTGCTGCTGGCACGCGCCCTCTAGTGGCCCGGTGTGGGAGAAGAGCTCGCGCGCGGCTGACGTCAGTGGCGCGGCCGCCTGGGCTTCGAGGCTGCTGGAGTGCGAGACGGGCGCGTGGGAAAAGGGTTGCTGGCGGAGCAAGGAGTTGTGCGGGGGGCAAGCGGGCAGCCGAGAGGGAGCCGGAGCCTCATGAGGACGCGCGGGTGGAACTACGGGGTGCAGAGGCGCCTCCCGCTGCCGCCAGCAACCATGGCGCAGGCCCTAGCTGCAATCCTCGGGACTTTACTTGGACTTGTGGCTGCGGTGCGGGAAGGCGAGACCTACACAAGTAAGGAGAGCTGCGACCCCTGCGGATGGGACAGATCTGGGTGCTGGGGGACGGTGGGGTGGGAGAGCCCTTCTCAATCAGTGCTGTGCTGTGATAGCGGAAGGGAGCACTTCGGGGCATGTTGACGGGCCGTGGAGCCGACGACGGAGGGGGGAGGGAAAGTGAAAGTAACTGCAGGAGGTTTGCAAGGGAGACAGGAGATGGGCACAGCGCGTAACTGTACTTGGTGAACTTGCGCGTCCACATATCCGATCCAGCCTGCAGCCTGCGCGTGCCCATCTCCCTTGCTAGACCTTGAAAGCATAGTCGACGACTATAGGTCTCGCTGGCGACAGCGCTGCGTCGCCAGGTGCGAAACCTGAAAAGCCATCTTTAAAGAATTTAGCATTTTCAAGAAAAAAAAATCCATGCAATTAGAACATGTGCAATGTAGTAGTGCTTTGATCATCCTAAATCTTTAATTGGTAAATAAAATCACCAAAAGATACAAAGACAATAATATCAGATTCATAATTAATACGTGCAAACAGTATAGTTACTCATAAAACTGTGAACATTAAAACAGTTAATCAGGTCTCGTTCTCCTAGACACCCAGGCTGCTCGCAAAAAAGATAAAACTGTAGAATTCACATACTCAGTAGGAAGTATCTGAAGATGCATCAAAACAGGCCTAACTTGTTTCAGATTCAAAGACTTCTACAAGGGGATTAAAAAACGCCTCTTAAGCCGTCTGAAATAAGAACAGAACACTGTAAAATGCAGCATGACCTGCGGAGACAAATTGTCGCAGCCACAGGGTCCCCTTGCTTCAGGCCGTACCCACCCACATGGACAGCCCAAAAATTATGCAATTGATTGAACCTAAACCTGGCCAGTAAAAGCCTGTCATGCTGTGATCGAACCATGACAAGATAAGGCTCCATCCCCTTCACAGTTTTTAACATGTGACCTCAAACTGACAGCTTCTGAAGTTCTGAGCATTCTCCCTCCAGGCGAGTTAGTTCCAAAAACAAATTTTTTTTTGTCAAAGGTGTTTTTGTTGGCATTTTTAGAACAAAAAACATACGACAGTCCCGCACAACTTCCCACGCAGGGGGCAGATATGGAGTCAAAGCAGTACAAAGCTAACGACCCCAGAGCGGCACCGTGAGTCCTGGCCTAAGCAGTTCTTGAGCGAAGGGGAAGCAATGGTAGCTCAGCACAGGCCTTGCCCAATAGGATAAGTAACAGAGTTCATGCCCCGTGTAGGGGGGGGAACGTTGCTAAGCAATGAGTCAAAGGGACAAGGTCCATCTTACCCCCTACGGTAGCAATATCGCCGCTACATTTAAGTGACGGGAGGCCACAGGAACAAGAACCAGAAACCCCCCTCCCCCCCTACACCCTACCATCCCCTCCCTCCCCAGTGGTGGTAGCAAAGTCTCGCAGGCTAGGTCTGGCCTGGAAAAAGCAACAATCACAGCTGAAATAGGTGGAGAGCTCGCACACTGGGTGGACAAACTGGAGATGGAAGCCCTTTGGAAAGAAACTGAACCAGGGGACCCCATCGGAACTCGAAATTCTTAAAGTCATCTCGGAAGATGTCGGCCATTCTCTCCATACTCAACAGTCCCCACAACCTCGCATGCCAATGGGAAATCGCAGGTGCTTCCTTCTTCTTTCAAGCCGCAGCCAGGGTGATTTTGGCCACCCCCACACAAAGCCACAATATCTTCTTATCAGCCTTGGTTTGGTGTTCAAGATCCGGGTCCCGAAGGCCCAGCAAGATGTGGGCCATCGAGTCCGAAACCGGGTAACCCAACATTTCTTTAATGTGTGATAGAATCTCTTCCCAATATGGACGAATGATGGGGCAGCCCCACCCAATGTGACGAAAGTCCCCCAACAGACCACAACCCCTCCCACACCTATCTGAAGAGCCAGGGAAAATCTGCCGCAGCTTGGCTGGATATAGGTACCAGTCCATCATCGTTTTGAGATGTGCCTCTCGAAGTTCCACCGAATGGTTGTGCTTCGCTATATCGGACCACAGGTGGGACCACAATGCCTCAGAGATATCCCAGTCGAGCAGCCCCTCCCACAGGGACATGTAACGAGGTCTAGGGGATATGACTGTAGACAGGAGGAGACTATAGATAAAGGAAAGGACCCCCCCGCCTAGCAGAGGTCCTAGATAGGAAGGCCTCAAAGGGTGTCAGTGGCCTGGTGGCTGCGTCTCTCACCGGAGGGGACAACGCCCAATGAAGGAGCTGGGCATGGTGGTATCGCTCGATCTGTTGTACTCCATAGTCCCGCATACAGTTATCAAAAGAGAGGGGTGCAGAGCCGTGGAATAAGTGCGCGAGTGCTAGGCAACCCCCCTCCCTCCAGTTATCAAAGGGATCCTCAAGCGCCGCCGGCGGGAAGGCAGGGTTAAAATGTATAGGCGTAAAGAGAGAAGGGAATGTTGTCCACCGCTCATCACCTGAAATCGAATCCCAGACTTTCAGGGTAGTGCTAGTGGGGGTACTAATGTAGGCGTTCTTGGGTCTAGCGCCTTTGGGCGTCCACACTAAGTCCCAGATCGTCCTCCCAGCTACACTCCTGTCCATGTGTAACCAATGTTTTTCCGACGCAGGCTGGGTCCATTCCACCAATACTCGGAGTTGCGCCGCCTTATAGTATAAGTGCATGTCGGGTAGGCCTACCCTCCTTTCCTCCTAGGACGGCGTAGAGTGGCATAGGAGAACTGAGCCCGACCTCCCTGCCAGATGAAGCGAAGCATCAGTTTTAATGCGCCGAAAGAAATCCCCGTCAAGAGCAATGGGCAAAGCCTGAAAGAGGTACAGGAGCTTAGGGAGAAGAGACAATTTGATCGCGTGAATCCGCCCTAACCAGGATATGAACATCGGCTTCCACCGAGCCAAGGTTCTCTGAATTTCCGTAAGTAGTGGGGGGAAATTGGCAGAGTAGAGCTTCCCAATCGTCGGGGTCAGATGAATCCCCAGGTATTGTATAGAGGAGGAATACGTCCGCCGGAGGAAGAGTGAGGTTGAGGACAAAGGATTTCTCGTAATTGATCTTAAATCCTGCTACTCCTTCGAAGCGCGTTAAGGCCTCCTGAACGTGAGGGAAAGAGTGAGCGGGGTCCGAGAGGGAGAGCAGGACATCATCCGCGAATAAGGTGATCTTATGCGACTCTCCAGTGAAGGGAAGACCTCGAATATCCGGGTTCTCCCTCACCGCTAAAGCTAGCGGTTCTATGCTCAGAGCGAAAAGCAAGGGGGAGAGGGGGCAGCCCTGCCGAGTGCCCCAGGAGTGCGGAAAGAATGCCAACAGGTGCCCGTTGACTGTTACTCTAGATCGGGGAGAGCTAAAGTTGGCCCTAAGCATCGTTAAGAATTTGGCCGAGAAGCCGAATGCTGTTAAGGTCTGGAACAGGAATCCCCAGTCTACCTTGTCAAATGCCTTCTCGGCATCAAGGCCCACTAGAACAGCTGGGATCTTAAACTTATTGGCTTTCTCGAACAAATGCACTACTCTCCTGGTATTGTCATGGGTCTGGCGCCCCTTAATGAAACCGGACTGGTCCGGATGGATAAGTGCCGGCATTAAATCATTGAGCCTGCCAGCAAGGATGGACGAGTATAGTTTAGCATCCAGGTTAAGTAGGGCAATTGGCCTGTACGAGGAACACTTAGACGGGTCCTTCCCGGGCTTGGGAATGACTGAAATTATCGCCTCCGCCATGGTGTCCGAAGTCACACCCTCCTCCGCCATGCTGTTAAATAACTGTACGAGAAAGCCGCCGAGTTCAGAGGCGAAGGTTTTATAAAAAATTGCTGTAAACCCATCCGCTCCCGATTCCCTATGAGGTTTCAGGGCCCTGATGGCCGCTAGAACATCTGCTCTAGTGAAGGGAGCAGTGAGCAGGTTGTTCCATTCCGCCGACACCTGGGGCAGCGGGAGCGCCTTCAAGTACTCCCTCTGTGCTCTGACGTCCAGGGCATCTCCGGCGTATAGCGCCTAGTAGAAGTTGCCAAAGAGACCAGCCTTGGCGCCATCCTGGTGTGTTAGGGCCCCCGTTGCGTCCTGTATATATATATTCCTTCTCTCTCTTATTCCGGAGTTGTCGGGCCAGATGTTTCCCTACCTTATTCCCCTGCGAGTAAGAGAGGTGCCGTAGTTTCAGCAGCGTGTATTCCGCTCTGTTATTATAGTGGGCCTTGAGTTTGCCCCTGACCGCCGTTAGTTGCCGCGTGTATCGCCTGGAGGGGATCTTCTTGTGAGCTTGTTCAAGCTCAGAGAGCTCCTCCTCCAACTTCTCCCGTTCTTTCCCCCTCAGCTTGTTAAGGGCAGTGTTTAGCGCCAGACAGTTGCCGCGTATAGATGCCTTGAAGGCGTCCCATGTGTTAAAAATCGATGTGTCACCCGTATCATTAAGATCAAAGAATTCACTGATAGCCTTCCGTAACGCAACGCAGGAGGGTTTATCCCGGACCAGGGATGCCGGAAAATACCATTTGCGGTGGGTGGTATCGACTGCTTCCCAGTGGAGGCAGATAGCAAGCAGACTATGATCTGAGACGGACAGAGGAATGATCTTGGCCTCGCGGAGGTCCCCCCGAAGAGACTGGCTAAGGAAGAAATTGTCTAAGTGAGAGTAAGAGCGGTGGACATGGTAGAAAAAGGTATAGTCCCTGGATTGCGGGTAGAGAGAGCGCCACCCATCTACAAGGCCCATATCTACAATCATCTGCTGTGTCTCGTGGAAAACAGGCCGGTGTCGGATCTCTGGGGATGAGTACTGTCCACGTCCCTTTGCCAAACCAGGTTAAAATCCCCCATTACAATCAGTGGTCCCTCAACTAAGTCCAGAACTGTCCTCAATAGCCCCTGTATGAACCCATTCTGTCCCACAATGGGGGCGTATAAGACAAAAAACGTGCATAGCCTGCCACGCAGTACGCCCTTGACCATAAGCCAGCGGCCTTCCTTATCGCTATGGACTCCCATAGGTTGGAAATGCAAGGCCGAGAGGAACATGAGGGCCACTCCCCTGTGCTTTGTGGGGGCTGAGGACCTATAAATAAGGGGAAATTGCTTGTGCTTAAGTCGGGATTCTTCCGGTCTAGCCAAGTGGGTCTCTTGTAGGCCAACTACGTGAAACTGGTGATCCAGTATATATTTCCAGATCTTCTGGCGCTTTGGGGGGGGGGGGGGGGGGGGGGGGGGGAGTTCAGCCCTTTCACATTCCACATCCCCAAAGTAAGTGGCATCTTAGATGGGGGTGTCAGACCCTGCTCTATAAGAGGGTTCTCTTGGGGCTCCCAGCCCTTTGTACCCGAACCGTGAACCATCACACTCTCCCCCACCACACCAGTATGGGCACTCCAGGACAGCACAGTCACCTGAACAACTCTCGCCCCTTCGACCCCCTCACTTAATTTCTCCGAGTCTCCACACATGACATATCCCAGCTGTAAAGGAACGTTCGCAAACACACCCCAGCTACCACCACTGCCCCCCTCCCCCTCCCCCCCACCCCAACATTCCCCTCCTTCCCTCCCCCAACACCCAAAGAACTCAGGCCACAACCCCTTCTAAGGACTGATTCGGAGCCCCCCCAAAAACATTCCCCTTAGAGCCACCTGACAGCACCCCTCCCCCCTCTCCCCCCTCCTCCAAAAGAAGGAAAGAAAAAACAAGCAACAAACAACAGTTCGTAGAAAGAATTCCAAAGAAAGGGGTACATGGAGTCAACAAATGTTCCGCGCCAATACCCGACATGAAGCCGTAGAAGCCACCAAGATCATAAAACAGTCAGGAATTGACAGTTAGCGCCTTCCCTCCGGCACCAGCGATGAGCCCATCTGCAGCCTAGCGCCACTGACATACCGTAGGTGCCCGCCTGGGCGTCTGTCACCTGCGCCACCGAGGCTACTGCAGCATCCCTCTCCTGAAGGCTCGCGGATTTGTCAGGCCTAGCCACCGGGCCGGACCCACCGACTCGTTGCCATTCTCCGGAGATGCGCCGCCGTCTGGCTGGGGAGCTCCCACTTTCAGGGCCAGAGGGTGGCCGGGCCAAACCGACAATGTCATAAGCAGCGTCCAAAGATTGCACTTGCACCAATTTAGTCTTCCACTTGAAGATGAGCCGAAACGGGTGACCCCAGGAGTAGGGAACATTTTGCTCACGGAGAAAGGTCGTAATAGGCTTGAATTCTCTGCGTTTGGTCAAGGTGGAGGATGCAAGGTCCTGATAAAGCAAGGGACGGTGCTCACGGAACTGCAGAGGGGAGAAGTCGCGCGCCTTCCTCAGTATTTTCATCATGTATGCAGACCAATATGTCCGGTGGGGGGGCCTTGGAACCCCTCGGTAGTCCTACCCGATGGACGCGATCCATTTGGATGGGCGGCAAGTCCTCTTCCTGTAAAATGTGTCTAAAGAGCGCCTCCACGTATTCCCGCAGATCCGCACCCTCGCCTTTCCACGGTGACCGCTTGTATCCTGATATTATTCCGGCTGGACCGGTTTTCTAAGTATTCCGCGTGGGCTTGCAGGCCCAGGTTCTGCTCCAATAGGCAAATCACATCCTGTTGAAGCTGGTGGATACTCTCCGCTGTCTCCAAATCGTGCTCCTCCAGCGTCGCAACTCGTTCCCCCACACCATCCACGTCTCGCCGCACTTCTCTGAGATCAGACGCTAGCTGTGAGCGGAGCTCAGCAATGTCCTCTTTAATGGCCGAGAAAAGCTCAACCATAAAAGCCTTGGTCGCAGGGGCCTCCGCGTCGTCTTTCCGTGCGGTCGAGGCTGCCTCTGGTGATGAGTTCGCCATCGGAATCTTCGAGGGCCCCTCTTTTGTCCTTTCTGACCCTGGTCGTCGCCATGGGTAGATGCGGGCCTGTACCAACGAGTTCACGATAACTCAGGGGACACCCAAGGGTCTGTCCGCACCCTCCACCACCACAGGGAGCAACACTAGGCCCACATTCGGCCCGCCACAGGGACCCACGCTGTACACAAATATGCGTCACTGTGATGTCGCCTACTTCCGCGCTCCGGGAGGCGCTAGCTTAGCCACCGTTCGTTCCTCACTCTCAATGGCCACTGCTGAAGTCTGTGTCGGGCGCACGACCAAGCCAGGCCGCCGCTGATGAAGGTGTTCCAGTCTGCCCCCTGGGAAGTCTTCTCCTCACCAGTACCAGCCTCTGAGGTTCCAGCTGCCAGCCACATGTACTGGGCCGCGGTGCTTTCTTCTCCTCTGCCTACGCAGCTGATAGGCGCTGCGGGGGCATCCGCTCAGCAGGCTTGTGGCTCCAGACCGCTAAGGCTTCCCCAGGGCACCGCCTCTCCAAGCTCAGTCAGTTGTCGGCGCCGGGTGTGTCTATGCCCCCACGCCGCGTTGGGTCATCCAGGGGGGGCCCCCGTAAAGACCTGCTACGCCGCTGCTGCAGAAGGTCCCAGATGAGTGCCGGCCGCAACCCCCGTGAGCTTATGGTCGTGGCGGCAGACTCTCCCCTCACTCACTTGCCATCGCGGGGTACTGCAGGGGCCGTCACTTCGGCCCGTTCGATTTCGCGCCTGTAGTCTCGCGGCCTCCCCAGGGCCGGAAGGCCCTCAGGCTGCAGGGTCCGCCTCGCGAGGTCCGATCCCCGTCACAGCCGTGCTTCAATGGGGGAGCTCACGGCCTCCAGGTCTCCTGCCGCAACGTCCCCCGAGTGCCCGCCTCGCTTCTGCCGCTCCGTTACCCCGGCAGTTGCTCGCCGAGGCCCAGACCTCTGGTGGCCAGTCCGCCGCTGCAGGCCGCACATTACCGCTACACCCTCAGGCAGGCTGCGTCCACCGGCAAAGGGCTCCGTTCGCAGCTCGGCTGGCAGCACGACCCAGCGCCACAAGCAGAAGCACAGATGGGCCGCTGAAAGGGCTAAATACAAAGCTGAAATACGGCTGGCGCCGGAGGGACCTGAAAACGCGTCCTACTCCGCCGCCATCTTGGCCACGCCCCAAAAACAACATTTTAACATGCCCAGATCATACATGGAGAGCGAGGTAGGGTCAACAAAAATATTAGACCTACCTATAGAGGACAAGCTGCCTTAACATAGGCTATCCATGGTATACTATTTACCACTCCAGGGCCAAACAGTCTGCAAGGATCAACCAACTTTGCTACAATTCCGCTCTGCTACAAATTATAATCCAGCACAGTAGAGGATTTAGGAATATCAGGTCCAGAACTTGTGCAAATTCAAGCTCCGATCCAACTTGGCATACCCCCAGACCTCACTGCCATATCGAAGCGGTGAGATGCACTTGGCCTGATACATTATTAAGAGATCCCTACGTACCCTGGAGCCAAACCTGTGTGCAAAACTAAAAACCGCCCTCGTTTTTACAAACTCTGATCTTTTTGCCTCAACCATAGGTTTCCAGCAATTAAAATAAAATAAAACACCCAAGTAAGGGAATGCCTTAACTTTAATCAAGGTGAAATTCAATATCTTAAAAGTCTTGATGCTTGTTGATTAGGGGCTGTTGGAGAGGGCCCTTTTTGCAGGGTTATCCTCAAACTTTTTGTTTCTTCCTCCTATGTATTCCTGACCTGCTTTTGTTGGTTTTAGGACTCTGGGCACTTTATCACTGCTGATCAGTGTTAAAAGTGCATAAGCTCTCTGGGTAAATTGTGTTAAGGATTGGTGTTTCCATGACTAGAATATTTGATTTACTTGTCAGTCCCTAGTTAATCAAATGCTACTAGTGGGCCTGCAGCACTGATCATGCCACCCATGTGAGGAGCCCTGCAAAGGTAACTCAGACCTGCCACTGCAGAGTCTGCGCTCAGTTTGTAACTGCCATGTGGACTTGGCAAGTGCACCCACTTGCCAGGCCCTACCGTTCCCTTTTCTTACATGTAAGTCACCCCTAAGGTAGGACCAAGGTACCCCTGTGGGCAGGGTGAAGTGTATGTGAAAGGTACGTGTTGTACCTTGCCCTTTAATGTTTAATTCCTTTTGGGAATGTTCGGCATGTCAGCAGCGGAATGTGTAGACCTCAGATGAGGAGTGTCAGCTGTAGCGTCCGCTGCTGGTGTGGACTGTCTGGTGGGTGTGTAATAAAACTCATCTAAAAGTTACTTGAAGATTGCATCGTTTTATTAGTAGGACATGCCCTGATGTGTGTGGCATGTCCTGATAGTGAAATTCTGCCAATTTAGTTTTTCACTATTGAAAGACTATCTGGCCCATGGGAAAGCATGGGAGTTAATTAAAAAAAATCTTATAAATATAATTTCCCATTGGGACCAGATAGAAAAATAAAGTTTAGTATGCCTGAACTCAAAATCTAAAGATGCATCTTTTCGTAAAGGTGATTTGTACATTCTGTGTTTGAAAATACCTCTTTTAGAAAGTTGGCATTTTCTTTCTTAGCCATCCTGTGTCCCTATGCTAGGATGTGTATTGACTGTCTGGCTTTGGAGTGACAGGGGTTGGGGAGGTGCATTCTCTCGGACAGCCGCCAGGGGTTTGATGTGTGTCCTGCCTTTCCTGAATGAGTTAGGGCTGGGCTGAATAGACCGGGCTGCATTCAGAGTAGTGGGAGGTGTTTTCACTAGCACCTGAATAGACCTGGTCTGCATTTAGAGTGATCAGTGGAGATTTCCCTTGCACATGACTAGGCCCTGTCTGCCTCTGACAATGCTGTCTCCACCGCCTTCCAGGAAGCTGCACCAGAGAGGACAGAACTGGTTCTGGTTGGGGACAGACAGTCTCTGCCTGAGAGGACAAAGGATTTTGGGCTATAAAAAGTGGGTCCCAACCCCTAAACTTTATAACTCTTTTGGACCCAGAAAACTGCCAAGAAGAAGAGCTGGAGAAGCTATGAAGAGGAACTACCACTTTGCTGTGTGCTTTACTGTGTTGGCCTGCAGTGGCTGCTTCTGTCTTGGGCAGTGAAAGGACTGGACTGAACTTTCTGCAACTTCTTTCTTTGAGCATCTCCAAGGGCTTGAGGTAGAACTTGCCCACTGTTCAAGCAGTCTCAGGAGCAGCAAAGACTTGAAGTTCTTCTGCCATCAGCACTGAGGACTGTTTGTTTTGTGCTGCAACAGAAGAAAAAGCAACCCAACGCCATCTACAACGCCGTTGCCGACTCCGTGTCCTGAAGGCACAACAGAGGGCACCGCCGCAACGCGAGCCTGGTCTCACCGACGACGCCATCTGACACTGCTACCGAGCCGCTGCTCGCACCACGACCTGTGGGCACCGCACTTCGCACAGCTTTGCGACGCCGCCTTGGTATCCCTGACGCCGCCGTTTCACGCCAAAATAGACGCCGCTGCTTACACCGTGGTTCGAGGGCACCTCTCATAATTTACACCACGCACCGTCCTAATCCCGCACCGCAGCCTTGGCCTACCGACGCCATCAACTCCAGTTCGTCAGCCGGCAACGAGCACCGCATCACTTGGCACTGCGACCCTGGTCTCATCGACGCTGCCATCTGACACCACCACTGAGCCGCTGCTCTCACCGCGACCTGAGGGCTTCACACACTGCTCCGCTGCACTTCACATCGCAGCACCCGATGCCTGCACAAGCCAGAGCTCCTGACTTCAATCACGAGTAGTTCGATCTGCAAAGTGTGTGACTTCAGGGCCCGACGACTCCTGCGCTGACCTCCAGAACAGATCTGCAGACGTCGTGCTATACCTTTAAAGGCTTCCAATACCTCCCTCACTCCAGCATCACTGTCAAGACAAAATGAACATACAATTCGAACATGAGCAACTTAGTAGTGGTTTGATGTATTTTCTTCCTGCTTTAATGAAATTTCTAACTGGCTGTACTGTATTATTGATAAGTTAAACAATAGTAGCTTGTATTTTTGTATGCAGTCGTAAACACACTATTGGCACTTCCAAGTGCTGTAACATTCACGGATATTACTATTATTCGCTTTGGAAGGATGAAAGGCTGTGTTAATGATTTTGTATAGCACGATTATGTGTTTAATTTCTGTGCCAGTGAGATAATTTTTCAGCTTTGTAGTCTGCACCCTTAATACACTTACTCGTCTGATTCTATGTCAGGAATGGAGGCGAGGATTACGCCTTCTCTCTTCGCTTTATTCAAATAGCTGCACATTAAAAGGTTAACAAAGACTACATTTCCCATTAACCCTAGGGAAAGGTAGTTAGGAAAAACACATGGTAACATCTAATCAATCCAGGGAAACAATGTCCAATCAGGGGCCTCCTAGCCCAACATAGCCCTCTTTCTTAGCTGCTACGCAGTCAGATAAGTACCCTTCAGTCATTGTTCCTTGTTTGGGTGTTTTTTTAACTGTCAATGTACTTAAATTGTATTTTATTGGTTTAGTGCGTGTTTCTGACACCGTTGGGAGGTGCGCACATCCCTCGTTTTTTTGTTTCTTCCTCAGGGAAATGTTATTTTTGTCTGCACGTTCGTGCTTAGCGTTGCATGGCGCGTTCACTCGTTCTTTGCTTTTGATGTAGCCGCTGGCCGGGTTTTCCGTTCCTACGCGGCTTTATTGCCGGTGTTGGGCTTCGCGCTGAGGACCTCCCACCACCAGGAGACGTGGGTGACAGCGGTGAACGTGGTGTGTTGCTTGACTGCTTTTTATCGCAGTTCAAGCACCACACTCGTATTCTAGAGGCTCTGGCCTGAGGGGGACGCCTACATTTGATTCCGTAGGCAGCTCGCGATTCGGTCCGACCACCTGTGTAGTTATTCACGCTCTGCTTCCTCCTTAGATTACAATGGAGGACAGAGTCTGTATTTACGTGATTGGGGTCTGTATCAGCTGAAGGCCTACTTGGGGGACTTTACCCAGGCATGGTCCCTGGATACAGGGGCAATTTGAGTAATTAGAACAATTTTATACTTTTCCACCAGAGTTCTCCAGTCCCCTGGGGCTAGCACCCCGTTAAACTGCGGTGAACCCGCACCCTTCTACCGGCTGCCACCTAGCCCTCACATACTTTGGCCCGATTGAGGGCCTGGTGGATTACCACTCATTTATTTTTGCTAATACTCCGTACTAACTGAACGTTATGGAGTACTACAAAAACTACCAAGAGGAGGAAGATCCTCTGGCTGAATTGACTTGTGGGGAAGCCTTCTATGAGGCGGTTGATACTTCAGTTTACAGGGCGGTTGATGAGGCCCTCACTCCTCAAGAGGAGAGGCTCTCCCGCCAGATCGTTTCGGCGTTTAAAAAGCTTGACACCCCATCTTACCGCACCCCCATTTTATTGCACCACCTTCAGCCCTGGAGCCAGTGGGCCCAGGCGACATTGACGCGCCACCACCTAAAGCCCCCCTGGGACTCGGGTGGATCTGGACGCATTTGCACGGCTCAAACAAGACATTTTGGACAGTCAGCCTGCCCTACCTGCAGGGACCTCCCCTGCTCCCCCGCTGGCCACAAATAGCACTGACCCGGCTGCGGCGGGAGATGCGGACTCGGATCCAGGCCCTTCTAGGCCGTGGCTTCTGCCCCGTCCTTCCGAAACTAGTCAGAACACGTCAGACATGCTTGACCCCAACGATATCGTCCACCCACGCTCCTCAGACTGGGCCTCAGCCGATAACGTCGCCGCTTATGTGGCAGGGCACATCCGTAGACCATTAGGAAAGGAGGCCCACAATTGTATACGTGCAGAATGCGCCCACCCATCTCTAGAAGGGAAAGTGGCCCTTACGCCCGAGATTGACCCCCCCATGGCCACGTTTCCTGCAGAAATGTATGCGGGATCCTAAAAAAGGGATCAACCGTTCATGGAGGGCCTGTCAGGATAAGCTCCTGGATGCCCTCGTCCCCATTACAAAAATCTCAACATGGCAGAGGAAGCCAAGGAGTCCGGCTCCATCATTTCTCCAGAGGGCCGTGATATTTTTGGCAAAGCAAATTGTGCCCTTCCCACCAAGCGCTGCCAATCCCTCCTTATTAAGATCAGCCCTAAACTGGGGGATTTGGCAAACTTGGAGGCGGGTGATGTGACTCTCAGGTTCCGGCCCGGGGTAGCGACAGATTAGAGCTTTGCCTCATGCCCTGAGCGGTTGCCAGGAGCGGTGAGTACCCTTCTGATTTGCACCTATGCCTTGGTGCCATCAAATATTGAGTACAGGTATATGGTGGTACCGTTCAATATAAGATTTATCTTTTTCACTATTCATGTGCAGTAGTTACATCTAGGTCCAGAAGAAAGCAGTGATTTAGAATGGCTGAAACATGTCGACCTCATTACTGGTGCGCTCACACATCTATTGAGGGCGCCTGTGCACTTTTTAAACCTTTGACACCATAGTATACTGATTAAATATAATTTTCCTCTGGTAATCAGTTTTAATTCACATATCACTGCACTACACAGTCACTACACTGCGTTATGCTTCATTGATCTTAGATCTTGTTTTGGATTCCACTTCACACATCTGTGAGCTCCTCCTTTATGACAGCAAGGATGTGCAGCTCCTTGGTTGTACTAGCATGCAGCCGAGAAGAGATCCCCAAATGATGAGCATATCACTCCAGTGACTGATGGGAATCTGTCCTCTTAAATGAGATTTTTTTTCCATTTGTGTTTATCTCTTGTTCTATGCACTTTTGTTTTGTTTGTTGGTCTAAACCTTAAAAAACGTCTTCATCCTAGACCCGCGGATTCTTTGTTGTCATAAATGGATAGGGTATTTATCCGCGCAGGTCTGTAAATATCCCTTTCTTCTATCTGGTAGTGTATTGGCGGGTGCCATTGCTCAAGGAGTTATTTTTGAAGGCTTTCGTAAAAGAGCTCGGAAAGTTTCTGAACAATTTCACCTCGTTGGACAAGGCTCAGTCCACGGTTAAAAAAGTATTCCCTCGTGTTTTTCAAGGGTCCGACCGAGGCAGGGGCCGCTCAGCCAGTCGTCAGCCCCACCAGAACATGCAAATAGGCTCAAGACAATTCCAGGGCAAGTCCCACTTTGGGAACTTTTACCAAACCAGAGGATGCTGCAGCAAGGGTAAAGGTTTCAGAGTAGGAGCGACCACCTCAAGCCCCAGTGAGTGTTTGTCCCAACGAAAAATATGGTGGGGTCGGCGGAGGGCAAATTTTTCCCAGGCATGGTTGCCCGTCACGCAAGACGCGTGGGTACTGCATACAGTCCAGGGGTTTCATATAGAATACGAGGGGACTCCTGTTCAACGGGCTACACAGTGCCCCATTTAGTTCTCGACCCCAGACGCTGCCCTGGTCGACGAGAAAGTCGCATCCCTCCTCAACAAGGGCGCCATATGCCTGTCCGCCCGCACCTCAGGGGGTTTGTTAGACTTGGTAACATTTGTGTGAGTCTCCCTTTCATTTTTCACCGATTGCCTCCTCTGTTTTTGGTATGTTTTGCTGGTTTAGATGCTTTGGGCCCTGTGCCACTGCTATTTAGTGCCACAGTGCAAGTGCTACCTATGGTAAATTGATGTACTGATTAGTGACACCATGATTGGCTTATTTGATTTACTTGTCAGACCCTACTACAGTGCACCATGTTTACCCAGGGCCTGTAAATCAAATGCTGCTGGTGGGCTTGCAGCACCAACTGTGTCACCCACAGAAGCAGCTTGTAAAGTGTGTCTCAGGCCTGCCATTGCAGAGCCTGAGTGCAGTCTGTGACTGCCATGTCGACTTGGAAAATGCATCCACTTGCCAGTCCCTAAACCTTCCCTTTTCTACATTTAGTCACCCCTAAGTTCCTGCCCTAAGGTAGGCCCTAGGGCAGGAAGCATTGTATGTAAAAGGTAGGTCATGCCCTGATGTGTATGGCATGTCCTATTAGTGAATTACAGCCATTCACTATAGCAAGGCTACCTGTCCCCATAGGCCAGATTGGGCAGTTTGATTATAACATCTTATAATCCTAACTAACCCAAGGAACATGGTAGAAATTCGAGTTTAGTATGCCAGAACTCAATGATAAAATACATCTTTTAGTGAAGTCGGTTTTAACATTCTGTGTTTGAAAATGCCACTTTAAGAAAGTAGGCATTTTCTTGCCTAACCATCCAGCCTGCCTCTACTAGCTTGTGTATTGTACGTCTGGTTTGTGAGTGACAGGGGCTGGAATGGCTCCAGGAGACAGTGAGTCAGTACAAGGCTGAATAGACCTATCTGCATGTAGAGTGGTGGGAGTAGTAGCACCTGGGCCTGAATAGGACTGACTGCCTTCCAGAATGCTGGTTCCACCTCCTGGGGTGTGTCTGATGACCCTGGCCCACCCTGCCAAAGAAAAGAAGGAGTCATGTAAACAAAGTGCTCCAGGACTTAACAGAACTGGTGTGGACTAGGTACAGGGGACCCTCTGGCTCGAGAGGAAAAAGGATTTTGCAGTACAAATATGGGGACCCAGACCCCAAGACTTTAGATCACTTCTGGAACAACAATACAAACCTTTGCCATGCAGAAGAACCAAGGAAGCTGCAGGAGTTTGGACTGCCACCATGCCACTGTGCTGTGTTACTGGGTTGGCCTGCAGTGGTTTCTTTATTGCCAAGGAAAGGAGAAGGACGTTTCAAAGAACTTTAATCATCTTGCAGAATATTTCTCCAAGGGCTTGAACTTGTGCTTGCCTCCTGCTGAAGTCTCAGGGACAAAAGACTTCACCACCAGCTCCCCTCTGAATTTCCTTGCTGGGAATTCTGTCTGCAGAAGCCTGCGTGTCGCTGTGAGCTGGAAGCGCGACTCAACGAGAAGAAGCGTGTCACAGTCGCAGCTCTTGCCGCTGCAATGGCGAAGAAGTGTGTCCCCACCGCGGAGGTCGCCGCCGCATCACCAGAGAAGTGTGCCTTCGTCGCAGCTGTTTACCGACGCATCACCGGAGTAGCTTGTCGCCACCCGAGGGTCGCCGTTGCATCACCGGAGTAGCGTGTCACAGGGCCTGCCGCGGCTCCAAAGTTACAGAGTTTGCCGCACGCCCACCGGGCGTGCACGCATCTTCTTCCCATCGTCGCATCGCATCAAGGGCGCTATCTTATCACATCACACCAGACTGTCGCATCGCATCGAGGTGCCATCTTGCCGCATCGTAACCGGAACGCAGTACGACAATCTACGCATCACCTCCTCTCCGGTGAGGAACAAGACGCATCCCCTACTCTGCGCAAGCACTGAGGAGCGAAGTATCGCCTCCCTCGAAGCATGGAACCGACGCACCTCCCTCCCTGCGAATCTTTTGTTTGTTTTGTGTTACGCATCCAGGTACTTTTGTGAGAAATGTGTCTCATTTATCATCAACTTGAACTAAGTTACTTCTACCAACTTTAAGTCTATTTTTAGTATAGTATTGTGGATTGTTGTCATTTGTGGTCTTGTAATAAGTATATACAGAATACTTATTTTTTATAAAACCTGTGTGGTGTCCATCTGTAGTGTTTTCACTGTATTACTGTGTGTGTTCACAAATGCTTAACACACTGCCTCTGAGATAAGCTTGTCTGCTCGTGCCAAGCTGCCAAGGGGGTGAGCAGGGGTTATCCAGGAGTGTAATCCCCTTTCCCTGACTTAGAAGCAAGGGTCCCTATTTGGTTAAAGGTGTATACCATTGCCAACTAGGAATCCCCAGTTCTAACAGGGTTCATAAGCAATATCTTCTTGGTCGACAAGACCGATGGCGGCAGCAGACCAGTTATCAACTTAAGCAAGTTCATCGAATGGCTGGTCTACTGCCATTTCAAGATGGAGGGGATACACCTTCTCCGGGATTTCCTACGTCCGCAAGATTGGATGGTTCGCTTAGACCTCAAGGACGTGTATCTGGTGATCCTGATTCACCCCCACACAGACGCTTCCTCAAGTTTTTCTGGCGCCAGCAAACTTACGAGTTCACAGGGCTGCCTTTCGGACTCTCCTCAGCTCCCTGGTGCTTCACCAAGGTGCTCAAACCTGTGGTGGAGTTACTGCGAGCCAGAGGTATCTGGATGATCGTGTATCTGGACCATCTCCTTCTGATGGGTTCTTGGCCCCATCAATTAACTGCCCAATCTTCGGATGGCTGTAGACCGGCTTTGGAGCCTAGGCTTTGTTTCTCTGTTACAGCCTGCTCAGTCCATTACCTTTTTGGTTTTCATCATAGACTCCACCGCGTCTACTCTCAGTCTGCCTGACAGGAAGGTGACCAAAATACGTCACAAACTGAGATGGGTCTTCTCCCGACAACAGGTAACCCTCCGGCAGCTGGCTCGGGTGGTAGGTCTCCTGTCGGTATCCATCCAGGACATTTTCCCTGGCCCGCTCCACTACCGGGCTCTTCAGCGCCTCAAGGCTTTTTTTCCCCCGCAAGGGTTATCCTTACTCCCACAAGGTTTCCCTGTCCTGCGAGGCCCGGGGGGAGATCCAGTGGTGGCTGGACCATATGGAGGCTTGGAACGGTGGCGCAATTTTCGGTTCCTCTCCAGATCTGGTAATCAAATCAGACACCAGCAAGCTAGGCTGGGGCGACAGGTGCAGGGACCTTTCTACAGGAGGGTTGTGGTCTCCCGCAGAACAGAAGTTGCATATCAATTGCCTGGAACTCCTGGCGGGGTCCTTTGCCGTCCGCTGCTGGACGATGGACTCTGTTCAGTCATGTGTCCTTCTCAAGATGGACAATATTTCAACGGTCTGATATGTCAACCATCTGGGAGGGCACGAGATCCAAGGCCCTCTCGGACCTAGCGGTGAGGTTTTGGCAGTATTGCCTAGATAGTCAGATTTCGGTCACGGCGGAGTATCTGCCAGGGCTGGACAACCAGGAGGTGGATTTCCAATCCCGCCACTTCAGAGATTCCAGCCTTTGGCTGCTCGACCAGAGCCTGTTTGCGAGGCTAAACAACCACTGGGGTCCATTCACAGTGGACCTGTTCGAGTCTAGACTGGATCACCAGACTCCTCTATTTTTCAGCTTGAGACTGGATCCCTTGGCGGTAGTCACAGATGCATTTCTCCAGATTTGGTGTGTGGAGCAGGGGTACGCATTTCCCCCCTTCGCGATGATCACAAGATCAACGGCCCAAGTCCCCATGCAGTCAGCGTACCCAGTCTTAGTAACGCCCCTATGGATGTCGCAAGTCTGGTTTCCAGTTCTTTTAGAACTTTCCTGGGATTTTCCAATCCTACTCCCCCCGCTTTCCGACTCTCCTCCTGAGTCCCAACGGAACTCCACCTTCTCTGGTGTTGGCAATCTCGTTGTGGCTAATGGCGTGGTGGATTTCCGGGGCCGATGGGAGGCCCCAGGACTATCACAGGAGGCTGAAACATTCATCTCTAAGGCTTGGGCTGACAGTACCGTCAAGAGGTATAGATCCGCGTGGGGCAGATGGTCCCGTTGGTGTTTGCGACGGGGTTTCGATCCCCTGGTCGCGGACGTGGTGCACGTGGTGAATATTTTGGCACAAATAGACTCCAGCGGCATGGCTTACAGGTCCATCAACACTTTCCGTTCTGCCATCTCGTCTGGTCATGTCCCAATTAATATATGCGAAAAACAAGGGCCCCCTGAATAGAAATACGATTCCTAGGACAGGGAATGAGCAAATGTGTGAAGAAATTCCTAGGCAATCACAAAACAGTACTAGTGCAAATAATCACAAAAGGAGGGGCTAATGCAAGGAGGGACGGACAACTAAGTGAATGCACATACATAAATGCGTTATTTATTCATAAAACAATATCTCATACATATAATTAAAAATACAATTAATGAATCACAATAACATAAAACTGGGAGTATAAAAAGTGATAATGAAATCACCAAACATTAAAGACAATAATTAATCATTCAAAACCAAAAACGTGGCACATATATAATTATCGACGCGCGTTTCGGCGTTCAAGACAACGCCTTCTTCAGGAGCCACACAATTTTCTGCAACATAACAAAAAAATATATAATTATAACACACTCTATTTCTTTATCTCTAAAAACAACGTTAGTGCATTCACAGTTAAATTAAAGAAGCAAGAAATTCTTATGTCCTCCACACCCTAGCAAATAGACTCTAAAGATACAACCAAGAAAATATAATTGAAAAAACACAGTCAATAATGCTGTATATATTGTTGAAAAAATTAATACATTCAACAATTAGAATAAGTCCAGTTATTATAGGTTGTAAATATCCTAGACCATCAGTATAAACAGATAATTCAGTAATACATTATAATTTAACACCACATTATAAACAAGCATCTATATCCAGTTCTCTTGGAGGATTCCTATGCATGTCAACTATACATTATACATATAAATAAACTTACTAAAACACAAGAATTCGATATATCTGACTTCAAGCCTTCATTTGATGTGGCCACGGTCTCTAGTGCATAATGTAGGGTTACCAAACGTTGGGTGGTGGTATATACCTCATTAGTCTGGGTACCTAGTTTATAAGAAATGAAGGGTATCAATGAGAAGTGGCATAAGCTTGATTTCCTATTTAGCCAAAATTAAACTAACAGGGCCAGACTTAGAATCTCACCTGTATCAGGACTTTATTTCGCACTTCTATGTTGGTAAGATCTGACTGCTTAAACAGCATGCAGCGTGACAGGTTGAGCTTGAATAATAATTTAATCTGCACCAGAAGGGGAGATGTAATAGAAACATTCAAAAGTCATACCAAACGATTCCCGAGCTTAATGTTTAGATCTCGCTCACAAAGAGAGCCATGTGATAAACTCTCCACTCACCAATAAAATAAGCAACAAAGTTGCAAAAACTTTGAAGAAACCAGCGAGCTCTTTTTTCAATAGCTTCAGCACGGTGCGTAATTCTCTACTGTGACTCTTGCCTCGAAGCAGGATATTGTCGAGCGAGTGAGTCTGTAGAGACGAAATATATAAACAAAGACGCCACCGGGGATTAGATAACGCGACCTGGTTAACGCGGCATGTAAAAGACGGTTTCAATTCGTAATAACCGGTGAAGATCGTGCTCTTATTAACCAGGGGTCGATGGAGATTAACACCTAGCGAAACTAAGTAGCAAAGCGCGACTTACCGACAGGGGGTAATTTAAAAGGTTCCTCAACCGTCGGGCGTCCAGCGTCCACTGCGGTGATGACTAACCCTCCCTGCACCGGACGAGGGTAAAAATAGCTTCCGGCATAGACCACGTGTCTGCCTGGCTAAGAACCTTAAAGGGGCATTGTCCGTCTATTTATGAATGCGGAAGCGGCAATTCCGACTATATGGAGTTAACTTTTTACACTCGACATGCGCTCTCCAGTCAAAAGGCCACATAAAACAGTTGCACTTGTGCACCCTGCATGTATAAAACACTAGTCATCGCCACATAGATAAAACAAATGGCTGAATAATACATTAAGCGTCATAGTGTCATAGATTTAGAACCGAATGAATTCAGTTTTGTCAAGGAGCAAATGGCTAAATAACAGTGTTAAGAGAAACAAACCTGGCCTAAAGGTAGTCTCAATAATACTTATATCAGACCCAAATGGTGATATTCATAATATTATTAATGATCTCTAGAGTCAATTTTGTAAAGAGAAAAAATTGACTGAATGACAGTATTAAAGAAGACAAACCTAGCTGGTGGACCAAAATGGTGATATTAATAATCTCTAAAAAATCGCGTTTTCCCAAAGGATTTCTGAATTTAATCCCTTAGAGAAAGTGTTAAAAACAAAAATCCAGTAAACTTCGCGTTTCTTGCGAATGGCACAGCCACCTTTGCCATCTGGAACTCTGATTTTTTCTAAAATGCGCCACTTAAACTCATCAGATTTGTGTTTATGTTCCAGATAATGTTTTACTAACGGTGCCACGACCTTACCGGTTTTAATGGCAGATCTATGTTCCGTTAGTCGGACTTGAACTGATCTTGAGGTCTCACCGACATAGCCCAGTCCACAAGGGCATAAAATAAAATATATGACGTTAGTTGTCTTACAGTTCCACATATCACAAGCAGTAGTCGCAAAGCCATTATGTACATAGTTTTCACCTCTTAAGATGTTAGTATAGGATTTACAAGAGGAACAAGGTACTGTTCCACGAACCGGTAAGTTATTTAGCAAGGACCGTTGTACAAGGCTGCCATTGTTTGCATTGCTGCTGATCCTAGAGTGAACAATAAGATCTTTAATATTTTTATTCCTCTTGTGAGCAAACAGTGGCTTAGCAAGAGTGTCCTTGGATGTGGGATTACAATTTAAGATGTGCCAATTACTATTGATGATCTGTTTGACACGGTCATTAAGGGTAGAGTGTTTAATCACACAGACCAGTTGGTCTGTCTTCTTCACTTCTTTATTCTCTAGTAAGGCATTACGATCATAAAACCTTGCTCGCTTGTAAGAACTTCTTACTAGTCTATGAGGATAGCCTCTCTCTCTAAAAACTGATGCCCCCATACTTACTCCTCGGGTTTGCCGATCGAGTAAGTCTCCAAATTCAAAGATATTCTCAGTGAGTACGATATACAAACAATCAATGAGAAATTTCTTTGAACAACTTATGTTGTATTTATCGATGAACCAGTCTGTTGCCATTATAGCCTCTTTAAGAGGGATATTACTATATAGGGACTCAATGTCCATGGTGACTAGAAAGTCTCTGTCATGTATGAAATCTAAATGTTCAATTTTTGAAATCATATGACCAGTGTCTTTTATGTACGATTTGATTTTGGGTATATGTGGTCTTAGAACAAGGTCAACATATTTAGAAAGTGGCTCTGTCGGTGTTCCTATCATAGACACTATAGGTCTATAGGGGGGATCAGAGACGTTCTTATGAACCTTAGGTAGCCCATAAATACAAGCTGTTTTCCCTTTGTTGTAATTAAGGAAATCATGCTCTTTAGGGCTGATGTCTCCATTACTAAGGGCCTCACTTGTAAGTAAACGAATTTTTTTGTTGATCATGTTGGAGGGGTTGAAAGCTATTTCATGGTAGGTAGTGTCATCATTCAACATAGACCTCATTTTCAGCTTGTAATCTTCGGAATCAATGACAACAATTCCACCTCCTTTATCACAAGCTTTAATGACAAGACTATTATTACTAGCCAACGATTTTAAAGCAAGTGATTCTTCTTTATTAAGATTGTAGATGGGTTTTGGAACATATTTTAAACTTCTGTCCAGTTTCTGGAGCACCACCAGCTCAAAGGCGGCAACTTCGGGGCCCACTTGCTCTAAGGATGGGCTAAAAGTGGAAGGCAATGATACTGTTTTGTTACTATCTGGGTTATCATTATTACATTCATTTATTTGGAAACACTTTTTAAGTCGGATTTTCCTGAAGAAGGAGATGATATCTTGATATAATTCAAAGACATTAACGTGTGCATGGGGCACAAACGACAATCCCTTTGAAAGTACCGATTCACTACAAGTATCCAAAGTTGTAGTTGAAAGGTTAAAAATAGGAATTATATTCCTTGCCCCCAGTATTGGCGACTTCGGGTCTCCCTGATAACATGGGGTTCCTGTTGATGTTGCTGATGTGGTTGGTAATTCTGGAAGTTGCCTCGGTTCTGACCTTGGAATCTCACTTTCGATCGACCCCTGCGAGGCCCTCTGTTGGATAAAAAAGGTCTCTGGGGTCGAGAGCCTGAGTAGGAATTAGGAGCTCCTTCTGATTCATAGTAGTGACCTGAATTCTCTCCCTCAGAGTCCGACGTATCCGAAAAATTATTGACTCTTTGGGGAGCATTTCTACTTTCATCTATATAATGATTTTGTTTGTAGAATTCCTTCCCTAAGTAGGGGTACGCAATCTCATCTGAATAGAATCTTTTATCCTTAGATAGTTTGTCTGCCTTTCGTTTATTAGGGTAATTATAAAATGATTCTAATTCTCTATTGAATTCTTCTATTTTTTTCATGGCTTCTTCCACCCCTTTAATTTCTTTAAGTTTATTCTCTAAGTCGTCAATTTCATTTTTAATTTCTGCTGCCAGTTCTTTTGCAGTTTCTACAATTAAGATCATTAAATCACGGGAGCACCTACTCGCAATCATGCTCCATTTTTCAAGAAACGGTCTGTGATGTACAAACAGGCCTGGCACGTTGCGAACACGCAGCCCCATTGCACGACAATGGGCGAACACCCAATAGTATGCAACGTGTTGGGTGGCATTCGGATTTCACTTCCACCAGAGCATCGCTATTCTGCCCTTTGGGATGTGAATCAGGTCCTCAATATCTTTTTGTCTTGGCAGCCAAATTGCTTTCTTTCCAGGAAGGAACTTTCTGCCAAGTTGGCCATGTTACTCTGTCTGATCTTTTGCAGACGCATCACCGATGTCAGGGCTCTGGACATAACCAGCAGGATGTTTACTCCCGATGGGGTGACTTTCACTCTTCTACGGCGGACGAAGTGTCATACGAGGGTAATTTTTTACCCGAAGTTGGGGGGCGCTAGAGGGCGCACGAGCAACATGGGGCAACATTGTGAGGCTCTTGCTGCCGGGAGTCTAATATCCTTTATTTATCCTCTTATTCTGGACCGAACATGCATTCAAGTGCACCTACCTGTGGATTATAAGTCTGCCCAGCTCCGATGCTAATTTGGGGCGCATCCGGCTCCGCGATTTGAAGCTACAAGCCTTAGAACTTTCCGCCGAGACCGACCCTGAACTTACACGGGTCACGGAGGACGGCTGGCTGTGGCAAGCGAGGCCGAGGATTGCCATGCGGAGAGTAGGCCGCACGGCTTCAGACTACTGCAGCGGAGGAGAGGCTTGCTGGTCATGCGCGGTAAGACTACTTTCGCCGCTGCTTATATTGACTGCGCCTGCCGAAGGGCTCGTGAGGTTGAGCACGACTGATCCTATATCTATATTTGTGCCGCCTATGCTGGGAGGGCTGCCCTGACTGATTGCCGAGCGCTGCCTCGCACTAATTGAGGAACCGCTGCTGGAGCGTTGCTGAGCGCCGACTGCGGTGGAATCTGCTGACACGTCCCGCCTTTGGCGCTCCTTCGCTACTGACTGCCATAAAGTGCCACGGGCGCGCTACAAGACCTGCGCCTGAATGGAGGCTATCTCGAATACGAAGGCCAGCACTACAACATAAGCTTCGGTCCTTGACATGATGCAAATCTTGTAGGAAATGAGGCAGGGATTCGTCACTGTGGTTGACAAGGTGGACCGCATGTCCTCGAGGCTAGATGCAATGGTGCACACAGTAGATAAACATGAGGAGCAGATTACAGAGGCCGAACGGCGTATTTCCGATACTGAAGACACCACCGCGGGTCATACGGCCCAGTTGGTTCGAATGGAGAACTTGCTACGTGTTATTGCCTCCAAGAACGAAGATTTGGAAGCCCGCAGTAGGCGCAATAACATCCGCGTCACGGGTGTGCCGGAATCCACTAACACCGGGTTGCACTTTTTAATATCCATCCCTGTGAGGGGGACTGTTACAACGATGGACATGGAGGGTCACCTGTGGAGGGGATCCCCCATTTTGAGCATAGTAAGGAGGGTGATGCCCTCGAGAGCCTCCTCTCCAACTTAAACTTATTTGAACCAGGTTTAGGCAAAGATGAGGTCAGAGCACCTACATTTATTGGTAGGGGCGCAAACACCATTATTGACTATATTTTTGTATCTCCTGGGGTGTTAGCCAAAACGTTGGAGTATAGGGTAGTGACCGCAATTTTCAGTGACCACAACCCGGTTCTGTTGGCAGTGGACCTTGAGAGTTTTATGTATGGGAGGAACCTAGGAGTCGAGGCACCAAGGCATCTGCTAACTAGGGATCAGGGTAGGCGGGTTAAGTGGGAGAAGGTCATTCCAGAAGCCTTTTTTAAGAAACTTGCACAGGAAACCGAGGCTAACATGGCCGTTTGCTTAGACGCTACTTCATCAGGGGTTGACGTTGTGGCTGCTTATGTTGAGATTTGCTCACAGATTTCTAAGAATCTGGAGTCTAGTAATGGCTCACACTGTGGGAGGGTGCATAAATGGTTCGATAAAAAGTGTTCACTCACCCAAGGTGCCTTACTTAAAGCACTAAAACACAGACCCAGGAATAAAGTATTAGTGGCGAACCTCCGCAAGGAATATAAATTGGCACTTGCAACACACAAGCACCAAATTAAGGAAGAGGCCTAGGATAATCTGCAATCCGCAGATGTGTTGAGGGACAGCAAGAAATTCTGGGCCATTATTAATCACTCGTTTTTCACAGAGGATGGGAAATCAGACATGGACTGTGTAATTGCTGATGAGAGCTATCTCGAGCACTTTAAAAATATCTATGACACAGAGTTTGGGGTCCTAACTCCCCCTGACACTATTGCGCTCCGAAACACTATGCCCATTAAGTTTAATACCTCTGAGGTGGAAAAGGCGATAAAAGATACAAGTAAACATAAGGCCCCGGGCCCTGACGGGGTCCCCGCAGACCTGTATATCCTGTACCCACAATTTTGGTCCAAAATGTTAACTAATGTTTTTAATGCAATACCCACCGCAGGTTTTCCATCTTCCTGGTCATCCTCCATTATTGTTCCAATTTTTAAGAAGGGGAATAGAGGGGACCCCGCTTGCTATAGGCCGATCTCCCTGTTGGACTCTGCCGTTAAGATCTTAGGCAGAGTCATTTTACAGAGACTGGGGGATTGGCTTGAGGGGAGTGGGGTTCTCTCTAATCTTCAGTATGGTTTTAGAGCTCACAGGGGGACCATGGATCAATGCTTAAATCTGCACTTTATTGTTAGTAAATACACAGTGGTGAAGGAGGGGCTTTTATATTTGGGTTTCATGGACCTATCTTCTGCATTTGATTTAGTCAATCGTTCAAAATTATGGTTTATTTTGCGGGATATGGGTCTAGACGCCACCTTGGTTAATTTCTTAGGTGATCATCAGAACTAGTCGGCATCTGTTAGGGTAACAAGAGATGGCAGGTGTACTGAGCAATTCAGATCAGGAAGAGGGGTCAGACAAGATTGCATTCTGGCCCCTCTTCTATTTACGATCTATATCAACTCCTTGGGCAAATCCCTGGACCTGGCCACCCTGGACGTTCCGCGTATGGGTGAGTCGGGCATTCCGGTCCTCCTGTACGCGGACGATGCCGTCCTACTTGCACGTACAGGCATGGGGCTGCAGAGACTGTTAGATCACTTTGGTACTTTTATGGAAGCCCTGGACCTAAAAATCAATACCTCAAAATCCCACGTAATGGTGACCGGATTACGCAGAAAAAACACAAAGGTTAAAACCTTTACATGTAACGGTACAGCAATTTCAAGGGTGCCCTTTTTTTGCTACTTGGGAGTTGTATTTGATGAAAGGGGGAACTGGGGTCCCCAGTTGAAGCTCAAGAGCAATGTGGATGCGAGATCTACCACAGCTCTTTTGAACATGGAGGCTATGATCCGTATCTATAAATCAAAGTGTATGGCAATTGCCTCATCCGGGTCTGATATCTGGGGCTATGTGCCATCACCTGGGATCCAAATCATAGAAAATAAGTTTATCAGATCCCTCTTGTCACTCCCACAATCATCCCCCACATTTTCAATTCACTGTGAAGTGGGCTTGGGGTATATTTCTGACCACCTGAAAATGGCCCCTTTGCTACGATGGGTTAAAACCTGGCTGAACGAGGAGATTACGTTAAACCACCTGATACTCAAGGACTGTGTGGCCCTGGACAGAGCGGACAGAATACCCTGGCTTTCGTATGTTAGAGCGGCATGCGATAGGCTAGGGCGTCCGGAAATGTATCTATCTCCACAGGGCCTTAGGAATGAGGATGTAGGGTGAATTAAGCGTAACTTCCTCAACTTGTTGGAGTTAGAAAGGGAGGAGGATGAACTTAGGAAACCCACAGTGAGATCAAGTTATGGTCTGGCAATCTCCCCAGTTATGGAACCGTACCTGAAGTATGTGACTAAGCCCTACCATCGCTTCCTTCTGTTTAGATTTAGGTTTAACCTCATTCACCTTACGCTGGGCACTTATCCGAAGTGGGGGACCCCAGAAGATACCCCACCATGTACCTGTGACAGTTTTTCCACACAGGACACGCTCCATTTAGTGATGTTCTGTGAGCATTACTCGGTGGTCCGCAAAAACATTTTAAACCCAATCCTGAAGGAATTAAAATTTGTCCAGGTGAGGCCTGCCCTCCTGCACTTACAAATGCTTGATTCTGTCCAGGTCACCTACAGTGTAGCCAGCTTTCTGGTAGCGGCAGCGCGCCTAAACAAAACGAGACTCCCCCAGCTGAATTCATTCGTAGGGTGAAATTGCCCAAAAACCAAATTATTTATCTAATAATGTACTGAGGATTGTTTGAAATTGTGGTGGGTCTATGGTTTTATGATATTGATTTAATTTTCTCTTTGTATCAAAGATTTTAATTGTTTTACTTTGTCAACATTGAACTGCAATCATGTGCATAATTTTACAATTTTAACATGTGTAATAATGAACTTTGCATTGCTTTTATGGTTTTTATTAACCGAAATAAAGATATTTGACTGACACTAACACCGGGCGCATGGAGGACTATATTGAAAAGTTGCTCCTGACGTCTATTGGCACTGAGGCTTTTTCCACGAAATTGATTGTAGACTTGCGCACCGATCCCTGGGGCCTCGACCAAAACCTGGAGCACCTCCCAGGCCCATCATCGCAAGACTGTTGAATTATCGTGACCGCGATGTGGCACTGCGCGCAGCGCGCACCAAGCAAAACCTGGTGTACGATGGAGTGTCCTTCTCGATCTTCCCAGACTTCATTCCAATGGTTCAGGAGGAAAGGCGTAAATTCATAGACGTGAAAAATAAGTTGCGCGCAGCACAAATTGACTATGCGTTATTATATCCGGCACGACTGCGTGTGACGCACCAAGGAAAGCAAAGATTCTTTACCAACCCACAGCAGGTCGAGGACTACTTGCGCTCGCTTAAGAGGCCACATAGAGGAGGGAATGGACGGGGCGAGGTGCAACGAGATGCTGACCGCAACGACGACAAAGAGGACTGATCTCAGGGATTGGCTGGGTGCCAGCCTATGCAAGCTGCACATGGACTAACTAAAGACTACGGCGATATGCTGGGGCTGGGACTACACGCTATCTGCAACAACGGGTGGAATGCTGTTCATCCAGTGGTAACGTACTCCGGGCCCCACTGCCCTCCCTCCTAAAAGCCTACCGAACGCACAGGTCCTTGGGCTTGGGGAGAGGGCGGTGTTGGTGTTGCTCTCTAGACTGTTCCCCCTGCGGGTGATCCCTGATTTTGTTCTGTATTGTTTGGGGAAATGTTTTTGGTATTGTTTTGGGATATGATTGCTTAACTGTTTGGGAGTAAGGGAAGAGGGTGGGTAAAGTATGCTGGAAGTTGGGGATGCTTCAGTGGGAGGGGGGTGGACTTGAGGGGAATGCGTTGGATGATGACTGCACGACATGGATGGCTGCTAAGATGATTAGGGAAGGAATGTGGGCTAGATTGGGTGGGGGGATGCGGGTTGTTTTTATGGTGCATTTGATACATACACACTTGAGTACTGACTATTTCTGCAGCAAATGTGTTTCATGGGGCACATCGGCACATATGTCCCACTCTTAGAAAATAATGCGTGGCATGCTACGGTCAGGTGTCTCACATGGGTGGGTCGGACAAGAATGCACCTTCCTTATTGCGATACATGTGATCCATGGCAGACACTGAATTGAACATCACCACATGGAATGTGGGGGGTTGGGGAATCCAGGAAGCGGCGACAGGTGTTATCGTACTTAGACCGTCACACTATACACATTGCCTTTCTGCAGGAAACGCATTTTAAGCCCAACACTAGCCACACCTTTGCAAGCAGATGGGCAGCTCATACAGTTTTCTCCTCATACTCTACTTATGCTAGAGGTACGGCAATCCTTATTAAAAAAGGGCGCGCCATTTACTTTGGTGGGCAGCAAACAAGATGTTCAGGGACGGTACTGTATCCTATGGAGTAGGCTGGGGTACATGGCGGTTACTATGATATGCAGCTATGGACCCAATACTGATGATCCTGCCTATTTTACTGAGCTATGGGCCAATATTATGAGCACAGGTCCGGATCGCATAATCTGGGGCGGTGATTTTAACGTCACGTACGACCCAGCCATTGATCGGTAGCACCCGGCCCCCCACCATTACACCAAAGCAAGGTCTGAACTACACACCCTGATCGAGGAATATCACCTAATTGATACATGGAGACACCTTCACGCTACTGCGCGAGAAGGCACTCACTTCACGGCACAGGCTAGGTCCTGGGCGAGACTAGATTACATCTTCATCTCCCCACATCTCTGCCCTACGCCGATTCGAGCGCAGCACTTAGCCAGGACTTATTCTGATCATTCGCCTGTGAAAATAACGTTAAGGGCTGAGGACCTGGGTCCGCCGAGGTCAGCCTGGCGATTACAGCCTACAATGCTCCTTGACACTATTTCAGGAGGAGCTACGAGGGGAGGTTTTAGACTTCTTCGAACGTAATAAGGACTCAGTGAGAAATGTAGAAACCATTTGGGATGCCTTTAAGGTGACACTGAGGGGAATCTGCATAGCAAAGGGATCGGGGGACCTTAAGAGTATATTATCCACATTAGCAAGTTGGAAATTGAGCTCAAAACGCTTGAAGGTTCACTGGCGGACTGCCCAGACGGAGTCACACTATCGCAAATCAGGGAGAAACTTACAGCATACACAGACGAGCCTAAAAGAGAGTCCAAATTCAGAGGCCGACACTGGACGGCTCGTAGGTATGGTGAGGGCGAACGACCAGGGAAGGCGCTTGCTGCGACAATCAGGTTGGCACGACAGCCAACTACCATACTGGAGATTGATGGACCGGATGGGCTGGTATACAGGGACACAACACAGATACTAAATGCTTTTGTGGCGCACTATACCACATTGTACACCACCACGAGGACGGGTAAGCTTCACTTACATGATTATTTGCAGGATATAACCCTGGGATGGCTGAGCGACACACAAAGGACCTTACTAAGTACCCCATTTGAAATAGACGAAGTACGGGATGCTATCATGCATAAGCAATCAGGCAAGGCTACTGGCCTAGACGGGATCCCGATAGAGTTTTATAAAACGTATATTGATTTAATGGCCCCGGTACTGCGTGAGGTCTATGAGGATGCCCTGGAGGTCGGACATCTCCCGCCTTCCAGGCGCATAGCTCTAATTACATCATTGCTTAAACCTGGAAAACCAGCGGTTAGTTGCGATTCCTATAGGCCCCTGTCGCTACTGAATTGCGACGTGAAGATACTTGATAAACTCATAGCTACTCGCATCAATCTCATCCTGCCTAATCTGATTTTACCTGACCAATCGGGCTTTGTCCCGGGCAGGGCGACCTCGCACAACTTAAGTACCTTTTTTACAATCATGAATAATGTCCATGAAGACGTGCCTATGGCGGCCATCTTTTTGGACGCCACTAAAGCCTTCGATTCTCTAGAATGGGACTATGTGTTCCAAGTATTGGAACGAATGGGCTTCCCGAATATATTTATATCCTGGATCAGACTACTATATGAGACGCCTGTGGCCAAAGTGACCATTAATGGCAGGTTGTCACGAGAATTCCCCATCACGAGAGGCACGAGAAAGGGATGCCCCCTGTCTCCCCTGCTATTTGCCATTGCTACTGAGCCCTTAGCAGTGAGACTGCGGCAACACCATAATGATAAGGCGTTACGATGTAATCAGCGTCAGATTTTGATATCAATGTACGCAGACGATATCACTCTGTACATTCGAGATCCCAGTCATAATCTGAACCCCATCCTCAGTAAGTTTATTCGCTTTGGCGAACTCTCTGGCATCCAGAAAAATTGGGGAAAATCATGCTTGTTCCCCCTCACTGCGTCTACGGCGAAATTTAATTTGGACTACCCCATTGCCTGGTGCGAGGAGGACTTCAGATACCTGGGAATCCGAGTGGCAAGAGACAGAGAGGAGTTAATGCGGATTAACTATGGTACAACTATATCCCGTATCACTGACAACATCACAAGATGGATCACCCTTCCTCTGTCCATGGCGGTAAGAGTATCTCTCATAAAAATGGTCGTGCTGCCACAATTACTTTATCTATTCCTGAATGTCCCGTACTATCCCGGAAGATATTTCTTCCGCCAGCTCCGGTCGGAGCTTATTCGTTTGGTATGGGGTGGCAAAACAGACCGACTGCGATGGGATGTCCTCATTAGACCGTACAACCGGGCGGCTTCGGTATTCCCGATTTTGAATTATATTACTATTCTGCTCAGGCACACTATGCTTATTTTTGGATATACCAACCTCGTTACATGCCCCAGATTGCGGCGGAAGACTGGCTTGCCCATCCAATCCCAATAGAAGGGGCATTATATACCCCCTTACAGGGTAGAGATCGGACACCGTCCACGGTAATGAGCACTGCGAATGCATGGGCTCGACTGGGGGATGTGCTGAACGCCCCGATGTTGTACTCACCACTTCTGCCACTTATCTATCATCCAGACATGCCCCTGTTACAGGAGGCAGTTTTCCATAAATTGGCTCAGCGTTTGCAGATTGCAACATGGGGAGACCTGTATGATTGCTGAATCTTTCGCACACTGGATAATCTGGGATCTGATGGCCCCCTGTCTACTCTTGACACTTTCCTCTATATTAGGCTGCGCCAGGGACTGAAAGCAAGTACGCCTGACTTTCCTAATGAGCCTCCGGCCTTTGCAGCGCATACTACAGGACGAAACACCTAAGAAACTGGTATCCACAATCTATAGAACTGTACATACATTAAGAGACGCACCACCGCTCGCAGCCAAGACAAACTGGGATCGGGAATTAGGCATGGTCATTACGGACAAACAATGGGAATTCTGTTAACAACAAACTGAACGCGTTTCATCGAGTAGCAGATTTAAAATCATACATTACAAATTCATACATAGACTTTATTATACCCCGGTCAGTATGCACAGATTTCACCTGCGGGACACCGACACTTATGACAGATGTAACGCCCCAGGGGCTGACTTCCTGCATCTGGCATGGGAGTGTGAGGGTGTGCAAGCCTACTGGCGTCAATTATTTGTGGCGGTGTCCAAGATGATAGGTACAGATATGGTGCCCTCTCCGATACTTGCTCTGTTCGGTTATGTAGAGCCGATACCGGCGGGACACCATAAGTTTATTGTGCTGGCTTTTTTGGTGGCTAAGAGGAGAGTAGCTTGCAGATGGGGAAGAGGCAGAGCCCCTAAATTTAAGAACTGGTTGCGTGACCTCAAATATTGTCAGGAACAGATTGCTACATATTCTGAGCTGCTGCCGGTTTCCTCCAGGCCTGCTGATATTTGGGCCCCTTTGCGGAGTTATTTGTCGGAGAGTGATGACCCCCACAATGCAGACATACCACCTCCATCACAGACTGGAGGCCCCACTGAAAGGTCCGCTGAACATCCACAATAAGGTATTTTTTTTTTTTCCACATGTAGGAGCTGGGGGGTGAACTGCACTCCTGAGCCTTGGCTGACTGGTGATACATTGCGGGCGCCCTAACTAGCCTGCAGAGTGCGGATCATTTCGATTGCTTGTTTAACTGTATGGGCCCCTCCTGTGCGTGTGAGAGGGCATACCCTTATCCTAGATTGACCTGAGGAACTTGTATTACTGAGTACTTGTCATTGGCATGTGGTCTCTGCAATGTGGATCGGACATGGTCCGCGAGTGAGGGCATGCTCCGGCGGCTCCATGATTTATATTGACAAGCAATTTATATTCTACTGTTGGCCCGGAGACATGTGCGCATTGATGACTATGTATTGTAATGTGTGACTATGAATGCACCTAAATGTCAAAATAAAGTTTAAAAAATTTAAATAAATAAATAATAATGTTTTACCCGGAGTTCCCGGATTCTTCAAAATGAGGTGTGGTTAGATGCCTCAAAGCATACGAGGAAATGACAGAAGAATTCTGGCCCCCTGGTGAAAGGCCAGCCCTCATTGCTCTCCGGAAGCCTTTCAAGGTGGTTTCCTCTCCAATCATCGCCACATGGGTGATGCAAGAGGCCGGTATCAGTCTCCGCCACTTCAAGGCGCATTCCGCACGAGGAGCAAAGGCTTCCAAAGCATTCGGCTTGGATGCCCGCTTAGAGGATATTCTCAATGCGGCAGATTAGTCTTCGGACTTCTACTACAAGCCGGTGCTGAATATGGCTCACCTCCTGGTGAGCAAGCTTTGAGCTAGCATAATCCTCGTCTCCAGTCCTCACATAGAATGAAAAATGTCCTAGCTATCTTAACAGAAAGTTTCAATTCTCTTAAGGACTCTGAGGCGAGGATTATCACGCCCTAGATCCCATGAAGAGACATCCCTCCCCGTACTGCAGTAATTAATTTACTTCATTGTATAAATGAATGGGATAGTCTTGCTCTGCTGTGATAACTGTTTACTGCTTCCGTTGTAGGTTGTAGCAGTTACTGCTCTGTTGGTAATATGTTCTTGTCGTTGGCAGGTTCTGACAAGAACAAACCAAGACTCATAAAGAAGTTGTGTTTGCTGTCCTCGCGTGACCAAAGAGGGCGAAGGGACATTGACAGACGACTATGTTGGGCTAGGAGGCCCCTGATTGGACACTGTTTCCCTGGATTGATTGGATGTTACCATGTGTTTTTCTTTACTACCCATCCCAAGGGTTCATGTGAAATGTAGCCTTTGTTAACCTTTTGATGTGCTGCTATTTGAATAAAGCGAAGAGGAAAGGCATAATCCTCACCTCCGAGTCCTTAATAGAATTCAAACTTTCCATTACGAAAGCTAGGACATTTTTCATTCATTGTTATTCAACAGTGATTACATGGAACACAATAAGGATTTCGCTTTCTATGTCTGCTTAGTTGAGGGCAGGTGCAGGCAATATTTATGATCAGTTGACTTGGTGCGTTATGATTAATCCTGTTAATGTGTTGCTGTGGAGACACCTTTCGAATGTACATTTATTTGGATGAATGAACGCTAATTGTTCTAAACATCCATTCTTTGGTGCAATTGTGCAATCTTAGGTTCAGACTTACAGCACTAGTTCAAATATGCATTGATTACAATACATTTAAAAATTAATTATCCAAATGAATATTCATTTATTTAATGATAACTTTCACGTGTTATAGAAAGCTATTTGTAAAGCACTATGTACGAGCTTCTTCAAAGAAGTTCATTTCATTTTGTCTGAAGAGTCAAGGCAGGTTTGGCAATTGCTCCAGTCTGGTATTTTCTCAGTGGATTGCAGGCTTGGGGGTTTCTTTTAGAGCAGGTATGCCTGCCGTGACCAGATTATGGAAGTCGAATGGCCACCTCCTCGTGGGTAACACCTGCAGAGTGGAATGGGTTGATCATTCTGTCTGGGCTGATTTTAGCTTCTAGTACGACCTTTGAATAGTAATTTAAATTGTATTTGTAATAAAGCTGTGGAGTACTGGATGCATAGTATCGCAGGATACTCATATACAAAATAGTTTTTTTTCCTGTGAACATCCCCACTGCACAAGTCTTATAAGAAAGGCTGGTTTTGCCTATATTAAGGTGCACCTGGTTCAAATATATGTCACGCTTTGTGAAATTTGATAGAACTAGATATTAGAAATGTGTGCTTTAAGGTGACCTATGAATTCATTTTATTTGACCAATAATG
This sequence comes from Lissotriton helveticus, assembly GCF_964261635.1. Classification (NCBI taxonomy): domain Eukaryota; kingdom Metazoa; phylum Chordata; class Amphibia; order Caudata; family Salamandridae; genus Lissotriton; species Lissotriton helveticus. The sequence goes on along the minus strand of NC_136061.1, from coordinate 1,344,305,406 downwards.
AATACATCAAGTGTGTTCTGGCGCTTGGATTCCCATCGTACGGTAAATTCTGAACGAATGGGTTTCAGGTTTTTTTTCCAAATGATAGCAGGTCTGGATTTCAACTCAAAACCACTTCTTTATAACAGAAGGAGTAGCCACCTAAACAGAAGGCATTTGAAATTACATTTGGGTATGCCTAGTTAGTAGATCATCAAGTCTACGTGGGTATGAGAAAACAAAAATTCTCCAGAAGATACTTAGGTCCAACCTCATTATTGTCTTTACTACCTCATCTACAATATCAACTTGATCTCAATTGTGAACACTGCTATCTGCAGTGTAGGCCAGAGAGAGCAGTCAGCAAGGGCCCACAGCCATATGGCATTGACTTGAGCACTACAGTTTGCAATACGCGAAGCAAAAAAGAAGTGTGCAAAGCCTGCAATGATGTATATGAGTGGTGCAGACAGAGCGCACTGGAGCAATGTTTTCTCCTACAGAACTGCATCATCTACAATACTGACTCAATGTCAAATGTGAATACTGAAGTCTGCAGTACAGGCCAGAGAGAGCGTTCAGCAAGGGCCCACAGCCATGTGGCATTGATTTGAGCTCTACAGTTTGCAATACACAAAGCAAAGAAAACGTGTGCGGAGCCTGCAATGATGCGTATAACTGGTGCAGACAGAGCACACTACAGCAATCTCTTCTCTTACAGGACTGCATCATCTACAATAGCGACTCAATCTGAATTGTGAACACTACTGTCTGCATTGTTAATTGAAGGCAGTACTCACACACAAAACTATCAATACTTTTTCTCACTCCCCTTTACAAAATAGAACATAAATTACATAAAAGTCTACAATAAATAAATCAAAACAATTCGAATTGGGATTTCATCTGTCCACAGTCTACACTATTCACTGTTCCTTTCAACTTCCAAGATGAATTTGGTCATTTTACTAAACCTATAACTCATCTAAAAAAACTTCTTCAAGCAAGTATACTATAGCCTTATAGCCTGTCGTAGCAGGTACCGGCTATTAAAGGCCCTCTCCAGCATTAAAGGCCCAAGCCAAAGGCAATGGCCTTTAACAAGGGAGAGGGACTTTAATAGCCACTATAGCAGAGCTACAAAGGGCTATAAGGCTATTTGAACATTCTGCCAATAGTGGGTAGAATGTTCTAACAAATAAAGCAAAGCCTTAAGAGAGTGCAAGGGGATTGGAATCCCTTCAGGCTCCCTAAAGCATTTCTTCACAGTCAGAGCTGTGAACAAAAACACTTTGCAATGTTGGAGCTCCAGGTTTGTACAAGCCATTATAAGAACGGAGCTACTTCATTGTTTTCAATGGAGCTCCCAACATTCCAATATTCTAATAAAACAATATTGTGTATGTTTCTATATACGTTCTAATTACTTAACTACTGGATTATGTAATTAAATAATCACCACTCAATCTAAATTGTGAACCCTGCGAACCGCAGTCTAGACCTGATGCAGTGGTCATTAACACCTCACAGCCACATACCATTCGATTTGAAAGCACAGAATTGGTTGCACCCGATCAGAGAGGGTACACAGAAATCATCACAGACTTTAACTTATGACATCCTCAATCATACAATCAAGACCCCATTTCACGGTTTTCACCTGCTGTACCACAGTATACTCCACCAACTACTGTCAACCAAGCCCAATAATCATGTGCAGCAGTTAGCTATGGAAGCACAGACTGTGATGAAACTCAACACACAAACTTCTGACAAAAGCAAGCAGCAGTTAATATCGGATATCGTCCATTGTGGGATCAAGACACCGTTCCACTGTTGGGACCTAGAGTTGGTTGCAGCTGGTCAAAGGGAGTACCTCCATCTCCACTCTCAGATACAGTTCTAGCATCGTCCATTGTGGGATCAAGACACCGTTCCACTGTTGGGACCTAGAGTTGGTTGCAGCTGGTCGGAGGGAGTACTTTCATCTCCACTCTCAGATACAGTTCTAGCATCGTCCATTGTGGGATCAACACACCGTTCCACTGTTACGGCCTAGACTCTTACACCTAGTCGAAGGGAGTACCTTAATCTCCACTCTCAGATACAGTTCTAGCATCGCACACTATGATATCAAAACACCGCTCCACTGTTGGTACCTGTTGGACTACTGTGTTAGTAGTATACAGAGCACTCCACGGTGCTGGGGCTCAGGCTGGGTGCTGTGTGCCTGTGTCGCGGTACACAGCGTTAATCTCAGGAGCCTTCAGAGCTCGGAGACCTCGGCCCAGGAACTTCCACCGGCACGTGGTGGGCCCTCTTTCACATACAGCGGTGTCGAAAGGCGAACTACTGAGGATATATGCGTCGCAGCGGCCGTTACGCTTTGTCGATACCAGCACGCTGAAAGCATCATTCACGCAGCCACCTTTGCTCACGGTGTCAGCCTCGAGGCGGTGTAAGCTGCGTAGACCTGGCAGACACGTTCGCCAATCCGGAAGAGAACCACACCCAGAGAAACGTACCTCTTCTTCAAACCCCTACGCTAGCCTTGCGTACGCTGAACCAGCCCACTACCCTAATCATTTAGGGGTGGGGGAAGGGGGTGGCGGGGCACATACACGCTACTATTCCGTAATCTTCCATACTGACTATACTATCATGGTTCCGTCCACTCAATAGACCATCATTGTATGTTGACATGTACATGTCTGTGCTCTGCATACTCAACTCTGTCCGGCACATCCCCTCAACACTTTGCATTATATACTTTTATAATCGATAATTACTTACCACCTTCGCACATACTTTGCTCCCATCTCTGGCGGCGCTAGGTGGCGCACAAGCAGTATGACCGCACACCAGTGAGGCTCCTGCAGCCTGGTGCAATTATCCGGTATTTATCCTACTTGCAGCTCTACTACGGGGACATCCTGCCGACATAACGTTGCCGGGTCCTACTGGAGCTCCGGTAGAAGTTTTAGCTGACTTGGGGCTCCGCAGCACTTGTGGTGCCGAGGTAAAGACTCCGACGGAGGAAGGAGGGGGGGCTGCTGTGGAGCGCTGTGCCGGCCCTGATAGCAGCGTGAGACCGCGGCCTGCCACGAGGTGGCTAGGCCCCGGAGAGAAACCTGACCGGCCACGCCGAGAAAGGAAGACCAGAGGCTTGACACAGCCGTGTCCGCAGTGTAGCGGGAGGTAAAGAAGCACCCCCTTCAATTGCCTACTGCCGGTGGAGAGAGGGGACAGTATCTAAGACTGGTCCAGTGGGCAGACCACGCAAGCTGCCTCGATATGCTACTGCTGCCTTGGCTAACTGATGGCGCCTACCAATACTTGCTCCCAGACGACCACCCAGGCGGGCTAGTAAACTCACCAAAAGGAACGCATTGAACCCGCACCTGGCGCTGCATAGCGGACTTGCATACAGGCGGACCTAGCTGACTGCCATCACGCTGGCGGTTGTTTGACGCGGCCGCGCAGCACTTGCCGCAAAGGAACCCACATTGATTGCGGCGAAGGGAGGAGTGCACTTCGTGGCAGCACATGCGGAGGCTCCAGAACCCCAAGGTGAGCTTCCTCTAATTGCTGGTGGAGGAGCGGGACACTGAACGGCCGCTGTCCCGGCGGTCCAGAAGGGAACAGGCGGTGAAACCCATAGGCGGCGGGGAAGTAAGCTTGAGGCTGAGAAGCTGCTCGTCACTGTGGAAACTACACAGAAATACTGCCTGGCCGCCTGCCGTCATATACGGAATCTGTGCCCCCAGACAGGAGAGACATAGCGAGAGAGGCCAGGGTATGCCTCCTGATACCCGTGAACACGCACCGATGCCCTATTCCTAGCGGCGATCTGGACGGCGCTGAGACCTTAAGGTACCAGGACCCAGAGGGCTGTGGACCCCCTGTGAAGGGATAGTGAGCCTGACTCCGTACTTCAAGAGAGAAGCCTTTGCTGAGACATCGGGGCTCTGAGGACAGTCGGGGGTCCTGGTTAACAAATTTGAAGCAGCCCTCCACTCGTTCCGTATAGTCAACGGTCAAGTCAAACGGGGACACATGATGTCGACAACGGGATTAACCTAGAGGAACCGGGGCGAATACCAGACTCGCCATGGGTAAATCTGATACTAGACAGCCCAAATGAAATTTTGACGCGTCGCACCGAAATACCCGAGGCCCGCTGGAAGAACAGGTTAATGACAGGAGAGAGGAGGCACAAGAGGGGGCAGCGGCACAGACAGCAGATGTGCAGAGTATCCTACAGGAGGTTCACCAGGGATTTACCACCGTCGTGGATAAAGTAGATAGTCTATCAACGCAGATGGATGCTATTGCTCACAAACTGGAGGGGCATGAGGACCGGCTGAAGGAGGCAGAAAAGCGCATATCTGACACCGAGGACACGGCAAGCAGAGCCACGACGCAACTTGCTCAAATGGACAAACTCTTGAAATTGATTGCTGGCAAAAACGAGGACTTGGAAGCGCGCAGTAGGCGCGATAACATTCGCATAATAGGCATTCCCGAGTCGACCAACACGGGCAAGATGGAGGAGTATGTGGAGCAACTGTTGTTATCCTCGATTGGTGTGGAGGCCTTATCCAGTCAGTTCATAGTAGAAAGGGCTCATCGCTCATTAGGACCGCGGCCGCCGCCTGCAGCACACCGCAGCCCATAATAGCACGACTACTGAACTACAGGGATCGTGATGTGGTATTGCGGATAGCACGGAGCAAGCAACAACTAAACTACGATAGCAACAAGTTTTCAATTTACCCGGACTTCACCCTAACGGTGCAAGAGGAAAGGCACAAATTCATAGATGTTAAGAAAAAACTGAGGCTGGCCCAAATTGATTATGCGTTGTTATATCCTGCGCGCTTTAGGGTCACACACCAAGGGAAGCAGCGCTTCTTCACCAAGCCAGAGCAAGTGGAGGAGTTCCTCAAGCATTTGAAGCGTACGAATCGCAATACTGGGAACTCCTTCGGCGTCACAACAATCCTTTTCGAAGGGAGCGGAAGAGGACTTACAATGAACGTTATCCCTTTTCTTTTTCTCGCTGTCTGGTATTTTTTATTGACTACGACTAGCAGTTTGATGTATCACTACTGGACAAACTGGGCGTGTGACCGGCGGACCTACTTCAAGGGACAAACAATCTGAGTAATTGGCAAGCCGTGCTGAGCTGACTCACTGTACACCAGGCACTCTCCCCCCCATTAGACTCAGATATACCATCTGAAAAGGGCTCAAGGGGTGGGAGGTAACTGTGCTTTAGCCTAAGGTTGGCCCTAAATGAGCATTCCCCCACTGTTGATCGCTGCGTACATTCGCGGGGATGGTTGGCTATTGTTGCCCAAGAGAGGAGTAAGGGACAGGGGTGAGGTGGTCTCATTGGCAAGTTGGGGTTGCTTCAGTGGGTGAGAGTTGAAGTGGAATTGGTTACTTTAAGTTGGTATTGCGTACAGGAAGCTGATCTTTTTTCCAGGATCACAGAGTTGACAGGTATAATACAGATGGTATGCTCTGCATGCAACATGACATTATGCACTGTGCACACATGGTTACAGGGTAACGCACTGCTGAGACGCGGCCTGACCTTATCGAAGACACGGGCACATGGCTGACACAGACACGGCACAGCTAAATATTATCACATGGAACGTCAGAGGATTGGGGATCCAAGGGAAAAAAAAGGCAGGTCCTGGCTTACTTGGATAGGCACCAGACACATATAGCCATGCTGCAGGAAACTCACTTCACACCCCAGAGAGCCACTACGTTTGCGTCCAGATGGGCGGAACCCAGAATCTTCTCCTCTTATTCATCCTACGCAAGGGGAACCGCCATACTGGTCAAAAAGCAAGTGCCCTTCTACCTAGCTGGAACTTCCAGGGATGATCAGGGGAGGTACTGCCTGGCATGGGGGGCGACTGGGGTCGGAGTCAGTAAGTCTAGCATGCTGTTACGGACCCAACATAGATGCCCTGATTTTTTTACCTCATATTGGGCGGCAATCATTACGATAGGCTCTAATCACATCATAAGGGGTGGAGATTTCAATGTTACCTACAACCCGAGCCTGGATAGGTCTCACCATGCCACCCACCATTACACCAAGGCATGCACTGTAGTACAAAATACACTTACTGAATACCAATTGCTTGATGCGTGGAGGCACACCAATCCCCTGAAACGTGAAGGGACACATTACACAGCACAGGCCGCGTCATGGGCGAGGCTAGATTATTGGATTATTTCTAGGGGACTGGGCCCAGGGGTCCGCAAGGTGCAGCATTTAGCTAGGACATACTCAGACCATGCACCAGTCAAACTCACACTTTCCTCAGCAGACTTTAATCCTATGTGGTGTGCTTGGAGACTCAATGCTCGTATACTATTAGACGTAGTCTTCCAGGAAGAACTGCAGGAGGAGATCCAGGACTTCTTTGAACGGAATAAGGGCACAGTAAAGAATGTGGAGACCATCTGGGAAGCATTTAAAGTCACACTCCGAGGGTTCTGCATATCTAAAGGGGCAGGGGTGCTAAAAGACATCACCAATACACTTTGCAGGCTTGACTCGGAGCTCAAGGCATTGGAAACAACGCTGGCACTCAGAGCGGATAGGACTACGCAACACAAGTTCAGAGAGAAGCTTACAGAGTACATTGATATGCCACAAAGGGAAACACGATTTAGAGGCAAGCGCTGGGTGGCTCGCAGGTATGGGGAGGGAGAGAGGCCCGGCAAGGTGCTAGCAGATCCGATTAGAAGACCACGCTATTCCAATTATGTGGTGGAGCTGGAGGGACCAGATGGGACACACTGTCGAGACACAGCAAGCATACTTGAGGCTTTCACACAGCACTACACAGATCTCTACACTACTACCAGGGCGGATGACTTGGACCTTGAGGCATATCTGGGGGATGTATCCTTGGGTTGGTTAAGCGACGTGCACCATGAATTTCTTTGTGCTCCCTTTGAATTGGACGAGGTTACGGAAGCCGTCATGCAAATGTAATCAGGAAAGGCCAGCGGCAGGGATGGTATTCCGATATAATTTTACAAAACCTATATAGATTTGATGGCCCCTATCCTGCGCAAGGTCTACGAGGAGTCACTAGAAGCGAGCTGCCTCCCACCATCTTTTGAAACCCGAGAAGCCACCGCAACAATGCGGATCCTACTGGCCACTCTCCCTTCTGAATTGTGATGCCAAAATACTGGCGAAACTAATTGCCAATCGTCTTAGCTTATTGCTAGAGCATTTGATTCTTCCGGATCAGTCTGGATTTGTTCCCAGAAGGGCCACTTTCCATAATTTGAGAACTCTTTTTACTATTTTAAACAATGTTTCCCCAGACCTACCCTTAGCGCCAATCTTCCTGGATGCCACTAAGGCTTTCGATTCCATCAAATGAGATTATATTTTTGGGATAATGTTGCGAATGGGGTTCCCACCACTTTATTTGTCTTGGATACGACTGCTGTATCACCGACCAGGTGCTAAAGTACTCATAAATGGCCATACATGTCTAACCTTCTTGATTACTAGAGGTACCCGACAGAGGTGCCCATTGTCCCCTTTGCTGTTTGCCTTGGCAACGGAGCCATAGGCGGTGAGGCTGAGACAGCACCATAATGGCAAGGCCCTGCGGTGTAACATGAGGCAAATATTGATTTCGATGTATGCAGATGATATCACTTTATATGTTAGAGACCCCCAACAAAACTTAAACCCGCTCCTTCGGAAATTCATTGTATTTGGGAAGCTTTCGAGGATTCAGATAAACTGGAGGAAGTCCTGCCTCTTCCCATTGACAGAGTCAGTAACGCGCTTTCCACTGGACTACCCATTGGAGTGATGCGATGACGAGCTGCGGTACCTAGGTGTCCGAGTTACCAGAAACAAAGAAAAGCCTATGCGACTTAACTATGGTGCTGCGCTGAACCGCTGGATAACGCTCTCACTTTCTATGGCAGGGAGTGCGTCCCTAATCAAAATGGTGATATACTACCCCAATTGCTCTACCTTTTTTTTTTTTTTAAATATACCACATTATCCGGGAAGACTTTAAAAAAATCTCTTAAAACGGAGCTGATCCGACTGGTGTGGGGGGGTAAGCAGCCTAGGTTGCAGTGGGCCGTTCTGACAAGGCAATATTTGACAGGGGGGTTTGGAATTCCAGATTTTGAACTTTACTACGTAAGTGCACAGGCCCATTATGCATACTTCTGGGCGAATCAACCGAAATACATGCCACAGGTCGCGGCAGAACACTAGCTTGCACACTCGATACCGATTGAGGGAGCCCTTTACGCTGTTCCAAGTATCCAAGAAAGGACACAGAACACAGTTAATGCTACAATCACGGCATGGAAACGCATTGGGCACCTACTGAGTGCCCGCATGATCTATTCCCCGCTCTTACTACGTACATATCACCCAGACATGCCCCTTCTCCAAGAAACAGTGTTTCATAGATTTGAGGAGCGAGTGGCAATCAGAACATGGGGACACTCATACCAGGATAGACAATTTCAGGATTCGGAGAGTGTCTTTCAGGGCGGACAACAAACCCCGCTGGACGCCTTTCTGTATATACGGCTCAAACAGGGGGTCCGATCTCTAACTTCGGAAATCCCGGGTGAACCCCCGGCACTTGCTGCACTGCAGTTGATCCTTCAAAATGCAACGCCCAAACGCCTTGTCTCATTGATATACCGCACGGTCCACACACAGCGGGAAGTATCAGCTGCGCCGTCCCTCACACGCTGGGGAGAAGAACTGAGCTTTATACTGACAGATGGCCAATGGGAATATTGCTGCTCACCGACTGAGCGGGGCTCTGCTAGAAGCAGGCTGCGCATCATACATTATAAATATTTGCATAGATTGTATTATATGCCAGTCAAGATGCACAAGTGTCAGTTACGGAACACAGACAGATGTAACAGGTGCCATGCTCCAAAAGCCGATTTTCTGCACCTGGCCTGGGAATGCCAAGGAGTGAGCGAATTTCGGGAACATGTTTTTGAGGCTTTAACTTTGATGACCAACACGCATATCGAGCCCACGCCGTTACTGGCCTTGTTAAGCTATGTTAAACATGTGCCAGGGACGCATCGCAAATATGTAGCCCTTGCACTGCTCATGGCCAAGAGACGAGTGGCCTGTAGGTGGGGCAGGGGGAGGGCACCTAAATTTAAGACCTGGCTTAATGATATGATTTACTGTCAGGAACAACTCACCAATTATGCCGAATTGCTACCTAGCGCTTCCAGACCCCGGGATATCTGGTCACCTTTAACATCTTACCTACTGGCGCAGCCCTGTGAGCCCCCAATAGCTACACCGTCAGGATTGGCCCCATAAAATATCCGGTCAAAGGGAACTGCTGTGAGGGGCTACGAACCCCTATTGTGACTTACATATGGGGTGATTTGGAATGGCTGCATTAGCTGTCGTGCACATGGGTACACGTCCGCATTAGGCCTGTAAAGCCAATACCTCTTAATGTATGCCGAAGTGTGGAACACCCCCGTGGAAGACTATGTCCTCTGACTATACAGAGAATTGTATTGAAATATGTGATGCACTATAATGTGATCAAATGTATGTACATACATGACTGTATACATAAATATGCTGTGCAAATATGGACAGTACTGTAACCTGCCTGGTTGTTTGCATAAAATAATTAAGAAAAAAAGAGAAAAAGTTTCAAGAAAACTGCTTAACTTGACGCGGCCGGACCAAAGTGGTTGTAGGCTGCTTGCTGTGACCTTCTACATTGATAACAATGTTATATTTGGTTTGTTCACCGCGCTGCCGGTCAGAACAAGGTTGTAGGCACGATGCCGTGTTCAACAGTACACGCCTTTAATAAAGGTCTTTGAAACTAAAAAAAATAAAAAATAAAAATAAAAAATACTTTGCTCCCATCTCTCCCAGCTTTCTGCATTATGAGGCATGCCATGTTTCGTTTGTGTACATGGCTACCCACGTTTTCCACAGTATGTAGTGTTGTTGTGTCTGCTAGGTGCACATGTTGTTTGTCATGTTGTATGTGATTATATAAGGTAGCGTGTTTATTCACGAGCAATGGTTTCTCCTGTTTACATATCACTGTCTTATAGAGCATACAGAAGTTTTTCTCACAGGTGAAAAGTGCGACCACAATGACAGTCATTCAATACTATCCAAGAATGTCCAACTACACGGCGCTTCTAAGCTTACAGCCCCAACCTTGTGTCCTTTCTTAAAAGAACGCCAACTCCCACAATCAGAATAACATTCACACAGCTTTCTAACGGCAGTTATCTGCTTCTCAATAACATCCACTCATACGGTATGTGAGCTGGCACACCGCATGGCCTTACTGTTTCAAACACAGTAACTTCCTGTGTCAATGTCTATTTCCACCCACACAAACTAACTCCCAAACTTCAACTTGGCCGTTTTGGTTGATGGTGGGTGACCATAACCTTATCCTTGGAGCTTTAGAGATTGTGAATCTTGATTACTGTCACATCCCAGCGCAATTAACACTCAGTCACCATTTCTACTTTGTTTTAACTTGGCCTTCAAATCTTCATTTGAAAACCGATTTCAAGACACAAACGAAACTAAAAGCACTTTTGTTCTGAACAGAACTCTCCCTCACTTCTGCAAAAGAAATTTATTGACTGCAGATACCACGAACTTCAAGTAAAATACATTCCCTTTAAATACGAACCGCCAATTACACTTTGTGAATTGTTACACAATTTTCAACACGTCACACTCAAGGTCTGGCACACTTTAACACAGTCTCCTACGGCCTTCTAACACGTTTTCAAACTGTTCTTCTTTAAATACCAGACTACATTCATTCGATCATCTCTGGAATAACAGGAAAAGTGCCCATAATTCTCGCTCTCTTTACGGCCATCCTACTACTAATTCTACTTCTAAAAATGGCTACGCTCTCTGTGGAAACAACTATGTCCGACAGAAAACGCCTCTACGCCAAGCTACATCAATACTGTAAAAAAAACAGAAAAACTTTTCGGCGACCTGCCTCTATCTATTATCGGAGCTAGTTACAACATAACATTTATTTACACTTATGCAATATGCGTACAACCATCGTTTGATTGCAAAACGTGCCCATTTGACTGGCGAATAGATGTATGCCGTGCCAACATCCCAACAATCGCTCCCGATATCCAGCAGGCAATGCATTATCTTGAAAACCATGAACATGATTGTTCTGGCAGTGGAGCAATGGCGAATGCAAGGCAATGCAAAAAGGAATCGCAGCAGAATGGGATTTCTGCGAAGCCGCGAAAGATCTCCTGCAACGTGCGACCTTTCACAACATCACAGATTGCCTTCCAATTCAAATTGCCGCTCCAACATTCGAAGAACATTACTGTCCCTAAGAAGATATGAATTGGATCGCTTCGCTTTTCTCAGACGATGGCAACAATAGCCTCTTGGAACATTACACATCTCAAGCCGCTGAAGAACTCCTGGACTAGAATCTCCAAAACTTGCAAGGAACTCACGTTATTCTTGAATGGATTTTTCCCCACATTTTTTTACTTTTTCCTTTAAATTTTTTATAATACACTTCAATCCTACTACTTTCATATACCAACTTTCTGAGTATACTCAGACATTTGAACTCTATCTACATTATTGCCCCTTACGTCTCCACTTTAACCAGGGATTGGTGATTTATGGCCTATGCAAATACGCTATTTACTTCCGGAATTAGCCTAAACCTGACACCCATTTAGAAACCACGTCTATTCTTTGTGCACACGCCTCTCTGCCTCCCTGTTATTCACAAAGCCCTTTCACATAAATCTACTCAAAGTCAACCTCAACTCAGAAACTCACAATAATGTTGAAAAAAGACGACTTTGTTTAAGAACTGGTTGGCACAGTGTGGTAATCGTAAACTACCTTTATTTTCATTATACAATTTATTCATTCATGTCTAATAGCTATTGTGTACATCACATAGAACTGTAACATATAATGTGCAATTCACTGATGCAGGAGCTTCGATTTGACTACAGAAAAAGCGGTTGGAGTTTGTCTCAGCTCGATACCTTACAATCTCTACACAAAAATGTTTTTTTGAAACAGCTGAAGACAATAATGTATGTTTTGACTACAAAGGTACCGAATGTGCTTCTCAGAAGCGCAATGTTTGTATTCATCCTCAAATTCCAATGTGATTAGAACTAGTACCAATTCTGACACGCACCACATTCAATCTACTGTACAACAGATTGCTAACTATTCTACTGTTGATAATTTTCTCTTACAAAAAAGCACTGGCAGGGTACCTAAAAAGTTTGATGATTACATTTAGCAATTTCTTTGTTTGTTCTTTCTTTTTCTTAAAGGATACATGTGGTAATCGTATTCTACCTTTATTTTCCTTATAGAATTTAGAGTCATTCAAGTGTAATAGCTATTGTTTATGTCACATGCAACTGTAACATGTAATATGCAATTCACTGATGCAGGAGCTTAGTTCGAATACAGCAGAACTGGTTCAACCAGTGGGTCCAATTATAACACTTAAATAAAGACACTTTCTATATAATTTTCAAACTCCATGTCTTCATTACACACAGCCACTTTCTTAAACACACCACATTTCGCCATTTTTCTTCTGTGGCATTGCAACATTTTGCATTATATTCTTCCCGATTATTTCTTTATTCCCACTTCCTAAAACACTTCATTCGAGTCTGCAGACCGGTAGGGGTGAGTAGTTCGCTTCCCACTCCCTGTATAGTATAAACGCACACTAACACTACTTACACAGGCATGCTACAGTGACCAGTATCCTACAGCACCCACAGCACATCACTTTACAGCAATAAACTCACAACTTACACTCACACTTTCATCCCCGAGTCTTCAGACCGGTACCAGTGAGTACTTTGCTTCCCACTCCCGCTATACTCTAAACGCATACTAACACCACCTGCACACGTATGCTACAACATCCAGTATGCTACACCGCCCAGAGCACATCAGTTTACAGCACTCAGCTCATAGTTTAAGTGCACAGTTTAATCCCAGAGTTTAGCAGTACCTCACCTCTGCACCATCTCACTCTAGACAAAACAGCACTTTCACACCAGTAAGGGTAAAAACTTTGGTTCTGCCAGTATGCTACAGACCACTCAGCTCACAGTTTAGGCTTACACTTTTATCCCCAGGTGTACCGGCACTTCACCTCACCACCATCTCACAGTGGGCAAAACAGCACTTTCACACCAGTAGGAGTAAACACTTTGCTTCGGCCTGTATGCTACAGCGCCCACAGCACATCAGTTTACAGCACTCAGCTCACAGTTTAAGCACACACTTTCATCACCGACTTTACCGATACCTCACCTCAACACCATCTCACTCTAGGCAAAACAGCACTTTCACAGCGGTAAGGGTACATACTTCGCTTCTGCCAGGATGCCACAGAGCACTCAGCTCAGTTTAGGCACACGCTTTCATCGCCCAGTTCACCGAGCCCTGACCTCCGCACCATCTCACAGTGAGCAAACAGCACTTTCACACCGGTAGGGGTAAATACTTTGCTTCGGCCAGTATGCCATAGCCCCAACAGCACATCAGTTTACAGCACTAAGTTCACGGTTTACACGCATGTTTTCATCCCGGAGTGTACCGGCACCTCACCTCAGCACCATCTCACAGTGGGCATAACAGCACTTTCCCACCGGTAGGGGAAAATACTTCGCTTCACACTCCCTCTACAGCACACCCTAACCACCCTACAGACCTCACAGCGCTCCTACCCTCCTCTTACCCACTTTTTTCCGCCCCTTTTCCCCTTACTCGCTTCAACGGAATCACAAAATGGCAGCCAACACTTCCTAGTTACAACCGCTTGCAGCCAATCAGCAGCAAGCTCGTAACGCCTCAGCCAATTAGATGGAAGAATTCCCAAATATCAATATCTGTAAATTTCGATATTTCTCAAAAACTACTGAACAGATTTACACCAAATAAACAAAAGCGTGCTTTCTAGACAAAGACCCTTCTCCTTGCCAAATTTGGTGTAATTCCGTTCACCCATTCGACCTGTAGCCTTGTCTAAAGTTTCCTATGGAAATTAACATGGAGAAAACACATTTTGGGACCCCCCTTTTTTCTCGCCCCCCCTTGACGAATCACCCCCAAACTTTCAAAATAGGAGCAGATTTCAACAAAGAATTAGTTTGAAAATTTTGCGACGATTTGTCAACCGGCGCCAAAGTTATTGGGAATAGAATGTTGCCATTTTCCTATAGTAACTAGGTCTTACTATAACTACCCACTGGTGACCGCCAGTAGGTAATATATACATATACACATACATACACATACACCTACATATACACACACATATATATATATACATACACATACATACACATACATATACATACACACATACACATATACAAATACATAAACAAATACTAGAAGAATACTGGGCTATTATCGTCAAGAGCAGTGACAGGAAGTTATACCACCAGTTTAGGGTTGGGTCCCTTCCGTTAAGATCATTCACCTCTAAATGGCGAGGACAGGCAAACCAGTTCTGCCCTTGGTGTAGGGACCAAAAAGAGTCACTTGGCTACTTCTTCTTTGCTTGCCCTGCTTACTCAGCCCCCCGGAGTAAATGGCTAAAACCCATTTGTAAAAATATGAGTACGCGGGTGGGGATGGAGGCTTTGCGGATCATGAGGGCCGACACAACCGAACCAGTGGTCATAGCAGTAGCAAAGTTCCTGGGATGGTCATGAATAATTAGAGCCAAGCACCCACCAGAAAGCTAATCAGCTGTTTTAATAATAATTCTATTCAAGCTTTTGTACGTCTTAGATTTTAATTGTGGTATATTTGCTGTAATTGTATTTTGTTTGTTTGTTACCTTGCGGAGTTTTACATAGTTGTAAACTGTGTCTTAGGATCTAATTTTTATCCTTAGCATGCAATGTTATGTCAGATTGTTTTTAATACCAATGGTCTTAAGCGTCAAAGGATGATGATGATAGTGTCTATTTTTATGATTGTCTTTTATGATGAAATATTTCGAATAAAGACGTATGAACCTGAACCTGAAATACATATACATAAATACATATATATTTAAACAAAGTTCCAGCCCTGCTTACAGGATCAAGCGGGAATCTTCTGGCATGGACCTCTTAATCTCCGTCAAGGATAAAAACGAAAACACACCAGGATTGCAGTGTGCAGTGCAGATTTTATTCCAGCATATACATCCAGAAATGCTCGAGATTAGTGCCCTCCACGGACGCATTTCGCTCGCCTGCGCAAGCTTGATCATATATAAAACCTGAGCTAACTATAACTTACACCCCTGCAAAGCACTGCTTATGGCCTCACATATTACATCACTCAAAACATACCCGAGGTCAATGACAAATCCGGAAGCCGGCACTCATGTTTCCCCCCCGGCAGCAACCACGAATCACAACCATTTTTTAAAAAAATGCTTATTTGGACCAGCTTGATCCCTGTCGACCCCGCCCCCAAGAAGCCTAGGGATTCAATGTATTTCTACCCTGCCGCCTTCTCTTTTTTTAAATGTTTTTTCTGGGGCTTGCCACAAGCAGAGTCCAAACATTACTGCCAACACTTCCTGGTTTGCAGTGTTAGCAGCCAATCAGATCTTAACACGAGATCGAAAGGGTTGGCAGATCCTCCATGTCCCTATATATAGACATGTCCGTCAGCGTCAGTCAGTCAGAGTCAGTGTCAGTCAGAGTCAGTGTCAGTCAGTCTGTCAGTGTCAGCCAGTCAGTGTCTGTCAGCCAGTCAGTGTCAGTCAGTCAGTCAGTCAGTCAGTCAGTGTCAGTCAGTCAGTCAGTCAGTGTCAGTCAGTCAGTCAGTGTCAGTCAGTCAGTGTCAGTCAGTCAGGCAGTATCAGTCAGGCAGTGTCAGTCAGGCAGTGTCAGTCACGCAGTGTCAGTCACGCAGTGTCTGTCTGTCAGTCAGGCCGTGTCAGTCAGGCCGTGTCAGTCAGGCCGTGTCAGTCAGGCCGTGTCAGTCAGTCCGTGTCAGACAAAGTCAGTCAGTGTCAGACAAAGTCAGACAAAGTCAGTCAGTGTCAGACAAAGTCAGTCAGTGTCAGACAAAGTCAGTCAGTGTCAGACAAAGTCAGTCAGTGTCAGACAAAGTCAGTCAGTGTCAGACAAAGTCAGTCAGTGTCAGACACAGTCAGTCAGTGTCAGACACAGTCAGTCAGTGTCAGACACAGTCAGTCAGTGTCAGACACAGTCAGTCAGACAGTCAGTCAGTCAATGTCAGTCAGTCAGTGTCAGTCAGTCAATGTCAGTCAGTCAGTGTCAGTCAGTCAGTGTCAGTCAGTCAGTGTCAGTCAGTCAGTGTCAGTCAGTCAGTCAGTGTCAGTCAGTCAGTCAGTCAGTGTCAGTCAGTGTTGGACTTGGCCCTTCTGGCAGGTTCACCCCTAAACCTTTTTGCTTTTAATGGTGACCTGGTGATGGTGATTTTTGGGTTCTGCGCACTTTCACTGTGTCCCAGTGGAAAGTGCGTGCGCACTCTGCGTGCGTGGAGTAAGGTTGGCCTGCCCTCCCATAGGAATGCATAGGGAATGTATGTGTCCCTGGTAGTTCCTGATGCGTGGGGTGTACAGGCTCGAGTCTGGTATGTGCGGACTCGTGTGATTGAATGCTGCGAGATGATGTATGCGGCATGTATGTGTCTAGTGTGGAAGTGCCACTTCTAGACATGGCTGTGTGTGTGCTGTAAAGAGGCTGGAGTGGGATTGGCTGGAGCTGGCTGGCAAGCCTGGCTCCAGGGAGTCTGTGTGGGTCTGCCCCGGTGGTGAATGGAGAGATTAGCATGCTGATGTGAGGGAGGGGCTGCACCTGGGTCCTGAATAGGGCTGGGCTTTCCCCACACAATGCTGGCTCCGCCCCCTGTGGTGCGTCTAACGACCCTAGCCCTGCCAGTGAATAGAGTGAGGGGCTGAGCACATTAAGAGTGCTCACCAACCAGCTGCGACTGGTTTTCCCCCTCACCCTGTGCCAGAACAAAGGATTTAGTGGTATAAGAAGGGGCTGTGTCCCCTAACAAAATGTTCTTTCCTGATGTTACTGAGGGGGGCTGCTGCTGGCGCCAGGAGGAACAGCCACTTGGGACTGCCTTCCTGCCTGGAGGGCCCAGTGAACTGGCCCCTGGCCCAGCCTTGCCCCCCCCTGCCTGGCTGCATCTCTACAAAGACTTTTGGCTGGACTTGCTGTCCTCAAGCGCCTGGAAGCACTTTGGCTGGGCCCTAGCGCTGGGAGCGCTTTGTTTTCCCATCTAGCGCTGGGAGCGCTGTATTTGCCGTTGTAGCGCTTGGGAGCGCTTGGTGCTCCAAGCCGGTGCCCACCCGGCATTTGCCCCAAACTGCCGCGGATTTTCATTGGTAGCGAGTGCCACCTCGCTTTATATTTAAATTGTAGAGGGAGCCTACCCCTCGTGTGTCTCCCCGCATCACCACCGCAGCCTGGGACAACCGAACATCGCCGCCGGCCCGCGACCAGGAAGTCAGGCAGGCCGGGGCAGGACAACCGGAACCGGAAGTAGGAGGGCGGGAGCCTACCCCGCCTCCCATGGAAGAGTCGCGGCTGTTTTGAACACCGGAGCAGGCAGGAGCCTATTCTGCGCCCAGAAGAGGGAGAAGAAGCAGAGCCGCCGCCAGAACGAGACCCGGTGAGTGCGTGACAGGAGGGGGCGTCGGGGCACATTGCCGGTGCCCGTCCCGCCCCTCCAGTGCCGGGGCATTGCGTAAGCTGAGAGCCCAGAGAGGCTCTAGGGGGCATTGCGGTGTTTTTGGAGCGGGCAGCATTGGTTCAAGAGCCCTGAGAGGGCTCAGGGGCATATCTTGTGTTTGAGCCCCCCGAGCGGGGCTCCTACGTTGCTCAGGGGCATTACTTTTTGAGTCCACGAAGAACTCCAACGACGCCCGCAGTTTGTACTTTAGAGCCCCGAGAGGCTCAGGGCGCCACAGTGGTTCTTGAAAGGCTCGAGGGCCAGTTCCTTGTTTTAGAGCCCAGAGAGGCTCTTGGGTGACATTGCATTTGTTTAGGGCCACGAGGCCCCCAGCCCAGTTAGTTGGTCAGAGCCCCAAGGATCCCCCGCTGTGCTTGGCCCCATTGTTGTTCCAGAGCCTGCGAGGCTCCAGCGTTGGCCCCTCATTGTCTTCACAGCTGCCCAGCACTTCGTGGGCAGCTGCTACGTTTAGGCCCCCCCCTGACTTTGGGACACAGGGCGTCCTAGCCCTAGAGAGGCCAGTTGGCCTATGGACAGTCACAGGTGGTGACTTATGTAAGTTGGCGCAATTGTGTTTTTCTTCCCTGCACCTCTGAATGTGTTTTAATGCGTCATGTGCCATGTTCTTACACCGCTGAATGTAGGTTCTACATCATGTGTCTTCCTTCCCTACACCTCTGAATGTGTTGTGATGCATCATGTGTAATGTGCTTATACCCCTACAGGTATTGTGATACTTAGGTGGTTGTTCTTGCTAGTACAGGTGGTGCTAGTGAGGTCCTGGTTTCCTGCGTGACATTTTCCTACGGAGGTTACGGTTGCATAGGTGGTACTTACCTGGTTACCAGTAGTTACTGGTTGTGTGCTAGTTTGTGCTACAGTGATTTTACATTCTATGTGCTATGTTCTAAAAGTGCTGATTCCTGACAGTGGTCCAGGTGGCCCTGTCTTGTACATATCCCCTGTAAATTCTGCCCGTGCCTGTTGGCACATTGTAAAGTGTGTGTTTTTATCTAATGTGTTTTGGTGTAATACAAAGGCTATTTTTATATATAACCTTGTGTGGAGTTTCCTTTGTGGTGGGCCTTGGGTGTTGTTGCTAGGGGTGCGTGCGCAAACACTTAAATCACATAGCCTCCAAGTTTAGCCTTGCTGCTGGCGCCACGTTACCTAGAGGGTGAGCAGGGGTTATCTTGGCGTGTAACTCCCTTGCCCTGACTTAGGAGTGGTGGTCTATGACTGACTTTGGCGCAAGCCCTGGCCAGCCAGGGATCCCATTTCCAGGGGTGGGGAATTCCTATCTCCCGACGTCCGAGACATGTAGATTTCTTACAAGGGCAAGAGGTTTTAATTTCTAACTTGTCCAAAGGACAAGTAGACAGTCTTTTGCTTTCTCCCCGAGGCTCTTGTGTGGCTTCCAGGTCCTCCCCTGGTCCTTTCATTTTCTTCGAGATGCAGCTCCAGAACACAGACATCACTGCAATGTAAGAGGCTGCCTCAAGGGCCTCATGGCTCCCGCTCTAACTTTAACCTTGTGACCCCCCTGCCCTTTATTCTGTGCTTCACCCTTGGGCCTCAAATCGGCCCCATGATCCCTCCTCACCCTCGCCTCCAGGGGCCTATGATAAAGCTCATGCTTTCCCTTCTCGTACAGCCCCTGCACAAACCTCCTTTGCACTTTGCTTTGCCTGTACATTTCACTCGGTGCCTGTACTTGCTAACCCCCCCCCCCCCTCTGCTGCCCCCTCCGACTACCCTGACCTGCTCCCCTTGGCCTCTCATATTTTACTGCATCCAGGGCAAACATTAAAGTTAATAAATTTGCCCATGTGGAATGATGCACTCCTCAGGCGCACCTTCATTTCTCTCCTTGCACTGGGCCTCTCCTCTCACTTGGTGTGTGCACCAGGGGCATCTTAACACGCCGCTGTAGCATCTACAGCAGCTGTGGAGTTCTTAATGGGCCTCTTCTTTCTGCAGGTCCAGACAAAGGTTCATAATTAACCTGAAATGGTGGATGGATATATACATGGATGGATAAATGAGTGAAAGGATGTATGTAAGAATGGATGAGTGAAAGGATGGATGGATGAGTGCAAGGGTGAATGAATTGATGGATGGGGTGAGTGGATGGATGAGTGAAAGGATGAATGCAAGAATGGATGAGTAAATGAATTGATGGATGAGTGAAATAGTGAAAAGATGGGGTGAAAGTGGATGGATGAGTGAAAGAATGGATGGTTGAATAAAAGGGTGGATGAAAGAAAGAGTGGATGAATGGCTGATGGAGTGGAAGGTTGGGTGGATGGATGGCTGGGTGGACGGATGGATAGATGGGTGGAAGGATGGATAGATTGGTTGGAAAGATGGATAGATTGATTGGTGGAAGGATGGATAGACTGATGGTTGGATAGTTGAGTGAAATGGTGGATGGAGGGATGAGTGAAAGGGAGGATGGATGAGTGAAAAGGAGGATGAATATGAGCGAAAAGGAGGATGAATGGGGTGAAAGACGGAAGAACAAAAGGATGGATGGAGGGATGAGTGAATGGGTTGATGGATAGGAGTGGAAAGGAGGATGGAAGGGTGAAAGATGCAAAAGGATGGCTTGATGGAGGGATGAGTGAAAGGATGTATGTATGAGCGAAAGGATGTATGTATGAATGGAAGAAAGGGTGGATGGATGAGTTTGAATGATATATTTGGAGCTGGAAGGATTAATTGGGCCCCATGGGCATCGTGAACCACTCGCTTTAGCAGCTACAGTGGAGGTGGAGCTCTTGATGAGCCTCTTATGTCTGCAGCTCGGCAGACAAAGGCCTATAATTAACGTGTAAGGGTGAGTGAGTGAAAGGATGGATGTGTGGGTGAAAGGGTAGATAGATGAGTGAGTATGAGTTTAAGTGTGGCTTCCTAGATGGATGAATGAGTGAAAGGATGGATGATAGGGATGGTGGATGGACGATGGATATGTTGATGAAGGAAAGGGTGAAAAGATAGATGGATTGCAGGGTGGATGGATCAGTAAGTAAAAGGAAGGATGAGTGAAATGGTAAATTGATGGATGAGCGTAAGGATGGAAGAGTGAAAGGGTAAATTGATGGATGAGCGGAAGAATGGGTGAGGGAAAGGATGGACAGATGGCTGAGATGGATGGATCTGTTTGGGGATGGATGGGTAGATTTGGATATGGATGTGCGGATGGATTAATTGACAAACAGAATGGTGAAAGGCTGATGAAAGAATGCATGGAAGCCAATGTAAAGGTGAAATGCTAGATATCAGTGGGTGAATGAAAGGATGAATGGGTAGATCTGCAGAACAAAGGCAAAATAAGGAAATCACTAGTATTCAAATCCTTCTATACTATGAGCCTGACATAACCATAGAGGCTATTATCCAAGCTCTTATATAATGAGTGCTGCCAATTTTTGATGGTACGCTACATGATGGCACCAAAGGGACAAGTGGATTTTGTACAGGACAAGTAGATTTATGAAGCTACCTGTCCTATGGACAAGTAGATATTTTAATAAATTCCACACCCCTGCATTTCTAACAGTCAGTCAGTGTCAGTCAGTCAGTCAGTCAGTCAGTGTCAGTAAGTCAGAGTCAGTGTCAGTCCGTGTCAGTCAGTCAGGTCAGACAAAGTCAGTCAGTGTCAGTCAGTCAGTGTCAGTCAGTCAGTCAGTGTCAGTCAGTCAGTCAGTGTCAGTCAGTCAGTGTCAGTCAGTCAGTGTCAGTCAGTCAGTGTCAGTCAGTCAGAGTCCAGACCGTGTCAGTCAGTCCGTGTCAGACAGAGTCAGTCAGACAGAGTCAGTCAGTCAATGTCAGTCAGTGTCAGTCAGCCAATGTCAGTCAGTCAATGTCAGTCAGTCAGTCAATGTCAGTCAGTCAGTCAGTGTCAGTGTCAGCCAGAGCCAGTGTCAGCCAGAGTCAGTGTCAGCCAGAGTCAGTGTCAGCCAGAGTCAGTGTCAGCCAGAGTCAGAGTCAGCCAGAGTCAGAGTCAGCCAGAGTCAGTGTCAGAGTCAGTGTCAGAGTCAGTGTCAGTCAGTCTGTCAGAGTCAGTCAGTCTGTCAGAGTCAGACTGTCAGAGTCAGTCTGTCAGAGTCAGTCTGTCAGAGTCAGTCAGTCAGTGTCAGTCAGTCAGTGTCAGTCAGTCAGTGTCAGTCAGTCAGTGTCAGTCAGTCAGTGTCAGTCAGTCAGTCAGCGCTAGCCAGTGTTAGTCAGTCAGTGTCAGTCAGCGCTCGTCAGTGTTAGACAGTGTCAGTCAGTGTTAGTCAGTCAGAGTCAGAGTCAGTCAGTCAGAGTCAGTCAGTCAGAGTCAGTCAGTCAGAGTCAGTCAGTCAGAGTCAGTCAGTCAGAGTCAGTCAGTGTCAGACAGTCAGAGTCAGACAGTCAGAGTCAGACAGTCAGAGTCAGTCGGTCAGAGTCAGTCAGAGTCAGTCTGTCAGAGTCAGTCAGTCAGAGTCAGTCAGTCAGAGTCAGTCAGTCAGAGTCAGTCAGTCAGAGTCAGTCAGTCAGAGTCAGTCAGTGTCAGACAGTCAGAGTCAGACAGTCAGAGTCAGACAGTCAGAGTCAGACAGTCAGAGTCAGACAGTCAGAGTCAGACAGTCAGAGTCAGACAGTCAGAGTCAGACAGTCAGAGTCAGACAGTCAGAGTCAGACAGTCAGAGTCAGACAGTCAGAGTCAGACAGTCAGAGTCAGACAGTCAGAGTCAGTCTGTCAGAGTCAGTCTGTCAGAGTCAGTCTGTCAGAGTCAGTCTGTCAGAGTCAGTCTGTCAGAGTCAGTCTGTCAGAGTCAGTCTGTCAGAGTCAGTCTGTCAGAGTCAGTCTGTCAGAGTCAGTCTGTCAGAGTCAGTCTGTCAGAGTCAGTCTCTCAGAGTCAGTCTCTCAGAGTCAGTCTCTCAGAGTCAGTCTGTCAGAGTCAGTCTGTCAGAGTCAGTCTGTCAGAGTCAGTCTGTCAGAGTCAGTCTGTCAGAGTCAGTCTGTCAGAGTCAGTCTGTCAGAGTCAGTCTGTCAGAGTCAGTCTGTCAGAGTCAGTCTGTCAGAGTCAGTCAGTGTAAGTCAGTGTAAGTCAGTCAGAGTCAGACCGTGTCAGTCAGTCCGTGTCAGACAGAGTCAGTCAGACAGAGTCAGTCAGTCAATGTCAGTCAGTGTCAGTCAGCCAATGCTAGTCAGTCAGAGTCAATGTCAGTGTCAGAGTCAGTGTCAGTCAGAGTCAGTGTCAGCCAGAGTCAGTGTCAGCCAGAGTCAGTGTCAGCCAGAGTCAGTGTCAGCCAGAGTCAGTGTCAGCCAGAGTCAGTCTGTCAGAGTCAGTCTGTCAGAGTCAGTCAGTCAGAGTCAGTCTGTCAGAGTCAGTCAGTCAGAGTCAGTCTGTCAGAGTCAGTCTGTCAGAGTCAGTCAGTCAGTCAGAGTCAGTCAGTCAGTCAGAGTCAGTCAGTCAGTCAGAGTCAGTCAGTGTCAGTCAGTCAGAGTCAGACAGTCAGAGTCAGACAGTCAGAGTCAGACAGTCAGAGTCAGACAGTCAGAGTCAGACAGTCAGAGTCAGACAGTCAGAGTCAGACAGTCAGAGTCAGACAGTCAGAGTCAGTCAGTCAGAGTCAGTCTGTCAGAGTCAGTCTGTCAGAGTCAGTCTGTCAGAGTCAGTCTGTCAGAGTCAGTCTGTCAGAGTCAGTCTGTCAGAGTCAGTCTGTCAGAGTCAGTCTGTCAGAGTCAGTCAGTCAGAGTCAGTCAGTCAGTCAGAGTCAGTCTGTCAGAGTCAGTCTGTCAGAGTCAGTCTGTCAGAGTCAGTCTGTCAGAGTCAGTCTGTCAGAGTCAGTCTGTCAGAGTCAGTCTGTCAGAGTCAGTCTGTCAGAGTCAGTCTGTCAGAGTCAGTCTGTCAGAGTCAGTCTGTCAGAGTCAGTCTGTCAGAGTCAGTCAGTGTCAGTAAGTCAGAGTCAATGTCAGTCAGTGTCAGTCCGTGTCAGTCAGTCAGTGTCAGTCAGTCAGTGTCAGTCAGTGTAAGTCAGTCAGAGTCAGACCGTGTCAGTCAGTCCGTGTCAGACAGAGTCAGTCAGTCCGTGTCAGACAGAGTCAGTCAGTCCGTGTCAGACAGAGTCTGTCAGTCAGTCAGAGTCAGTCAGAGTCAGAGTCAGAGTCAGACAGTCAGAGTCAGACAGTCAGAGTCAGACAGTCAGAGTCAGACAGTCAGAGTCAGACAGTCAGAGTCAGACAGTCAGAGTCAGACAGTCAGAGTCAGACAGTCAGAGTCAGACAGTCAGAGTCAGACAGTCAGTCAGAGTCAGTCAGTCAGAGTCAGTCAGTCAGAGTCAGTCAGTCAGAGTCAGTCAGAGTCAGTCAGTCAGAGTCAGTCAGTCAGAGTCAGTCAGTCAGAGTCAGTCAGAGTCAGTCAGTCAGTGTCAGTCATTGTCAGTCAGTGTCAGTCAGTGTCAGTCATTGTCAGTCAGTGTCAGTCAGTGTCAGTCAGTGTCAGTCAGTGTCAGTAAGTCAGAGTCAATGTCAGTCAGTGTCAGTCAGTCAGTGTAAGTCAGTCAGTGTAAGTCAGTCAGCCAATGCTAGTCAGTCAGAGTCAATGTCAGTGTCAGTCAGTGTCAGTGTCAGTCAGAGTCAGTGTCAGTCAAAGTCAGTGTCAGTCAAAGTCAGTGTCAGTCAAAGTCAGTGTCAGCCAGAGTCAGTGTCAGCCAGAGTCAGAGTCAGCCAGAGTCAGAGTCAGCCAGAGTCAGTCAGTCTGTCAGAGTCAGTCTGTCAGAGTCAGTCTGTCAGAGTCAGTCTGTCAGAGTCAGTCTGTCAGAGTCAGTCAGTCAGAGTCAGTCAGTCAGAGTCAGTCTGTCAGAGTCAGTCAGTCAGAGTCAGTCAGTCAGAGTCAGTCTGTCAGAGTCAGTCTGTCAGAGTCAGTCTGTCAGAGTCAGTCTGTCAGAGTCAGTCTGTCAGAGTCAGTCTGTCAGAGTCAGTCTGTCAGAGTCAGTCTGTCAGAGTCAGTCTGTCAGAATCAGTCTGTCAGAGTCAGTCTGTCAGAGTCAGTCTGTCAGAGTCAGTCTGTCAGAGTCAGTCAGTGTCAGTCAGAGTCAGTCAGAGTCAGTCAGTGTCAGTCAGAGTCAGTCAGTCAGAGTCAGACAGTCAGAGTCAGACAGTCAGAGTCAGACAGTCAGAGTCAGACAGTCAGAGTCAGACAGTCAGAGTCAGACAGTCAGAGTCAGACAGTCAGAGTCAGACAGTCAGAGTCAGACAGTCAGAGTCAGACAGTCAGAGTCAGACAGTCAGAGTCAGACAGTCAGAGTCAGTCTGTCAGAGTCAGTCTGTCAGAGTCAGTCTGTCAGAGTCAGTCTGTCAGAGTCAGTCTGTCAGAGTCAGTCTGTCAGAGTCAGTCTATCAGAGTCAGTCAGTCATTGTCAGTCAGTGTCAGTCAGTGTCAGTAAGTCAGAGTCAATGTCAGTCAGTGTCAGTCAGTGTCAGTCAGTCAGTGTCAGTCAGTCAGTGTAAGTCAGTCAGTGTAAGTCAGTCAGAGTCAGACCGTGTCAGTCAGTCCGTGTCAGACAGAGTCAGTCAGTCAATGTCAGTCAGTGTCAGTCAGTCAGCCAATGCTAGTCAGTCAGAGTCAATGTCAGTGTCAGTCAGTGTCAGTGTCAGTCAGAGTCAGTGTCAGTCAAAGTCAGTGTCAGTCAAAGTCAGTGTCAGCCAGAGTCAGTGTCAGCCAGAGTCAGAGTCAGCCAGAGTCAGAGTCAGCCAGAGTCAGAGTCAGTCAGTCTGTCAGAATCAGTCTGTCAGAGTCAGTCTGTCAGAGTCAGTCTGTCAGAGTCAGTCTGTCAGAATCAGTCTGTCAGAGTCAGTCTGTCAGAATCAGTCTGTCAGAGTCAGTCTGTCAGAGTCAGTCTGTCAGAGTCAGTCTGTCAGAGTCAGTCTGTCAGAGTCAGTCTGTCAGAGTCAGTCTGTCAGAGTCAGTCTGTCAGAGTCAGTCTGTCAGAGTCAGACAGTCAGAGTCAGACAGTCAGAGTCAGACAGTCAGAGTCAGACAGTCAGAGTCAGACAGTCAGAGTCAGACAGTCAGAGTCAGACAGTCAGAGTCAGACAGTCAGAGTCAGACAGTCAGAGTCAGACAGTCAGAGTCAGTCAGTCAGAGTCAGTCAGTCAGAGTCTGTCAGTCAGTCAGAGTCAGACAGTCAGAGTCAGACAGTCAGAGTCAGACAGTCAGAGTCAGACAGTCAGAGTCAGACAGTCAGAGTCAGACAGTCAGAGTCAGACAGTCAGAGTCAGACAGTCAGAGTCAGACAGTCAGAGTCAGACAGTCAGACAGTCAGAGTCAGAGTCAGACAGTCAGAGTCAGACAGTCAGAGTCAGACAGTCAGAGTCAGACAGTCAGAGTCAGACAGTCAGAGTCAGACAGTCAGAGTCAGACAGTCAGAGTCAGACAGTCAGAGTCAGACAGTCAGAGTCAGACAGTCAGAGTCAGACAGTCAGAGTCAGACAGTCAGAGTCAGACAGTCAGAGTCAGACAGTCAGAGTCAGACAGTCAGAGTCAGACAGTCAGAGTCAGACAGTCAGAGTCAGACAGTCAGAGTCAGACAGTCAGAGTCAGACAGTCAGAGTCAGACAGTCAGAGTCAGACAGTCAGAGTCAGACAGTCAGAGTCAGTCTGTCAGAGTCAGTCAGTCAGAGTCAGTCTGTCAGAGTCAGTCTGTCAGAGTCAGTCTGTCAGAGTCAGTCTGTCAGAGTCAGTCTGTCAGAGTCAGTCAGTCAGAGTCAGTCAGTCAGAGTCAGACAGTCAGAGTCAGACAGTCAGTCAGACAGTCAGAGTCAGACAGTCAGAGTCAGACAGTCAGAGTCAGTCTGTCAGAGTCAGTCTGTCAGAGTCAGTCTGTCAGAGTCAGTCTGTCAGAGTCAGTCTGTCAGAGTCAGTCTGTCAGAGTCAGACAGTCAGAGTCAGACAGTCAGAGTCAGACAGTCAGAGTCAGACAGTCAGAGTCAGTCTGTCAGAGTCAGACAGTCAGAGTCAGACAGTCAGAGTCAGACAGTCAGAGTCAGACAGTCAGAGTCAGACAGTCAGAGTCAGTCAGTCAGAGTCAGACAGTCAGAGTCAGACAGTCAGAGTCAGACAGTCAGAGTCAGACAGTCAGAGTCAGACAGTCAGAGTCAGACAGTCAGAGTCAGACAGTCAGAGTCAGACAGTCAGAGTCAGACAGTCAGAGTCAGACAGTCAGAGTCAGACAGTCAGAGTCAGACAGTCAGAGTCAGTCTGTCAGAGTCAGTCTGTCAGAGTCAGTCTGTCAGAGTCAGTCTGTCAGAGTCAGTCTGTCAGAGTCAGTCAGTCAGAGTCAGTCTGTCAGAGTCAGTCTGTCAGAGTCAGTCTGTCAGAGTCAGTCTGTCAGAGTCAGTCTGTCAGAGTCAGTCAGTCAGTGTCAGTCATTGTCAGTCAGTGTCAGTAAGTCAGAGTCAATGTCAGTCAATGTCAGTCAGTGTCAGTCAGTGTCAGTCAGTGTCAGTCAGTCAGTGTCAGTCAGTCAGTGTCAGTCAGTGTAAGTCAGTCAGAGTCAGACCGTGTCAGTCAGTCCGTGTCAGACAGAGTCAGTCAGACAGAGTCAGTCAGTCAATGTCAGTCAGTGTCAGTCAGCCAATGCTAGTCAGTCAGAGTCAATGTCAGAGTCAGTGTCAGTCAGAGTCAGTGTCAGCCAGAGTCAGTGTCAGCCAGAGTCAGTCTGTCAGAGTCAGTCTGTCAGAGTCAGTCTGTCAGAGTCAGTCTGTCAGAGTCAGTCTGTCAGAATCAGTCTGTCAGAGTCAGTCTGTCAGAGTCAGTCAGTCAGTCAGAGTCAGTCAGTCAGAGTCAGTCAGTCAGTCAGAGTCAGTCAGTGTCAGTCAGTCAGAGTCAGTCAGTCAGTCAGAGTCAGTCAGTCAGAGTCAGACAGTCAGAGTCAGACAGTCAGAGTCAGACAGTCAGAGTCAGACAGTCAGAGTCAGACAGTCAGAGTCAGACAGTCAGAGTCAGACAGTCAGAGTCAGACAGTCAGAGTCAGACAGTCAGAGTCAGACAGTCAGAGTCAGACAGTCAGAGTCAGACAGTCAGAGTCAGACAGTCAGAGTCAGACAGTCAGAGTCAGACAGTCAGAGTCAGACAGTCAGAGTCAGACAGTTAGAGTCAGTCAGTCAGAGTCAGTCAGTCAGAGTCAGTCAGTCAGAGTCAGTCAGTCAGTGTCAGTCATTGTCAGTCAGTGTCAGTCCGTGTCAGTCAGTCAGTGTCAGTCAGTCAGTGTCAGTCAGTCAGTGTAAGTCAGTCAGAGTCAGACCGTGTCAGTCAGTCCGTGTCAGACAGAGTCAGTCAATGTCAGACAGAGTCAGTCAGTCAATGTCAGTCAGTGTCAGTCAGTCAGCCAATGTTAGTCAGTCAGAGTCAATGTCAGTGTCAGTCAGTGTCAGTCAGAGTCAGTGTCAGCCAGAGTCAGTGTCAGCCAGAGTCAGTGTCAGCCAGAGTCAGTGTCAGCCAGAGTCAGTGTCAGCCAGAGTCAGTGTCAGCCAGAGTCAGTGTCAGCCAGAGTCAGCGTCAGTCAGAGTCAGCGTCAGTCAGAGTCAGCGTCAGTCAGAGTCAGCGTCAGCCAGAGTCAGCGTCAGCCAGAGTCAGAGTCAGTCTGTCAGAGTCAGTCTGTCAGAGTCAGTCTGTCAGAGTCAGTCTGTCAGAGTCAGTCTGTCAGAGTCCGTCTGTCAGAGTCAGTCTGTCAGAGTCCGTCTGTCAGAGTCAGTCTGTCAGAGTCCGTCTGTCAGAGTCAGTCTGTCAGAGTCAGTCTGTCAGAGTCAGTCTGTCAGAGTCAGTCTGCCAGAGTCAGTCTGCCAGAGTCAGTCTGCCAGAGTCAGTCTGTCAGAGTCAGTCTGCCAGAGTCAGTCTGTCAGAGTCAGTCTGTCAGAGTCAGTCTGTCTGAGTCAGTCAGTCCGTGTCAGACAGAGTCAGTCAGTGTCAGTCAGTGTCAGTCATTGTCAGTCAGTGTCAGTCATTGTCAGTCATTGTCAGTCATTGTCAGTCATTGTCAGTCATTGTCAGTCAGTCAGTGTCAGACAAAGTCAGTCCGAGTCAGTCAGTGTAAGTCAGTCAGTGTCAGTCAGTCAGTGTCAGTCAGTCAGTCAGTGTCAGTCAGTCAGTGTCAGTCAGTCAGTGTCAGTCAGTCAGTCAGTGTCAGTGTCAGTCAGTCAGTGTCAGTAAGTCAGAGTCAGACCGTGTCAGTCAGTCCGTGTCAGACAGAGTCAGTCAGACAGAGTCAGTCAGTCAATGTCAGTCAGCCAATGTCAGTCAGTGTCAGTCAGTCAGCTAATGTCAGTCAGTGTCAGTCAGTCAGCCAATGTCAGTCAGTCAGTGTCAGTCAGAGTCAGTGTCAGTCAGTCAGAGTCAGTCCGTGTCAGTCAGTCAGACCGTGTCAGTCATTCTGTGTCAGTCAGTCAGTCAGACAGAGTCAGTCAGTCAAGGTCAGTCAGTCAAGGTCAGTCAGTCAATGTCAGTCAGTCAATGTCAGTCAGTCAATGTCAGTCAGCCAATGTCAGTCAGTCAATGTCAGTCAGTCAGCGTCAGTCAGTCAGTGTCAGTCAGTGTCAGTCAGTCAGTCAGCCAATGTCAGTCAGTCAGGGTCAGTCAGTCAGTCAGTGTCAGTCAGTCAGTGTCAGTCAGTCAGTCACAGTCAGTCAGTCAGTGTCAGTCAGTCAGTGTCAGTCAGTCAATGTCAGTCAGTCAATGTCAGTCAGTCAATGTCAGTCAGTCAATGTCAGTCAGTCAATGTCAGTCAGCCAATGTCAGTCAGCCAATGTCAGTCAGCCAATGTCAGTCAGTCAGTCAGTCAGTGTCAGTCAGCCAATGTCAGTCAGTCAGGGTCAGTCAGTCAGTCAGTGTCAGTCAGCCAGTGTCAGGCAGTCAGAGTCAGTCTGTCAGAGTCAGTGTCTGTCAGAGTCAGTCTCTGTCAGAGTCAGTGTCAGTCAGTCAGTGAATGTCAGTCAGTCAGTGTCAGTCAGTCAGTGTCAGTCAGTCAGTGTCAGTGAGTCAGTGTCAGTGAGTCAGTGTCAGTGAGTCAGTGTCAGTGAGTCAGTGTCAGTGAGTCAGTGTCAGTCAGTGTCAGTCAGTCAGTGTCAGGCAGTGTCAGTAAGTCAGTCAGTCAGTGTCAGTCAGTGTCAGTCAGTCAGTCAGTGTTAGTCAGTCAGAGTCAGTGTTAGAGTGTCAGTCAGTGTTAGTCAGTCAGTCAGAGTCAGTCAGACAGAGTCAGTCAGTCAGACAGAGTCAGTCAGTCAGACAGAGTCAGTCAGTCAATGTCAGTCAGTCAATGTCAGTCAGCCAATGTCAGTCAGCCAATGTCAGTCAGCCAATGTCAGTCAGTGTCAGTGAGTCAGTGTCAGTGAGTCAGTGTCAGTGAGTCAGTGTCAGTGAGTCAGTGTCAGGCAGTCAGTGTCAGGCAGTCAGTGTCAGGCAGTCAGTGTCAGGCAGTGTCAGTCAGTCAGTGTCAGTCAGTCAGTCAGTGTTAGTCAGTCAGAGTCAGTCAGACAGAGTCAGTCAGTCAGACAGAGTCAGTCAGACAGAGTCAGTCAGACAGAGTCAGACAGTCAGTCTGTCAGACAGTCAGTCTGTCAGTGTCAGTCAGTGTCAGTCAGTGTCAGTCAGTGTCAGTCAGTCAGTGTCAGTCAGTGTCAGTCAGTCAATGTGAGTCAGTCAATGTGAGTCAGTCAATGTGAGTCAGTCAATGTGAGTCAGTCTGTAAGAGTCAGTCTGTGTCAGTCAGTCAGACCGTGCCAGTCAGTCAGACCGTGCCAGTCAGTCAGACCGTGTCAGAGTCAGACCGTGTCAGAGTCAGACCGTGTCAGAGTCAGTCCGTGCCAGTCAGTCCGTGCCAGTCAGTCCGTGCCAGTCAGTCCGTGCTAGTCAGACCGTGCCAGTCAGTCAGAGTCAGTCAGTCAGTCAGTCCGTGTCAGTCAGTTAGTCAGTCCGTGTCAGTCAGTCCGTGTCAGTCAGTCCTTGTCAGTCAGTCCGTGTCAGTCAGTCCGTGTCAGTCAGTCCGTGTCAGTCAGTCCGTGTCAGTCAGTCCGTGTCAGTCAGTCCGTGTCAGTCAGTCCGTGTCAGTCAGTCCGTGTCAGTCAGTCCGTGTCAGTGATGAAAAGCAGCGAGACTCCCAAGACTTTCGATGCCGCTTGGTGCAAACCACCTCTAATTCACCCTAAGATTAGCGATCAAAATAACGAGGCAGGCGCTGGAAAGTGGAGGGCGAATAACAGGTTTATTTCTCTAGAGGAGAACACATCACAGGGCTAACGTCAGGAGGTGCTCTAACTGCATCTCTGTGGCATGGCCTTTTATATGCTTTTTCGTCAGTTTATTACATGGTCAAACATTCCTGGCATCAGTTTATTGCATAGTCAAACATCCTTGGAATCCCCGGCTCAAGCTAGTTCCCACACAAACCCAGCAGTAATCGTGCCTCCACCCAGATCGAACAGATGATTGCTATCTCGCAGCTTGAAATTCCGACAGGATCTAAAAGTACGTGGGATCGGTCAGATCTAAGGGTTTGTGTCTTTGATTAGATCAGGCCCCTTTGTTGGTGACACAAGTTGTCGTATGTGGGTAATAAACTATGTCCACAGAGGTCGGTTAGTGCCTGGGACCGGATTGAGTGGCCAGGTGCAGTGGAGGAGGTTATCAAAGGGGCCTGCCCGTGGGCGGAGGATGAAAGGACAAGTGGGTTTGGTGTGGGAAGTGACTCCGGGCATTGTCATGCTGGCAAGGTTTTACAACCCTGGTACATGTGTTCAGGCTTAGTCAGAGCGCGGGGGGGGATGGTAGCGAGGTAGGGGTGACTCACAGGTGACCAGCAGAGTATGAAATGGCCGTGATGTCTAAAATGGTGGCTGCTTACGCGCACGTAAAGGCCTTCGCTAAGCAAGATAGCGTTGGCAATGTTCATATTTGTCGTTTTATTTTCTGCAGTCCTCCCTTTGAACATAGTCCAGCCAGCTTGCTAGTCTATCTCAATGTCCATAATGTCCTGTATCTCTCTATCGTTTATTATTCTCATCTTCGTGAGCTCAGTGTCCATAGTCTTAGGGTGCAAGGAGTTCAGGCAAATAGAACACAAAAGTGGTACACAATGTATCCCCAAACAACAACCACATATTATTAATATTGGAATCAAGAGGAGAATCATTATTTCCCAGCCCCATTCTTTCAAAATGCCCCAAAACCAGCGTCCAAGTCTCTGACTCCTGATGGATTTCTGACGCCAGCCTGTGGAGGTGTTCAATTGCCTTGAAAACAGAGGGCGAGTTGTCAGGGACTTAAGTAAAGCAACTGGCTTGTCGGAGCACTCTCCTTTTGTCAATCTCAAATTGTACCCTTTCTTGGATGGTACCGTGGAGTTGGGAAACTCTGCCAGTTCAAGTGTCTCTGTCTGTGGGTAGCAACTCAGGGCTGGTCGGTCTTTTGTCAGGAGCTCTTCTTGGCTGTTCACTTCTTCAGGGGCCATCAGTGTCAGAGATATCTTCTTACAGTGGTGCGCATGAAGCCAGTTTCTTTTTCCTTCCACTCGAAGGGCAGTTCGGGTGGTGATCAAGACTTGCCAGGGGCCCGTCCACCAGGGTTCCAGACTCTTTGGCCTCTGAAAATTTCGCGTCAGCACGAAGTCCCCAGGCTTGATATCGTGTCCAGGGCCCCTGGATACGTCTGGTGTGGCTTGGTGCACCTGTTGGTGGATAAGTGTTCGTTCGTTCGTTAATTTGTACAAATAGTCGGACATTAGTATGTCCGGGACATCATTAATGGAGGTTGGCTTTGGTGCCACCCAAATGTTCATAGGCCTGCCGAAGACTAGTTCGTAAGGGGTCAGTCGGTGTTTGGTTGGGGTGGAGCGCATTGACAGCAATGCCAGTCGGAGGGCGTCGGGCCATTTTAACCCAGTCGCGGCGACTATTTTTGCTAGCTTCAGTTTTAGCGTGGTGTTGTGTCTCTCTACCAGCTGAGGTGGTGCCATCGGGAAGTTTGATGCATGAGCCGTCTACCCATAGTTCCCCATCTGGCTC
Source organism: Lissotriton helveticus (assembly GCF_964261635.1). NCBI lineage: Eukaryota > Metazoa > Chordata > Amphibia > Caudata > Salamandridae > Lissotriton > Lissotriton helveticus. Next base: position 1,344,272,569 of record NC_136061.1, on the reverse strand, counting down.
TGGAAAGGCTGTGTCTCGGAGATCTACTCTACTCTTTGTCTGTTCGTCAGTGAGGGTTACACAGTTGTGCAGGGGAGTCACACCAGGGTCAATGTCGGGTAGAGGTAACAATGTGGCTGGATTGAGAGTGGTGCATCGCTTCAGGGTGATGTGTGGTGCTAGCAGGGTCAACTCGTAACCTGTCAGTCGTGCGCTAGTCAAGTGTTGGGTTTTGGTCTGGTTTAGTAGTGTGTCGACTGCATGGGGTACTAACACAGTGATTGGATTGGAGAACACTATTCCTTCGCTCTGGCGTATGGATACTGCTGCAGCTGTCACAGCGCGCAAACACGCTGGCAACGCTCTAGCTACTGGGTCGAGGGTGGCAGAGAAACATGCACAAGGGCGATGTTTGTGACCAATTGATTGCGCTAAGACGGACAATGCACATCCCTCCCTTTCATGTGTGTAGAGGAAGAATGGTTTGGAGTAGTCTGGGGTTCCTTGAACAGGTGCCGAACAAAGGCCATCTCGCAATTCTTTGAATGCGGACTGGCATTTGGGTGTCCAGGGGAAAGGTGAGGGGGTGTCATTGGCTAGGAGGGAGAGAAGGGGTTTGACAATGAGGCTAAAGTTCGGTAACCACTGTCGGCAGAATGAGGTGAGGCCTATCAGAGAGCGGACTTGCTTCTGATTCTTGGCAACGGGAGTGTCTAGAATTGCCTGGATCCTGTCAGGTGTGAGTTTCCTCCCTTCTTTCGAAAAGAGGTGACCTAAATATGTTACCTGTGGTTTGCTGAACTGCAATTTCCTTCGAGAAACTTTGTGGCCATTTTCTGTAAAGAAGTGTAGGAGTTGAATGGTGGCTGTGACGGCTAGTGGAGTGGTGTCTGCTGTTAGAAGGATATACTGTATCAACACCACCCCGTCTGGTAACTGTACAGCATCTTGAGCGCCTGGCTATAGATGCACGGGCTCTCGGTGTACCCCTGGGGTGCTCGACAAAATCTATATGAGCGGGATCTTAGAGCGAATCCGAAAAGATAGCGAATGTCTTGGTGAATGGGTATGGAGAAGAAGGCATTCTTGAGATCGATAACGGTGAAAGTGGTAGCACTTGACGGAATTAGGGTCAGGATGGTGGTGATGTCAGAAACTACTAGGTACTGTGGTACTACTATTCTGTTTATCTCCCGTAGGTCGATGATGAAGCGGTAGGCTTTTCCATCTCCCTGTCTCTTTATGATCGGTAAAATAGGTATATTACAAACATTGCTCACTACCTCTTCTACCAATCCTGCCTCTACTAGTGACTGTATGATTTCGGTCAAGGCTTTCTCACCCTCTGGCGATATCTTATACTGGGGTATTTTCGATAAGGTTGCATCTTGTCGTATTGTCACGTGTACTGGGTCAATCATCATTCGTCCTACGTCTGAATCAGCCCTAGCCCACAGATGCGAGGGTAAAGTGTCTAGTAGGGATGTGTCTGTCTCAGAAATGGGGTACATGTGTTGGGATGGATTATCTCTCGGGTGTTGGTGATTGTCATATAAGATGACTCGTACTCCGTCTGGCGAACATGTGATAGTCGCACGGAAATGTTTCAGTAGATCGAGACCCATAATGGCGTCTGGAGTGTTGGAGGAGAGAAGGAACGTCGTGTCGATAACATTGTTTTCAAGTTTGGAGGGGATCGGTCTGGACAAAGGGTTGATGGAGGGCGTACAGTCAAATCCTATTGCGGTTATATGTGAGCCAGACAAGGGTGCCCTTGGAATCAGTAGTTTGGATAGTGCACTACGTGTTGCTCCTGTGTCTACCAAAAATGGCGACTCTGTGCCCAGGACCTTTGCAGTAACATAAGGGCCTTGCTGATCAACATAGAGCTCAACTGGATCCCTCCCTTGCCCCTGAGTGTCCTATGCAAAGTCATACATGTTGTCGTAATCTGTCTGTTGACACTGGTTCTGTCTAGGGCGGTCAAATGCGTTCACTCTTCGTAGCCTTCTTTTGCTAGCTTCACTTGCGTACCCTCTCCCATGTCCACTTCCTCTCTGTTCATTTGTTAATTCCCTTATCCCTCTGCCCCTACCAACTCCTGATAAGGCTGGGCATTGGGATTTCCAGTGTCCGTATTCCTTGCAAAATGCGCATTGATCCTGTCCTAAGTCCTGGCGTCGTACATATGGTGTCAATGAGTCATTTCTAGGAGGCTGTACTCTAGGGACATTCTGTTGGCATCCTCCTTTATATTGTTCTCTTCCTGTATTCACCCCTTTGAGCTGCGCTATCATTACCCTTTCTTTCAAATCTTTCCTCTTCTTTACTGTAGCCCTATCAATTTCATTTTTCTGGTGTTCATAGTACTGAGCCATCTGGAGGATGGCCGCTGGTTTAGAGGCTGCCCAGCTGCTTTCGCTGGTCTGCAGTTTTTGCGATACTTCCGATAGCAGTCCCTTAACATAATTCTGGACAAACAAGTGGTGTCCAGTTGCGGTAGACATATCTTGTCCACTGTAATCGGAGAACACTGTTTAGAATTTGGAGAAATACTCCGAGACATCCTCTTGTGGTTTATGGCGGCATGCGGTTACAATGGACCAATCAATCTTTTTCTCCGGGATCATAGTTTTTACTTATTGTACTTCTGTGTCAGTCAGTCAGTCAGTCAGTGTCAGTCAGTCAGTCAGTCAGTCAGTGACAGTCAGTCAGTGTCAGTCAGTCAGTGTCAGTCAGTCAGTGTCAGTCAGTCAGTCAGAGTCAGTCAGTCAGTCAGTCAGTGTCAGTCAGTGTCAATCAGTCAGTGTCAATCTACAGTCAGCGCTAGTCAGTGTCAATCAGTCAGTCAGCGCTAGTCAGCGTCAGTCAGTCAGCCAGCGCTAGTCAGTGTCAATCAGTCAGCGCTAGTCAGTGTCAATCAGTCAGTCAGCGCTAGTCAATGTCAGTCAGTCAGCCAGCGCTAGTCAGTGTCAGTCAGTACTAGTCAGCGTCAGTCAGTGTCAGTCAGCATCAGTCAGCGTCAGTCAGTTAGTGTCAGTCAGCGTCAGTCAGCGTCAGTCAGTCTCAGTCAGTGTCAGTCAGTGTCAGTCAGTCAGTGTTAGTCAGTGTCAGTCAGTCAGAGTCAGTCAGTGTTAGTCAGTCAGTGCTAGTAAGTCAGTGTTAGTCAGTGTCAGTCAGTCAGTGTCAGTCAGTCAGTGTCAGTCAGACAGTGTCAGTCAGTCAGTGTCAGTCAGTCAGTGTCAGTCAGACAGTGTCAGTGTCAGTCAGCCAGCGCTAGTCAGTGTCAGTCAGTCAGCACTAGTCCGTGTCAGTCAGTGTCAGTCAGTGTCAGTCAGTGTCAGTCAGTCAGTGTCAGTCAGTGTAAGTCAGTCAGTGTCAGTCAGTCAGCGCTAGTCAGTGTCAGTCAGCCAGCGCTACTCAGTGTCAGTCAGCACTAGCCCGTGTTAGACAGTGTCAGTCAGTCAGTCAATGTGAGTCAGTCAGTGTGAGTCAGTCAGTGTGAGTCAGTCAGTCAGTGTGAGTCAGTCAGTGTGAGTCAGTCAGTGTGAGTCAGTCAGTCAGTGTGAGTCAGTCAGTGTGAGTCAGTCAGTGTGAGTCAGTCAGTGTGAGTCAGTCAGTGTGAGTCAGTGTGAGTCAGACAGTGTGAGTCAGTCAGTGTGAGTCAGTCAGTGTGAGTCAGTCAGTGTGAGTCAGTCAGTGTGAGTCAGTCAGTGTGAGTCAGTCAGTGTGAGTCAGTCAGTGTGAGTCAGTCAGTGTCTGTCAGTCAGTGTCTGTCAGTCAGTGTCTGTCAGTCAGTGTCTGTCAGTCAGTGTGAGTCAGTCAGTGTGTGTCAGTCAGTCAGTCAGTGTCAGTCAGTGTGTGTCAGTCAGTGTCAGTCAGTGTCAGTCAGTCTCTGTCAGTCAGTGTCAGTCAGTCAGTGTCAGTCAGTCAGTGTCAGTCAGTCAGTGTCAGTCAGTCAGTGTCTGTCAGTCAGTGTCAGTCAGTCAGTGTCAGTCAGTCAGTGTCAGTCAGTGTCAGTCAGTCAGTCAGTGTCAGTCAGTCAGTGTCAGTCAGTGAGCGTCAGTCAGCGTCAGTCAGTGTCAGTCAGTCAGTGTCAGTCAGTGAGCGTCAGTCAGCGTCAGTCAGTCAGTGTCAGTCAGTCAGTCAGTGTTAGTCAGTGTCAGTCAGTCAGTGTCAGTCAGTCAGTGTTAGTGTCAGTGCTAGTCAGTCAGTCAGTGTTAGTCAGTCAGTGTTAGTCAGTCAGTGTCAGTCAGTCAGTGTCAGTCAGTCAGTGTCAGTCAGTGTGAGTCAGTCAGTGTGAGTCAGTCAGTGCTAGTCAGTCAGTCAGTGTTAGTCAGTGTCAGTCAGTCAGTGTCAGTCAGTGTCAGTCAGTCAGTGTCAGTCAGTGTCAGTCAGTCACTGTCAGTCAGTCAGTGTTAGTCAGTGTCAGTCAGTCAGTTTCAGTCAGTCAGTGTCAGTCAGTCAGCATCAGTCAGTGTCAGTCAGTCAGTGTCAGTCAGTCAGTGTCAGTCAGTCAGTGTCAGTCAGTGTCAATCAGTCAGTGTCAATCTACAGTCAGCGCTAGTCAGTCAGTCAGCGCTAGTCAGCGTCAGTCAGCCAGCGCTAGTCAGTGTCAATCAGTCAGCGCTAGTCAGTGTCAATCAGTCAGCCAGCGCTAGTCAATGTCAGTCAGTCAGCCAGCGCTAGTCAGTGTCAGTCAGTACTAGTCAGCGTCAGTCAGTGTCAGTCAGCATCAGTCAGCGTCAGTCAGTCAGTGTCGGTCAGCGTGTCAGTCAGTCAGTGTCAGTCAGTAAGAGTCAGTCAGTGCTAGTCAGTCAGTCAGTGTCAGTCAGTCAGTGCTAGTCAGTCAGTCAGTGTTAGTCAGTGTCAGTCAGTCAGTGTCAGTCAGTCAGTGTTAGTGTCAGTGCTAGTCAGTCAGTCAGTGTTAGTCAGTCAGTGTTAGTCAGTCAGTGTCAGTCAGTCAGTGTCAGTCAGTCAGTGTCAGTCAGTGTGAGTCAGTCAGTGTGAGTCAGTCAGTGCTAGTCAGTCAGTCAGTGTTAGTCAGTGTCAGTCAGTCAGTGTCAGTCAGTCAGTGTCAGTCAGTCAGTGTCAGTCAGTCAGTGTCAGTCAGTGTGTGTCAGTCAGTCAGTGTCAGTCAGTGCTAGTCAGTCAGTCAGTGTTAGTCAGTGTCAGTCATTGTCAGTCAGTCAGTGTCAGTCAGTGTCAGTCAGTGTCAGTCAGTGTCTGTCAGTCAGTCAGTGTCAGTCAGTCAGTGTCAGTCAGTGTTAGTCAGTGTCAGTCAGTCAGTGTCAGTCAGTCAGTGTCAGTCAGCGCTAGTCCGTGTCAGTCAGTCAGTGTCAGTCAGTGTGTGTCAGTCAGTCAGTGTCAGTCAGTCAGTCAGTGTCAGTCAGTCAGTCAGTGTCAGTCAGTGTCAGTCAGTCAGTGTCAGTCAGTGTCAGTCAGTGTCAGTCAGTCAGTGTCAGTCAGTGTCAGTCAGTCACTGTCAGTCAGTCAGTGTTAGTCAGTGTCAGTCAGTCAGTTTCAGTCAGTCAGTGTCAGTCAGTCAGCATCAGTCAGTGTCAGTCAGTCAGTGTCAGTCAGTCAGCGCTAGTCAGTGTCAGTCAGTGTCAGTCAGTCAGTGTCAGGCTGTCAGTGTCAGTCAGTCAGTGTGAGTCAGTCAGTCAGTGTCAGTCAGTAAGAGTCAGTCAGTGCTAGTCAGTCAGTGTCAGTCAGTCAGTGCTAGTCAGTCAGTCAGTGTTAGTCAGTGTCAGTCAGTCAGTGTCAGTCAGTGTCAGTCAGTCAGTGTTAGTGTCAGTGCTAGTCAGTCAGTCAGTGTTAGTCAGTCAGTGTTAGTCAGTCAGTGTCAGTCAGTCAGTGTTAGTCAGTCAGTGTCAGTCAGTCAGTGTCAGTCAGTCAGTGTCAGTCAGTCAGTGTCAGTCAGTGTGAGTCAGTCAGTGTGAGTCAGTCAGTCAGTGCTAGTCAGTCAGTCAGTGTTAGTCAGTGTCAGTCAGTCAGTGTCAGTCAGTGTGTGTCAGTCAGTCAGTGTCAGTCAGTCAGTGTCAGTCAGTCAGTGTCAGTCAGTCAGTGTCAGTCAGTCAGTGTCAGTCAGTAAGAGTCAGTCAGTCAGTGCTAGTCAGTCAGTCAGTGTTAGTCAGTGTCAGTCAGTCAGTCAGTGTCAGTCAGTCAGTGTTAGTGTCAGTGCTAGTCAGTCAGTCAGTGTCAGTCAGTCAGTGTCAGTCAGTCAGTGTCAGTCAGTGTGAGTCAGTCAGTGTGAGTCAGTCAGTGCTAGTCAGTCAGTCAGTGTTAGTCAGTGTGAGTCAGTCAGTGTGAGTCAGTCAGTCAGTGCTAGTCAGTCAGTCAGTGTTAGTCAGTGTCAGTCAGTCAGTGTCAGTCAGTGTGTGTCAGTCAGTCAGTGTCAGTCAGTCAGTGTCAGTCAGTCAGTGTCAGTCAGTCAGTCAGTGTCAGTCAGTCAGTGTCAGTCAGTAAGAGTCAGTCAGTCAGTGCTAGTCAGTCAGTCAGTGTTAGTCAGTGTCAGTCAGTCAGTCAGTGTCAGTCAGTCAGTGTTAGTGTCAGTGCTAGTCAGTCAGTCAGTGTCAGTCAGTCAGTGTCAGTCAGTCAGTGTCAGTCAGTGTGAGTCAGTCAGTGTGAGTCAGTCAGTGCTAGTCAGTCAGTCAGTGTTAGTCAGTGTCAGTCAGTCAGTGTCAGTCAGTCAGTGTCAGTCAGTCAGTGTCAGTCAGTCAGTGTCAGTCAGTGTGTGTCAGTCAGTCAGTGTCAGTCAGTGCTAGTCAGTCAGTCAGTGTTAGTCAGTGTCAGTCATTGTCAGTCAGTCAGTGTCAGTCAGTGTCAGTCAGTCAGTGTCAGTCAGTGTCAGTCAGTCAGTGTCAGTCAGTCAGTGTCAGTCAGTGTTAGTCAGTGTCAGTCAGTCAGTGTCAGTCAGTGTGTGTCAGTCAGTGTCAGTCAGTGTGTGTCAGTCAGTCAGTGTCAGTCAGTCAGTGTCAGTCAGTCAGTGTCAGTCAGTCAGTCAGTGTCAGTCAGTCAGTGTTAGTCAGTCAGTGTCAGGCTGTCAGTGTCAGTCAGTCAGTGTGAGTCAGTCAGTCAGTGTCAGTCAGTAAGAGTCAGTCAGTGCTAGTCAGTCAGTGTCAGTGCTAGTCAGTCAGTCAGTGTTAGTCAGTGTCAGTCAGTCAGTGTCAGTCAGTGTCAGTCAGTCAGTGTTAGTGTCAGTGCTAGTCAGTCAGTCAGTGTTAGTCAGTCAGTGTTAGTCAGTCAGTGTCAGTCAGTCAGTGTCAGTCAGTCAGTGTTAGTCAGTCAGTGTCAGTCAGTCAGTGTCAGTCAGTCAGTGTCAGTCAGTCAGTGTCAGTCAGTGTGAGTCAGTCAGTGTGAGTCAGTCAGTCAGTGCTAGTCAGTCAGTCAGTGTTAGTCAGTGTCAGTCAGTCAGTGTCAGTCAGTGTGTGTCAGTCAGTCAGTGTCAGTCAGTCAGTGTCAGTCAGTCAGTGTCAGTCAGTCAGTGTCAGTCAGTCAGTGTCAGTCAGTCAGTGTCAGTCAGTGTGTGTCAGTCAGTCAGTGTCAGTCAGTCATTGTCAGTCAGTCAGTGTCAGTCAGTCAGCGCTAGTCAGTGTCAGTCAGTCAGTGTCGGTCAGCGTGTCAGTCAGTGTCGGTCAGCGTGTCAGTCAGTCAGTGTCAGTCAGTAAGAGTCAGTCAGTGCTAGTCAGTCAGTCAGTGTTAGTCAGTGTCAGTCAGTCAGTGTCAGTCAGTCAGTGTTAGTGTCAGTGCTAGTCAGTCAGTCAGTGTTAGTCAGTCAGTGTTAGTCAGTCAGTGTCAGTCAGTCAGTGTCAGTCAGTGTCAGTCAGTGCTAGTCAGTGTCAGTCAGTCAGTGTCAGTCAGTAAGAGTCAGTCAGTGCTAGTCAGTGTCAGTCAGTCAGTGTCAGTCAGTAAGAGTCAGTCAGTGCTAGTCAGTCAGTCAGTGTCAGTCAGTCAGTGCTAGTCAGTCAGTGTTAGTCAGTGTCAGTCAGTCAGTGTCAGTCAGTGTCAGTCAGTCAGTCAGTGTCAGTCAGTCAGTCAGTGTCAGTCAGTGTCAGTCAGTGTCAGTCAGTGTCAGTCAGTGCGAGTCAGTCAGTGCGAGTCAGTCAGTGCGAGTCAGTCAGTGCGAGTCAGTCAGTGCGAGTCAGTCAGTGCGAGTCAGTCAGTGCGAGTCAGTCAGTGCGAGTCAGTCAGTGTGAGTCAGTCAGTGCGAGTCAGTCAGTGTGAGTGAGTCAGTCAGTGTGAGTCAGTCAGTGTGAGTCAGTCAGTCAGTGTGAGTCAGTCAGTCAGTGTGAGTCAGTCAGTCAGTGTGAGTCAGTGTCTGTCAGTCAGTGTGAGTCAGTGTCTGTCAGTGTCTGTCAGTCAGTGTCAGTCAGTCAGTGTCAGTCAGTCAGTGTCAGTCAGTCAGTGGCTGTCAGTGTCAGTCAGTCAGTCAGTGTCAGTCAGTCAGTGTCAGTCAGTCAGTGTCAGTCAGTCAGTGTCAGTCAGTCAGCGCTAGTCAGTGTCAGTCAGTGTCAGTCAGTGTCAGTCAGTGTCAGTCAGTGTCAGTCAGTGTCAGTCAGTGTCAGTCAGTGTCAGTCAGTGTCAGTCAGTGTCAGTCAGTGTCAGTCAGTCAGTGTCAGTCAGTCAGTGTCAGTCAGTCAGTCAGCGCTAGTCAGTGTCAGTCAGTGTCAGTCAGTCAGTGTCAGTCAGTCAATGTCAGTCAATGTCAGTCAGTCAATGTCAGTCAGTCAATGTCAGTCAGTCAATGTCAGTCAGTCAATGTCAGTCAGTCAATGTCAGTCAGTCAATATGAGTCAGTCAATGTGAGTCAGTCAATGTGAGTCAGTCAATGTGAGTCAGTCAGTGTGAGTCAGTCAGTGTGAGTCAGTCAGTGTGAGTCAGTCAGTGTGAGTCAGTCAGTCAGTGTGAGTCAGTCAGTCAGTGTGAGTCAGTCAGTCAGTGTGAGTCAGTCAGTGTGAGTCAGTGTCTGTCAGTCAGTGTCAGTCAGTCAGTGTCAGTCAGTCAGTGTCAGTCAGTCAGTCAGTGTCAGTCAGAGTCAGTCAGTCAGCGCTAGTCAGTGTAAGTCAGTGTCAGTCAGTCAGTGTCAGTCAGTCAGTGCTAGTCAGTCAGTCAGTGTTAGTCAGTGTCAGTCAGTCAGTGTCAGTCAGTGTCAGTCAGTCAGTGTTAGTGTCAGTGCTAGTCAGTCAGTCAGTGTTAGTCAGTCAGTGTCAGTCAGTCAGTGTCAGTCAGTCAGTGTCAGTCAGTCAGTGTCAGTCAGTCAGTGTCAGTCAGTGTGAGTCAGTCAGTGTGAGTGAGTCAGTCAGTGCTAGTCAGTCAGTCAGTGCTAGTCAGTCAGTCAGTGTTAGTCAGTCAGTGTCAGTCAGTCAGTGTCAGTCAGTCAGTGTCAGTCAGTCAGTGTCAGTCAGTCAGTGTCAGTCAGTCAGTGTCAGTCAGTCAGTGTCAGTCAGTCAGTGTCAGTCAGTCAGTGTCAGTCAGTCACTGTCAGTCAGTCAGTCAGTGTCAGTCAGTCAGCGCTAGTCAGTGTCAGTCAGTCAGTGTCGGTCAGCGTGTCAGTCAGTCAGTGTCAGTCAGTAAGAGTCAGTCAGTGCTAGTCAGTCAGTCAGTCAGTGTCAGTCAGTCAGTGCTAGTCAGTCAGTCAGTGTTAGTCAGTCAGTCAGTGTTAGTCAGTCAGTCAGTGTTAGTCAGTGTCAGTCAGTCAGTGTCAGTCAGTGTCAGTCAGTCAGTGTTAGTGTCAGTGCTAGTCAGTCAGTCAGTGTTAGTCAGTCAGTGTTAGTCAGTCAGTGTCAGTCAGTCAGTGTCAGTCAGTCAGTGTCAGTCAGTCAGTGTCAGTCAGTCAGTGTCAGTCAGTCAGTGTCAGTCAGTCAGTGTCAGTCAGTCAGTGTCAGTCAGTGTCAGTCAGTCAGCGCTACTCAGTGTCAGTCAGTCAGTGTCAGTCAGCGTGTGTCAGTCAGTAAGAGTCAGTCAGTGCTAGAGTGTCAGTCAGTCAGTGCTAGTCAGTCAGTCAGTGTTAGTCAGTGTCAGTCAGTCAGTGTCAGTCAGTCAGTGTCAGTCAGTCAGTGTCAGTCAGTCAGTCAGTGTCAGTCAGTGTCAGTCAGTCAGTGTCAGTCAGTGTCAGTCAGTGCGAGTCAGTCAGTGCGAGTCAGTCAGTGCGAGTCAGTCAGTGCGAGTCAGTCAGTGCGAGTCAGTCAGTGCGAGTCAGTCAGTGCGAGTCAGTCAGTGCGAGTCAGTCAGTGTGAGTCAGTCAGTCAGTGTGAGTCAGTCAGTGTGAGTCAGTGTCTGTCAGTCAGTGTGAGTCAGTGTCTGTCAGTCAGTGTGTGTCAGTCAGTCAGTGTCAGTCAGTCAGTGTCAGTCAGTCAGTGTCAGTCAGTCAGTGTCAGTCAGTCAGCGCTAGTCAGTGTCAGTCAGTGTCAGTCAGTGTCAGTCAGTGTCAGTCAGTCAGTGGCTGTCAGTGTCAGTCAGTCAGTGTGTGTCAGTCAGTGTGTGTCAGTCAGTGTGTGTCAGTCAGTGTGTGTCAGTCAGTCAGTGTCAGTCAGTCAGTGTCAGTCAGTCAGTCAGCGCTAGTCAGTGTCAGTCAGTGTCAGTCAGTGTCAGTCAGTCAGTGTCAGTCAGTCAGTGTCAGTCAGTAAGAGTCAGTCAGTGCTAGTCAGTCAGTCAGTGTCAGTCAGTCAGTGCTAATCAGTCAGTCAGTGTTAGTCAGTCAGTCAGTGTTAGTCAGTGTCAGTCAGTCAGTGTCAGTCAGTGTCAGTCAGTCAGTGTTAGTGTCAGTGCTAGTCAGTCAGTCAGTGTTAGTCAGTCAGTGTCAGTCAGTCAGTGTCAGTCAGTCAGTGTCAGTCAGTCAGTGTCAGTCAGTCAGTGTCAGTCAGTCAGTGTCAGTCAGTCAGTGTCAGTCAGTCAGTGTCAGTCAGTCAGTGTCAGTCAGTCAGCGCTAGTCAGTGTCAGTCAGTCAGTGTCAGTCAGCGTGTGTCAGTCAGTAAGAGTCAGTCAGTGCTAGAGTGTCAGTCAGTCAGTGCTAGTCAGTCAGTCAGTGTTAGTCAGTGTCAGTCAGTGTCAGTCAGTCAGTGTCAGTCAGTCAGTGTCAGTCAGTAAGAGTCAGTCAGTGCTAGTCAGTCAGTCAGTGTCAGTCAGTCAGTGCTAGTCAGTCAGTCAGTGTTAGTCAGTCAGTCAGTGTCAGTCAGTGTCAGTCAGTCAGTGTCAGTCAGTCAGTGTCAGTCAGTCAGTGTCAGTCAGTCAGTGTCAGTCAGTCAGTGTCAGTCAGTCAGTCAGTGTCAGTCAGTCAGTCAGTGTCAGTCAGTGTCAGTCAGTGTCAGTCAGTGTCAGTCAGTGTCAGTCAGTGTCAGTCAGTGTCAGTCAGTGTCAGTCAGTGCGAGTCAGTCAGTGCGAGTCAGTCAGTGCGAGTCAGTCAGTGCGAGTCAGTCAGTGCGAGTCAGTCAGTCAGTGCGAGTCAGTCAGTCAGTGCGAGTCAGTCAGTGCGAGTCAGTCAGTCAGTGTGAGTCAGTCAGTGTGAGTCAGTCAGTTAGTGTGAGTCAGTCAGTGTGAGTCAGTGTCTGTCAGTCAGTGTGAGTCAGTGTCTGTCAGTCAGTGTCTGTCAGTCAGTGTCAGTCAGTCAGTGGCTGTCAGTGTCAGTCAGTCAGTGTGTGTCAGTCAGTGTGTGTCAGTCAGTGTGTGTCAGTCAGTGTGTGTCAGTCAGTGTGTGTCAGTCAGTGTGTGTCAGTCAGTGTGTGTCAGTCAGTGTGTGTCAGTCAGTGTGTGTCAGTCAGTCAGTGTCAGTCAGTCAGTGTCAGTCAGTCAGTGTCAGTCAGTCAGCGCTAGTCAGTGTCAGTCAGTGTCAGTCAGTGTCAGTCAGTGTCAGTCAGTGTCAGTCAGTCAGTGTCAGTCAGTCAGCGCAAGTCAGTGTCAGTCAGTGTCAGTCAGTCAATGTCAGTCAATGTCAGTCAGTCAATGTCAGTCAGTCAATGTCAGTCAGTCAATGTGAGTCAATGTGAGTCAGTCAATGTGAGTCAGTCAGTGTGAGTCAGTCAGTGTGAGTCAGTCAGTGTGAGTCAGTCAGTGTGAGTCAGTCAGTGTGAGTCAGTCAGTGTGAGTCAGTCAGTGTGAGTCAGTCAGTGTGAGTCAGTCAGTGTGAGTCAGTCAGTGTGAGTCAGTCAGTGTGAGTCAGTCAGTCAGTGTGAGTCAGTCAGTGTGAGTCAGTGTCTGTCAGTCAGTGTGAGTCAGTGTCTGTCAGTCAGTGTGAGTCAGTGTCTGTCAGTCAGTGTCTGTCAGTCAGTGTCAGTCAGTCAGTGTCAGTCAGTCAGTGTCAGTCAGTCAGTGTCAGTCAGTCAGTGTCAGTCAGTCAGTGTCAGTCTGTCAGTGTCAGTCTGTCAGTGTCAGTCTGTCAGTGTCAGTCTGTCAGTGTCAGTCTGTCAGTGTCAGTCTGTCAGTGTCAGTCAGTGTCAGTCAGTCAGTGTTAGTCAGTGTCAGTCAGTCAGTGTCAGTCAGTCAATGTCAGTCAGTCAGTCAGTGTCAGTCAGTCAGTGTCAGTCAGTCAGTGTCAGTCAGTCAGTGTCAGTCAGTCAGTGTCAGTCAGTCAGTGTCAGTCTGTGTCAGTCAGTGTGTGTCAGTCAGTGTCAGTCAGTGTTAGTGTCAGTGCTAGTCAGTCAGTGTTAGTCAGTGTCAGTCAGTCAGTGTCAGTCAGTCAGTGTCAGTCTGTGTCAGTCAGTGTGTGTCAGTCAGTGTTAGTGTCAGTGCTAGTCAGTCAGTGTTAGTCAGTGCTAGTCAGTCAGTGTTAGTCAGTGTCAGTCAGTCAGTTTCAGTCAGTCAGTGTCAGTCAGTCAGTGTCAGTCAGTCAGTGTCAGTCAGTCAGTGTCAGTCAGTGTCAGTCAGTGTCAGTCAGTCAGTGTCAGTCAGTCAGTGTCAGTCAGTCAGTGTCAGTCAGTGTCAGTCAGTGTCAGTCAGTCAGTCAGTGTCAGTCAGTCAGTGTCAGTCAGTGTGTGTCAGTCAGTCAGTGTCAGTCAGTCAGTGTCAGTCAGTCAGTGTCAGTCAGTCAGTGTCAGTCAGTCTGTGTCAGTCAGTGAGTGTCAGTCAGTGTCAGTCAGTGTCAGTCAGTGTTAGTGTCAGTGCTAGTCAGTCAGTTAGTCAGTGTCAGTCAGTCAGTGTTAGTCAGTCAGTGTCAGTGTCAGTCAGTGTCAGTCAGTGTGTGTCAGTCAGTCAGTGTCAGTCAGCGCTAGTCAGTGTCAGTCAGTCAGTGTCAGTCAGTCAGCGCTAGTCAGTGTCAGTCAGTCAGTCAGTGTCAGTCAGTCAGTGTAAGTCAGTCAGCGCTAGTCAGTGTCAGTCAGTGTCAGTCAGTCAGTGTCAGTCAGTCAGTGTCAGTCAGTCAGTGTCAGTCAGTCAGCACTAGTCCGTGTTAGACAGTGTCAGTCAGTGTCTGTCAGTCAATGTGAGTCAGTCAGTGTGAGTCAGTCAGTCAGTGTGAGTCAGTCAGTCAGTGTGAGTCAGTCAGTCAGTGTGAGTCAGTCAGTCAGTGTGAGTCAGTCAGTCAGTGTGAGTCAGTCAGTCAGTGTGAGTCAGTCAGTGTGAGTCAGTCAGTCAGTGTGAGTCAGTCAGTCAGTGTGAGTCAGTCAGTCAGTGTGAGTCAGTCAGTCAGTGTGAGTCAGTCAGTCAGTGTGAGTCAGTCAGTCAGTGTGAGTCAGTCAGTCAGTGTGAGTCAGTCAGTCAGTGTGAGTCAGTCAGTGTGAGTCAGTCAGTGTGAGTCAGTCAGTGTGAGTCAGTCAGTGTCAGTCAGTCAGTGCTAGTCAGTCAGTGCTAGTCAGTCAGTGCTAGTCAGTCAGTGCTAGTCAGTCAGTCAGTCAGTCAGTGTCAGTCAGTCAGTCAGTGTCAGTCAGTCAGTGTCAGTCAGTCAGTGTGAGTCAGTCAGTCAGTCAGTGTGAGTCAGTCAGTCAATGTGAGTCAGTCAGTGTGAGTCAGTCAGTCAGTGTGAGTCAGTCAGTCAGTGTGAGTCAGTCAGTCAGTGTGAGTCAGTCAGTGCGAGTCAGTGTCAGTCAGTGCTAGTCAGTGCTAGTCAGTCAGTCAGTGTTAGTCAGTGTCAGTCAGTCAGTGTCAGTCAGTCAGTGTCAGTCAGTCAGTGTCAGTCAGTCAGTGTCAGTCAGTCAGTGTCAGTCAGTCAGTCAGTCAGTGTGAGTCAGTCAGTCAGTGTGAGTCAGTCAGTGTCAGTCAGTCAGCGCTAGTCAGTGTCAGTGTCAGTCAATGTGTGTCTGTCAGGCAGCGTTAGTCAGTGTCAGTCAGTCAGCGTCAGTCAGTGTCAGTCAGCGTCAGTCAGTGTTAGTCAGTGTCAGTCAGTCAGTCAGTGTGAGTCAGTCAGTCAGTGTGAGTCAGTCAGTCAGTGTGAGTCAGTCAGTCAGTGTGAGTCAGTCAGTCAGTGTCAGTCAGTCAGTGTCAGTCAGTCAGTGTCAGTCAGTCAGTGTCAGTCAGTGTCTGTGAGTCAGTCAGTGTCTGTGAGTCAGTCAGTGTCTGTGAGTCAGTCAGTGTCTGTGAGTCAGTCAGTGTCTGTGAGTCAGTCAGTGTCTGTGAGTCAGTCAGTGTCTGTGAGTCAGTCAGTGTCTGTGAGTCAGTCAGTGTCTGTGAGTCAGTCAGTGTCTGTGAGTCAGTCAGTGTCTGTGAGGGAGTCAGTGTCTGTGAGGGAGTCAGTGTCTGTGAGGGAGTCAGTGTCTGTGAGGGAGTCAGTGTCTGTGAGGGAGTCAGTGTCTGTGAGGGAGTCAGTGTCTGTGAGGGAGTCAGTGTCTGTGAGGGAGTCAGTGTCTGTGAGGGAGTCAGTGTCTGTGAGGGAGTCAGTGTCTGTGAGGGAGTCAGTGTCTGTGAGGGAGTCAGTGTCTGTGAGGGAGTCAGTGTCTGTGAGGGAGTCAGTGTCTGTGAGGGAGTCTGTCTGTGAGGGAGTCAGTGTCTGTGAGGGAGTCAGTGTCTGTGAGGGAGTCAGTGTCTGTGAGGGAGTCAGTGTCTGTGAGGGAGTCAGTGTCCGTCAGTCAGTGTCAGTCAGTGTGTGTCTGTCAGTCAGTCAGTGTCAGTCAGTGTCAGTCAGTGTGTGTCAGTCAGTGTCAGTCAGTCAGTGTCAGTCAGCGCTAGTCAGTGTCAGTCAGCGCTAGTCAGTGTCAGTCAGTCAGTGTCAGTCAGTCAGTGTCAGTCAGTCAGCGCTAGTCAGTGTCAGTCAGTGTCAGTCAGTCAGTGTCAGGCTGTCAGTGTCAGTCAGTCAGTGTCAGTCAGTCAGTGTCAGTCAGTGTGAGTCAGTCAGTCAGTGTGAGTCAGTCAGTGTGAGTCAGTCAGTGTGAGTCAGTCAGTCAGTGTGAGTCAGTCAGTGTGAGTCAGTCAGTGTGAGTCAGTCAGTGTGAGTCAGTCAGTGTCAGTCAGTGTTAGTGTCAGTGCTAGTCAGTCAGTCAGTGTTAGTCAGTCAGTGTCAGTCAGTGTGTGTCAGTCAGTGTCAGTCAGTCAGTGTCAGTCAGTCAGTGTCAGTCAGTCAGTGTCAGTCAGTCAGTGTCAGTCAGTCAGTGTCAGTCAGTCAGTGTCAGTCAGTCAGTGTCAGTCAGTGTCAGTCAGTGTCAGTCAGTCAGTGTCAGTCAGTCAGTGTCAGTCAGTCAGTGTCAGTCAGTGTCAGTCAGTGTCAGTCAGCGCTAGTCAGTCAGTCAGTGTCAGTCAGTCAGTCAGTGTCAGTCAGTCAGTGTCAGTCAGTCAGTGTCAGTCAGTCAGTGTCAGTGTCAGTCAGTGTCAGTCAGTCAGTGTCAGTCAGTCAGTGTCAGTCAGTCAGTGTCAGTCAGTGTCAGTCAGTCAGTGTCAGTCAGTCAGTCAGTGTCAGTCAGTCAGTGTCAGTCAGTCAGTGTCAGTCAGTGTCAGTCAGTGTCAGTGTCAGTCAGTGTCAGTGTCAGTCAGTGTCAGTGTCAGTCAGCGCTAGTCAGTGTCAGTCAGTCAGTCGGTGTCTGTGAGTCGGTGTCTGTCAGTGTCAGTGTCAGTCAGTCAGTGTCAGTCAGTCAGTGTCAGTCAGTCAGCGTCAGTCAGTGTCAGTCAGTCAGCGTCAGTCAGCGTCAGTCAGCGTCAGTCAGCGTCAGTCAGTGTCAGTCAGTGTCAGTCAGTGTCAGAAAGTGTCAGTCAGTCAGTGTCAGTGTCAGTCAGTGTCAGTCAGTGTCAGTGTCAGTCAGTGTCAGTCAGTGTCAGTCAGTCAGCGTCAGTCAGTGTCAGTCAGTGTCAGTCAGTGTCAGTCAGTGTCAGTCAGTGTCAGTCAGTGTCAGTCAGCGCTAGTCAGTCAGTGTCAGTCAGTCAGTCAGTGTCAGTCAGTCAGTGTCAGTCAGTCAGTCAGTGTCAGTCAGTCAGTCAGTGTCAGTCAGTCAGTGTCAGTCAGTGTCAGTGTCAGTCAGTCAGTGTCAGTCAGTCAGTGTCAGTCAGTCAGTGTCAGTCAGTGTCAGACAGTGTCAGACAGTGTCAGACAGTGTCAGTCAGTGTCAGTCAGTGTCAGTCAGTGTCAGTCAGTCAGTGTCAGTCAGTGTCAGTGTCAGTCAGTGTCAGTGTCAGTCAGTGTCATTGTCAGTCAGTGTCAGTCAGCGCTAGTCAGTGTCAGTCAGTGTCAGTCAGTGTCAGTCAGCGTCAGTCAGCGTCAGTCAGCGTCAGTCAGCGTCAGTCAGCGTCAGTCAGCGTCAGTCAGTGTCAGTCAGTGTCAGTCAGTGTCAGTCAGCGCTAGTCAGTCAGTGTCAGTCAGTCAGTGTCAGTCAGCGCTAGTCAGCGTCAGTCAGTGTCAGTCAGTCAGTGTCAGTCAGTGTCAGTCAGCGTCAGTCAGCGTCAGTGTCAGTCAGTCAGTGTCAGTCAAGTCAGTGTCAGTCAAGTCAGTGTCAGTCAGTCAGTGTCAGTCAGTCAGTGTCAGTGAGTCAGTCAGTGTCTGTGAGTCAGTCAGTGTCTGTGAGTCAGTCAGTGTCTGTGAGTCAGTCAGTGTCTGTGAGTCAGTCAGTGTCTGTGAGTCAGTCAGTGTCTGTGAGTCAGTCAGTGTCTGTGAGTCAGTCAGTGTCTGTGAGTCAGTCAGTGTCTGTGAGTCAGTCAGTGTCTGTGAGTCAGTCAGTGTCTGTGAGTCAGTCAGTGTCTGTGAGTCAGTCAGTGTCTGTGAGTCAGTCAGTGTCTGTGAGTCAGTCAGTGTCTGTGAGTCAGTCAGTGTCTGTGAGTCAGTGTCTGTGAGGGAGTCAGTGTCTGTGAGGGAGTCAGTGTCTGTGAGGGAGTCAGTGTCTGTGAGGGAGTCAGTGTCTGTGAGGGAGTCAGTGTCTGTGAGGGAGTCAGTGTCTGTGAGGGAGTCAGTGTCTGTGAGGGAGTCAGTGTCTGTGAGGGAGTCAGTGTCTGTGAGGGAGTCAGTGTCTGTGAGGGAGTCAGTGTCTGTGAGGGAGTCAGTGTCTGTGAGGGAGTCAGTGTCTGTGACGGAGTCAGTGTCCGTCAGTCAGTGTCAGTCAGTGTCAGTCAGTGTGTGTCAGTCAGTGTCAGTCAGTCAGTGTCAGTCAGCGCTAGTCAGTGTCAGTCAGTCAGCGTCAGTCAGCGTCAGTCAGTGTCAGTCTGTCAGTGTCAGTCAGTCAGTGTCAGTCAGTGTCAGTCAGTCAGTGTCAGTCAGTGTCAGTCAGTCAGTCAGTGTCAGTCAGTCAGTGTCAGTCAGTCAGTGTCAGTCAGTCAGTGTCAGTCAGTCAGTGTCAGTCAGTCAGTGTCAGTCAGTCAGTGTCAGTTAGCGCTAGTCAGTGTCAGTCAGTCAGCGTCAGTCAGTGTCAGTCAGTCAGTGTCAGTCAGTCAGTGTCAGTCAGTCGGTCGGTGTCTGTCAGTCAGTGTCTGTCAGTCAGTGTCTGTCAGTCAGTGTCTGCCAGTCAGTGTCTGCCAGTCAGTGTCTGCCAGTCAGTGTCTGCCAGTCAGTGTCTGCCAGTCAGTGTCTGCCAGTCAGTGTCTGCCAGTCAGTGTCTGCCAGTCAGTGTCTGCCAGTCAGTGTCTGCCAGTCAGTGTCAGTCAGTGTCAGTCAGTGTCAGTCAGTGTCAGTCAGTGTCAGTCAGCGTCAGTCAGTGTCAGTCAGCGTCAGTCAGCGTCAGTCAGCGTCAGTCAGCGTCAGTCAGTGTCAGTCAGTGTCAGTCAGCGCTAGTCAGTGTCAGTCAGTCAGCGTCAGTCAGTGTCAGTCAGTGTCAGTCAGTCAGTATCAGTCAGTCAGCGTCAGTCAGTCAGTGTCAGTCAGTCAGTGTCAGTCAGTCAGTGTCAGTCAGTGTCAGTCAGTCAGTCAGTGTCACTCAGTCAGTCAGTCAGTGTCAGTCAGTCAGTGTCAGTCAGTCAGTCAGTCAGTGTCAGTCAGTCAGTGTCAGTCAGTCAGTGTCAGTGTCAGTCAGTGTCAGTGTCAGTCAGTCAGTGTCAGTGTCAGTCAGTCAGTGTCAGTCAGTGTCAGTCAGTGTCAGTCAGTGTCAGTCAGTGTCAGTCAGTCAGTCAGTGTCAGTCAGTGTCAGTCAGTGTCAGAAAGTGTCAGTCAGTCAGTGTCAGTCAGTGTCAGTCAGTGTCAGTCAGTGTCAGTCAGTGTCAGTCAGTGTCAGTCAGTGTCAGTCAGTGTCAGTCAGTGTCAGAACGTGTCAGTCAGTCAGTGTCAGTCAGTGTCAGTGTCAGTCAGTGTCAGTCAGTGTCAGTCAGTGTCAGTCAGTGTCAGAAAGTGTCAGTCAGTCAGTGTCAGTCAGTGTCAGTCAGCGTCAGTCAGTGTCAGTCAGTGTCAGTCAGTGTCAGTCAGCGTCAGTCAGTGTCAGTCAGAAAGTGTCAGTCAGTGTCAGTGTCAGTCAGTGTCAGTGTCAGTCAGTGTCAGTGTCAGTCAGTGTCAGTGTCAGTCAGTGTCAGTGTCAGTCAGTGTCAGTGTCAGTCAGTGTCAGTCAGTGTCAGTCAGTGTCAGTCAGTGTCAGTCAGTGTCAGTCAGTGTCAGTCAGTGTCAGTCAGCGCTAGTCAGTCAGTCAGTGTCAGTCAGTCAGTCAGTGTCAGTCAGTCAGTGTCAGTCAGTCAGTGTCAGTCAGTCAGTGTCAGTGTCAGTCAGTGTCAGTCAGTCAGTGTCAGTCAGTGTCAGTCAGTCAGTGTCAGTCAGTGTCAGTCAGTCAGTCAGTGTCAGTCAGTCAGTGTCAGTCAGTCAGTGTCAGTCAGTGTCAGTCAGTGTCAGTGTCAGTCAGTGTCAGTGTCAGTCAGTGTCAGTGTCAGTCAGCGCTAGTCAGTCAGTGTCAGTCAGCGCTAGTCAGTGTCAGTCAGTGTCAGTCAGCGTCAGTCAGTCAGTGTCAGTCAGTCAGTGTCAGTCAGTCAGTGTCAGTCAGTGTCAGTCAGTCAGTGTCAGTCAGTGTCAGTCAATGTCAGTCAATGTCAGTCAGAGCTAGTCAGTGTCAGTCAGTCAGCGTCAGTCAGTGTCAGTCAGTCAGTCAGTGTCAGTCGGTGTCTGTGAGTCGGTGTCTGTGAGTCAGTGTCTGTGAGTCAGTGTCAGTCAGTCAGTGTCAGTCAGTCAGTGTCAGTCAGTCAGTGTCAGTCAGTCAGTGTCAGTCAGTCAGTGTCAGTCAGTCAGTGTCAGTCAGTCAGTGTCTGTCAGTCAGTGTCAGTCAGTCAGTGTCAGTCAGTCAGTGTCAGTCAGTCAGTGTCAGTCAGTCAGTGTCAGTCAGTGTCAGTCAGTGTCAGTCAGTGTCAGTCAGTGTCAGTGTCAGTCAGTCAGTGTCAGTCAGTCAGTCAGTGGCAGTCAGTGTCAGTCAGTCGGTCGGTGTCTGTGAGTCGGTGTCTGTGAGTCAGTGTCAGTCAGTCAGTGTCAGTCAGTCAGTGTCAGTCAGTCAGTGTCAGTCAGTCAGTGTCAGTCAGTCAGTGTCAGTCAGTCAGTGTCAGTCAGTCAGTGTCAGTCAGTCAGTGTCAGTCAGCGCTAGTCTGCGTCAGTCAGCGTCAGTCAGCGTCAGTCAGCGTCAGTCAGCGTCAGTCAGCGTCAGTCAGTGTCAGTCAGTCAGTGTCAGTCAGTCAGTGTCAGTCAGTCAGTGTCAGTCAGTCAGTGTCAGTCAGTGTCAGTCAGTGTCAGTCAGTGTCAGTCAGTGTCTGTCAGTCAGTGTCAGTCAGTGTCAGTCAGTGTCAGTCAGTGTCAGTCAGTGTCAGTCAGTGTCAGTCAGTGTCAGTCAGTGTCAGTCAGTGTCAGTCAGTGTCAGTCAGCGTCAGTCAGTGTCAGTCAGTGTCAGTCAGTGTCAGTCAGCGTCAGTCAGTGTCAGTCAGTCAGTGTCAGTCAGTCAGTGTCAGTCAGTCAGTGTCAGTCAGTCAGTGTCAGTCAGTCAGCGTCAGTCAGTGTCAGTCAGTCAGCGTCAGTCAGTGTCAGTCAGTCAGCGTCAGTCAGTGTCAGTCAGTGTCAGTCAGTGTCAGTCAGCGCTAGTCAGTGTCAGTCAGTCAGTCAGTGTCAGTCAGTCGGTGTCAGTCAGTCGGTGTCAGTCAGTCGGTGTCAGTCAGTCAGTGTCAGTCAGTCAGTGTCAGTCAGTCAGTGTCAGTCAGTCAGCGTCAGTCAGCGTCAGTCAGCGTCAGTCAGTGTCAGTCAGTCAGTGTCAGTCAGTGTCAGTCAGTGTCAGAAAGTGTCAGTCAGTCAGTGTCAGTCAGTGTCAGTCAGTGTCAGTGTCAGTCAGTGTCAGTGTCAGTCAGTGTCAGTCAGCGCTAGTCAGTCAGTCAGTGTCAGTCAGTCAGTGTCAGTGTCAGTGTCAGTCAGCGTCAGTCAGTGTCAGTCAGTGTCAGTCAGCGTCAGTCAGTGTCAGTCAGTCAGTGTCAGTCAGTGTCAGTCAGTGTCAGTCAGCGCTAGTCAGCATCAGTCAGTGTCAGTCAGTGTCAGTCAGTGTCAGTCAGTCAGCGTCAGTCAGTGTCAGTCAGTCAGTGTCAGTCAGTCAGTCAGTGTCAGTCAGCCCTAGTCAGTGTCAGTCAGTCAGCGTCAGTCAGCCCTAGTCAGTGTCAGTCAGTCAGCGTCAGTCAGCGTCAGTCAGTGTCAGTCAGTCAGTGTCAGTCAGTCAGTGTCAGTCAGTGTCAGTCAGTCAGTGTCAGTCAGTCAGTCAGTGTCAGTCAGTCAGTGTCAGTCAGTCAGTGTCAGTCAGTGTCAGTCAGTCAGTGTCAGTCAGTCAGTGTCAGTCAGTCAGTGTCAGTCAGCGCTAGTCAGTGTCAGTCAGTCAGCGTCAGTCAGTGTCAGTCAGTCAGTGTCAGTCAGTCAGTGTCAGTCAGTCAGTGTCAGTCAGTCAGTGTCAGTCAGTCAGTGTCAGTCAGTCGGTCGGTGTCTGTCAGTCAGTGTCTGTCAGTCAGTGTCTGCCAGTCAGTGTCTGCCAGTCAGTGTCTGCCAGTCAGTGTCTGCCAGTCAGTGTCTGCCAGTCAGTGTCTGCCAGTCAGTGTCTGCCAGTCAGTGTCTGCCAGTCAGTGTCTGCCAGTGTCAGTCAGTGTCAGTCAGTGTCAGTCAGTGCCAGTCAGTGTCAGTCAGTGTCAGTCAGTGTCAGTCAGTGTCAGTCAGCGTCAGTCAGCGTCAGTCAGTGTCAGTCAGCGCTAGTCAGTGTCAGTCAGTCAGTGTCAGTCAGTGTCAGTCAGTCAGTATCAGTCAGTCAGCGTCAGTCAGTCAGTGTCAGTCAGTCAGTCAGTGTCAGTCAGTCAGTGTCAGTCAGTGTCAGTCAGTCAGTCAGTGTCACTCAGTCAGTGTCACTCAGTCAGTCAGTGTCAGTCAGTCAGTGTCAGTCAGTCAGTGTCAGTCAGTCAGTGTCAGTGTCATTCAGTGTCAGTGTCAGACCGTGTCAGACAGTGTCAGTCAGTGTCAGTCAGTGTCAGTCAGTGTCAGTCAGTGTCAGTGTCAGTCAGTGTCAGTGTCAGTCAGTGTCAGTGTCAGTCAGTGTCAGTGTCAGTCAGCGCTAGTCAGTCAGTGTCAGTCAGCGCTAGTCAGTGTCAGTCAGTGTCAGTCAGCGCTAGTCAGTGTCAGTCAGCGTCAGTCAGCGTCAGTCAGCGTCAGTCAGTCAGTGTCAGTCAAGTCAGTGTCAGTCAAGTCAGTGTCAGTCAGTCAGTGTCAGTCTGTCAGTCAGTGTCAATCAGTGTCAGTCAGTGTCAGTCAGTGTCAGTCAATGTCAGTCAATGTCAGTCAATGTCAGTCAGTGTCAGTCAGTGTCAGTCAATGTCAGTCAGCGCTAGTCAGTGTCAGTCAGTCAGTGTCAGTCAGTGTCAGTCACTCAGTGTCAGTCAGTCAGTGTCAGTCAGTCAGTGTCAGTCAGTCAGCGTCAGTCAGCGTCAGTCAGCGTCAGTCAGTGTCAGTCAGCGTCAGTCAGTGTCAGTCAGTCACAGTCAACTCAGTGTCAGTCAGTGTCAGTCAGTGTCAGTCAGTGTCAGTCAGTGTCAGTCAGTGTCAGTCAGTGTCAGTCAGCGCTAGTCAGTGTCAGTCAGTGTCAGTCAGTCAGTGTCAGTCAGTCAGCGTCAGTCAGTGTCAGTCAGTCAGTCAGTGTCAGTCAGTCAGTGTCAGTCAGTCAGTGTCAGTCAGTGTCAGTCAGTCAGTGTCAGTCAGTCAGTGTCAGTCAGTCAGTGTCAGTCAGTGTCAGTCAGTGTCAGAAAGTGTCAGTCAGTCAGTGTCAGTCAGTGTCAGTCAGTGTCAGTGTCAGTCAGTGTCAGTCAGTGTCAGTCAGCGCTAGTCAGTGTCAGTCAGTCAGTGTCAGTCAGCGCTAGTCAGTGTCAGTCAGTGTCAGTCAGTGTCAGTCAGTGTCAGTCAGCATCAGTCAGCGTCAGTCAGTGTCAGTCAGTCAGTGTCAGTCAAGTCAGTGTCAGTCAGTCAGTGTTAGTCAGTCAGTGTCAGTCAGTCAGCGTCAGTCAGTGTCAGTCAGTCAGTGTCAGTCAAGTCAGCGTCAGTCAGTGTCAGTCAGTCAGTGTCAGTCAGTCAGTGTCAGTCAGTCAGTGTCAGTCAGTCAGTGTCAATCAGTGTCAGTCAGTGTCAGTCAGTGTCAGTCAGCGCTAGTCAGTGTCAGTCAGTCAGTGTCAGTCAGTCAGTGTCAGTCAGTCAGTGTCAGTCAGTCAGTGTCAGTCAGTGTCAGTCAGTCAGTGTCAGTCAGTCAGTGTCAGTGTCAGTCAGTCAGTGTCAGTCAGTCAGTGTCAGTCAGTCAGTCAGTGTCAGTCAGTCAGTCAGTGTAAGTCAGTGTCAGTCAGTGTCAGTCAGTCAGTGTCAGTCAGTGTCAGTGTCAGTCAGCGCTAGTCAGTCAGTGTCAGTCAGCGCTAGTCAGTGTCAGTCAGTGTCAGTCAGCATCAGTCAGCGTCAGTCAGTGTCAGTCAGTCAGTGTCAGTCAAGTCAGTGTCAGTCAAGTCAGTGTCAGTCAAGTCAGTGTCAGTCAGTCAGTGTCAGTCAGTCAGTGTCAGTCAGTCAGTGTCAGTCAAGTCAGTGTCAGTCAAGTCAGTGTCAGTCAAGTCAGTGTCAGTCAAGTCAGTGTCAGTCAGTCAGTGTCAGTCAGTCAGTGTCAATCAGTGTCAGTCAGTGTCAGTCAGTGTCAGTCAGTGTCAGTCAGTGTCAGTCAGTGTCAGTCAGTGTCAGTCAGTGTCAGTCAGCGCTAGTCAGTGTCAGTCAGTCAGCGTCAGTCAGTGTCAGTCAGTCAGTGTCAGTCTGTCAGTCAGTGTCTGTCAGTCAGTGTCTGCCAGTCAGTGTCTGCCAGTCAGTGTCTGCCAGTCAGTGTCTGCCAGTCAGTGTCAGTCAGTCAGTGTCAGTCAGTCAGTGTCAGTCAGTCAGTGTCAGTCAGTCAGTGTCAGTCAGTGTCAGTCAGTGTCAGTCAGTGTCAGTCAGTGTCAGTCAGTGTCAGTCAGTCAGTGTCAGTCAGTCAGTGTCAGTCAGTGTCAGTCAGTCAGTGTCAGTCAGCGCTAGTCAGTGTCAGTCAGTCAGCGTCAGTCAGTGTCAGTCAGTCAGTCAGTGTCAGTCAGTCAGTCTGTGTCAGTCAGTCAGTCAGTGTCAGTCAGCATCAGTCAGTGTCAGTCAGTCAGTCAGTGTCTGTCAGTCAGTGTCTGCCAGTCAGTGTCTGCCAGTCAGTGTCTGCCAGTCAGTGTCTGCCAGTCAGTGTCAGTCAGTCAGTCAGTGTCAGTCAGTCAGTGTCAGTCAGTCAGTGTCAGTCAGTGTCAGTCAGTCAGTGTCAGTCAGCGTCAGTCAGCGTCAGTCAGCATCAGTCAGCGTCAGTCAGTCAGTGTCAGTCAGTCAGCGTCAGTCAGTGTCAGTCAGTCAGTGTCAGTCAGTGTCAGTCAGTCAGTCAGTGTCAGTGAGTCAGTGTCAGTGAGTCAGTGTCTGTCAGTCAGTCAGTGTCTGTCAGTCAGTCAGTGTCTGTCAGTCAGTCAGTGTCTGTCAGTCAGTCAGTGTCTGTCAGTCAGTCAGTGTCTGTCAGTCAGTCAGTGTCTGTCAGTCAGTCAGTGTCTGTCAGTCAGTCAGTGTCTGTCAGTCAGTCAGTGTCTGTCAGTCAGTCAGTGTCTGTCAGTCAGTCAGTGTCTGTCAGTCAGTGTCTGTCAGTCAGTGTCTGTCAGTCAGTGTCTGTCAGTCAGTGTCTGTCAGTCAGTGTCTGTCAGTCAGTGTCTGTCAGTCAGTGTCTGTCAGTCAGTGTCTGTCAGTCAGTGTCTGTCAGTCAGTGTCTGTCAGTCAGTGTCTGTCAGTCAGTCAGTCAGTGTCTGTAAGTCAGTCAGTGTCTGTCAGTCAGTGTCTGTCAGTGTCAGTCAGTGTCAGTGTCAGTGTCAGTCAGTGTTAGTCAGTCAGTGCTAGTCAGTGTCAGTCAGTCAGCGTCAGTCAGTGTCAGTCAGTCAGTGTCAGTCAGTGTCAGTCAGTGTCAGTCAGTCAGTGTCAGTCAGTTAGTGTTAGTCAGTGTCAGTCAGTCAGTGCTAGTCAGTCAGTGTCAGTCAGTCAGTGTCTGTCAGTCAGTGTCAGTCAGTGTCAGTCAGTCAGTGTCAGTCAGTCAGTGCCAGTCAGTCAGTGTCAGTCAGTCAGTGCCAGTCAGTCAGTGTCAGTCAGTCAGTGTCAGTCAGTCAGTGCCAGTCAGTCAGTGCCAGTCAGTCAGTGTTAGTCAGTGTCAGTCAGTGTTAGTCAGTGCTAGTCAGTCAGTGTTAGTCAGTGTCAGTCAGTCAGTGTCAGTCAGTCAGTGTCAGTCAGGCAGTGTCAGTCAGGCAGTGCTAGTCAGTCTGTGTCAGTCTGTCAGTGTCAGTCAGTGTCAGTCAGTCAGTGTCAGTCAGTGTCAGTCAGTCAGTGTCAGTCAGTCAGTGCCAGTCAGTCAGTGCCAGTCAGTCAGTGCCAGTCAGTCAGTGCCAGTCAGTCAGTGCCAGTCAGTCAGTGCCAGTCAGTCAGTGCCAGTCAGTCAGTGTTAGTCAGTGTCAGTCAGTGTTAGTCAGTGTCAGTCAGTGTTAGTCAGTGCTAGTCAGTCAGTGTTAGTCAGTGTCAGTCAGTCAGTGTCAGTCAGTGTCAGTCAGTCAGTGTCAGTCAGTGTCAGTCAGTCAGTGTCAGTCAGTCAGTCAGTGTCAGTCAGTGTGTGTCAGTCAGTCAGTGTCAGTCCGTCAGTGTCAGTCAGCATCAGTCAGCGTCAGTCAGCGTCAGTCAGCGTCAGTCAGCGTCAGTCAGTGTCAGTCAGTGTCAGTCAGTCTGTCAGTCAGTGTCAGTCAGTGTCAGTGTCAGTCAGTCAGTGTCAGTCAGTCAGTGTTAGTCAGTCAGTGCTAGTCAGTGTCAGTCAGTCAGTGTCAGTCAGTCAGTGTTAGTCAGTCAGTCAGTCAGTCAGTGTCAGTCAGTCACAGTCAGTCAGTGTGAGTCAGTGTCAGTCAGTCAGTCAGTGCTAGTCAGTCAGTGTCAGTCAGTCAGTCAGTCAGTCAGTGCTAGTCAGTGTGTGTCAGTCAGTCAGTGTGTGTCAGTCAGTGTGTGTTAGTCAGTGTCAGTCAGTCAGTGTCAGTCAGTGTTAGTCAGTCAGTGTCAGTCAGTCAGTGTCAGTCAGTCAGTGTTAGTCAGTCAGTGTTAGTCAGTCAGTGTCAGTCAGTCAGTGTCAGTCAGTCAGTCAGTCAGTGTGAGTCAGGCAGTCAGTGTGAGTCAGTCAGTCAGTCAGTGTCAGTCAGTCAGTGTAAGTCAGTCAGTGTCAGTCAGTCAGTGTCAGTCAGTCAGTGTCAGTCAGTTAGTGTCAGTCAGTCAGTGTCAGTCAGTCAGTGTCAGTCAGTCAGTGTCAGTCAGTCAGTGTCAGTCAGTATGTGTCAGTCAGTCAGTGTCTGTCAGTCAGTCAGTGTCTGTCAGTCAGTCAGTGTCTGTCAGTCAGTCAGTGTCTGTCAGTCAGTCAGTGTCTGTAAGTCAGTCAGTGTCTGTAAGTCAGTCAGTGTCTGTCAGTCAGTCAGTGTCTGTCAGTCAGTGTCTGTCAGTCAGTGTCTGTCAGTCAGTGTCTGTCAGTCAGTGTCTGTCAGTCAGTGTCTGTCAGTCAGTGTCTGTCAGTCAGTGAGTGTCTGTCAGTGAGTGTCTGTCAGTGAGTGTCTGTCAGTCAGTGTCTGTCAGTCAGTGTCAGTCAGTCAGTGTCTGTCAGTCAGTCAGTGTCTGTCAGTCAGTCAGTGTCTGTCAGTCAGTCAGTGTCTGTCAGTCAGTCAGTGTCTGTCAGTCAGTCAGTGTCTGTAAGTCAGTCAGTGTCTGTCAGTCAGTGTCTGTCAGTGTCAGTGTCAGTCAGTGTCAGTGTCAGTCAGTGTCAGTGTCAGTCAGTGTTAGTCAGTCAGTGCTAGTCAGTGTCAGTCAGTCAGCGTCAGTTAGTGTTAGTCAGTGTCAGTCAGTCAGTGCTAGTCAGTCAGTGTCAGTCAGTCAGTGTCTGTCAGTCAGTGTCAGTCAGTGTCAGTCAGTCAGTGCCAGTCAGTCAGTGTTAGTCAGTGTCAGTCAGTGTTAGTCAGTGCTAGTCAGTCAGTCAGTCAGTGTAAGTCAGTGTCAGTCAGTCAGTGTCAGTCAGTCAGTGTCAGTCAGTTAGTGTCAGTCAGTCAGTGTCAGTCAGTCAGTGTCAGTCAGTCAGTGTCAGTCAGTCAGTGCTAGTCAGTCTGTGTCAGTCTGTCAGTGTCAGTCAGTGTCAGTCAGTCAGTGTCAGTCAGTGTCAGTCAGTCAGTGTCAGTCAGTGTCAGTCAGTCAGTGTCAGTCAGTGTGTGTCAGTCAGTCAGTGTCAGTCAGTCAGTGCCAGTCAGTCAGTGCCAGTCAGTCAGTGCCAGTCAGTCAGTGTCAGTCAGTGCCAGTCAGTCAGTGCCAGTCAGTCAGTGTTAGTCAGTGTCAGTCAGTGTTAGTCAGTGCTAGTCAGTCAGTGTTAGTCAGTGTCAGTCAGTCAGTGTCAGTCAGTGTCAGTCAGTCAGTGTCAGTCAGTCAGTCAGTGTCAGTCAGTGTCAGTCAGTCAGTGTCAGTCAGTCAGTCAGTGTCAGTCAGTGTGAGTTAGTCAGTGTGAGTCAGTCAGTCAGTGTGAGTCAGTCAGTCAGTGTGAGTCAGTCAGTCAGTGTGAGTCAGTCAGTCAGTGTGAGTCAGACAGTCAGTCAGTCAGTGTGAGTCAGACAGTCAGTCAGTGTGAGTCAGTCAGTGTGAGTCAGTCAGTGTGAGTCAGTCAGTGTGAGTCAGTCAGTCAGTCAGTGTCAGTCAGTGTCAGTCAGTCAGTGTAAGTCAGTCAGTGTCAGTCAGTCAGTGTCAGTCAGTCAGTGTCAGTGTGAGTCAGTCAGTGTCAGTGTGAGTCAGTCAGTCAGTGTGAGTCAGTCAGTCAGTGTGAGTCAGTCAGTGTGAGTCAGTCAGTCAGTGTCTGTGAGTCAGTCAGTGTCTGTGAGTCAGTCAGTGTCTGTGAGGGAGTCAGTGTCTGTGAGGGAGTCAGTGTCTGTCAGTCAGTGTCTGTCAGTCAGTGTCTGTCAGTCAGTGTCTGTCAGTCAGTGTCTGTCAGTCAGTGTCTGTCAGTCAGTGTCTGTCAGTCAGTGTCTGTCAGTCAGTGTCTGTCAGTCAGTGTCTGTCAGTCAGTGTCTGTCAGTCAGTGTCTGTCAGTGTCTGTCAGTCAGTGTCTGTCAGTCAGTGTCTGTCAGTCAGTGTCTGTCAGTCAGTGTCTGTCAGTCAGTGTCTGTCAGTCAGTGTCTGTCAGTCAAAGTCAGTCAGTCAAAGTCAGTCAGTCAAAGTCAGTCAGTGTCAGCTCGAGCAGCTCTGCTGACCTGGTTCTCTGGCTCTAAAGCAGCTCTCCTGACCTGGTTTGCTGGCTCTACAGCAGCTGTGCTGACCTGGTTCTCTGGCTCAACAGCAGCTTTGCTGACCTGGTTCACTGGCTCTAGCGCACCATTGCTGACCTAGTTCTTAGGCTCTGGAGCAGCTCTGCTGACCTAGCTCTATGGCTCTACAATAGCTCTGCTGACCTGGTTCTCTGGCTCTAAGCAGCTCTGCTGACCCGGTTCTATTGCTCTAAAGCAGTTCTGCTGATCTAGCTCTCTGGCTCTAGAGCAGCTCTGCTGACCTGGTTCTCTCCCTCTAAAGCCTCTGCTGGCCTGGTTCTCTCCCTCTAAAGCAGCTCTACTGACCTGGTTTCTCTGGCTCTAGAGCAGCTCTGCTGACCTGGTTCTCTCCCTCTAAAGCAGCTCTGCTGACCTGGTTTCTCTGGCTCTACAACAGCTCTGCTGACCTGGTTCTCTGGCTCTAGAGCAGCTCTGCTGATCTGGGTCTCTGGTTCTAGAGCAGCTCTGCTGACCTGGTTCTGTTGTGTGGCGTTTTAAACTCTGAGTGAATTGCCCCGATTCATGCCCTTACATAGGTACAATTCGCATTGCCCTTATATAGGCATAGAAATCGAGCCCTTATTTAGGCATAGCCCATGATACCCACATACAGGCATGGCTATTTCCACCCGTACCAAACGTCACAACGATTTCTTGGAAAACCAGCTTAAGCAGTCAGGGACTTCCCCTTGCTTGAATACTGATTTGTCCAAGAACTCAGTTACTTTACAAAGAACAACTACTCCCTAGGGGTTCTTTCCGGACTTTCATATGCCCGACTTTACTTCAAACTATGGCATTCCTAAAGACCTTCAAGGTATAAATATACCTTCACTTGCTATAGCTAACTACGGTGGTTCGCTACAGCAAGTGTTGAAGAAAGCTGACTCTCCAGCTGACGCACTGATCAGGAAGCTGCTCTTCTCCTGCCGAGAATCCAGCTCCAGTGTTTCCAAGCTCCCCTTGCGTGGTGTTGGGAAATCGAGTCCTGAAAAAGAGATACCAGACCTCCTTCATTCTAAACCAAGGTATGGAGCTGATTAGAACCTAGAGAAACCTTTGGTAGATTCTTGGCAAAAAAGAGCTAAACCTATGCTACACAATACTTACTTCTTCCTTCGTACTAGACTTAGGTTAGGTACATTGGGGTAGGCGTATTTTAGAAGCACCAGTTGAGTATTTTAGTCAATGTTATTTATGTATGTATTTTATGGCTTAGAAACCATACAATGCTCTTACTGTATTATTTTATAATACTATTCTCGCTATATGCATTAAACTTTGCAGTCTGCATAACGATTGTAACAGTTCACTTCTCTTGCATGAGAAAGCTGTTCAATAAACCTTTTATTGAAAACGCCCTTCTCTCTATTTCTCTGCAACTCTGTAGAAACAAAGCATGCACGATTGACTGAGTGAAATACTTATCTATTGTTTCCGCGACTCAGAGATACATTTCTTATTCTTGGGAAACAAAGTTGTCATGTTTATGCGGTTGTCAGAAACTAATCCCTTCTTGTATATTCGAGAAAGTTTCTAGTGACCTCTGAGTTAGCTGGCACACACACAATTAAGTTTAGTATATTCGATAGAGACCTAGTTGACCTCAGTCCTACGTCTAATCTATAGAATATATTATACCAATGCAAAGAGCCTATTGGGAATATCGGAACCACACTACATGGTGCACAACGTTTGGTAAGGCACTAATTTAACGCTAGATACTAAAGTAACTCAGTCGCGCTTTTCTCAGAAACCCCTTTTTCCCGTAAAATACTCCAATATACGTCTGGAGTGGGTAAAAGGATAATATCTGCTATAGCGGAGTAGGACGAAAATACTATGTATTAGTTTTTGGTTTGTTCAACGCTGAAGGATACATTGTTCCCAAATATTGTGCACCTTATCTTTGTTTCCTTGAAACTTGCTCTGCAACTTTCAATAAACAAAATGGCCAACGAAGATAATCCTGGGGCCAGGTTAGCTGCAGCAGATGCAGCCATACAAGTTTTAAACTTTACAGGTTTCCAAGATACCGACGAGGATGCTATAGGGATTCCAGAAAATTTAAGGAAAGCCATCACTATAAAACTTATACGAAATGGCCTATCAGCAAGAGGTGGTAGGGTAGTTTTTGTGATAGAGGCACACGAATATCACCAGAGATATTCTATTCATGGATTGTCTTCCCTGAAGCAAATCCAGTAACTAAAGTGTTTCACTTCTACAAAGAAGATGAACCACCAGAGGAATACATTCCTTTCGAGGAAACAAATAGTTTTCTTACTTGTCGGTGTAGTTTTGCAGCTTGAAGATCTTTCTGGATTCACTATGCTGTGCATTATTCCGCGGTCTTGTGGTTGGGTCCGGATTCGTAGTCTTTTCTTTTTTTTTTTTTTTGTAGCCCAGGTGGGCGTCGGCGTCACACCTCCTTGGGTGCATTTCCGGTGACATCGGCATGCTTCCTGCGGAAGCTCCCACTCTTGGGCGCCATCTTCGGGTTCTTTTTTTCCGTGTTTCTTTCGTTTCCGAAGCAATGGCAATGTTCTATTTAGGTGATATTTTACCGCTTTGTACTTTTAAAAGTCCTTTTTTTTTTTTTAACCACCTCTTCTCTCACCAGCCTCATCTTTCTGGCGGAGGTGGGTGGGTTCGCTAGTGAATCCAGAAAGATCTTCAAGCTGCAAAACTACACCGACAGGTAAGAAAACTATTTGTTTTGCAGCGTGAATCTTTCTGGATTCACTATGCTGTGCATAGATTTTGTAGCGGTTTCTCATTTCTGTGGCGGCTGGGTGGAAGATGAGCGTTGGTTATTGAATATGTGCTGGAGCACCTTTTGTCCGACTTGTGCTTCCATGTTCATCTGTATATCCACACAGTAGTGCTTCGTGAACGTGTGCACCGAAGCCCAAGTTGCCGCCAGGCATATGTCTTGTATGGGTGTGTTAGCCAGGAAGGCTATTGTAGCACCCTTTTTCCTAGTGGAGTGGGCACGTGTCCCCTCTGTTAGCTCTTGTCCTGCACGTTTGTGGCAGAGCTGAATTGTTTGTGCGATCCATCGTGCAATAGTCTCGTTGGTTACTGCCTTGCCCATGAAACTGTTGGCGAATGACACAAAGAACTGTTTTGTTTTCCTGTGTCCCTTCGTCCTCTCAATGTAGTGCATGACTGCCCTTCTGGCGTCCAGGGTGTGCAGAGCTCGCTCTGTGCTAGTGGTTGGTTTTTGGAAAAAACTCGGTATCTGTATAGACGGGTTCATGTGGAATTTGGACACCACCTTCGGCATGAAGTGTGGGTCAGTCCTCATCACAACCCTATCATTGTGTATTTGTATGTAGGGTTCTTGTAGCGTCAGCGCCTGAAGCTCGCTTACTCTGCGTAGGGACGTTATTGCAACCAGGAAAGCTGTTTTCATAGTTAGCATCTTTAGGGAGGCCTTGTGAAGTGGTTCAAAAGGCTCTTTCATGAGTTCCGTTAGGACTATGTTCAAGTTCCATGCAGGTGGCGGCACCCGCTTGGGTGGTGCGATCCTTTTCGCTCCTTCCTGGAATCTCTTCACCACCTGTGATGTGAAGAAACTCCTGCACGTTTCTCCCCTTGTGTAGGCGACTATCGCTGCCAAGTGAACTCTTAACGAGGATGAGCTAAGGTTCTTCTCCAGCAAGTGCGTCAGGTACTTTAGCACTGTGGAGTCCTTCTTCATTTTATTGTGAAGTCCACCTGTGATGTGAAGAAACTCCTGCACGTTTCTCCCCTTGTGTAGGCGACTATCGCTGCCAAGTGAACTCTTAACGAGGATGAGCTAAGGTTCTTCTCCAGCAAGTGCGTCAGGTACTTTAGCACTGTGGAGTCCTTCTTCATTTTATTGTGAAGTCCTTCTTTTCTGCACCACATTGTGAATCTTTTCCATTTTGCAACATAGCACTTCCGAGTGCTGGGCCTTCGTGCCTCCCGAAGGACCCTCAGGGTGCTTTCTGGCAGTCTCAAATGTGCGAACTCTATGTCCTCAGGAGCCACGCTACTAGGCTCAGGCTCTCTGGCTCTGGGTGTAGCACCTCTCCGTTCTGCATGGAGAGTAGGTCTTTCCTCTTGCCGAATCTGTGGGGTGCACACTGTGTCATCTCCATGATCTGCGAGTACCATGTCTGCCTGGCCCACTGTGGCGCGACCAGTATCAGGGTCATGTTGCTCGCTCTGCACTTGCTCAGCACTCTGTGCATCAGTGGTATCGGGGGAAAGGCGTAAGCAAATGTCCTTGACCAATCTATCCATAGGGCATTCCCCAGGGACCCCTCCTCGGGCTGTCTGGATGCGAAGTTTTGGCATTTTGCATTCCGGCATGTGGCAAACAGGTCCACCGATGGTGTTCCCCATCTGTCGAACAGCCACCTTGTCTCTTGAGCATTGAGCTCCCACT
The DNA here is from genome assembly GCF_964261635.1 of Lissotriton helveticus. Taxonomy (NCBI): domain Eukaryota; kingdom Metazoa; phylum Chordata; class Amphibia; order Caudata; family Salamandridae; genus Lissotriton; species Lissotriton helveticus. The sequence goes on along the minus strand of NC_136061.1, from coordinate 1,344,240,000 downwards.
CGTGGGATGCCGATGTCTGTCTGCTGAGCCAGTCTGCCTGTATGTTGTCCATCTCTGGTAGGTGTATGGCTAGCAGGTCTATCTTGAGAGGGATGGCCCATCTCCATATCTCCTGCGCCAGCGTTGAAAGCGGGGCCGACTGTGTGCCACCCTGCTTGTTGATGTAGAACATCGCGGTGGTGTTGTCTGTTTGTAGCAACACCTTGTGCCTGTACAGTCTTGTTTGGAAAGCTTTCAGTGCAAGGAAGATTGTCTTCAATTCTAGGTAATTGATGTGCTTTGTCGCATCTGCTGGCGTCCACAGTCCCCTCACCTTGAGCTCCTCCATGTGAGCGCCCCATCCCTTCAGGGATGCGTCTGAGGTGATGGTCACTGTTGGCGTTGGGGGCGTTAGTGGCTTTCCCCTTGTTAGGTTCTCCATGGTCCACCATGTCATCTCCTTCTGCACTGTGTGCGTTACAACGACTAGATCCTCCCAACTGCCTGTAGCTTGTGACCATTGCTCCTGTAGCCATTCTTGAATGGGTCTCATGTGGAGACGTACATTTGGTACCAGGTGGATGCATGATGCCATCATCCCCATGATCTTGCTCGCAGTTCTCACTGTCCGAGCTTGTCCCTTCCGGTAGAGGCGAGTTTCCTTCACCAGCGCCCTCGCCCTCTTCTCGCCGGGGAACACCTTGCCCTGTAAGGTGTTGATCTGTGCTCCCAGGAAGATCTTCACTTGTTCCGGCTCCATTGATGATTTCTTCCAATGGATGGAGAACCCCAGGCTTATGAGCGTGCTCATCACTGTATGTGCGTGCTGCTTGCATTTCTGGTATGAGTTTGCTTTCACCAGCCAGTCGTCCAGGTAGGGGTATACGTGTATTCCCTGCCTTCGTAGGTGCGCTGCGACTGCTGTGAGGCACTTTGTGAAGACCCTTGGTGCTGATTTTAGCCCGAAGGCTAGTGTCGTGAACTGGTAGTGGCTTTCTCCGATGATGAACCTGAGCATATGCTTGTGCTTTCTGTTCATTGGGATGTGCAGGTAGGCGTCCTTGAGGTCTATCGTGACCATGAAGTCCCCGATCTGCAATTGCGGGAGCACCTCCTGCAGGGAGGTCATTTTGAATTTTTGCGTTCTTATGAATTTGTTCAGGAACCTTAGGTCCAGAATGGGTCTCATTGTCTCGTCTACTTTTGGTACCAGGAAGTACGTTGAGTATATTCCTTTGTTTCTTTCCTTGAAGGGTACCCGTTCTATGGCCTGCTTACGCAGGAGTTCCTTTGCTTCTTCCTGAAGACGCTCTAGCTGTTTGCTTGCTAGTGGTTTTCTTTTTGGTTTTCTGCTTGTTGGCCTCCCCTCCAACTCTATGCAGTATCCGAATTGGATGATGTTGAGGATCCATTTGTCTGATGTGATTTCTCTCCATTCTTGGAGGTAAAATCTTAATCTTCCTCCCACTGGTGTTATGTGGTCGTAGATGTCTAGCTTGTCTTGACCCCTCTGTACGTGCTGCCCCCTGGGATCTTTTCTGTGGGCGGGCACACGGAGTTTTTTGAAGTCACTTAGAGGCGGGCTGCTGTCCCCCTCTTCTATTCTGTCCACGTCCATTTCCTCTCCCGCGAAAGGACTGGCCTCTTTGTTGGTATTGCCAGGACTGCTTCTGCTGACCCTGCTGAAACTGCGAGTCTGCCTGGTGCGTTTGTTGGAAAGCCTGGTGTGATGTACCTGGCTGGTTTCCACCTCTCCCGCCTGGCCTCCGTGACGGGGTGCCCCTTTTGTTGCCTCTGAACTGCAATGCTCCCATGGACCTTGCTGTTTCGTTATCCTTTTTTAGTTGACTGAGCTTCTCATTAACTGTTGTTCCGAAAAGCGTATCGCCGTTGAACGGTGTGTTCAGGATGCTGTGTTGCACCTCTGGTTTGAAACCTGAAATCCTGAGCCAAGCGTGTCTTCTTTCAGTGACACCCATCATCATGAGCCTGCTGGAGGTGTCTGCTCCATCCAGGGCAGTCTTAAGGCAAGAATTTGCCGCGTTCTTCCCTTCTTCAACCAGTTTTTCGGCCTTCTGTCTGGCATCCTGGGCAGGTCCTTCACCAACTACCCCAGCTCCTCCATGATCTGGTACATGTGCCTGTTTATCAGGGCGCTGGAATTAGCCATGCGCCAGTGGGTCGCGGCATTCTGTTCGATCCTTCTGCCCACCAGATCCATCCTCTTGCTCTCCTTATCCGGTGGTGGTCCAGAAGTAGTGGGTACGTTAGCCCTCTTCCTTGCTGTGGCCGTGATAATGGAGTCTGCGGAGACCATGCCCTGAATGTAGGGTGGGTCTTTTGAGGAATGTTTGTATTTCTTCTCTGTTCTGGGAGTTACTGCCTTGCATGTTGCGGGCTCCCTGAATGCTTCCTTCCCTTGAGCCAAGACGCTGTCGAGCATTGGTAGGTACTGGCTCCTTGTTTGTGTGGGGAGCAATGTCTCTAGAAGGAAGTCTGCTTTCTGCTTCTCTTCGTCGAGCTTGAGTTTGAATGCCGCTGCGGCCGACTTTATCACCGAGTTGTAGGCCCCGATGTCGTCCGGCGGCGAGGGCCTCGAGGGATATGTGTCGACCGCCTCCTCCGGGCTGTCGGTGTCGACATCTAGGTAATCCACCTCCTGTAAGTCAGAGGGGGCCGACTCTGCGTCCGTCCTGCTGTCCTCTTCCTCCCCATAGTTGTAACTATCGTAGGGATTCTCGTCCTCTTCCTGGTCGTCGACCACCTCGACGTCCGGGTCTTGTTCCTCGGCGACCTCGTCTTCCTCCTCGACCACCTCCACCACTGGTGGCTTGGTCTTGTGTGGAATCGTGAAGGTTTTCATCTTTGCATCGAATTCTTTCTTCCGCTGCAAGATGTTTTCCATTTCGGCCTCGAGGCGCCTTCTCTTTTTCTCCATCTCGGCTGCGTGTTCCGCGTCGGATGGTTCGGCCGCTCTTTTAGGCAGTTGGCTCGGCGCCGTGCTTTTCGGTACAGGAGGTTTCGACGTCGACGTTGAACCAGATTTTGGGACTCTGGTCGGCGTCGGTAGTTTAGGGTCCTTCTCCGTCGGTGTCGATCGATCCTTTTCGGGGCCGATTTTCGATGACTTCTGCTGTTCGAAAGCTCTCGGCGCCGGGGACTCCTTCTCAGAGGATCCGCTGGGCCTGTGAGTACTCGCGGACGCCAGGTGTTTTGGCGCCGGCGCTTTCGGGGCCTTGCCCTCGTTTTTTCGAGACTCAGAGTCTCTCGGGTTCTTGGGGGCCGGAGAGTCTCCTACCTTATCAGAAGTCTTCGTGTAATCGGTCTCTACGACCGTGTAGCTGTCGTCTTCGGCGGAAGCGTTGTCCTCTTCCTCTGAAGAAATCCCCAGATCATAGAGGGACGGAGTCGGGGCCTTCCCCTGCAGGGTGGCGGGCGCTACCCTCTGTCTCTCTCTCACACGAAGGGTCTTCGGGGCGAAGGCGGAGCAGGCGTTGCAGTCCTCGCTTTCGTGATTTACCGGTAGACAAAGGTTGCATACCGGGTGCTGGTCCTTCTGCGCGTACTTGTGGTGGCAGTTACGGCAGACCTTGAACGGCGTGTTGTCCATCATCGAGCGCTCAGGGCCTCCCTGGTCGCGTGTTCGTCGACGTTCGACGAAGATCTCGATGAAATCTCCTTCTCCTTTGCTGACTCCTCGTCGATGAAGTCTCCTGGAGTCTTCAGATGACTTTTCTTTCTAATTTCTGTATTTTCCTTCTTCTTTCTCCAAAAATGTCTGGAGCCCAAACGGGAACGATCCAGACCCGACCGAGGAAAAAAAGAATCTGAAAATGGCGCCCAAGAGTGGGAGCTTCCGCAGGAAGCATGCCGACGTCACCGGAAATGCACCCAAGGAGGTGTGACGCCGACGCCCACCTGGGCTACAAAAAAAATAAAACAAAGAAAAACAAAGAAAAGACTACGAATCCGGACCCAACCACAAGACCGCGGAATAATGCACAGCATAGTGAATCCAGAAAGATTCACGCTGCAAAATTGAAATTCCACTAACATACCAAGAGCCTGCGCTCTGGTTTAAAGGTGCCCTAAATCATATAAATCACATTACCAGGCTCGGCCAATCAGGAGCAACATGGCCGGTATTAGCCAGCTATACACCACATCCTGCCACTGAAGAAATGACAGATGAGAAACTATTAGTTCAACTCACACAACTAATCAAAATCTATAGACAATTGGTTCAATATGTCATGCGGACTCTAACAGTCCAACCTCCTATAAGGATTCCACAACACACCCCTTACCAGGAGAACACAAATAAAATTACACCACAGACTATACAATCAGTCATTGGTAAATTACCCGCAAAACAGGAACAAATTCCATTCTGGATAGCTAAAAATATTACTCAAATCGAGGCAGTATTTCCTGATACTACCCCTCATGAGAAAAACAGAATTCTAATAATCTGTTTACCTATGGGGATCGCACCACACCTGGAGGACTCCGACACTTGGGGTACAGTCTTTGCTACAATCTACACCAAAACACATGGTGTCCCGTCAATGGCGGTTATACCAGACATCCTGAAACAGATTCAAAATGAATACGGGGCAGAGCCTGCTTTAAATCTAGGTATGAAATTATTGAAGGATTTCAAGCAGGTCTCAACAATAATATTAGCTAATATTGAAGGTGAAGCAGCATCAGTGGCGATCCGCCAAAAGTTAAGAGAATTTGATGTAACTGACCAACCTAAAGAACTAGCCAGAATAATTGAAAAATCCTATGAAGAACTAGGTGGAGGCAGTTTGGGTGGTAAACCTGTGAAACCACAACTGACAGAAAGCCCTGAAAAGGTCTTTATTGAAAACACTCCTACTTCCCGTAAAAAGAAGTGTGAAAACAGTAAACAAACTTCTAAAGAGAAGTCACCAAAATGGGGTCGCACACTGCTAGTACACCAGCGGGATCACCCCTAAGGACCATGGTGACTGTAGTACCGTTCTCTGCGATGCATCTTCTTTCGAATTCTCGCGTATCTTCAAATCTTCGCCATCCCTGTACACGTGTTTCGGGGTATTTACCCCTCATCAGCAGGGATTAGGCCATCTTCTTATCTTCTGGGGTTGCTGCGTGCTGCCAAATATTACCGGGTATAGTACCACACAAAGGCGCGCAGGTGCGGGGTCCCGAGCTCGTCAGCTCAAAGCTCCAAGGAGCATAAACATTCACCAAAATGGGGTCGCACACTGCTAGTACACCAGCGTCACCATGGTCCTTAGGGGTGATCCCGCTGGTGTACTAGCAGTGTGCGACCCCATTTTGGTGAAACTTCTAAAGAGAAGTGTTCTCAATTCACATGTAGGTCTCCTCAAAAGGAGCCCTCTGAAAGGAGGTATAACCTCAGGAATAGGTTTAATTTGAGAAAACCTGATAGATATCAAGATACTGATACACGTTCCTTTCGTACCTTTAAGACTTCCTCACATGAAATCCGAAAGAAGAGGACGATCAGAACAAAAGGAAGAACGCGTAAAGTCCAAAGACGACCAGCACGTTCCAAAAAATAAGAAAACTCAATTCACCAAAAAGAAGGTAGCAGTCTAAAAATCAGACATGCCGAGGATCTTGAGGACACAACTCAAGAACGGGGAATGGGCTCAGACAATGTTGAACAGCACAGCAGAAGTCACCATAGCTCACAAGAACTTGATGGATCATCTGGAGACAGTGGACTTGAATGAGTACATCCAAGTTGAAACTGCAGATACCAGGGTTAGTGTCCCACATAAGTTATATGAAGTAACACTCCGTATGGAGGGGGACATAACTAGAAAGATTAGAGCACTCTTTTGGGAGCGGCTCTCTCAGGGTTATGAAATTCTTCTAGCTGAATAAGACTGACCGCCCCACATGGCGAAAACATCATTATAATACAGTAACCGGTAGGAAAAAGGGTCCAAGGGATATTTACAGACCTGCACGGATGAATCCCCTATCCACGTACACCAATAACAAAAAATCCACTGGTCTAGACAGAAAAAGGAAAAAACTTTAGGGTTAAGACCGACTGACAAAAGTACACAAAACAGGAGGTAATCTCAAATGGAAAGAATCTCAATTAAGAGAATAAATTCCCATCAGTCCCCAATGTGATATGCTTCATCATTTGGGAATCTTTTCTCGGCTGCATGTTGGTGCAACCAAGGAGCTAAACCTCCTTGTTGTCATACAGGAGGGGCTCATAGATAAAAATGAATCTGAAGTCAAAGAAGCATGCCAAAATATGGTGACTGTGTAGTGCAGTGTAGTGATAAGTGAATTAAAATTGATTACCAAAGGAAAATTATGTTTAATCGATATCCTATGGTACCAAGGGATAAAAAAGTGCAGAAAATCGCCCTTAATAGCGGCGTAAGCGCGCTACCAATGCGGTTGACATGTTTCAGCCATATATAACGGCTTTCTTCAGGACCTAGATCTAACTACTGCACATAAAAGGGATAAAGAAAATTTATATTGAGCGATACAACCTTGTACCTGTACTCTACATTTGATGGCACCAGGACATAGGTGTCGCACTCCTGTTAAAGAAAGATGTTAAAAGAATTTTTTTTAGTGTAAATATGAAAATCGGTCTAAACCACAATATATATTCAAACACCACATCAATTCAGAATATGTGTTAAAATAAGCCCTCACAAAAGCAATGGGCTTTACATTTGAGGAAGAAGATCCTTACCAGTGTCAAATCGGGAGGGTACTCACCGCTCCTGGCAACCGCTCAGGGCGTGAGGCAACGCTCTGTTGAAAGAAGGAATGATTGAAAAATCTGATACTGATAGTAATGGATAGCATGTATTGCCATTATACAGATCAGGTAGAGAGAAAATTAATAGAATTGGCATACAGCGTAGGTTGCCTACTGAATAAATTGCCTGATAACTTACTAATCATCCTGCTGTTTAAAACAAAAACTTGCCCCTGGTGAAATTCAATTCTAAAGAGAACTTCTTGAGAAAAAATAGACCTAGCACGCAATGCAGATAAAAATCCATTCAAAATTTTTGTCAGTTGAGACATTGAGACTCGTGTGTCTAATTCGAGTGGCAAAATGTAATATACATAGTGCAACTTACTAACCACAAATGCCGGCCTAGTAAGTAATGGAACCACATAGGCAGAAATATGTCAAAGAACTTTTGTGGATCACTTTCTGAGACCCTTGGTTAGGACTATGCCGACCTGTGTGAACAGACCTGTGGTGTCAGTTTGGAGGGCCAGCCAGCGGTGGAATAATACATGTTGCAGCCCCTGGTAGGCCTTGGATGCACCTATGCCCTAGGCACCTATGGTTCACTATACAGGGACTCACAGAGGTGACCCAATACCCAATCTGGTATGTACCTAAAGTACATGGTATCAATTTAGAGAGATAACAGCTAGGCTGTGGTCCTGATTAGCAGGGCCACAGCCAGTCTAAAGTCGAACAAACAGAAAATCACAGCAAAAAGTGGGGGTGACCATAGGAAGAAGACCCTACTCTCCTTCATCCCGTCTCCAAACCAGAAAATACATATCGTCTAGTTTACAGACATCTAAACTCTTGTTGCAAAACTTTTTGGAGTACAAAATGCACACAGTGCAGCACTAATACATAACATTGTGCGTAAAAAATATAAAACCACATTAGATATTTCTTACGGTTTCTTCTGTGAAAAACATTGCACCAGATAGTAGGTATTTGACCGCTTTCTCAATAATAGGGACACAAGTCACTTCTGTCATCTCCCCCAGGGATTAAAGAAAAGTCCAGAGTTATTTTCAGCCAGAGTTACTACAAACCTATGATGATGAAGCATTATTATATGTCGATGACATCTATCTAACAGAGGATGACTTGGACAGGCACTTGAACAGAGTGAATACCATTATACTTGGATTCGCCTCAGAAGGGTACAAATTCAATTTTAAGAAATCGAGAATTGCCCATTTAAACGTCCTTTTTCTAGGATATGAATTATCAAGTGAAGGCAAAAGCCTGGCAGTAAACTTTCTAGAGAAATGTGCGCTGCTCCAACTTCCAAAAACGCAGAAAAACGTAGTCGATTCAAGGTTTCCGGAATTTCGGAAGAACATACATTCAGAATTACGCAGAAAGGGTTAAACCTCTCGACAAATTAATCAAACCTGATTTTAAAACAGTTTAATTGGATTCAAAAACACAAAAATGTTGCGTTCATTGCAAACAGACATGTTAGCAACAACACATTTGCAAACACGCGCAAACATACGCAACTTAGTAATCCGAATCATTCCAGGACAATGCGGATTCACGTACTTAACCTTTAATGAAGGAGAACAAGTACCAATAGCTTACAAATCACATTTGTACACACAAGCAGAAATTAAATTCACTTCAGAGAAAATTCTGGCAGCGGTTCAAACTGCAGTAGCAAAAGAGAGCCCTGGCACAGGGTAAGCGCATTATGGTCATTACTCCTGTACCTGCCTTAGAGGCAGTGACGAAAGCGAGTATTGCAAATGCAAAAGCTTTACATCCGAGATGGATACAATGAGTTAATTCTCTTGCTGCAACAGACGTTGAATATGTTTTTGACCCTTACTTGAAAACACAAGCATTTCTACAATATGAACAAGAATGTCCTCTGCCTACTGAGATTCTGCCTCTAGAGCTGTAGGAATGTATAATTTATACTGACGGATCAGCCCAACCCGCTACGTGGGGTAAACAAGCTTATAGTGCTGCGTGCGCGATTGTTAAAGGTCGCTGGCGCGATGGCAAATTCCGACCTAGGGTCACTAAATCTCAATCTCGAGGAGATTGTACAGCTCAGCGAGCTGAACTACAATCATTCAAGATGGCACCTGAAAATACTGATTGCAAATTCCCCACACTCATAGTGTGTGATTCGTATTATTGTGTTCAATCTTACAATGAATACTTGCAGAACTGGATTCAAAACGGTTTCAAAGATTGCAAAAGGTGGCACAATCCAGCATAAGTTGCTTTGGGAACAAGTAGTTCACTTACGACAAGAACTACAAAAGGCTCATGTGACAAATACTGTGAGTCATCAAAGTGATGGCTCACGTTGCAGGGAATTCATTGGCTGATGAAGCTGCGAAGGCAGCTGTACAAACGGCTTCCGTAGCTGCAATCACTTGTTCAAAAACAAAAATAGACAGCGAAATTATGCAAGCTGTCAATGCTTCAAGCAAAGACAGTGGTAAAACATTACCGAAAGGCTTTCCACTCAAATACACATATATAACTGATGCAAATAATGATCCGTTTGCTCAAATCCCTGGAGCGAGGTATAGAAATTCCAAACATGGTATATAGATTAGGACTAATCTTAGCAGCACATGAAGGGCTTGCCTCTGCACACGCAGGTGTTTCCGTCACAGTGTCGTTATTAAAACAGAGATAGTGGTGGCCGTGCATGAGGAAACAGACCAGAAACTAAGTTTTGGAATGTGAAATCTGTCAAAATATGAAAGTCTCTACAGTGAAAAGTCCTGTGCAGAAGCCCCTGTTAATTTTGGATAAACCATTAGCTTGCGTTTACCTGAATCACTGCGGTCCCTTACAGAAGGATGGGAACTATAAATATATCATGGTCGCAGTAGATTCCTGCACAAGATTCATTTGGATGTGGCCCCAGCGCTCGGCTGAAGCCAGAACTGTTATAAAAGATTTGCGAGTCTTTATCGGCACATACACAGTCAGCACGCTACATTCTGACCAGGGTCCTGCGTTTAGCTCTCAAGCTTACAAGGAGGCCATGGCCAAATTGGGCGTTGCATTTCGGTACTCCAGTCCATTCCATCCTGAAGGAAATTCAGTAGTTAAGAGAAAAAACCGGGACATAAAGCAATCTATAACAGCTAGGGTTTTAGTGTCCAACGTAGTCTTAATAATCTGCCAAGAAGTTCTCTAGGGGGAATCACTCCATATGAACTCCTTTTTGGACCAAGAATGATTATTTCAGATCTCAATTGTCACACTTTAGTGGTAGAACAAAAACCCTTTGATATCAAAGATTGTTTGGCTGTTTTGCAGGACTTCAATGAAATAAGAAAAAGCCAAAGTACCGTACTCCTGAGGCCAACAACCACTGAAGAAAAACCATCCGTCCCAGCAAGGCCTGTCTGGATTCCAAAGATTGGGGATCTAGTCAGAGAAAAGATCGCAGACAAGAAGGAATTTGGGCCTTCTTACAGACAACCAGTACCTGTCCTAGCTATCCACGGATCAAGAACAGTATTGCTGCCACCCCTTGCTGGTAAAAAGGAGAACAGGTTTGTGTCCATCGACCTGGTAAAACCACATCATGTGGCCGATCATAAGCAGTAGGCCAAGTGGACTCCAAAGATGTAGCAGAATCTGGCTATTATCCAAGAGGTTCAAACTGAGACTCATCACCTTTGAAGAATCTGCAGTGCGAAAAGAAGGACTATGCAACTAAGCCATGGAACTTGTGCCTCTTGAGACCCAAATAACAGTTCGTCAAGAAACGCCGATCTACAATGAAATAGCATCTGACTATACAAAGGTAACACGTGATCAAGTGGTTCTAGCGATTTCAACGAATCCTGATGCAATCCCTACAATTGACAGAATTGCCTCTGGCTACTTCATTAACTTTGATACGTTTTCCGAGGATCCCAGTGAGCCTGAAACGACGCCAGCTAAAATAACTTTTAAAGAACAAGCAACAGAACGTTTTGATCACTTGGAAAATACTTATCTGGTTTCACCCATGTGTTGGGTGCACTTTTTCTTTTACTTTGGTTGACTCTTGTAATAACTTTGGGAATGCTGATAAATGGAAGATATGTTAAAAAGGACACAGCAAGTAAGAACATCAACTTACTCCTCAAGCCACACAAATAATTTCATCGTGAACATAGAGACTTGTCATCAGTGAACATCACAGCCGTTCCTATACCAGCGGGTATAGCTTGGGTCAGAACTGATTATGACATCGTTGGTCCTGCGGAGCTGTTGAAGATTCCACACCAGTTCAAGATTTCCTTGCATGACTTTGTTTTATCTAGTACCTTTTCTGATGATTGGGACTTCGAGACTATTTATAATATGATGTCAGATTTAGAAATGTCTGCAAAATTGACAAATCATGAATACTTAGAAGGTTCATCAAATTATGAACAAATGTATTGTTATAATCATTATGGTCATCATTTCTAGCATAAATCTGCAAATTCTAGAAATGTATTAACTCATAACCAATGGGAACATTGTCCTATGCCACCAAAGGGTAGATCAAAAACATTTTATGACAAATTTCCATATTTTTCAGGTTTTAATGTTTCGAATCCAGAATCATTTTACTTTAAAAATGTTAATAAGACAGGAATGAAGGTATATATACAAATACCAAGCAAATTTATTCTATGGCCTTTTAGGCTCAGCTGTTTTCATTAGGATTTGACTTTTGGAAGGACAACATTGAGACAAAAACTGTCTGGGGCGCAAAAGATTTGCAGGTGCAGGGTTTAGAAGCCTTGTTCAGAGCCTGCATTATCCCAGAACAAATAATGTTTTTGAATGACACTGTTCAACAGACATCCTGTCTTGGGTTATCCAAGATCAAGGAGTTAAACAAACTGTCCATACCTACACCTGACAGTAGTAACACTTCAGAGGGGGTGGTTGACGTACATACTATTTTGCTTCACAACAGAACAGATCCAAATTGGAAAAAATTGTTAATCTGGCCCACAGACACAAACACCTGTCAAGATAGATTCCTGAATAAGACACAAGGGTTCAAATTCACTAGGGCAGATGCAAGATATGTTCAGAGAAAGCATCCAGGAATAGTAACCTCATACAGTGTAGGGAAACTGTGCCTGGAATGGCTACAAAAGTCTACACTAAAGGAAGTAAAACAACACTTATCTTTACTTAAAGATGACGTTGTCTGAGGGACTTCTTACAAGGACCTACTAAACCGCATCATAAACGTTTAATACCGCCAGTATCTACGTTCTATATAATGAGATACAAAAGGGGATGATGGACGGAGCGTTTGAACAAATCAAACACTCACCCCCAGTCAACTGATCTGGGTTTAATCCATCAACATTCTTTAGTTCACTCAGCCACCCCAGTTCAGACATGGCTATATGCAAATCAGTCTGACCCTGTGCCTCGTGGGAACAGTCCAGCCCGAACTGCCAAGCCATGTCTTCCCTGGACCGAAACAAGCATCCTGGGACCGGTTTCGGATTCATAATCCTCATCAGCCAGGCTATCTTGAATCCAGTGGCCAAGTGAACAAGGGACTCACGTCTGAGCATACCCTGCCACACTATATAATGAAGCATGGAAGATTACGCAAGCAGAGACTGCAGAACGAATACGAGAAAATGATCGTAATAATTTAGAGAAATCTCTCTCTGTAGTTGACAATGGGTTAACTACCGTCTCCCAGGATATGTTCTTTGGACAGCATAGTATCTTTTGCCATAGACATAATGGAGCAGGACTTGTCATGTTGCAACATAATCAGTCACAACTACATTCTATAATGCTATTAGGCTGGACGTTACAAAACCTTCATTCAGGCTATGTGCTGCGGGGTTTAATTAACACCACGTCACTGTTTTCAGAATTCAATCTCACTGATGAACAGATCAAACTGGCACAGAGGGGAGCTGACTATACAGTGCTGAGCATTGAAAAACTGGAAAGATTGACGTTTACAGTAGCTGAAAAGCCAGCCATTGAATGGATAATACATGGTACAATCACTTTGCCTGTTACAATTTTCCATTTTCAGTATTGCTTAAAACGTACACCAACAGGCCTATATGAAAGGTTGAGTAAAGAAAACATCAAGACATCCTGGGAATTACCATATACACACAGATGTTGGAGAGGGGGTAAGGAAGTGTTTCTTAGTGGTAAAAGTTGTGAAAACACACTAAGGGGCTCTCTCTGTCAGGGTATAAACTTACACAGGGCCTCTGATGGTTCCTCCGACAACTTATCCTGCCACCTGCAAGGTTCACCAGCTGCAGTGACTGATCCAATTTTTGGACAACTTTATAATGGAAGTTACCTCATGTTGAATGATCACAGCTGCTGTGGCATGTTGCTAGGTTTAGCCTATCTCCTAACTGTCAGCCAGGGTCATTTGCTGTATGCAAGTATTGTTTCCAAAAACCAAGACAGACCGGGAGTCGCCGTTATGGCCTTCACTGAACATCTCTTCTATACGAATTGATACTTTAAGCAGAATGAAAGCCATTCTTTTACAAAAAACTGTGCCATTGACCTCGGCCAAAGAGACATATGATCTGCAAGTTGCAAGGACTTCAGCAGAGATACATGCCCTTTTAACCACAAACTGCCCTTGACATTTCTCAGAAATGTTAGGTCGTATCTTAAACATGTCTGATACGAGTGGTATTGTACATATATTTAAGACATCTGCTGGCAGAGCAGCGCATGCGCTGCTTTCGCCAGGCCAAGACCTAAAAATAGAAGGACTACAATTTTAAATCAACGGTGCTGTGCAGAATGACAAATCCTATCAACACAGGAACACAGAAGAAGCACTAAGAAAATAAATAAAATGAAATTTCGAAAATCAGCATCATACCTGTTAAATTGTTTACTTATAACAGCTGGTAACTAGCACAAACTTCAGAACACCCAATAAGCACCTCTCACTGCTTTCAGTCAACCCCTTCTAAAAACCGGGACATGAACCAAAATTGCCTTAATCTGCCGTGATACCTGGTGAAAACCCTGGACTGTCCGGCCAAAATCTGGGACGCCTAGTCACCGTAGTTGGAGACCACTGGAAGACTGCTACCAGCGATTCTATGCCACAGCCACCTTGGAGTGGTCGAGTTTGTCATCATAACTTAGACCTGGACTACTAGGGACAGGTTTCAGGAACAGTCCATCAAAAAGACCTCCCCCCACCCTCCCTCCCCTGCCAGGATTTCAGATGATTTGAGGATTAGATTCCAGCACAAATGTCAAGTCATGCAACAAAACATCTGTGGCCACAAGGGCCACGAGTACCAAGAACCTTCACCCTTAAAGAGTCGCGCTGCCCTGTGAAAGTCTCCAAGTCTCACATCATGTTAGACTAGCAGCTACAAAGCCTTTAGGATCTATATATTATGCACACATCCTCATAAAAATATAGAAAAAAATACTTTTAGGATCCTCCATAAATAAAGATCTTAATAAAAAAAAGCCACACAAACACCACCCCCTGCATTTAGGATCTATGTTATGATCACATCCACATATATAACAAAATACCTTTAGGATCCTCCATAAATAAAAACTTTTAAAAAAAAGCCACACACACAGCACTCCCTGCAAATATACAGTGGAAGGCTGGGATGAATACATTTTGGGCAAGTGAGGCCTCAACTAGCTAAAAATTATTAAACTCAAATTGAGCCAAAAAAAGAGAGAGAGAAATGGCGTAATTACTGTATTTAGGGCAATTAACCATTCATCTTACACCACAAAGCTCTCTGCTTCCAGAGGAAGTCTGGATAAACAGTCACCGTTAACGTTTTTTTTTTGTTCTGGGTACATGCGTAATGTTGAAAGAATACTCCAGGAGCAAGAATATCCACTTAGCATTGAAAACAAGTCCCTAAAAAGGTTATCATCAGTTCGAAGCGATACACCAAAAGGAATTCCTAAATAGCTGTACTCTGTCAACAGGTCAATGTTTCCTTCTCTATGGAAGAACAGGTGCCCTCAGCCCCCCTTCAGAGTACGCGACATATATGCCACTACACTCTCAAACTCATCCGTGGCCTGAATCAAACCAGTTCGTAAACAATATGCCCTGGCATCAGTAAGTACAATTGTTTCGTCATGATGGTGAGAGGGTTTTAACAGAACACCAACAACAATGCATTTAATATCCACAAAGGCTCTTCGACGCTCCTCTGACAAAACAAACCTCACCTTTCTTCACCAATGCCCTCAGAGGTTGAGTGAGATCAGAACCAGCACTGGAATTATAATCAACATAGTGGCAGAACTTAAATCCCAATGGCAGGAGTCAGGAGGCCTCACAAGGAACATATTAACCTGTAATAATGTGCTAGAATCTGTTGGAGGAATATGGTTAAAGACCAGTGTGAACACTGATGAGAGGCATGTGAGTCTAGGACAGTGTCTCCTATGAATGAGCAGTGAGGACCCCGAGTAACAGTCTCTTAATCATGCAGTTTTGCCATCTGCACTAGTCCTGTTATCATCAGCGCTATTCTTATTGTTGTCATCGGCACAAGTCTCCTCGTCATCGGCACTAGTCTCGTTGTCATCGGCACTAGTCTCGTTGTCATCGGCACTAGTCTTGTTGTCATCGGCACTAGTCTTGTTGGTATCATCAGCGCTATTCTCATTGTTGTCATGGGCACTAGTCCCATGGTTATCAGTGCTATTCTCATTGTTGGCATCGGCACTAGTCCCATTGGTATTATCAGTACTATTCTCATTGTTGGCATCAGCACTAGTCCCATTGTTATCATCAGCGCTATGCTCATTGTTGGCTTCGGCATTAGTCCCATCAGTGGTATCAGTGCTATTCTCATTGTTGTCATGGGCACTAGTCCCATTGGTATCATCCGTGCTATCCTCATTGTTGGCATCGGCAGTAGTCCCATCGTTATCATAAGTGCTATTCTCATTGTTGGCATCAGCACTAGTCCCATTGGTATCATCAGCGCTATTCTCATTGTTCTCATCGGCACTAGTCCCATGATTATCTGTGCTATTCTCATTGTTGGCATCGGCACAAGTCCCATTGTTATCAGCGCTATTCTCATTGTTGTCATGGGCACTAGTCCCATTTGTATCATCAGCGCTATTCTCATTGTTGTCATGGGCACTAGTCCCTTTGGTATCATCAGCGCTATTCTCATTGTTGTCATGGGCACTAGTCCCATTGTTATCATTGGTGCTATTCTCATTGTTGTGAGGAGTACTAGTCCCATTGGTACCATCAGCGCTATTTTAATTATCAGCACTAGTCCCATTGCTGTCATCAAGGTTACTCCCATTCACTTAGAACTGGTCTTGAAAACACTGAAATGTGTTGCCTGTAGCGGTTGCTGTTGTCTTCCAGCAGATTTAGAAAAGCCCTTTCTGTTGACTTTACTTAAAGAGCAGATCTGCCTTCCGGAGAATCTGACACAGTCTGGGTATCTGCTACAGGTGATTCTGGAAAGAAGCCAGGCCAGATGGAAAATTCAATCTGGTGTCAGGATTGACAGCAGACTCAGTCAGTGAGGCGTCGATAGTGGTCTAAACCAAACCGAAAAGTACTTGACCATGTGCCCTCTTTCTACCCAACAGTCCTATTAAATAGAGATGCCAAACTCTTTACTGTGAGTCTGTCAAACATGCACAAAGCCTAATTGACTGCATTCCAGCTTTTTTTCAATAATCAAATTTTCATTTATTTTTTCATTAAAACAGTGAATATTCCAGTGCAAGCAGTCAAGTACAGCTCTAATAAGAAACATACACAGATCTTATGTTTGTGGGGACATCCTCGTGCCACATAGATGAGTTCCTTTCATTTTGTCCACCAGTCCATTGCCTCGCGCCACGTCAAAAATAAGGGCAGATTAGCAGAGTTCCACACCTGGGTGATGTCCCTTTTTGCGATCAGTGTCCCTGGACCAACCAAAGATCGTTTCCCCCATATTCCCATCAGATCCTCCAGTAAACCAAGAAGGGCTATATAGGATGAGTAATAATACCCTGTAATTTACAATCATTGAGTAAGAACAAACTACATGGAAGAAGTCAGCACCCTCCTCAACCTTCTGTTCCCAATATGATGAGAAGTGCTACCCTGCCATCCACATCTGCAACAACATCAGAAAAGTAATATGTAAACATTTCAATTGAACTGAGCGGAGACTAGACTAGGTCGCCAGCTCCCTCTGTGCAAGGAGGGCTTTCCTCCATTCACTGTCCTCGATGGGGCCCACCCATTATCACTATATTGAAGTCTCTCCCGACAACCACATCCATGAGGGAACTGTAACATCACAGACTTCACTGTGTCAAGAGTAGGCCCTGACAACTAGGAGATGAATGTATAAGCTCACCAAGGTTATACGCTTGCCCCACAATCACCCCTTCAACTGTTATCTAGCCACTCTGAGTGTCAGACCCAGTGTAGAAACCACAATTGGTAGTTGTTCGTGTAGGAGAATAACCACTGAGCTGAACACTTGGAATAACCTACATTAAATACTTTTCATAACCATACATGGCCAGAACTGAAAACTTAGTGCCCATAAGGATAATGTTACTTAACCAGTAAGCCTCTGTTCTTAGTAAGTAACATTATCCGTTCAAGGCATGTGAGCTGTAGATCACGTGCTTTGCATAGACTATATAGCAGTATACTCCCAAAGAGGTGGCTAACCTGTAGTGGTTGTAGTTGTTTGAAACAGTGTTTTAAGTACTGCTTCGCCTACATTTGCCTGTTGTCTCGCTAGCACATCTGCACAATAGTATTTGGTGAATGTGTGAGGTATAGACCAGTTTGCTGCCATACAGATGTCGGCTAGGGGAATATTCCGTAAGAAAGCCATAGTAGCCTTTATTTTGTGAGTGGAATGTGCTCGAGGGGCTATTATCAAAGTTCTTTTTGGTTTGGCATAACATGTTTTGATACATTTTACAATCCATCTAGCAATACCAGACTTAGATATGGCATTGTCTTTGTGTGGTGGTGAAAACGATACAAATAGTTGCTTTGTTTTTGAAAGTCTTTGGTGCTTTATACGTACTATAGTATAGCTCATCTACAATCAAGTGTGTGTAGAGCTCTTTCTGCTACGGAATCAGGCTGAGGAAAAAACACTGGTAACTCAACTGATTGATTGATATGAAAGGCAGAAACTACTTTGGGGAGAAATTTTGAATTGGTTTGAAGAACCACCCTATCTTTGTGAAGATGAAAGAAAGGCTCTTGTGTAGCTAATGCCGAACGCTCACCAACTCTCCTTAGTGAGGTTATTGCTATGAGGAAGGCAACCTTCCATGAGAGGAACTGTAACTGACATTTATGCATCGGTTCAAACGGTGGACCCATTAGTCTTGTAAGGACTATGTTTAAGTTACATTCTGGTGCAGGGGGAACTCTTGGTGGTATCACCCTTTTTAATCCTTCCATGAAGGCTTTGATTAGTGGTACTCTGAATAGAGATAAGTGTTGTTTATTTTGCAAGCATGCAGCTATTGCTGCTAGGTGTAAACGAATGGATGTGAAGCCTATCCAGATTGCTGTAAATGCAACAGATAACAAATGATGTTCTGTAAAGAAGCATCAAGCGGATCGATATTGCTGTTAAAAAAGATAAACTGTTTCCATTTTGCTGCATTGCATGATCTAGTAGTAGGCGTTTTAGCTTGTGTGAATATTCATATAGTCTGGTGGTAGCTGTAAATAACCAAACTCTATGACTTCAGGAGCCAAATCACTAGGTCCATTTCTTTGGGATTTGGATGTGTGATTTCTCCATGGCCCTGATTGAGGAGACTGGGTGTGAGATGTAGCTTTTGATGTGGAACTACTGACCATTCTAACAGGGTGGTGTACCAAGGATGAATTGCCCAATTCCAGATGCTTTGTGCAAGGCGAGACTGCTGGAGAGAGTGAGTCCCTCCCTGTTGCTGTAGATAATGCATCGCTGTCATGTCTGTGCGGACAAGGACAGTTTTGTCTAGAAGGCGAGTGTGAAAAGCTTTGACTGCTAGGAACACCGCTAGAAGTTCTAGGTAGTTGATGTGGAGACGTTTGTGATTGTTTGACCACAACCCTTCTACTGTGTGATGTTGGAGATGGGTACCACAACCGATTAAAGATGTGTTTGCTGTCAGTACAGTCTGCGGAATTGAGTCTGTGAAGGGCCACCCCTTTGATAGGTTTTGAGGGTTCCACCATTGCAGAAAGCGATGGGTGTGGCCATCTGCCAACACTAGATCGGTTAATTGATCCTGTGATTGATTCCACGGACACGCTAGACATTCCTGAAGAGGACGCATGTGAAGCCTTGCGTGAGGTATGACTGCAACACAGGATGCCATTATTCCCAGCAGTTGCATAAAAACTCTGGCTGGTAAAGTTCGATTGGGTTGAAATTGTAGTATTGCGGACTGAATATTGCGAATTCTAGCTACATTGGGAGAGGATAGAACGTTGAGTGTGTTGAGGGAAGCTCCTAGATAAAACTGCACTTACGCAGGGCACAGATAAGATTTATGTGCACTGATTGTGAAACACAACCGATGAAGTAGGTGTACTGTTGCCTGAGTGTGTAAAATACAGTTCTGGTAAGTGCCTGCCTTGATAAGCCAGTCATCTATGTAAGGGATGATATGGATACACTGTCACCTTAGATGAGCGGCTACTACTGCAAGACATTTGGTGAACACTCTGGGGGGCCGTGGTGACGCCAAATGGAAGTACCTTGAACTGGTAATGTTTGCATGCTTTCACAAATCCGAGGTATTTGCGATGAGCTGGATGAATTGGAATATGAAAATAGGCATCTTTCAGATCTAGAGTAGACAAAGTCGCCTTGCTGTAAAAGGGGAAGTACTTGTTGAAGAGTCACCATGTGAAAGTGCTCTGACAGTATGTATTTGTTAAACTCTCTGAGATCCAGAATATGTCTTAATGAGACGTCCTTTTTGGAATTAGAAAGTAAAGGGAATAAACCCCGACCCTTGGTACTGAAGTGGGACTGGTGCTATAGCCCCTTGGAGTAATAGAGATTGCACTTCTTGTTGAAGCAAGTGTTGGTGGCCTGGTGACAATTTGTGATATTGAGGTGGAATGTTTGGAGTGTTGTTGGTAAGCTCCATGTAATAACAATGTTGGATAATTCCAATCACCCATTTGTCGGTTGTTATTGCTTCCCAAATTGGGAGAAAGTCTTGAAGTCTTCCTCCGACAGGTGTGGAATAGTCCGAGGCAAGTGTGGAGAAGTCACTGCTTATTTGGGGAAGAAGGGTGTGATGTTTTTACCTCTGGCCACTGGGACAATTTCCCCTGAAGCTTCCCCCGAAAAATCCTCTTGTAAAAGATGATTGGGAATTAGTTTTGTAAGAAGAAGTATTTTGGTCTGTCCCTGTGGACTTAGACCCTCGCCTGTAAAAGGAGCGCCGAAAGGAACCTCTGTTTGAGGGAGATTGAAGCGCTCTCATAGATTTCTCTACATCTGTGTCTTTTTTCATTTTTTCGAGTGCTTGATCAACTTCAGGGTCAAAAAGATGTTTCTTGTCGAAAGGTATGTGGAGAATGGATAGCTGGACTTTACCTGTCTAGCTGCATTGTCGGCCGCATTAAGAGCGTATCTAATGAAAGTGTTGGAGATTAGTTTACCTTCTTGAACTAAATCCGGAGCTTTGGCCTTATGCTCTTCGGGGAGAAACTGTAGTAATTGTTCTATTTCGTCCAATATCTTTCTAGGAGACCTTGGGTGTTAGCAATACGCCAATGATTAATTGCTTGTGCAGCTACATGTTTGCCTGAAGCATCAATCAGTTTTGCCTCTATCAAGGGGAGGAGCCTCTCCAGATGCTTGTGAATTAGCTCGCTTTCGAGCATTGGATACTACTATAGAGTCAAGTAGTACCTGGCCGTTAATGAAAATAGGGTCTAATGGGGAAAGGTTTGTATTTTTTATCTACTCTAGGAGTGAGGATTCAAGCACATACAGGATCTTTAAAGAGGTCTGTGTGCCTCAACATACCCTTAAGCATAGGCAGTGTTTGACTGGACTTATGTGTTCCTACAGTTTCAAAGAGAAAATCCTCCTTTGAGGACTCTTTATGGAGCTCCACCCCATGGTACTGTGCAACTCTAGCAATGTGCTCCTGACATGATAGGTTGTCATCAGGTGGAGATTGTCTGGCAGGGTCAAATCTGGGTCTGTATCCTGTGGAGGATCAATTGTATAATCTGTCAAATGATCTGTTGGTAACTGTGTGTCATCATCATCAGTATCACCTGCATCAGAGTGAGGTAGAGGGAGACTGACTAGGTGTAATGTGTAAAGGATGAAGCTGTGGTGGAGAGGGAAGAGTAGGAGATGGTAATGTGTGGAAAGGACTAGTACCCACATCTTTCCTCTTCAACGGACTCTTATAAGAGTTGTTGTTATCAGGAAGCTTGTGTTTGGATGGCGGTTTAGCGGGAATATGCCCTGTGTCAGGATTGATTTTTCAGATCCGACTTAGGTGGTACAACATCCATGTTTGGATCCACTTGCGGTACAGACAGCTCTTTAGTTTTCGGCACCAAAGCTTTCGGTGCTGAGCTAGAATGTCCTTTCGGCGCTAAAGAATCCGGCTCCGAGGAATGTTTCTTTGGTTTTGGTGCCAAAGGTTTCGTCTCCAAGCTCATTTTGTGCTTAGAGCCTGAAGGTTTCGGCTCGGAAGTGGGTTTTGGCCGACTCAGTCACGAGCCGGAAGGCTTGTCAGAGTGTTTTGGTGCCGAGCCAGAAGGCTGAGCGCTAGAAACCTCTTCTTGGTGCCAACCTTGGCCTAAAGGCAGGGGTGGTGCCGAAGTCTTGGATTTTTTTTTTTTTTAGAGACGGTGGGTGGTGGAGTCTTCTGTACTCGCGTCCCCTTGTCCCTGCGGCACATTGTTACCCTCGAGGACAATCTACAACTCTGATACGGAGTCAGAAGCAGCTGAAGCCTGTCCTTCTTCGGTCGCCGAGACCTCCTCTTGCTCGGAGTCTTCACCGAAGAGATCCAGTGTGTCATCTAACTGCTGCCGCTCTCGACATCGAGCCCAACGATCACAGAGTGTTCCCTTCAATCTGAAGAGCTTGTTCTTTGTGTTCTGGGGACAAACACAAGTTACACACCTGATGTAGGTCCGTACGCAGATACTTTGCGTGGTACAGGGGGCAGAATTTGAACAAAATCAGTTCCATCGACAAGGAGCCGGACCGATGCGGATAGGACAGACCACCCGCGAAATTTCAATCAAAATGGAATTTCTTGATGGTCCAGTTGAACTGCGGAGAAAAGGAAACGCGTTCACAAACAATACAGTCAAGGGTAGAGTGGATTGCGCACCGAGGTTAACCCGAGGACCAATTCCGCAACGGAACGCAGCAACACACGTCCGATCCAGATGGCGGAAAAAAAAACCAACAATGGAGTCGATGCCCATGCGCACTATCACCGAAAGGAGGCATCACCTTACCTCGTGACTGGCAAGACTTCTTCGAAGAAAAACAACTTGCAAACATCCAGACGCAACACTAGATGGCAGGAGTATGCAAAGCATGTGATCTACAGATCACATGCCTCGCACACGAGTTTCCTGAAATAACAGAACATCTGGCGCATGGCACTTCACAAACCCCAGGACTGCCTCTCGTTTCATGGGATTTTTCAGTCCACCGACAGTCCATGTCATGATCTTAAGGGCATAGCAGGGTTCAAGATGGACGCTGAATGTAGGGGGCAACTCACAGGGCCTCCCTTGGACACCACCAGGCAGAACCCTTGACCTGAGATACCAGCATATGGAAATTAAACTAAGATGTAACATGACCCATGGATGTGCCACCATTTGAACATGGCCAACAGGGCTGTAGGATTGATACGTCTCCACCCGCATCTAGACACTAGGTCCCTGCACGATCGCTGCCCTTCTGCAGGTGCAGACTAGCCTGAATCTTGTTGATATATGGCACCCGCACACACACATTGCTTACTCCTTTTACACCGTAGCCACGGGGGCTCACAACCGCTTAGATTACTTCTTCAAGCTCACAACTGCTGCCCACAGAGTGGTAGATGTACAATATTTGGCCCGCTACATCTCGGCTCACTCCCCACTTCTCACATATTCACTCCAAAGACTTGTACCAAAGATTCCTTTGTGGAGACTTAATGCTGACGCATTCACAGACCTTATGAAAAAGGAAGGCTTGGGTCTGTGCACTATCTGGACTAGACCACTCTTAAATTGTACTAACAAACACAGTGTCCAGATAGATCTTTTTTTATTAATAATACATGACTTCAGTGCTTTGTTCTAAAGCCTGTGTGTTTTTATTTGACTTCTTTTTGTACTTTTTTCAAACACGATTGGGCCATTATTATCATGTCATCTTATCAGGCAACACATTTTTCAAAGAAATATTAAACATTCAAAACAGTATCTAGTAATGTAACACCAAAAATGCAAAACACAGTTCACAATACAATACACAGAACAGTACATAAACAATACAAGTACAAGAAACCAGTCCTTGATTTAGAAATACACCTGGTGGACACTCAAAGATCATCACAAAACTCCTGCCTCTTGTCCTGCCTGTGTGTAATGCTCAGGGAATAATTGGCTATCCCCTGCCTACAAGAAAAACAAGCTTTTGCAATGCAATAGGTCTCGCATTAGGAAAGTTTGAGCTATTGGTCTTGTAAATGACACATTTTTTATTTATGTTTTGTTTTTGAAAATAGCAAAATTAATAGCTTTGTCATTTACAATGCCAATAGTTATAACTTTCGCAAATGTGACACCTATAGCTTTTGTAATGCAATATGTGTTGTATTTACGTGACTTACATGTATTGATATTACAAATAACAATGGCTTTTAATATTTTTTTAATAATGAATACTTAAATAAAAGTTATTGTAATTTATAATGGCAATAGCTTAAACTTTTGTAAATAACTTTTGTGAAGATTATGTTCAGTGTATTTTACTGGGACGAAAGTCCAAGAACAGAAGTGGAATATTAACATCTTTTTGTTACTTTTGTAATAAAGCTTGAAACATTGTGAGAACATATTTGAACCAGTTGTTGAATGGTTGCACAGATTGATGATGTGGTGGCGCTGAGTGATGTTGTGATGGCGAACGAATGATGCTGTGGTGTTCAGTGATGCTGTGGTATTGCATAGTGACGTTGTGGTGCCCCTGAGTGATGCTGTGGTGGTGCTGAGTGATGCTGTATGCTATGCTATGTTTTGTTTTGCTATCCTATTCTTTGATTTGTTATGCTATGCTATGCTGTGTTTTGTTATGCTATGCTATGCTTTGTTATGCTATGCTATGTTTTGCTATGCTATGCTTTGTTGTGCAATGCTATGTTTTGTTATGATATGCTATATTTTGTTGTGTTTTATTATGCTATGCTACGCTTTGTTTTGCATTGCTATTTTTTGTGCTTTTTTTGTGTTTGGTATGCTATGCTATGTTTTGCTATGCTATTATATGTTTTGCTAGGCTATTTTTTGTTTTGTTAAGCTATGCTATGTTTTGTTATGCTATGTGTTGTGTTTTGCTATGCTATGTTTTGCTATCGTTGCTTTGTTTTGTTATGCTATGCTATGTTTTGCTATCCTATGCTTTTTTGTTATGCTATGCTATTCTGTGTTTTGTTATGCTATGCTATGTTTTGTTATGCTATGCTGGTGAGGGTGAGTGAGGGTGTGTGAGGGTTAGGGTGTGTGAGGGTGAGATGGTTGTGAGGTTGAGGGTGTGTGAGGGTGAGGGTGTGTGAGGGTGAGGGTGTGTGAGGGGGGTGAGGGGGTGTGAGTGTGAGAGGGTTGTGAGGGTGGGTGAGAGTGAGAGGGTGTGTGAGGGTGAGGGGGTGAGGTTGTGTGAGGGTGAGGGGGTGAGGGTGTGTGAGGGTGAGTGAGGGTGTGTGAGGGTGTGTGAGGGTGAGTGAGGGTGAGTAAGGGTGAGTGAGGGTGAGTAAGGGTGAGTGAGGGTGAGTAAGGGTGAGTGAGGGTGAGTGAGGGTGAGTGAGGGTGAGTGAGGGTGAGTGAGGGAGGGTGAAGGAGGGTGAGGGTGAGAGGGTTGTGAGGGTGTGTGAGGGTGAGGGGGGTGAGGGTGAGGGGGTGAGGGTGGGTGAGAGGGTGTGTAAGGGTGAGGGTGTGTGAGGGTGTGAGGGTGAGGGGGTGTGAGGGTGAGGGTTGTGAGGGTGAGGGTGTGTGAGGGTGTGTGAGGGTGAGTGAGGGTGAGTGAGGGTGAGTGAGGGTGAGTGAGGGTGAGTGAGGGTGAGTGAGGGAGGGTGAAGGAGGGTGAGAGGGTTGTGAGGGTGTGTGAGGGTGAGTGAGGGCGAGGGTGGGCGAGGGTGAGAGGGGGATGAGGGTGAGGGGATGAGGGTGAGAGGGGGTGAGGGTGAGAGGGGGTGAGGGTGAGAGGGGGGTGAGGGTGAGAGGGGGGTGAGGGTGAGGGAGAGTGAGGGTGTGTGAGGGTGAGGGGGTGTGATGGTGAGGGGGTGTGATGGTGAGGGGGTGTGATGGTGAGGGGGTGTGATGGTGAGGGGGTGTGATGGTGTGGGGGTGTGATGGTGAGGGGGTGTGATGGTGAGGGGGTGTGATGGTGAGGGTGAGTGAGGGGGGTGAGGGTGTGTGAGGGTGAGGGTGTGTGAGGGTGAGGGTGTGTGAGGGTGAGGGTGTGTGAGGGTGAGGGTGTGTGAGGGTGAGAGGGTGTGTGAGGGTGAGAGGGTTGTGAGGGTGTGTGAGGGTTGTGAGGGTGTGTGAGGGTGAGTGAGGGTGTGAGGGAGGGTGAGGGCGTGTGAGGGCGTGTGAGGGGGTGTGAGGGGGTGTGAGGGTGAGGGGGTGTGAGGGTGGGTGAGGGTGTGTGAGGGTGTGTGATGGTGAGAGGGTTGTGAGGGTGAGTGAGGGTGTGTGAGGGTGAGAGGGTTGTGAGGGTGTGTGAGGGTGAGTGAGGGGGTGTGGGAGGGTGAGGGGTGTGAGGGTGAGGGGTGTGAGGGGGTGTGAGGGTGGGTGAGAGGGTGAGGTGGTGTGAGGGTGAGAGGGTTGTATGGGTGAGGGGGTGTGAGGGTGGGTGAGGGGGTGTGAGGGTGGGTGAGAGGGTGGGTGAGAGGGTGAGGGAGGGTGAGGGACAGGCATTGGACCTTGAGGGACACAAGCACAGAGCACTGAGAGGAGCAGGCACGGGGCAGTGAAGGACACTGGTTTGGGGCAGTGTGGGGAAAACATGAAAACAGGTTGAGACCTAAAAAACTGAAGACCCAACTTCTACTAATGGCACCAGCAATACTGATGTGATAAAAAAGAGCTGTGGGTGAAACACACTAAGATAAATAACGCAGCGGTCTTTTGAAATGAACGGCCACATGACATTCAGGATAATAAAAAGGGCTATCGATACACAAATGGCATCGCCTCCCACTTCCTTGGACGCAACTCCGAGTTGAAAGCTCAAATAGTAACGTTTGCAATTGACAAATATAAGTTCTCATAAGTGGTGACGAAATGCTCTTGCACTCACATTTTACTTCTTAGAAACGTGTGTAAACATAAGATCGTTTTTTTATATTAATTTATTAAAACTAAACGTCGATGGAGTCAATGAAGCATTTCCCTATAGTATTCAGTCTTTCTTCAGCAGCCTTAAACCCATTGTAATTCACAGGTTCTTTTCCGTTCCTCTCTTCCCCTGAGAATAGCATATGTGAAGACACGTACTCTTTCCTGCCAAATGCCATATCTGACAGGGGACAGCCTCCACCGCTTTGCCAGTGCTGCTCGTTTTGTGCCAGCAGGTGGGCCGTTCTTCTTCTCTTCACGGTAATAAACTTGTCACGCCGTTGTTGATGTTCAGTTCCAACAGCCAGCGTTTGGCACAATTATCCGGCACACACCTAGTCCACAGGGTGGCCTGCAGCGCCTTCTGGGTCTTCTAAGTGTAATGAGCCCCCCCCCCCCAGTTCCGCCTGATGACTCCTTGCGCCACCTAACTGCGTGGCTCGAAGGTACACATACAAGGGACAGTGACCTGCCCGCTTGAGGCCAATCCAGTATAGCGTTTATATAAGTGAATATCTTAATCACAAGGAGCCCCCTAACCTGCCCTCTGCCCGATCCTGGTCTGCACCTGGACAATTCTTTATACTTGGCAGGCAACTTAGTCCCATCATGCACATCAGTTTAAAGCCATTTTCTTTCAAAATTCTACGCACATTGTAGCTGAATCAGGGTATTCTGCAATGCGTGGTAATAAGGCGTGCCCTCGTGCACAGCAAGGCCCATTAGCTAATTAATTTGAATTAAAAAAACACCATTGTTAGGTTCAAATGACCGTTTATTTCATAAATTAAGTGCCAATGTAAACGGTACTCTGCAGAGCTGTAACGCGAGGAGTAACGCGAGGAGTTTTTAATCCTGCTCCCTGTTTCCCGCTGTACATTTCAACAGGAACGTCTACGCAAGAAAAGGAAGAAGCAAGAGGATCAATGATTGCAATGCGCATGCTTTAAAATCCTTCTTCTGAACGCCGATTGATAGCCGGGGACCCCCTCCGTGCGTTTGGTAATTACCCCAATACTTCCTCCACGCTTGCTTAAGCTTGCGTTGGTGTATTCCGAGATGCAGGGTCTGTACCAGCATTCAACAATAGAGGAAACACAGTGTGGTATTTACAAGGGGGTTCTGTCAACTTTACACTGACACTTCTGGTACACAGCTATGCGGGAAGTAATGTGAGATACATAGTATCAGTTCTTCAGGTCTTCGTGGATGGGGGGTATTTTTTCCCAGCAGCCTGCTGAGACTAAAATATGGAGAAAAAAACAGAAGATGCGGACTAAATATGTGTTAGGAAAATTGGTGGAGGTGGCGTCCCCAGCAATCACTGACAAAATGGGCATTCCAGAGTGCCCCTTTCTGTGATGATACGTGGTTGTGCTTTGAAGTCTGCTGTGACGTCATTCGCCGAATGGCCATTTTGAAGAGTCCAGAGTACACTTCGTAGTGGAAAGAGAGTACACGAATGCATTATAAGGGTTGTGGCAATAATTTTAGTGGATGGAAATTCCGCGGCGGGTGCCCCCCCACACATACGCACAGATCCAAGTATAACTTCAGACCAAATGGCAGATTTTACAGCACCCCCCCCCCCCACCGCAGAGACAAACCCAACCAGGCTTTTGGCTCCTAGGGGCTGTGGAGGCTGTTTTTTCCTCTCTTGGGATCCCTACACTGATCTGCTTGTTTCCTATAAGTACGTGGTGGATGCATAGGGCGTGGCCCCTTTCATATAAAAC
Source organism: Lissotriton helveticus (assembly GCF_964261635.1). Lineage (NCBI taxonomy): Eukaryota > Metazoa > Chordata > Amphibia > Caudata > Salamandridae > Lissotriton > Lissotriton helveticus. The sequence goes on along the minus strand of NC_136061.1, from coordinate 1,344,211,895 downwards.
TGTACTGCAGGCGCCCATAACTACAGCTGGTATTACACAAAGTTAGTGGAAGTCTCTTGAGCTGCCTAAACCCACTTCTATCTATCTATCTATCTATCTATCTATCTATCGTTTGATCAGTTCAATAGACGGGCTGTATTTTTGACTGAAACATATAATCTTATTAAGTTACTTTTCTCAAATATGAGATATTTCAGTCCTGACCTTCGATCCTATGCGTAAAAGTAAAGGACTTTTTGATTTTCAAAGTAGTTCACTACTGACTCTTAGAACTAATTATTATCCTGACAGGCAGCTGTATTCGATTCAGCTTTAAATTTCGTTTTTCTAATATTTCTAAATATTGTGCCTAGAAACAACGACACTTGCATTCGAAACGAAAAGAACTCGGCAGAGGCAAGATGGCCGCGGCTGGACGGTGCTGAGTGGTTGCACACACCTCCTCTCCCACACCGGGGTGTAACAACGGGACACCGGGATGTAACAAACAAACCCTGATGTCATTTACAAACTGGGTCCAGGCGAGCTTCCTTACTGGCTTGAGGAGCCTCAACACTGACGGCGATATTCTCAGCAAACTTGTTAAAAGATCAAGGAAGTGGTTCGCGTCCTTGGAGCAAAGGGGCACCTGGGGCCAGGCACAAGTGGCGGTAAAAACATTTCTGAAAGAAGCGGGCTGGACAAGGCCCCAGCAAAAGGCGGCCAAAATGCGACCCCCAAAGCCGGAGAGAGGACATGGCAAGGAGAAAGGACAGGCGGTTCAAGTTCTGGAAAAGTCTGCTGATATAGTGGGGCTGAACGAGAAGGCGCTGAACATGAATGGCCCACCGCGCTCTTCAGGCGCAGTGCGGAAAAACATTGTCCCCCCTCCGAGAAAGAAGCCGGAGCCACGGGGAAGAGTAAACACTCCAGGCGGACAGGGCGGACAAAGACAGAGACAAATGTAAAAATAAAGAGCCACCCCTGCGGCAGTCTACCTTAGTGGGAGTCTTCTCTCCTAAGTTCTCCGGTTTGAGTGAGGGGAACACGAGCAGCGGCAGTAGCGGTATGGCTGTAATCGGCAGTAACAGTGTCTCTGAAGCCGGCAGGAGCACCCGCGAGGACGCTGAGGGCGCAGGGAGCGTCGAACGCAGGGTTGCTAAGCAACCCCCCAGCCCAGCCCTGGACGGCAAAACTATCGATGTCAGCACTGCAGCAAGCACTGAGTCGCTACCAGAGCAGGCAAGCGCCCTTACCAGGAGGAGCTCGGCGCCAGGCTCAGTGGAAAATACAGTAACTCCAGAAGGTGAGATGAGGAGAGTCTCAATAGGCAAATCAGATATGTTGGGAGCCATAATGCTGATGGAAACTGAGATGGGCTTGGGGCAGAGAACTGACAAAACGTGGGGGAGTGATGCAAGCCTGGTGGAAAAAAACATTATAACCAGCAACAAAAAAAACTGTGAAGAGAGCCTAAACATGATAGGGGAAGGACCCTCAACAGAGGGAGAGTTTTTTTCACCCAATGAGGCTACTGAAACAGATCAAACTACCGAGGGTAGTTCAGATGAGCGTGCAAGCTCAGGATTAAGTACCTCTGGCAAAGATACAACTAGAAAAAAACTGAAAAGACTATCAATGTTAAGTAGGCGCCACACTGAGACACCATCTGGGGCTGGTAATCTATTAACACGGGATTATTCGGCTACCTCTTTAACCTATTCTGAAGAAAACAATACGAGGGAAATACCTCCTGAGGCTACAGCGCTATCAGCTCCTTTCGATATTCTGCTCAGCACTGTAAAGCAAATTCAAACAGAAGCAAGGGCAGAGAGCCGGAGAGCGAGGCAGGCTTCAAAAAAAATACAGAACACAATGAGGAAGATGAATAAACTATACGACGAAATTGCAGATAGAGTTACGGAGGTAGAGGAACGTACAGGCAAGCTGGAGGATGATGTTGGGAGTTGGCAGACCTTTCAAACCACTCAGGAAAAACTCTCCGAGGACTTCCAATGGAAACTGGAAGATTTTGAAAATCGTCAGACGAAATAACGTTCGACTCTTGGGTGTGGCGGAAGGGCTCGAGGGGCAAGATACAAGACGCTTTGTGGTTAGCTTACTAAAAGGTGCATTTCCCGAGTCCGACTGGCAATGGGAAAAAGAGATACAGAGAGCACACAGGTTCCCCTTCACATTGAAGAAAGGTCAAGGAGGGGGGGGGGGGCGGTCAGGGGAACCTACCTCGGGCGATCCTTGTAAATATAGGAAACTACCTCCTAAGGGAAGAAATTATTGAGAAAGCTAGACCCGACAACCGGCGTACAACAGAGGGCGTCACCTTCTTTGCCAGGCCCGATTTTTGTCACGCCACAGTGGAGAGAAGGTGGAGGCTAAGGCAAATGATAGCGCCTTTACAAGCACAGGGTTCAGAAGCATACCTCCTCTTTCCAGCAAAGCTTAAGGTGGTAACGAAGGGAAGAACAAGATTCTTCTTGTCGGAGATTAAGGCTCAACAGTTCCTAGATGAGTTAAAAACCCAAAAGGGGGGGGTAATAGAATAATTTAACAACATTGTTTAGATGACATCCAACTAAGGGTTTATCACGGGTTTGCAGGATCCCGGGTGGGAGGAGGGTGCGATTAGCACTATCCAAAGCGGCCACACATAGGTCTTATTGAAAATGGGGGGGGGGAGGGTCAAGATGGGGCGGGAGGGGTAAGGGGGGTTAAAAGGGGGTTGAAAAGGGGAAAAAACTGGTTAATTTCACTGAAATGTTTAAGCACACTGTATTTTTTACTTTTATGTTGTTATTTGTGAGTACACTTGGTTTGTGGTATATAAAATTTACAACGGATACTAGATATGCAGGAATTATAGATTACATCTTTCTGAATACTTTACTAAGTGACTGGGGAAGACGCCTTGGAAATATGAAAATTTGTAATGAGCTGTAGAATTGCGAGTATTAATGTGTGTGGGTTAAATGATGCCAATAAGAGAAATAGAGTAGCGGCGTTGCTGGGGGGGTTACATCTGGACATAGTATGTCTACAAGAGACCCATGTAGAGGTGGCACAAGCCTACCTTTTAGGACAACTAGGATTTACTGTTTTAGCTCATTCAAAACAAGCTACAAGGAATAGAGGGGTCGCGATCCTAGGGAAGATCAGGGATGTGGTAGTAAATAAAAAACAGGAGGATGAGTGGGGGCGCTGGGCCATGCTGGATTTGACTTTTAGGGGAGAGAAACTCACACTGGTAACGATATATGGCTCAACGCAAGATGACCCTGAGATATTTCAATACTTAGATCCGGAGCTGGCTAGTTGGCCTGAACCAATTGTGCTATGTGGAGATCTGAATATACATGATTTTAGGAATCCTATACTACAGTCAGGGACTCCTTACTCAGGGAGAAAAAAAAGAACTTATAGGGCATTATGTGACCTGGTTAGCAATAATTCCCTGTTTGATCCCTGGATAGAGCTACACCCAGCTATAGATGGTAGCACATTCTATTCTGCCCCTCACAAAGTGATGGTTAGGTTGGACTACTTTCTAATTTCTGGGTCCCTCATTAACGTAACTGCAATAGAAAAATACCTCCGCTTAATCTCAGATCATAGCCCTCTGGTTTTAACAATCAAAATAGGCCAAGACAGGAGGGAAAAAAGGGAGTGGACATTTGAAAGGGCACTATTACAGGAGGAGGGGTACAAAGAACGCACGGGATCCTGGATTAGAAGCTACTGGGATATCAACAGGGGTACCGCTAGCTCGGGGATGGTTTGGGACGCTTTTAAGGCTGGAGTAAGAGGGGAGACCCTGAGTTACGTGTTAGCTACAAGAGCAAAAGAAAAAAATAGGATGATGGAATTGAATACGAAACTTCTTGATGCAGAGAGGGAACTGGGAGAAGCGATACATCAACAGCTGTCTCTGGAGCCATTATTATTGGAAATGGTGTCACTTAAGGCAGAAGCCTCTGAGTATATGTCAATTAAGACGGTGGGGGAATATCTGGCTAAAAAAGAGGGGATATATGAATTTAGCGAAAAAGTCGGGCATCTATTGGCTACACGTACTAGGCAGCGAGCGGCTGCGGCTGACATTTTGGAGATGACAGATCAATATGGAAACCGAGTAGTAGGGGCGGATGGGATTCGAAAAATTTTTAGCCAGTTCTATGCATCATTATATAAAGAAGATACGGAGGGGAATTCTCAAGAAGTAGAGAGATATTTGAGAGGGGTGGCTCCAGTGGGTATTTCTTTAGAAAGTAAGGAGGAGTTAGAGCAACCGCTTAAGAAAGAGGAGTTCATAGAGGCACTAAATCTTCTTCCCTCTGGAAAAGCTGCAGGTCCTGACCAGCTACCTGTGGAATTTTATAAAGCTTTCTTCGACTTGCTAGGTAAGGATATGTTTGACGTTATGAGTAAGGCACAATTAGGGGAAGCAATTCCTAACTCCTGGGGGGGGCAGATGTAGTGGTGATCCTCAAAAAAGGGAAACCTGCAAACCAACCAGGATCTTATTGACCAATAACGCTAATGAACGCGGATGTGAAAATTTATTCTAAAATTCTGGCTAGAAGGTTGGCAGGAGTTATTGAAAATTTAGTTGTCAACGCCCAACACGGGTTCATACCAGGCAAGGGGACCACACAACACACAAGGCAGGTTTTAACATTCTTTGATGCAGCTAGTATCCCAGGAGACTCTATGGCAGCAATTTTCTTAGATGCCGAGAAGGCCTTTGATAGAGTCTCCTGGGAGTATTTGTGGGAGGTATTGAGGTGGAATGGCATTGGCAATAAATACATCAAAGCAATGCAGACACTGTATAAAAACCCTACGGCTAGAATTAGGGTGTGTAGGGGGCACTCAGAAGGAATCAAGATTGAAAGAGGAACGAGGCAGGGCTGCCCGTCGTCACCTCTCCTATTTGCCCTGTATTTGGATCCTTTTCTGCGTCAGCTTGAATCGAATGATGGTATTGTTAGGATGAGTCTGAATGGGTGCGAAGTGAAAACACTGGCATACGCGGACGACGTGGCTATTCTAACCCCATATCCAGAGGAGGCGATGGTGGAAGTAGAAAGGGAGGCCGAATCTTTTGGAAAAGTCTCTGGGTATAGCTTAAACAAAAGCAAGACTCAAATAGTGAGTAATCAATATGTCCAAAATGAACAAAATAGAGTAGATCCAAGAGTGGTAAAATCAGCAGTCTATCTGGGGGTGGAGATATCTGCGGATCTGGAAGTAGTAGTGCAGAATAATCTGGCTCCCCTACTGGTGAAGGTAAAATCAGATTTAGAACGGCTTAATAATTTACACTTGTCCTTGGTGGGATGTACAAATGTGATAAAAATGTTGATACTCCCAAGATTTTTGTATTTTTTTAGGGCAATTCCGTTATTCTTTGAAACAAAATGGTTTTTAGCACTGGAGAGAATTCTCAATAAATTTATTTGGGCCCATGGCAAAACGCGCAGGGCTTATCGGTACATGACACTCCCCAGAGAAAGAGGTGGTTGGGGCGCGCCCGATTTTAAATTGTATTACTGGGCTGCGGCCATTCAATATATGCAAGGCTTAATAGGGGGGGGGGGGGGGGAGAAGATCCAAGGGTAAGAGAGTGTTCTTCTAGAATTTATAAGGCCGTACTAGGTGAAGAGGTGGAAAATTGTTTCTTGGCTTGTGTGGAATATGGGCGTTTTAAAAGGACTAGATATAAGACGGTGGAGGCAGGAGTTAAGGTATGGACGGCATACATGAAAAAAGTGGGGCTAGGAAGGTTCAATCGATATACAAGATTATTCAAAAATAGGTCATTTCCAGACGAGGTGTTTGGAGATAGAACAATGGAAAGGTGGATGCAAAAGGGGGTAATAAGCATTGGAGATCTTTGGGGGGTCCAGGGAATAGTTACTTTTTTGGAGTTGTGCACTAAGTTTGGTTTGAACAATAAGGATTTTTTCAAGTATCTACAAATTAGGAGTTTTTTAGGAAATAAGCAAGGTGGGTTGGTTGGTTACAATAAAGTAGAGATAATGGAAAAAATAAGACTAGGGGGGGATTGCTCAATAAGAAGCCTATACGCCAGCTTTGTGTGTGGTATGCAGGATGACTTGGATAAACATAGTGAAAAATGGGCAGAAAAGTTGGAAGGGGAACTAGGGTGGTTTCAGGACTCTTTGGACTTAGGGCGTACAGTGCTGTGTTCTGCGTCTCTACAGTCGCAGCATTACAAAACTATATATTCCCTATATTACACTCCAGCAAGGATAGCGAAATGGGGAGGTACGGAGGGTATAACATGTCCGCGTTGTAACTCAGGAGAGGCGGATATAATTCACATGTTCGCGCTATGTCCACAGCTACATACATTGTTACGAAACTTGGAACACTTCCTAGAGATTTCACTGAAGATTAAGTTGGAACTTAAGCCAGTGCACATACTCCTAGGAATAGTACCAGAAGGAGGGGAGCACCAAGAGTTTGTTTTCTTGGCTATGGCAGTATATAGACTGTGCATTGCTAGGGCCTGGCTAGACCCTAACCCCCCGACATTACAAGTATGGTTGGCTAATTTACTGTCCTCATATAATATGGAAAAGCCAATTTATGCAAGGAAAGGTAGGAGGGGAAGGGAAAGAGGGCTGCGTATTTGGAAGCCAATAGCAGATTGGCGCTGTGGGATAGGATAGGATACAGTTGTAGAAGATTGTATATTATGTTGCACTGTGCTTTAACGGAAGATTATGATGGAAATGATGTTGATAGGTAGAGTGCCTTAAGAAATTAAGTGTATTCTTTGACAATGTGTGTTGTAACGTGATAATTGTGTAATGGTAAATAAATAAATTAAAAAAAAAAAACGAAACGAAAAGAACTCATATTCACTGTAAAAGACAATGTTTCCCCAAGTCTAGGTTGGCAGACATGGAGACGGATGGGAAGACGCATGAACCGGAGAGAGGGGCGCTCTAGTTATCTGTTGGCTCACAGGGCAGTGAGATCTGTTCCAGGAAGTAGAAAGTGAAGAAAAATCGCAAAACAACATTGGGGGCAAAGAACGAGGGTTATCTTATTATTTGCGATACTCAGTGGTAATTAGTTTAGTAACAATTAAACGGAAGCGTAGGCTACTGACAAGTAACTAAATGTGTCATTTATCTGTTAAATGTATATAATAAAAGCGGTTTATTATCATAATTAGTGTAATGGCCCCAGGTCTTAGTACATTTTTAATATTCGCGTTTTTCACATTGTTTGAAAAGCCCGGTTTCACTTGTTTAACAAAATGTAAAGTAAAGTATTTCTTCGACTCCCGCTTCCGCCGCTGTTTTATTGGTTTTCATGTATTTCTTTTTGCCTTGTTAGGAGTAGTAAGTATTAAATGCAATTTAAGATGCAATTTTCCCTGTTCAGCAGTCTGTGGTGTGGTGGGGTCGGCCGGAGATCAAGGTGTTGTCAGGGTTTTGTGATGTTAAAACATTGAAATCTGGCCCTTGAAATACAGATGCGGCTCCGCCCTTCGAAGCATGTACAAGGAGTTATGTTATGTTAATTTTTGTCTTTTATAGCGCACGGCTACTCCATGGAGTGTCCCGGCGCTTTTAATACAACCATCACAGAGTAACACAACACATTGAAGCAAGGAGAGACAGGAACAGAGGCAAACTACTGGGCAAAAAGCCAGGTTTTAAGGCCCTTCCTAAAAATCAGCAGATTAGAAGTGCGGCGAAGTGACAAAGGGAGCGTGTTCCACATCTGTGGTGCCAACAGCCCAAAAGAGCGGCCCCCAATGCGAGCCTTTTTTACTCGAGGGACCACCGCCAGAAACAGGGATTCAGACCTCAAAGATCGGGTCGGATGGTAAAAGATCAGCCTCTTCTGGAGATATTTTGCCCCCGAGGCATGGAGAGCCTTATGGGCCAAGGTCAAAGCCTTAAACACTATCCGTTTCCGGATAGGCAGCCAGTGGAGCGACTGCAGGAGACCTGAAACTCTGGCGCGCCTATGAAGGCCAAAAATGGCCCGCGCAGCCGAGTTCTGGACCACCTGGAGCCGTTGCAGAAGGTAGTCCGGCAGGCCAAGATACAGGACATTGGAATAGTCCAATCTTGAGCCGATTAAGGCCTGCACCGTCAACTTCCTATGATCTACTGATAGTAAAGGGAAGAACTTACGCAGCATCCTAAGCAGGCCAAAACAAGTTCCCGAAAGACCAAGAATCTGAGACCTTAACGCCAGGCCATTATCCATCTTAATTCCCAGATTCTTAGCCAACTGAGACGAATGTGCTGGAGGAAACATGTTAACCGGCCACCATTCCTGCCAGTCTGGATCGTGAGGACAGCCGAAGAAGAGTACCTCAGATTTATCTGAGTTGCATTTGAGGCTGTTCAGCTGGAACCACTCGAAAACAGCCCCAAGGCACTCACGGATACTCTCTCCATCAAACTCTTCTCCTTTCCTACACGTAAAAAGGAGCTGAGTATCGTCAGCATAGGATACGATCTGGGCCCCATAGGACTCCGCCAGTGCCGCAAGAGGGGTCATAAAGATGTTGAAAAGCGTCGGGCTCAACACAGAACCCTGCGGAACTCCGACTCCCAAAGGCGGCATCACGGCAGAGCTGGGTGGGGCCCAGACCATTTGTCGGCGACCGGCCATAAATGATCTAAACCAGCTGAACACCGTCCCCCTCAGGAGCGGATTCGCCAGTGGGTTTATAACATCGGCCATTTTCGCAAGGAATTTGGCCGGACATGGGTCAAGAGGCGACCCCGACTTAAGGTTAGCCATCAATGCCAACGATGAAGAAATCAAAAGAGGAGGAAAAGCCGCCAAGACTGGGCGCACAAAAGGCCGCGAACCTGACCCATCTTCAGAGCTCCAAGGAGCTTCAAATACCCTCAGGGGAAAAGAGTCCTGGATCAGTTTGATCTTGGTGGTGAAAAAATCAGCGAGAGCCGAGACCCAAGAGTCCGGTGGAGCGGCCTGAGTTGAATTAGTTCGTGCGGTTGTGAATTCCCTAACAATTGTAAAAATATCCTTGGAGGAGTTAGAGGCCGCCTCTATCCTTCTAGCGTAATAGCCCTTTTTCTCCAGAAGGATGTCATGATGGTAGGCCTTAACCGCGATCCTATAGGCAAGCCTGGCCGCTGGATCATACTGGGAGCGCCAGGCTCTTTCCGCCACCTTACACTGCCTACGAGAAGCCGACAGTGCTTCGGTGAACCAGGGGGCAGAAACCCGTTTCGATGTTGCTCGGGGGGCCATCACGGGGGCCAGATCGTTCAGCCTATCCGTGAGCCACACCTGCAAGGCCTCCACATCCCTCTCCAGGTCACCGAACGAGGGCAGGGATGATCACAGGATGCCTGAGCCAGCATTGCTGGAGTCACCCGATGAAGGGCCCTGGAAGCTCGCCCCCGCTGTCTAGGAGCAGTACTAGATGGCTTACTGGTACCTAGTACAAAAAATTTCGCCAGGCTATGGTCCGACCAAAGCACCGGCAGAAGTGACATGACCTCGATGGGGGACGTGGAGAAAACCTGACCTAAGGTATGACCCCTTACATGCGTTGGCCCAAAAAGATACGGAGCAAGGCCAAGGGGAGCCGTAATCTCCATCAACTTGATCACATCCGGGTCCAGACCCTCATCCATGTGGAAGTTAAAATCTCCCGCCAAGATGCAGTGCTCCGCTCTCAAAGCCAGCACAGATGTGATGTGCGCATCTCACACCAATAAACAAAAGAGGAGGGAAACATGACCCTGGCTATGAAATGTGTCCCATGTGCTTTGAAGCCCCCTTTAGACCTACGGGGAGTAGAGGCGCAGGGCTGGCCCTAGGCACGTGCAAAGTGAGCACCTGCACAGGGCCGCCAAACCCCAGGGGCCGCCACGACGAGGATCCGTTCGTGGCACTGGCGGCCCCCTGGCAGGATTTGGCGGCCTCCGGCTCCGACCCCGGCTAGCAATGGTTGGCAGCGCCGTTGTTGTTTTACTAGTTTCGTTTCACTTGCCCAGAGTCAGCCAGCAGTTTGGGCCCCAGGGCCGTCAATCTTAGCACTACCAATGACGTGACGGCCCTGGGACAGCCCCCGCGCGCTGTGCGCAACTGCACCTGCTGCTAAGCCGCGCTGTGTCGCGTCACGACGATGGTGGTCACGCTCCCGGCGCCAGAGAGTGCGTGCGTCGTCATCTCATCGTGAGAATAAAGAACATTACCAACGCGCAACCGACGATCTCACAGAACACCTCTGTCCGACTCAGAGTCCGGCATTCCCCGGCCCGACCCTATTTGGAACGGTGAGAGTCTCAGCGAGCGGACAGCGGACTTGCAGTGCAGGTATAGACACAACAAATATAGATTAATTTCAATGATCATTCTGTGAATATTACAGGCACTGTTGTGCAATGTGGGTGCAGGCCTCGAACAGTCAACTCTTACAATGAAAGCCTGCCCAGTAATGGCTGAAATGGAGCTGAGGGACCTGCGAGCCAGGGCCAAATAAGAAACATTCTTGATTCTGCTCAATGTGTGGTATTTATGTTTTTTAAGACTCATAGGGTTAATTTCAGAAAATACAACGTCTTTACCGGCAGCACAGGTACTCCTATGAAAGCACTAGTATCCTCGAATTGTTTTTCCAAGTCCTGTTCTTCTTATGACGTGCACCTCGAAAATCGAGATCGAACATTTCTCATTAAAACAGCTTCAGTGCAAATTCGAATGAGACTCCTAGAAAAATGATATCCTTTATTCCAAAACAATGCTTCTTTTACGAGCTCCTTTTTGTTGCTCCAAAAAGCTCTTCACATCGATATAAAACGTATTTTATTGCGCCTTCTGTGCATGTAACCTATTAATTCAGATAAGCAACATATATACTCATAGTTACACTTGCTGGCACCGGACGAGTGGCAGCCGAAGAGTTACACCCACAAGCAATGTCCTAATAACATTCATGAGAAAGGCTCACGTAGTGACATGAAAGATGGCGATGAATTCAGGCTCCGCTTTTTATTTCCATAGCCACGTTCAGAGAGGTTTTATGGGAGTAATGATTATTCTCACTAATACCAAATGTGTAGAATGTAGTGATAATTCCCCTGTTACCAATGTTCGTCATTACAGAGAAGTAAACGGCATTACAGGACAGTAAGCTAGGCATTGCATCCATGGTAGGTGGACAGTGGTCATGCCATGGGTTAAATGACAACGAAACAACAGTAATCATGTCTGATTGTATTGTATATGATCTATAGTACACACGTAGAAACATGCATGTGGAAAGCTTGGCACGCCTAGTCTTTTCAATGCCCTTTATTCGGATGCTGTCTTGGTTTTCTTTAAGGTTCTTGTCATTTTGTATTTACAAGCCCCTTGCGCGACCAGTGCGTCACTTTTAATATGGGAACAAGTGGCGCACCGGCGGCGCAAGGGGCTTGTAAATAAAATAAACCCCAGGGTTTTTACTGGTATCCTTGGTCCATGCGGTAAGTCGTGAGGGGGTCGGTGACACCATGAGTTTCCCGCACCGGTGACACCAACCCTAGTGACGCCACTGTATATACTTGATATCAACAGAGGCAACCCACCAACCTGAACCAGGGGTAGTAAATGATTATTCCTAACAAAAGTTCAGGAAGCACACAATAAATCACAAATTTAGAAATAACCAGTGCATTTCTCTTTCTAATAATGAAAAAATAAGAAAAAAGAGGGAAAGAAAAAGAAAGAAAAAGTGAGGGGAATAAAGGGTAGTCGGGATGGAGTGCAAGAGTTTATTTGGAAAGAATCAAAAAAACTATCATTCGTCAAATTTGAGAAAATATCACAAAATTCATTATAAAATGGTGTGCTCAATAGGTATTTGCTGGTTTATAAAATTGCAAACCATATATACAAAAAACCAGACAAGTGGCAAACACAATTCGTTTTCTAAAAAGAAGGGATACAACATATACAATGATTATGTGCCCTCTAAAGTTAATCAGCCACAAAAGCGTCGACGGCGTTTCAACCGCTGTCTGAAGTTGCGGTCATCATCAGGACAACAATATTTGAAATGAGCGATAAAAATTCTGTAAGTAAATGAAAACAAATTCATTTAGTATTTGGACTCCCTTAGAAGAAAGAGAGAGAGGGAGGGAGGAGGGGGGGGGGGGAGGAGGAGGAAAAAAGGGGGAAAATACAAAAAACAAGGGGGTGGGGAGAGAGGGGGGGAGAAGAAAAGAGCGAAGAAGAGAGAAGAAAGAAGTGAAGTAAACGCCCGCGTAGTGAATGACGATTGCGTAAGGCAGAGAAATAAAGCCGTCCACTCAAGTGAAATAAATGACCACCACCAGTTAGATCAAGATGTAATTTGAGAATTCACCTACGTATAAATTGCCGAACCAAATGTGCCCACAGGCTCTCGATGTGATCACAAATCAATTGCGGAAGCTGTAGAAAGAGCGGAAGTAGTTAATAACAGTCCTGCCTACGCAAGCTAACTGATCATATTTTGTTTGTGGGATTATGGAAACTTACTTAATTAGTAGTCAATTGCTCGAAATAAGCGTAAAAACTTCTAGTCGAAAAACGTCTAATGCCAAGGAGACTCAATCGTCCATCCAAGTAGCACTAGAGCAGTGTTATTAGTGATAGGTCTGAGAAGAGAGAAAACTTTAATGTTACATCTATGTGATCATGAATCAAGGATGTTATCAAGATCAATTAGCGCTACAAAGTAATCGCGCCAGACCGCATCTTTTCGATCGGTTCAACCAGTACAGGTTTTAGAGTTTAGTAATTACAGGCTTTAGAGCTTAAAAATTAAAAAGAACATATAGGGTGTTTTAAGTGGATCACAGTCGGACGTTTAAACATTCTGAAGGGGCCATGTGTACCGTAGTACAATCAAGGCAAGACCGCGTGAGCAGATTAGTCCTCGCATCAAAGAAAAATGCAATGCATACATACTCGAGCTTTAAGGCTCATAAATAACAGTATGTATACGGGACCAACTAGATCACCGAACGTTTTCTACAATTTACGACGGTCATACCTGTAAGCCCGTGTATTTTCATCCAAATGCCTCAAGGGTCCAGGACACGAAACCAGCCCCCACCCGCTCGGCAGTTTTAAAGCCAAGATTAGACATAGAAAACGGTACGCCCATTCCATGGCCGCCATATTTGAATGGTGTTTCGACGTTCGTTTAGATGTTATAAAACGGTTCGTTGTTTCAGACTCATAGGGTGGATACCGTATATTACATGGGGTAAATTAAATGTAACCAAAACCTTTTAAAAAAAAGTTTCATCAAAGTAATTCGCATCGGAAGTCTCGTTATATTAAACTAGTAGAAAGACTACGAGGGGGGGGAGGGAAAAAGCCACATTGGTTGCACAAAAAATGTCAAACATTTTGTGAATGTGCCCAATTGGGCATCATATTAGATTAGTCAAAGGGAGCCGTTCAATGCGAGGATTCCATATCCGTGTCGGTCATCCGAACAGCTGACACGCGGACATGTCGCCAGCTATCACCAAGACCCGGCTCGCAGGAGAAAGGTGCAGGGAAATAGTAAATAAAACATATTTCTTAAAAAGGAGTCCAATCACAGTTTTCAACATGTTATACATTCATCATAACGTGGTGCCTAAGGGGAATGTATGCAATATATCATATACATTTTAGCTTGCAGAAATTCTTTTGCAATTAAAAATTATAATAATCCGTTCACATAATGATGCCCCCTGCCAATCCTACTTTTCAAATGCATAGAGATGTATAAGCATTAGTTGCTATCGTATCGGGGCAATAGCAAATATTATGGCATGAGGTTATCAAGTCATCACAGTATATTACAATATAGCAAAAATACATAAAGAAATACATAAAAAATACATAAAAAAAGGACATAAATCACTTGTAACCAGTAAATACAAAGACAATAAAACTGGCATCAACCGAAGGTTACATAGTCATTACAGTGTATTCTAACACGAGGGATACACAGAGAGTTATAGCTCGTAAGTACATTGTGCCCTATCAGTGTGGAGAAATAGAATTATACAGATGTAAAAAAACACCAATATACATTTTAGCAGGGTCAAACAGAGATTTAACTATACGTTAAGGAGTGACACTCTTCCATAGTGTTTAAACCCTCATTTATACTGTTACAACGAAGCATCGAGCGACATTCAGCTTTATTCAAAATTCCTGTAATGCTTCCACCCCTTGACGGTACATGCACTACTTCAATGACCTGCCAACGCAGATCAGATGGCGCATGTTTGTGTTCCAAATAGTGGGACACTAGTGGTGCATTTTCCGTCTGACAATGGATGCGGCTTTTATGTTGGGTCAGACGTGTCTTAACTTTTTGGGTTGTCTGCCCAATATAGATTAAGTCACATGGATACCAAATTGCGTATATGACATTTTGGGTATTGCAGTTTGAATGATCCCTAAGATCAACCGTAATGTTACCATGCGTGAATTGTTTGGTATTCAAGCTTAAATCACACATTTGGCATCCGCCACATTTGTAGTGTCCGAGTAATTTGGGTAAGCCCCACAGGGAGTTCAAAGTGGGCATTTCAGGTTTGGGGAGAGCAGCAGCCCTTACAAGATGGTCACGAAGGTTTTTTCCTCTTTTATATGAAAACAGAGGTAGTTCATGTGTGATGCCTGTTGCTACCACCAAGGGCCAGTGTTTTTTGATAATAGAGGCAACTTTGTTACTCTGTGTTATACCTTCACCTGTAAATATCACTTTTTTTGAAATACTCAAAAGACGAGATTAGAAAAACGTGAGTAAGGTGGGGATTTGTGTACCCCAGTCCTGAAGAAGATTTTTTTATATCGAAACATGTTGACACACACATAGGAGGTGGCGCACATAAGCTACGCCAATACCTCCTCACATACCTTTTTACCAGTACCAGCCCAGGGGCCAATTAAAGTTTTTTTGCTACCCTACGAGTCAGGTGCTTTTTAAACTCCACACACTATTCTAAACCCCACCACAGCACTCACATAAAAATCCCTCACATACACCACACAGTCAAAAGAAGTGCTCCCACGCAATCGTTGGTCGCAGCACGCCGTATCCCGCAGAGGGATACGATGACCCCGATGATGAAGCATGACACCAAGGGGCCTGTTGGTGTGTGAGGGGTACCCAAAAACATCTAACGTGTTCCCAACCATGGTAGGGACACTGTTGACCCATTACCTAATGGATTCCTCTTGTTTGTAAATGTAACCCAGGGAGAACGAATCCATTTCGAGGTAATATTCTCTCTCTCCCTCCTTTGATTGAATTAGTATATTCGATAGACACCTAGTCGACTTAAGTCCTACGTCATTTCTATAGTATATGCTATTCCAATGCGCAGAGCCTATTGGGAATATAGGAACTACACAACAACATGACCTATCAGAGTCCTAATTTCTTTAGGAAATATCCTTTGATTTGGTAATTTGTGGTTTAAATGAAAATGACACATCAAAATCTTTCACCAGCCGCCACTGCTGATTGGCTTCTTTTTTCCCTACCCACTGTCAGCCCGGCCCGTTGTATTGCAAGCAAAATGAAGAGAATTCGAGTACACGAATCTGGTTCTTCGAAACGAAAGAGAAAGGTGGCTCAGCAGGCTTTCGTAGCGTCACAGGAAGGAGCAATCCAGAACTTTCTCACCCAAGGGAAACCTAAAGATGGAGAATCCTCTGGCCAGAGTACTGCTGATGCACTAGGTAAAACAGGCGCTGACGACAATAAACAAGAACAAAAAAATGATAATATCTATGAGCAGAATGATACTCACGAGCAGACCAATGAAAATGAACAAGGTGACTCTGACATTGATACAAACATGCAGCAATTACCAACTCAGGATGAGGATCCTGACAATAGACCCTCAGACAGAGACACTGAAACATCATTCATCGGTCCATCAACATCTGGCATTCTGGAGGAGGTTCAGAGTTTACAGACGGATGATGCTGGTAGTGAAAAGGAAGCCAAAGAGCAAGACCATGTTACAGACCTGTGTTCTGAATATGATTTATGTGATTGGAGTGATCCTGCTTCGTGGCCGAACTCTCTTACTGACGCGCAACGTGTTGTTCTTGTTGAAAGGGGTCCCTCCAGAGACCCAGATTCTAAAACAAAGTATCCAAGTGATGAGCATTCGAAAAGTAAACGTCTTTTTTCTGTTACCATGTTCTCACGGAAATTAAGGAATGGTGAAATTATAGATAGGCGCTGGCTTGTCTATTAAAAAAAAAATAATGCAGCATTCTGTTTTTGCTGTAAATTGTTTTCTGACGCAGGGATTAAATTTACTAATAATGGAAATGACGACTGGGCACACATGCAAAGTTGTCTGTCTGATCATGAATCCTCTTCAAAACATATGCGCGCCGTCAGTGCCTGGGTTGAATTAGAAAGAAGGTTAAAACAAGGACAGAAAATAGATAAAGAACAGCAGAAGTTACTGCAAGTGGAAAGTGATCGTTAGGGCAAGGTCTTGGAAAGGATCATATCCATTGTTCATTTTCTAGCAGAACGAAGTTTGGCTTTTCGTGGTACAACTGATACTTTGTTCAAACAGAACAATGGCAATTTTCTAGGTCTTGTTGAGCTGCTAGCCAAGTATGACCCATATATGCAAGAGCATGTGCGTAGAATTAAATACGCTGAAATCCATGCCCATTACTTGGGCAAGAATATTCAAAATGAAATCATTAATCTTATGGGAGCTTCAGTTTTGGACAACATTATTGAAAAAATACACAAGAGTAAATATTTTTCTGTCATTTTGGATTGCACACCTGATGCAAGTCATCAGGAGCAAATGACGATGGTCCTTCGAATTGTGAACGTGGAAACAATGCCAGTCGAAATAAGTGAATTTTTCGTTGGATACTTGCCTGTTGAAAGCAGCACAGGTGCTGGTCTCACAGTAGCATGTTTGCAAAAACTGCAGGAATTGCAATTGCCGTTTCAAAATTGCAGAGGTCAAGGGTATGATAATGGGGCAAATATGAGAGGCTGCAAGAGTGGTGTTCAGAAACGTTTACTTGACATGAATCCAAGAGCGTTCTATGTTCCATTCGGTTGCCATAGCTTGAATTTAGTACTTAGTGATATGGCGAAATCATCCACTCACGCTGTGACTCTTTTTGGAATCTTGCATCAAATTTACATACTGTTTTCTGCCTCAACACAGAGATGGCAAATACTAATTAAGCACGTTAAAGATCTAACAGTAAAGCCCATATCCGAAACTCGATGGGAATGCCGTATTGATAGCGTCAAGGCTGTCCGTTTCCAAGTGGCCGCCGTTTATGATGCCGTGGTTGAAGTATCAGAGGAAGCGAATGACCCAAAGGCCAGAACTGAGGCAGCCGGGTTGGCTAAGCAATTAAGGAGTTATGCATTTCTAGTATCGCTGGTGATTTGGTATGACCTTTTGCAGCAAATAAATCTTGTTAGCAAAATCATGCAAAGTAAGGCTATGCAACTTGACATTGCATTGAAATGCCTTGAAAAGACTGTCCAGTTTCTGGAAACTTATAAGGAGAGTGGTTTGACATCTGCACAAGTTTCAGCTAAGGAGTTGGCGGAAGAACTGGAGATGAGCTCAGATGAGATAAGTTTTCCTGCATCTACAAGTTTGCGAAGAAGAACGATTAGGAGACAATTTCAATACGAGAGTCGTGATGAGGGAATCTTAGAACCAAAAGAGAAACATCGCATTGAGTTCTTCAACGTCTTGATGGATCAAGCAATTATGTCCATGACTGAAAGGTTCACTCAGATGAAACATCACTATGATTTCTTTGGATTCCTTCACGACTGGCGGAAAATTGCTAGCATGAACGATAATGAATTGATGAAAAGATGGGCAGATTTAAGCATCGTGTTAACCGACAGTTCTGACTCAGATGTTGATCCCGGAGATTTACATACCGAGCTTCGAATGTTCTCCTCCTTGGTGGCAAATAACGCAACAGCTTTGGAAACATTACAATTCATTTATGAAAACAAACTGCACACTGCAGTTCCAAATCTTGCAGTGGCTTTACGCATTGCGTTGACAATCCCAGTTACAGTGGCAAGAACTTGAACTGAAATTGATAGAAACTTGTTTGAGGACATCAATGACTCAAGAGAGACTGAATCATTTGGCCCTGTTATCAATTGAACATGACATTACTAGATCTCAGGATTACGGACAGCTTATCAGGGAATTTGCAGCACAGAAGGCTCGTAAAGTTGACTTCCTTTCATAAAGAAGTACGCAAGATGTTTTCCATGGTTTTAATCAGACTCGCTATGTTGCTATTCAGCAAGTATGCAGAAATGAAAAAAACAGGTCGTAAGATAACGAAAGAAGGAAAATGGAAAAGTGGAAACAATATAGAAGAGATAGCAAACAGTAAAACACAAAAAGTAAAAAAGTAAATGAAAAAGTTAAAAAACATAACATAAAAAAAAAAAATTCAAAAAAGCTGGGTATTGCTGCTACCTCCACGTGGTGCCTGGTGGAAACAGCAAAAGCTGGCAAAACGCAGAAGCAAATTTCGACAAAAGTTAAACGCTTGTTGTGTCACGAGGTGGCTATGCAGTGTCTGCAACGGACGTGGCCATCCGCCAAGCGCAAGACACCATATTCGATATGGCATCGATATTACTTTTCCGGGCAAAGAGCCTCCGATTATTTCTCTGTGGAGAGTTGTGGGGGTCCGGTGCCCCTGTCATGGCCCTTGCAAAAACAACAAGTGATGGACTGAATGTGGATCAATGTCACACACTCCCCCAGTCAAAAGATCTGGGCCCAAATCCATCGTTTTTTTGCACTCCACGCCACCCTGGGTTAGACAATGGCGATATGCAAATCAGCTCTGACCCTGTTGCCCCCTGGGAACAGTCCAGTCCGAACTACAAAAGCCATGTCCTTCCCAGAACGGAATCAAGCATCCGAGGACCGGACCGGTTTCGAGGTAACACCTCTCTTCAGCCCGGCTAGCTTGACTCCAAGTGGTGTGGAGTGCCTGGGACCCACGTCTGGGCATCCCCAGCGCACTTAGGGCGGCAATTGCAAAAACAACAAGTGATGGACTGAATGTGGATCAATGTCACACACTCCCCCAGTCAAAAGATCTGGGCCCAAATCCATCGTTTTTTTGCACTCCACACCACCCTGGGTTAGACAATGGCGATATGCAAATCAGCTCTGACCCTGTTGCCCCCTGGGAACAGTCCAGTCCGAACTACAAAAGCCATGTCCTTCCCAGAACGGAATCAAGCATCCGAGGACCGGACCGGTTTCGAGGTAACACCTCTCTTCAGCCCGGCTAGCTTGACTCCAAGTGGTGTGGAGTGCCTGTCATGGCCCTGGCACTGCAGCTGTCTGTGCGCCCAGTCCCTCATGTGGTGTGTCACAATGCCCTCCTCCTTCTAAATTGTATCGTTCTGAGACAAATTCGGAAGGGTAGGAGCAGCCGCAGGTACTGGTCAATCAACTAACGACTTTTCTGGACGTATTATTAAAACACCTTCCTGAGCTCCGCCCCGTCCGGACCCCCTCTTCCGGGGCCCCCACCTACGCTCCATGCACAGGGCCACCATGAGCCTAGAGCCGGCCCTGAGGGGCGGGGGAAAGCCAGAGGTGCAGGACCCCCGTTCTCAATTTGGCCACCATGTCTCAGTATAATGGCTGATACTTGGACACTCTGTATGCACGGGTAATTGTAGGGCCCCAATTCACGTTAAAGGCCCCCTGCGCGCAGTTTCCGGTGAGGCTGTAGTGCCAGTGATGTAGTGGGTGAAATAGGTACTGTTGAGGTAGTTACTTTTTGTTGTATCGCAAGAGCTCTGCATGCTTTCTGTCATTGGTCACTGGTATAGCTGTAAGAATAACAATATCAAAGCAGCATGTTTTGTTTAGCGCTTCTTAAAGCGCTTCTATCGTTCTTAAGCGCTACACAGTACAGGTGCCAATATTACGCAGTGCTGTGGGAAGTTGTCACGTGTGCCCGTTGCGGTGCTCACCCGGCCCCTGCTACGGTCCAGTGCATAGTGACAGCGTGTCACCTGTGGCTTATAACTTAGTTTATGCTAAAAAGCGCTGCCTGTTTACTTTCGTCTGTTGCCTGGGTCGGTTCTCGCTCGAGTTTGCGTTTCCCACGTCGCCCTCTTGCCCCAGGCCTCTCCTGCCGATGGACGTGTATATGTAACAGGGTGTTATGTGCCTGTAGTGTTACGTGCCTGTAAAAAGGAAGGGGTTCTCATGCGTGGCACTGTAAAACTGGAATTCTGGGATTCGCATTTATTGCACATAAGTACACAATTTCACAGTTTCTCTAACCCGATCTCCTTCAGCTGCAACCACCAAGGGATACGATGGTTTGGTGTGCTGTGGTAGTGATGTGAGACATTTTGACACATCTTTCACAGGAGGGCTCCCTTAAAAGGAAAAGGGGCCTGAGTTCTCTCTACAGTTTCTCTGGCCCCACAGCTCTTGAAAGAAGGGGTTAAATAACCACGATACCCTAACTCCCCCACCACCCCCAACTGTTGTCCTTTGGACGGTTCCCCGAGCAGACCCTCCCAGTAATTACACGGGAATGTTCCAAGCTGCCAGAGCGGCGAGGTGAGGACAGACAGGCTGAAGACAGTTTCTGCTTCGAGGGCCCTCTGTTTATGTCAACATTCTAGTCGGGGTGAAAAGGTTAGCACGTGACCCGGGACAAACCTCCCTGGATGGGGCACCCTGGCCTTCTCGAGATAGCTCGTACTTTGGCGATGCCCGGTTTATAACCAACACCTCACAAACGTGACGACACCTGGCATAGAAGTCCCCCCTCCCAATCGGGTACAAGCAGTCCCGATATCAACAAGGAAGTGATCTCTGAGGAGAAAAGCTCTTAGCAGCAAACCACCAGCGTGACTTAGAAAACAAGTGTAGTCAGGAAACCGAAACCTTCCGTGGGGCGGGACTTCCGTCTTCGGAAGCCCGCACACGCGCCCACGGAGAGCCTGAGAGCGGGGCTCCCATGCCCGAGGGAGAGCCCCGCGGAGGCTGCAGAAGTCCAGAATGGCGGTAAGTGGGGCTTAGTTGTAGGGGGAGGGGGGTGCGCTTGTGTGTGTGTGTGTGCGGCGGCGGGGGTCTCTGTATGTGTTTGTGCGTGTGTGTAGGTGCGCTGGTGTGTGTGTGTGTGCGGCGGGTGGGTCTCTGTATGCGTGTGTGCATGCGTGTGTGTAGGTGCGCTGGTGTGTGTGTGCGGCGGCGGGGGGAGGTCTCTGTATGTGTGTGTACCTGTCTGTTTGAACAGCCTGCCGGAATCGGAGCGCGTGTTCACGCGCGCGACCTGATCCGATTCCGGCAGGCTGCGTGCGCGTGCCAGTCTCTTGTCCCAGTCTTTTTACTCCTTGAAAGCTGACACGATCGCAATAGGCTTGCTTTGCGACCAGGGGCTTCGCCCCTGCAATCGCAGCGAGACCTAAAAAACTACTTAACAAAAACAAACCTGTTTTGAAAACATTGCGTCGGATGAGCACATAACACAGATTCAAGATTACAGGCACCAAAAACACGAGCAGAATACTAATGAACAAGTTACTTACCTTCGGTAACGATATATCTGTAGGAAACATTAGTAGTGATAGATACCTTACCTTAGAATTACCCCCAGGCGTCAGACTGGATCCGGATAGTTTTCATCAGCAGTACCCCTGCACGTCGGTAGGTGTTGTCATGTGGCTCTGCGTCCGTCGTTGGCACCGTGGTCGCAGAGCTGACATCGCAGGCGCTACTTAGACGCCACCCAAGCGCGCTGACGTCAGTTCTGTACACGACTTTCCACGCCAGTAACGGCAAGCCATGCACGAAACAGACCACTAGTGCATTGAAACTAGGACCCTGAAAGGGATGACCTTAACCCTAGAAATCAGTTCGCAGAACGGGGAGGATGGGTGGGGCGATAAGGAATAGATACCCCAGCAATACCAACCCCGGTGGTGGGTCTGCAAACCAAGATCACACTAGAAAGTCACAGAAAGAAAGAAGGTGGGCAGGGTAATAGTCGGTCCAATGTGAAAGGTCGTAACAACTTTTGGCAAAAAGGAAGGATGGGGCCTAAGCACAACCTTGTCTGGATGGACTGATAGGAAAGGAGGTTTACAAGAATGAGCCTGGAGCTAAGTCACTCGCCTAGCGGAGGTGATAGCCACCAGGAAGGCAGTTTTCAAGGTCAAGAGACGAAGAGGACAGTTTTGAAGAGGCTCAAAGGGAGCGCACATCAAGTCTGAAAGAACCAGGTTCGAGTCACACTGAGGCATCACGAACGGAATAGGAGGAAAAAGGTGTGTAATGTCTTTCAGAAATCTATTTACAACAGGGGACTTGAAAAGAGAGGGCTGATCAGGGAGCCTGAGTAAGGCTGAAATAGCAAAAAGATATCCCTTAATAGTGCCCAGAGCCTTTGCTGTGCACCATGCCACAAATTTGTTCCACGTACAGGCATATACCACGTTAGTGGAGGGAAGCCTGGCTGCCAGAATGACATCACAAACTTCAGGAGGCAAGTCGAAAGGAATCAACTGCCACCGCTCAATCTCCACGCAAAGAGGTGGAGGCTGGACAGGTTCGGGTGGAGGACCGTCCCCTGCTGATGCAACAGAAGATCCCCCGAAGAGGCAGTCTGATCAGAGGATCGATGCTCATACTGAGTAGCTCAGGATACCATACTTTTTGAGCCCAGTCCGGGGCCACAAGGATGACTTGTGCCCCTTTGCGCCTGATCTTCTTCAGCACTCTGGGCAGAAGTGGTATAGGCGGAAAGGCGTACAACAAGACCGCAACTCCACTCGCGCCGAAAAGCATCACCGAGCGAGTGCCGCCTTGGAAATTCCAATGCGCAGAACTGATGACATTGCGCGTTCTCTTCGGTGGCAAATAGATCTAACCAAGGCTCTCATCACTGCTGAAAGAGACCTTGCACCACCTCCTAATGAAGACGCCATTCATGATCCATCATGCACCTGCGGCTGAGTTCCTCCGCCCTGGGGTTCAGAGAACCTGCCAGGAGTTGAACTACCAGGAAAACGCCCTGATGTTCCAGCCATGTCCTGAGATGCAGAGCCTCCTGACATAGGGTCCACGACTACTCCCCACCCTGTTTGTTGCAGTACCACATGGCGGTGGTGGGGTCTGTGAACACCTGCACTACTCTCCCCTTGACAGTGCAAGCCGGATCACCCGAAGCTCCAGAAGTTTGATATGGAGCTTGGACTCCGCCGGAGACCAGAGGCCTCTGATCTCCACCTGTCCCATGTGGCCACCCCATCCCAGGAGGGACGCATATGTCATTAATGTAAGCTCCGGTTGGGGAAGGGAGAGGGATCTGCCGTCAACCCAATGCCGGTTTGTGAGCCACCACTGCAACTGTCTTGCAGTGCCCTCCGAGATCTGGACGTGATCGGACAGGATATCCCTGATGCTGTGCCCACAGGAACTTCAGGTCCCACTGCAGAGCCCGGATATGCCATCTGGCATGATCGATCAGCAGGATGCAGGAGGCCATGAGGCCCAGCAGCCTCAGAGTCACTCTGACCAAAACTAGGCCCAGGGGCTGAAAGATCTGAATCAGAGCCCGAAAATCCCAGACTCGCTGTTGGGGAGGATAAATTCGAAACTGCGCTGTGTCCAGAACTGCTCCGATAAAAAGGAGCTTCTGAGAGGGAACCAGGTGCGACTTTTGCACGTTGATAGAAAACCCCAGGCACTGCAGGAGGTCGACCGTAGTCTGGAGGTGGGAGAAGACTGTTTGGGGCGAGCCCGCCTTCAACAACCAGTCATCGAGATAGGGGAAGACTGAAACCCCTGATCTACGCAGATCAGCTGCGACCAACGCCATCATTTTCATGAACACACGAGGGGCGCTGGTAAGGCCAAAAGGGAGCACGGTGAACTGAAAATGCTCTTGGCCTACAGTGAACCGCCGGGGGGCCAGCAGGACTGGGATGTGGAAATAAGCATCCTGCAAGTCCAGAGCTACCATCCAGTCTTGTGAATCAAGAGCAGACAAGACCTGAGCCAGAGTGAGCATCTTGAACTTCTCTTTGCGGAGGTAGCGACTGACATTCCGGAGGTCTAAGATAGGACGCTGGCCCTTGTCCTTCTTGGGCACCAGAAAGTAGTGGGATTAGCAACCACGACCTTCTTCTGGCGTCAGAACGCGCTCGATGGCCCCCTTGGCCAAGAGGGCCGTAACTTCCTGCTGAAGAAGTACCAAGTGATCCCCCGACATGCAGTGGTACCAAGGTGGCATGGCTAGAGGGGTAGTCTCGAAGGGGAGGGAGTAGCCCCTCCGAACTATCTCTAAAACCCACCTGTCCAATGTGATGGTGCACCAGTGGGGGAGGTGATGGCAAAGCCTGCCGCCCACCGGCCTATGATGGGCCTGAAAGTTCAGACAAGGAAGGTTTGGAGGCAGAAGTGGCCAGGGTGGAGGTGGACTGACCCATCCGCTGGCCCCTTGGTCCGCCACTGCAGAACCAGCGTCCGAGCTGAGATTGTTGCTGCGCAGGCTTGTGGCTCTGTTGCTAACGCTGCGGCGCCCCTTGCCACGAAAGGAGCGAAAAGCAAAAGGCGGAGGAGGGCGGACTACAGAAAGCCCAAAGGACTTGGCCGTAGCCCCTGAGTCCTTAAACTGGTCCAACACGCGGTCTGCTTTGTCGCCGAGGAGGTGACGGACATCAAAGGGCATGTCCATAAGTGTGTTTTGGAAATCCACCAAAAATCCAGTTGTCCTGAACCAGGCGTGGCGTCGAACCGCCACTGTCATCACAATTTATAAGCCCAGTGAGTCGACGGTGTCAAGGCCACAACGAATCATGAACTTTGCTGCGTCTCTCCCCTCTGCAACAGCCTGGGAGAGAACTGGCCGGGCCTCCTCCGGACACTGAGGCAGCACGTTCGCAATCATATCCCACAGAGAGTGGGAATAACGGCCCAAGAGGCATGCAGTGTTCACTGACCGCAGCGCAAAACTGGCAGAAGAGAAAAAAAATCCAAACTGATCCAGCTGGTTTCTTGGATTCCCTATCCGGTGGTGTGGAAGGGAAGCGGTCGGGGAAGCAGAGGCTTGGACAACCAAACTCTCGGGGGTTGGGTGTTGGGAGAGGAAAATGGGGTCACCCGGAGCCGGGTGATGGCGTCGGGGGCCACGTTCCTAACCACAGGTGCCCCTGTGGTGGGCCTGGACCAGGTGCCCAAAAGAACATCTGAAAGTGCCTTGTTGAAGGGGAGCAACGACTCCGCAGAAGTAGCCGCTGGCTGAAGCACCTCTGTCAGGAGGTTAGTCCTGACGGCCACAGTAGGGAGCACAAGATGTAGTGCCTCGCCGCCCTACACAACACCACAGCATAACTAGCTAACTAGCGCCCTCCTCCATAGCCACGGTAGGAGCAGACAGCATGCCATGGTCTAGAGAGGTATCCAGACCACTGGCTTCCCCCAACTCCTCTACCCAGTCCTGATCATCCTCGCAATCAGCTGCAAGAGGGTCCTCAGACCCCTCCCAGTCATTCCCTTCCTCCTCCGGTGGTTCCACAGGCCTAAAATAAGGAGTAGGGACATGAGGATAGAAATCCCCGACCAATGTCGAAAATGGCATCGAGCGACGGCAGCCCTTCGGGGCTGAAACCGAGGAGCGGGCGACGTCAGAAGTGGTACCGGTGGGGTCAACGTCGGTGGAGGTGTTATGAGGTCAATAGGCGTCGACCGGGATCCAGGCCTGAATCCACGGCAGCGTTGTCGGGCCGGAGCCGCAGGCAAAGGAACGCGAGGACCCCCAGTCGGGACCACAGGGCCCGAAGGCGCACCAGCGGGACAAGATGACCCAAAGAGGCGAGCCATGGCCGACAGGAACTCCAGTATCTGGGCTGGAGTCGCCGACAGACCCGGAAAGGCGGGTAAGCCGGCAGCGGAGCGCGGGAAGGCACCGCCCGCACCCTCAGCCGCGTCGCGCGACCGGCGAGGGGAAGTCGGAGAACGATGACGTTTCTCCGACTACTTGTGCTTCACCTTACCTGACCTCAAGTGCGAAGATTAGGATCCCGAGGATTGATGAGGATGACTGCGCGCATGGTCCCTCAACCTCCAACGGGACCGGGACCTCGAACGGCGTGGAGCCGACTGCCGGGCCTCCAGCAGCTTTCGGGACCGCTCCCGCAAAGACTTCGGTGCCCTGGCCCGGCAGTCGGGCAAGACTTGGGGTCGTGGTCGCCCCCCAGGCAGAAAAGACACTTTCGGTGGGGATCCGTCACCGACATCATGCGATGAACATCCTGGCAGAACTTAAAACCGGGCATCCTAACTGCACCAGAAGTCGAAGACTCGATGAAACAAGCATTTACAATGCAATGGTCTCGGCATTGTTAAAGTTAGAACTATTGGCATTGCTCATGACATTATTTTTATTTATGTTTTGGTTTTTAACCCCTTCGATGTTGATGACAGAGCGGTTCCGTCATCAGCATCGGTTGGGCTGTGCTGATGACGGAACCGCTCCGTCATCATCACAGCCCTCGGGGGGAGCGCTTGCCCCCCCCCCCCGGGGCACCGATCTTTTTGCCAGTAGTGGGGGTGGCAGCGGAAGACTTTCCGCTGCCCCCCGGCCCCCGCACTTCCTGGTGACGTCAGCGCGCTGTTGCGCGCACCGACGTCATCAGGAAGTGCTAGACGCGCTGGAAGCCATTTGCTTCCAGCTCGTTGAGCAGGTAGGTGTGTTTCCTGCTCTCCGGTGGGGCGGGGGGCCGTTTCTCGGTGTCTTGAGGCATCAGGGGGGAGGAAACACTGTTTCCTCTCCCCTGATGTCCCAATGCAGGGCATTCCTGGTTCAGGATCACGCACAGCGTCGCGATCCTGCACCAGGAATGCCCCACTAGACACCAGGGATGGTTTTTTTTAGAAAAGGAACCAACCCCTTGGGCAAGGGTCGCTTCCAGGGGCCTCATAATTTGAAATAGACTTTTTTGCCCCCCCTGGGGGCAGATCGCCCGATTTAGCGCGTGATCTGGACTCGGGGGGGGGGCAGAAAAGCACACTGGACACCAGGGATTATGTTTTGTAATGAAAGGAAGCAACCCCTTGGGTAAGGGTCGCTTCCTGGGGCATATAATTTTTGTTTAGACTGCCCATTTTGTAGGGGAATCAGGACCCAGGGGGGGCAGAAAAGCCCACTAGACACCAGGGATTGTGTTTATATTAGTAAAGGAAGCGACCCCTTGGGCAAGGGTCGCTTCCAGGGGCATAAAAATTCAGTATAGACTTTTCTGCCCCCCCCCCCCCCCCCCTCCCCGGGGACAGATCGCCCGTGTTAGCGCGTGATCTGGACCCAGGGGGGGCAGAAAAGCCCACTGGACACTAGGGATTATTTTTATTGTTGATAGGAAGCGACCCCTTGGGTATGGGTCGCTTCCTGGGGCATATTTTAGTTTAGACTTTTCTTTTTAGAAAAGGAAGCAACCCCTTGGGCAAGGGTCGCTTCCAGGGGCCTCATAATTTGAAATAGACTTTTCTGCCCCCCCCTGGGGGCAGATCGCCCGATTTAGCGCGTGATCTGGAGCCAGGGGGGGGCAGAAAAGCCCACTGGACACCAGGGATTATGTTTTGTAATGAAAGGAAGCAACCCCTTGGGTAAGGGTCGCTTCCTGGGGCATATAATTTTTGTTTAGACTTTTCTGCCCCCCCTGGGGGCAGATTGCCCGTTTTTTTAGGGCAATCTGGACCCGGGGGGGGCAGAAAAGCCCACTAGACACCAGGGATTGTGTTTATATTAGCAAAGGAAGCGACCCCTTGGGCAAGGGTCGCTTCCAGAGGCATAAACATTTAGTATAGACTTTTCTCGGCCGTTTTTTTTACCGTTTCCGGACCCAGGGGGGGATAGAAAAGCCCACTAGACTCCAGGGATTGTTTTTTTTTATAGGGAGCGACCCCTTGGCCAAGGGTTGCTTCCTTGGGCCCATTTGTTTTCAAAAGTATGTTCTGCCGTGTCTTTATTTGGCCTCTCTGCCCTCCGTAGGGTTGCTTCCAGGGGGGTCACGTTTATAATGATTTATATTCTGCCCCCCATGGGGACAGACACCCCATTTGTGACATACCCTGTGACATAGCCTGTTGTAATGTGTGTTGTTTTTGTTTCTTCTAATGTGTATTGTTTTATTTTCTCTTTAGATTGTTGCAGTGTGCGGTTCCATTACTGGTGGTTCTGTTTTTCTGCTGGTTCTGTAGTTGCATGTGTTTGGTAAGAGACCTTTTTTTGTTCAATTGTAATGTAATTGTTTATTTTGCAAAGTGTGTAGTAATACTAGTATGTTTGGTTTCTGTTTTTTGTGATTGTAAAACATGTTTTGCATTTGTTTTTGATGTGTACTTCTGTAGATGTAAGTTTTCTTTTTCTTCTTTCTAGTGTGATATCGTTGCCTATTTGCTGTGTCTTTGCAGAGTAGGTGCTGGTGAGTGTAGTTGTCTCTTGTAAGTGAATTGTATATTTTTTCTAAATATAGATATTTGTGATAAAGGCTTACATTTTTTAACTTACTTTGCACAGTGTTGGGGTTGTTGAGTTGTTTGTGCAGACTCCTTTAGTTGTAAGGATAATGGCTAGCCGCCGGATTACTGCTCAGCAAGTTGTTGGAATGCTTTTTGATTTTTCCTCTGACCATGGTCCAGAGACTGACTCTGATTCTGAGCCAGAGGTGGGAGGTGAAGATTCAGGTAGTGAGTTTTCTCTACACATGGCTTCATCTGATGATGAAGACACTCCGAGTGCTGATGAAGCTACTTTTGGTGTGGATGAAGTGCCTGTTATTGTGGAGGACATTGCTGTGTCAATAGTGCGGCAAGAGACATCTGGGCTGCAGCCGGGGGCTGCTAGACTTCCAGTTGGTGTAGTGAGACAAGAGGCAGCTGGTCGGCAGCCTGCGGCTGCAAGACTTGACTTTGAAAGTTCTGACCTCTGGGTGGCACCAGGCATGGTGCAGCCGGCATTGCCTGAATTTACTAGTGTTACAGGGTGTAGGGTGAACACTGAAAACTTTTTGCCTATTGATTTTTTCAAGTTGTTTATGGGTGATGTGTTTTTTGGCAGAGATTGTAGAGCAGACTAATTTGTATGCTGACATTTTTTTGAAGGTGAATATTGCCAGCCTTAAGCCCCACGCTAGAGCTACCCGGTGGATTACCGCAAATTTGGAGGAGATGAAAAAGTTTTTGGGTTTAACTTTTTTGATGGGCTTGCTTAGGAAACCATCAATGGCTTCATATTGGTCTACTAGTCCCTTGATGGCAACAGCTATATTTCCGGCAGTCATGAGTCGTGATAGGTATTTGCTTCTGCTTTGGCTGATGCATTTTGTTGACAATAGTTCTGCTTTGGCACGAGATCACCCTGATTGTGACCGTCTTTTCAAGATTCGGCCTGTCATTGATCATTTTGTTGATCGATTTCCTGAGATCTTTTATCCTGGGAAAGAAATTGCAATGGATGAGTCTTTGCTGTTGTTCAAGGGCCGCTTGGTTTTTTGGCAATACATTCCTAGTAAGAGGGCACGCTATGGAATTAAGCTTTATATGCTGTGTGACAGTGAGACTGGATATGTCTCTAATTTCAGGGTGTACACTGGTAAGGAATCCAGGATTAACCCCCCTGGTTGTCCGTCGACTTTTGGAGTGACTGATAAAATTGTGTGGGAACTTGGTCGTGGATTTTTTAACAAAGGCCATCATTTGTATGTCGATAACTTATACACTGGTGTGCGGTTGTTCAGGGAATTGGCCAAAGTGGACACTGTTGCTTGTGGCACAATCCGCTCAAACCGTAAAGGTTTCCCAAAAGAACTTGTTTATCGAAAGCTTGCTCGGGGACAGTGCAGTGCATTGCGTTGTGAGGAGCTTCTAGCTGTGAAGTTTTCAGACCGGAGAGATGTCTACATGTTGACTTCCATACATGATGAAAGCACTGCACCGGTGACTGTTTGAGGTCAGGTTGCAGAAGCGCGCAAACCTGTGCGCATAATGGACTATAATAGGCACATGGGTGGTGCTGACAGAGTAGATCAGAGGTTGGAACCGTATGCTGCTCTTCGTAAGGCTTACATTTGGTACAAGAAGTTGGCTATCCATCTTTTCCACTTGGCAACCTTTAATGCTTTTGTTGTGTTCCAGAAATATTGTCCCCATTCAAAGATGACTTTTGTAAAGTTTCAGGAGTCTGTAATAGGCAGCCTTGTTTTAGTGGAACAGGCAAGTGTTCCTAGAGTCGGAGTGGTGGAGGATGTTGCCAGATTTAAAGATCGCCACTTTCCTGATTATATTCCTCCTACAACCACAAAAGACTTTCCCAGTCGGAGATGTAGAGTCTGTTGGCGAAGAGGTTTGCGGAAGGAGGTTCGTATGTATTGCCCCGACTGCCTTTCAAACCCCGGGCTGTGTGTACCTGCTTGTTTTAGATTGTACCACACGCAAAAGAATTTTTGGGAGCATCCATGAGTGGTAAAGTAAACTGGTTGGTCTTTATTCTTTAAAATTTATTGTTCAGTTTCAAAGTTGGCATTTGTGTAGTCTTTTTAGATTTAGTTGTTGAGTTAGTAGATTTGTATCAATTTGCAATTTGTTTTTCTTTTATTCAAAAAAAAAAAAACGAAAGTATGATGTTGGTTTGCGTGTAGTGTCCATTGTCTGACGGTGTGCATGGTTTGGCGCTTGGCTGCCGGTGTCTATGGACTGGTGCTTGTCTGGCGGTGTCTGTGGACTGGTGCTTGGCTGGCGGTGTGCGTGGTCTGGTGCTTGGCTGGCGGTGTGCGTGGTCTGGTGTTTGGTTGGCGGTGTGCGGGCTCCTGCGTATGCCTGGTGTTGTGTTTGGATTTGTCCTTGGCTGGTGGTGTGCGTGGAGTGGCGCTTGGCTGGTGGTGTGTGTGGAGTGGCGCTTGGCTGGTGGTGTGCGTGGAGGGATACTTGGCTGTCTGTGCACGGAGTGGTTGCTGGCTGGCGGTGTGTGTGGAGTGGTGCTTGGCTGGATGGTGTGCGTGGAGTGGTACTTGGCTGTCTGTGAACGGAGTGGTGCTTGGCTGGTGTGTTTGTGGAGTGGCGCTTGGCTGGTGGTGTGCATGGTCTGGTGCTTGGATGGTGGTGTGCGTGGAGTGGCGCTTGGCTGGCGGTGTGTGTGGAGTGGCGCTTGGCTTGCGGTGTGCGTGGAGTGGTGCTTGGCTTGCGGTGTGCGTGGAGTGGTGCTTGGCTTGCGGTGTGCGTGGAGTGGTGCTTGGCTTGCGGTGTGCGTGGAGTGGTGCTTGGCTGTCGGTGTGCGCTGAGTGGTGTTTGGCTGGCTCATGGGAACCCCCTTACAAAACCCGGTTGTTTAGTGATAGGTTATTTTGATGTCGCCTCCTTAGGTTTGGTGCCCTTGCCTATCGTGGGTCCTTGAGCCACCTATGCAAGTGAGGTACCATTTTTTTCGGGAGACTTGGAGGAACGCTCGGTAGGTGGAAATTTGTTGATCCACGCAGATTCCAGAACTTTCCACCACAGAAATGTGAGGAAAATGCATTTTTTTGTCAATTTCTTAGCTTTGCAAGGGATTCTGGGTAACAGAACCTGGTGGGAGGCAGTCAAGTCACCCCATCCTGAATTCCCTTGGGTGTCTAGTTTTCAAAAATGTATAGGTTTGCTAGGTTTCCCTAGGTGCCGGCAGAGCTAGGGTTCAAAAACAAAAGGTAGTCTCTTTGCCCAAAAAGGGCACGATTTCACTGCAAAATTGCGGTGCGACCATGTTGCGTTTTGCGCTGTTTCCTGTCGCAGGCACTAGGCAGACCCAGGCAAGTGAGGTACCATTTATTTCGGGAGACCCGGGGGAACGCTGGGTGGGTAGAAATTTGTTGATCCATGCAGATTCCAGAACTTTCCACCACAGAAATGTGAGGAAAATGCGTTTTTTTTGTCAATTTCTTAGCTTTGCAAGGGATTCTGGGTAACAGAACCTGGTGGGAGGCAGTCGAGTCACCCCATCCTGAATTCCCCTGGGTGTCTAGTTTTCAAAAATGTATAGTTTTGCTAGGTTTCCCTAGGTGCCGGCAGAGCTAGGGTTCAAAAACAAAAGGTAGTCTCTTTGCCCAAAAAGGGCACAATTTCACTGCGAAATTGAGGTGCGACCACGTTGCGTTTTGCGCTGTTTCTTGTCGCAGGCACTAGGCAGACCCAGGCAAGTGAGGTAATATTTTTTTCGGGAGACCCGGGGGAACGCTGGGTGGGTGGAAATTTGTTGATCCACGCAGATTCCAGAACTTTCCACCACAGAATTGTGAGGAAAATGCGTTTTGTTTGTCAATTTCTTAGCTTTGTAAGGGATTCTGGGTAACAGAACCTGGTGGTATGCAGTCGAGTCACCCCATCCTGAATTCCCCTGGGTGTCTAGTTTTCAAAAATGTATAGGTTTGCTAGGTTTCCCTAGGTGCCGGCAGAGCTAGGGTTCAAAAACAAAAGGTAGTCTCTTTGCCCAAAAAGGGCACGATTTCACTGCGAAATTGCAGTGCGACCACGTTGCGTTTTACGCTGTTTCCTGTCGCAGGCACTAGGCAGACCCACACAAATGAGGTACCGTTTTTATCGGGAGACTTAGGGTAATTCAGATTTGTAAATCAACTGTTATTACCAATTGAGTTTTCATGCATGTCTCCCTTCCCAATTAACGACATTGTGTAAAAAAAAAATCTTTTTAAAAAATGACCAATAATTCTCGTGCTAGTATGAGTATTCCCAATTTTGAAAATGTGCAAATATATACTGTTTCTAAACTCTATAATTTGTACCCAATTCAGAAATACATAGGTGTCTTTCATACAGATTTTTCCATGTATACATTTTCCAAGAATAAGTGCTCTATATCCAGTAAATAAAAAAATACCATTGCAAGTTGCTGCTCAGTTTTTGGATCTGGGTTCGTCGGGTTCTTGGTGAAACTACAAGTCCTATATATCCCCACAACCAGGAAGGTCTAACGAATGTAACGGTATATTGCTTTCCAAGAGCTGTCAAAATTACAAGAAGTTATAGGTGAAAACGTGGAGACAAAAGGCTGTTTTTTTCAACAAATTTTCAATTATTCCAATATTTAACTGTTAGTTTCTATAAAGAAACCTTGATGAATCTACACAAATGACCCCTTTCTGAATTCAGAATTGTGTCTACTTTTCGAAAATGTATAGTTTTTCAGGATCCATTATTGCTTTCAAACTCATTTCTACCATTAACTGGAAGGAGGTTGAAAGCTCTAAAAATAGCAAAAATAGGCTATGTCCCAGAAAAATGCCAAAACTGTGTGAAAAATGTTGGTTCTCTGACAAAAGACTAATTCCCTAAAAGCTGAGAAAATGGAGATTTCAGCCCCACAAACCCTTTTTTGATAACATTTGCAGGGGAAAAACCCAGAGGCTTTCATTTGCAGCCCGTTTTCCCCATTTTTCTGAAAAAAACTAAAATTTCACTGTATTTTGGTTAATTTCTGGGACCCCTCCAAGGGAATCCACAAACCCTGGGCACCTTTAGAATCCACATGATGTTGGAAGAAAAGGACGCACATTTGGCGTGGATACCTTATGTGGTCAAAAAGTTACAGGGGCCGAAGCGCGCACTACCCCAAATCGCCAAAAAAAAGGCTTAGCACAGGAGGGGAAAAGGCCTAGCAGCGAAGGGGTTAAAACATAAATTAATGGCAATTTGTCATTTACAATGCCAATAGCTTAATCTCTTGCAAATGCATGACCTATTGCATTTACACCAACACAGAGCCACAAACACAAAGCCACCCACACACACATACAAAGCCACCCACAGTCATTCACATAGAGCCACCCACACACACAGAGCCACCCTCACATAGAGCCACCTAGTGCAGTGCCTGTTCTCTGTGGGTGTCACTCCCATAGCATTGGTGCACTGCCTGTTCTCTGTGGGTGTCACTCCCACAGCATTGGTGCAGTGCCTGTTCTCTATGGGTGTCATTCCCATTGCACTGGTGCAGTGCCTGTTCCCTATGGGTGTCACTCTCACAGCATTGGTGCAGTGCCAGTTCTCTATGGGTGTCACTCCCATTGCACTGGTGCAGTGCCTGTTCTCTATGGGTGTCACTCCCATTGCACTGGTGCAGTGCCTGTTCTCTGTGGGTGTCACTCCCATAGCATTGGTGCAGTGCCTGTTCTCTATGGGTGTCATTCCTATAGCACTGGTGCAGTGCCTGTTCCCTGTGGGTGTCACTATCATAGCATTGGTGCAGTGCCTGTTCTCTATGGGTGTCACGCCCATTGCACTGGTGCAGTGCCTGTT
The DNA here is from genome assembly GCF_964261635.1 of Lissotriton helveticus. NCBI lineage: Eukaryota > Metazoa > Chordata > Amphibia > Caudata > Salamandridae > Lissotriton > Lissotriton helveticus. Next base: position 1,344,177,507 of record NC_136061.1, on the reverse strand, counting down.
CTCTGTGGGTGTCACTCCCATTGCACTGGTGCAGTGCCTGTTCTCTGTGGGTGTCATTCCTATAGCACTGGTGCAGTGCCTGTTCTCTATGGGTGACATTCCTATAGAATTGTTGTAGTGCCTGTTCCCTATGGGTGTCACTCTCACAGCATTGGTGCAGTGCCTGTTCTCTATGGGTGTCATTCCTATAGCACTGGTGCAGTGCAGTTCGAGTGGTGATTGAGTGGTGAGTGAGCCCGTCAGAGAAGCTGACATATTGGTCACCAAGCTCATCAACAGAGGATACCCACGACGCCTGGTATCGAAAGCTAAGAAACGGGCCTGTTCTCTATGGGTGTCATTCCTATAGCATTGGTGTCGTGCCTGTTCCCTATGGGTGTCACTATCATAGCATTGGTACAGTGCCTGTTCTCTATGGGTGTCACTCCCATTGCACTGGTGCAGTGCCTGTTCTCTGTGGGTGTCACTCCCATAGCATTGGTGCAGTGCCTGTTCTCTATGGGCGTCACTCTCACAGCATTGGTGCAGTGCCTGTTCTCTATGGGTGTCATTCCCATAGCACTGGTGCAGTGCAGTTCGAGTGGTGGTTGAGTGGTGAGTGAGCCCGTCAGAGAAGCTGACATATTGGTCACCAAGCTCATCAACAGAGGATACCCACGACGCCTGGTATCGAAAGCTAAGAAACGGGCCTGGTATAACCACCGTGAAGATCTGCTGACCCCGAACAACAAAAAAAAATTGACTAGAATCCCTTTTGTCTCCGTATTCAGCCCTGACAGCAACAAGATTGCTAAAATAATCAAGAAAAATTGGCCCATTCTACGCTCCCAAGAACAATTTCAGGAACCGCCCTTGTTCTCCTACCAAAGGGGCAATAACATCGCCAACCACCTTGTACATGCCATCACCTGGCCCAACCAACCCATGGAGAAACATACTATCACAGCCGCTTGGGGAATGGAACCGGTCATTGGTCACTACAAATGCTAATCCTGCAGTGTTTGTGAACTGACTTTCAACACCAAAGAATTTAACTATAACGGGCTCACTCACCAACTCAACCACCACTCGAACTGCAAGACTCAAAATGTAATCTACGCTATCCGCTGCCCATGTGACCTCATTTACATCGGCCAAACCACCCAAATGGTGAAACAACGGATAATTCAACATAAGAGCAGAATTAATTGCAAAGTGATGACTGCTCCCTTGGTCACACACTTCCTTGAAAAACAACATGTTGATACAGACTTGAGATGGGTGGTCATTGAGAAACCCACACTACCTATTAGAGGTGGGAGTATGGCGAACCTCTTAAACAGAGCCGAATGCAAATGGATTTCATGTGTTGACTCGGTCAACCATGGGCTGAACACACTTGATGAATGGAACAACACTATTACCGTATAACACTGTGACCCTCATCCCCTATCCTAGATACCCCTGTGTACCATGCGTATAGGGTTATTTGCTTTGTGTCTCTGTTTCCATCACCACCTTGCCTTATCTATTATTACTTGCGGTACACTGAATCCTCCCCCTATAGTAATTATGTGAACTAACCCACTGGTTTCATACCATATGCCCCCTTGGGCATCAACTTTCTGTAACCGGACTGAACAACGTGCCTCTGCAACCTTCAGCCTTTGCTAGCACTTAATCATCCTACCTCAGTCCCTCCTGTGTACTTTTTTGGCCCTGGCTAACACGTTGCTGTGTACACTGTCCCAACCGGTCTACTGAATACGTTAATTTTTGTACTGGTTTTGGAACAATAGCCCCGGTGTTTTTGCTGTTTATTTGAACTGTATGAGATTCTTTCTTCCTATGTTTTTAATTCAATTACCTTTCCTCCTGTACTGTGCTCTAAGCCCGCGCTCTGTCCTGATTCAAATTCTTCCACCTTAGTCCTTCCAGTTTACCCCCGTTGCCTCGGCAACGCTGTGACACGCTCCCCCTTGCCCCGCCCCCCCTCCCCGACCACGCCTCCTTCTCATCCCGCGCCTCGTTCTTATCACCCAGCCAGTCCACGACTCGACTTAGCTCCTGAATTTTTGCGAGCCGCCCGTGCCCGGAGAGCTCTCATCGCCCTCGACTGCCCTGCTTTATTCAGGTACGTCTTTCACTTAGCCTCGTACAACTCCGTGTGAGATGTCCTAGCGGCTCAGCCTGCCGGTACCTTCGGTGCGCAAACTAAGACTTTCTCTACTCTTACCTTTCCCTCTCCACAGGTGCCCCCTCGCTGATCGGACCCACCCCAAATCATTGACGAGCAGGTAATTAGATTTCCATACCGGCCCAAGCTCGCCTTCTATGCCGGACACCGTCTAACAGCCTCCTCTCCTTTTCCCCTCCCCCCAGCCACTGATTCCGGAGTAACCGCCCGGAATTCAGCTATACACGTCACACCGATTGCGTGTCAAAGTAGGTTTTTGCCTTTTCCATTCACTGTCCTCCCCTGCACCTTCCTTGCGCTCCCCCTCACTCCCTTGCCCTTCACCCTTCACATCCGTGCTTTCCAGTCACACGCCTGTACCCTTACTCACGCGCTAATTGCCCCCTTGCACACTACCGTCGACCACTGGCAATTAATTGCTATTATTCTATATTTGGCCCCTCCACTCGTGCAAGCATAAGGGTCAACGATCCATAGCCAACGCTTAACTTCCCACCCCCAACAGCCATCCCCTCACTTCCCTCCCTCACCTGCCCTGTCTACATCTTACCCGCCCTACCATGCATGATTGGTTTCATACCGAGCTGCCCCCCACCCCGCGGTTCTCTTCCTTGTCCCCTGCTTACTTGCCCTTTCTCCCCACAGCACTGTCCTCATCGACAACCCTGTCCTGAAGACGATCCCGACTCACGGGGGTCGAAACGCCGTCGACATCACAGCATCATTATTTGGCGCATTTTATGTTTTGTGCTCCTGTAAATTTATTTATACCATGTTTTAAGTGACTGCAACTTGATCTTGTGGAGCCATCACCATATTATTCCTGGTCACTATGCGTCGTTCACGCTGTTCACTTTAGCACTTGCACCTTCACCAGTTGTATATATCACCTCTCACCAAGTGCCTTCGGGTTGTCACACGATTTGTTCTGTACCGTGCTGTTTAACTGTATTGCCATGTGAAAGACCCCTCTTCTAATAGGTGAATAAGAAGCCTCTAAAACTTTTCGAGCCTCCTTGTTTCTTGTTGATGTAATGCTAATTGCATACATTGTTTAAACTGACTTTTAATGATACCTGTTGGGAATTGTCTATGTTCTCTGTGGGTGTCATTCCTATAGCATTGGTGCAGTGCGTGTTCCCTATGGTTGTCACTATCACAGCATTGCTGCAGTGCCTGTTCTCTATGGGTGTCATTCCCATTGCACTGGTGCAGTGCCTGTTCTCTATGGGTGTCATTCCTGTAGCATTGGTGCAGTGCCTGTTCCCTATGGGTGTCATTCCTATAGCATTGGTGCAGTGCCTGTTTCCTATGGGTGTCCCTATCATAGCATTGGTGCAGTGCCTGCTCTCTATGGGTGTCATTCCCATTGCAGTGGTGCAGTGCCTGTTCCCTATGGGTGTCACTATCATAGCATTGGTGCAGTGCCTGTTTTCTATGGGTGTCACTCCCATTGCCCTGGTGCAGTGCCTGTTCTCTGTGGGTGTCACTCCTATAGCATTGGTGCACTGTCTGTTCTCTATGGGTGTCACTCTCACAGCATTGGTGCAGTGCCTGTTCTCTATGGGTGTCATTCCTATAGCACTGGTGCAGTGCCTGTTCCCTATGGGTGTCACTATCATAGCATTGGTGCAGTGCCTGTTCTCTATGGGTGTCACTCTCATAGCATTTGTGCAGTGCCTGCTCTCTGTGGGTGTCACTCTCACAGCATTGGTGCAGTGCCTGTTCTCTATGGGTGTCATTCCTATAGCACTGGTGCAGTGCCTGTTCCCTATGGGTGTCACTATCATAGCATTGGTGCAGTGCCTGTTCTCTATGGGTGTCACTCCCATTGCACTGGTGCAGGCCTGTTCTCTGTGGGTGTCACTCCCATTGAACTGGTGCAGTGCCTGTTCTCTGTGGGTGTCATTCCTATAGCATTGGTGCAGTGCCTGATCCCTATGGGTGTCACTCTCACAGCATTGGTGCAGTCCCTGTTCTCTATGGGTGTCATTCCTATAGCATTGGTGCAGTGCCTGTTTCCTATGGTTGACACTATCATAGCATTGGTGCAGTGCCTGTTCTCTATGGGTGTCACTCCCATTGCACTGGTGCAGTGCCTGTTCTCTGTGGGTGTCACTCCCATAGCATTGGTACAGTGCCTGTTCTCTATAGGCGTCACTCTCACAGCATTGTTGCTGTGCCTGTTCTCTTTGGGTGTCATTCCTATACCACTGGTGCAGTGCCTGTTCCCTATGGGTGTCACTATCATAGCATTGGTGCAGTGCCTGTTCTCTACGGGTGTCACTCCCATTGCACTGGTGCAGTGCCTGTTCTCTGTGGGTGTCATTCCTATAGCATTGGTGCAGTGCCTGATCCCTATGGGTGTCACTTTCACAGCATTGGTGCAGTGCCTGTTCTCTATGGGTGTCACTCTCACAGCATTGGTGCTGTGCCTGTTCTCTATGGGTGACACTCCCATTGCACTGGTGCAGTGCCTGTTCTCTGTGGGTGTCACTCTCACAGCATTGGTGCAGTGCCTGTTCTCTATGGGTATCATTCCTATAGCATTGGTGCAGTGCCTGTTCCCTATGGTTGTCACTATCATATCATTGGTGCAGTGCCTGTTCTCTATGGGTGTCACTCCCATTGCACTGGTGCAGTGCCTGTTCTCTGTGGGTGTCATTCCCATAGCATTGGTGCAGTGCCTGTTCTCTATGGGTGTCACTCTCACAGCATTGGTGCAGTGCCTGTTCTCTATGGGTGTCATTCCTATACCACTGGTGCAGTGCATGTTCCCTATGGGTGTCACAATCATAGCATTGGTGCAGTGCCTGTTCTCTATGGGTGTCACTCCCATTGCACTGGTGCAGTGCCTGTTCTCTGTGGGTGTCACTCCCATTGCACATAGCGTTGGTGCAGTGCCTGATGTCTATGGGTGTCACTCCCATTGCACTGGTGCAGTGCCTATTCTCTGTGGGTGTCACTCCCACTGCACTGGTGCAGTGCCTGTTCTCTATGGGTGTCATTCCCATTGCACTGGTGCAGTGCCTGTTCTCTATGGGTGTCATTCCTGTAGCATTGGTGCAGTGCCTGTTCCCTATGGGTGTCATTCCTATAGCATTGGTGCAGTGCCTGTTTCCTATGGGTGTCCCTATCATAGCATTGGTGCAGTGCCTGCTCTCTATGGGTGTCATTCCCATTGCAGTGGTGCAGTGCCTGTTCCCTATGGGTGTCACTATCATAGCATTGGTGCAGTGCCTGTTTTCTATGGGTGTCACTCCCATTGCACTGGTGCAGTGCCTGTTCTCTGTGGGTGTCACTCCTATAGCATTGGTGCACTGTCTGTTCTCTATGGGTGTCACTCTCACAGTATTGGTGCAGTGCATGTTCTCTATGGGTGTCATTCCTATAGCACTGGTGCAGTGCCTGTTCCCTATGGGTGTCACTATCATAGCATTGCTGCAGTGCCTGTTCTCTATGGGTGTCACTCTCATAGCATTTGTGCAGTGCCTGCTCTCTGTGGGTGTCACTCTCACAGCATTGGTGCAGTGCCTGTTCTCTATGGGTGTCATTCCTATAGCACTGGTGAAGTGCCTGTTCCCTATGGGTGTCACTATCATAGCATTGGTGCAGTGCCTGTTCTCAGAGAGATCAGGCACTGCACCAATGCTATAGGAATTACACCCACAGAGAACAGGCACTGCACCAATGCTGTGAGAGTGATGCCCATAGAGAACAGGCACTGCACCAATGCTATGGGAGTGACACCCACAGAGAACAGGCACTGCACCAGTGCAATGGGAGTGACACCCATAGAGAACAGGCACTGCAGCAATGCTATGATAGTGACAACCATAGGGAACAAGCACTGCTCCAATGCTATAGGAATTACACCCACAGAGAACAGGCACTGCACCAGTGCAATGGGAGTGACACCCACCGAGACCAGGCACTGCACCAGTGCAATGGGAGTGAGACCCATAGAGAACAGGCACTGCACCAATGCTATGATAGTGACACCCATAGGGAACAGGCACGGCACCAGTGCTATAGGAATGACACCCATAGAGAACAGGCACTGCACCAGTGCAATGGGAGTGACACCCACCGAGAACAGGCACTGCACCAGTGCAATGGGAGTGACACCCATAGAGAACAGGCACTGCACCAATGCTATGATAGTGACAACCATAGGGAACAGGCACTGCACCAATGTTATAGGAATGACATCCATCCATAGAGAACAGGCACTGCGCCAATGCTATAGGAATGACACCCACAGAGAACAGGCACTGCACCAGTGCTATGATAGTGACACTCATAGGGAACAGGCACTGTACCAGTGGTATAGGAATGACACCCATAGAGAACAGGCACTGCACCAATGCTGTGAGAGTGATGCCCATAGAGAACAGGCACTGCACCAATGCTATGGGAGTGACACCCACAGAGAACAGGCACTGCACCAGTGCAATGGGAGTGACACCCATAGAGAACAGGCACTGCAGCAATGCTATGATAGTGACAACCATAGGGAACAAGCACTGCACCAATGCTATAGGAATTACACCCACAGAGAACAGGCACTGCACCAGTGCAATGGGAGTGACACCCACCAAGAACAGGCACTGCACCAGTGCAATGGGAGTGAGACCCATAGAGAACAGGCACTGCACTAATGCTATGATAGTGACACCCATAGGGAACAGGCACGGCACCAGTGCTATAGGAATGACACCCATAGAGAACAGGCACTGCACCAGTGCAATGGGAGTGACACCCACTGAGAACAGGCACTGCACCAGTGCAATGGGAGTGACACCCATAGAGAACAGGCACTGCACCAATGCTATGATAGTGACACCCATAGGGAACAGGCACGGCACCAGTGCTATAGGAATGACACCCATAGAGAACAGGCACTGCACCAATGATGTGAGAGTGACACCCACAGAGAGCAGGCACTGCACAAATGCTATGAGAGTGACACCCATAGAGAACAGGCACTGCACCAATGCTATGATAGTGACACCCATAGGAAACAGGCACTGCACCAGTGCTATAGGAATGACACCCATAGAGAACAGGCACTGCACCAATGCTGTGAGAGTGACACCCACAGAGAGCAGGCACTGCACAAATGCTATGAGAGTGACACCCATAGAGAACAGGCACTGCACCAATGCTATGATAGTGACACCCATAGGGAACAGGCACTGCACCAGTGCTATAGGAATGACACCCATAGAGAACAGGCACTGCACCAATGCTGTGAGAGTGACACCCATAGAGAACAGACAGTGCACCAATGCTATAGGAATGACACCCATAGGGAACAGGCACTGCACCAATGCTACAGGAATGACACCCATAGAGAACAGGCACTGCACCAGTGCAATGGGAATGACACCCATAGAGAACAGGCACTGCACCAGTGCAGTGGGTGTGACACCCACAGAGAATAGGCACTGCACCAGTGCAATGGGAGTGACACCCATAGACATCAGGCACTGCACCAACGCTATGTGCAATGGGAGTGACACCCACAGAGAACAGGCACTGCACCAGTGCAATGGGAGTGACACCCATAGAGAACAGGCACTGCACCAATGCTATGATTGTGACACCCATAGGGAACATGCAATGCACCAGTGGTATAGGAATGACACCCATAGAGAACAGGCACTGCACCAATGCTATGGGAATGACACCCACAGAGAACAGGCACTGCACCAGTGCAATGGGAGTGACACCCATAGAGAACAGGCACTGCACCAATGATATGATAGTGACAACCATAGGGAACAGGCACTGCACCAATGCTATAGGAATGATACCCATAGGGATCAGGCACTGCACCAATGCTATAGGAATGACACCCACAGAGAACAGGCACTGCACCAGTGCAATGGGAGTGACACCCATAGAGAACAGGCACTGCACCAATGATGTGAGAGTGATGCCCATAGAGAACAGGCACTGCAGCAATGCTATGATAGTGACAACCATAGGGAACAAGCACTGCACCAATGCTATAGGAATTACACCCACAGAGAAAAGGCACTGCACCAGTGGTATGGGAGTGACACCCACCGAGAACAGGCACTGCACCAGTGCAATGGGAGTGACACCCATAGAGAACAGGCACTGCACCAATGCTATGATAGTGACACCCATAGGGAACAGGCACGGCACCAGTGCTATAGGAATGACACCCATAGAGAACAGGCACTCTGTGGGTGTCACTCCCATTGCACATAGCGTTGGTGCAGTGCCTGATGTCTATGGGTGTCACTCCCATTGCACTGGTGCAGTGACTATTCTCTGTGGGTGTCACTCCCACTGCACTGGTGCAGTGCCTGTTCTCTATGGGTGTCATTCCCATTGCACTGGTGCAGTGCCTGTTCTCTATGGGTGTCTTTCCTATAGCATTGGTGCAGTGCCTGTTCCCTATGGGTGTCATTCCTATACCATTGGTGCAGTGCCTGTTTCCTATGGGTGTCCCTATCATAGCATTGGTGCAGTGCCTGCTCTCTATGGGTGTCATTCCCATTGCAGTGGTGCAGTGCCTGTTCCCTATGGGTGTCACTCTCACAGCATTGGTGCAGTGCCTGTTCTCTATGGGTGTCACTCCTATTGCACTGGTGCAGTGCCTGTTCTCTGTGGGTGTCACTCCCATTGCACATAGCGTTGGTGCAGTGCCTGATGTCTATGGGTGTCACTCCCATTGCACTGGTGCAGTGCCTATTCTCTGTGGGTGTCACTCCCACTGCACTGGTGCAGTGCCTGTTCTCTATGGGTGTCATTCCCATTGCACTGGTGCAGTGCCTGTTCTCTATGGGTGTCATTGCTATAGCATTGGTGCAGTGCCTGTTCCCTATGGGTGTCACTATCATAGCATTGGCGCAGTGCCTGTTCTCTATGGGTGTCATTCCCATTGCAGTGGTGCAGTGCCTGTTTTCTATGGGTGTCACTCCCATTGCCCTGGTGCAGTGCCTGTTCTCTGTGGGTGTCACTCCTATAGCATTGGTGCACTGTCTATTCTCTATGGGTGTCACTCTCACAGCATTGGTGCAGTGCCTGTTCTCTATGGGTGTCATTCCTCTAGCATTGGTGCAGTGCATGTTCCCTATGGTTGTCACTATCATAGCATTGGTGCAGTGCCTGTTCTCTATGGGTGTCACTCCCATTGCACTGGTGCAGTGCCTGTTCCCTGTGGGTGTCACTCTCACAGCATTGGTGCAGTGCCTGTTCTCTATGGGTGTCATTGCTATAGCATTGGTGCAGTGCCTGTTCTCTATGGGTGTCATTCCCATTGCAGTGGTGCAGTGCCTGTTCCCTATGGGTGTCACTATCATAGCATTGGTGCAGTGCCTGTTCTCTATGGGTGTCACTCTCATAGCATTTGTGCAGTGCCTGCTCTCTGTGGGTGTCACTCTCACAGCATTGGTGCAGTGCCTGTTCTCTATGGGTGTCATTCCTATAGCACTGGTGCAGTGCCTGTTCCCTATGGGTGTCACTATCATAGCATTGGTGCAGTGCCTGTTCTCTATGGGTGTCACTCCCATTGCACTGGTGCAGACCTGTTCTCTGTGGGTGTCACTCCCATTGAACTGGTGCAGTGCCTGTTCTCTGTGGGTGTCATTCCTATAGCATTGGTGCAGTGCCTGATCCCTATGGGTGTCACTCTCACAGTATTGGTGCAGTGCCTGTTCTCTATGGGTGTCATTCCTATAGCATTGGTGCAGTGCCTGTTCTCTATGGGTGTCACTCCCATTGCACTGGTGCAGTGCCTGTTCTCTGTGGGTGTCACTCCCATAGCATTGGTACAGTGCCTGTTCTCTATAGGCGTCACTCTCACAGCATTGTTGCAGTGCCTGTTCTCTTTGGGTGTCATTCCTATACCACTGGTGCAGTGCCTGTTCCCTATGGGTGTCACTATCATAGCATTGGTGCAGTGCCTGTTCTCTACGGGTGTCACTCCCATTGCACTGGTGTAGTGCCTGTTCTCTGTGATTGTCACTCCCATTGCACTGGTGCAGTGCCTGTTCTCTGTGGGTGTCATTCCTATAGCATTGGTGCAGTGCCTGATCCCTATGGGTGTCACTCTTACAGCATTGGTGCAGTGCCTGTTCTCTATGGGTGTCACTCTCACAGCATTGGTGCAGTGCCTGTTCTCTATGGGTGTCACTCCCATTGCACTGGTGCAGTGCCTGTTCTCTGTGGGTGTCACTCTCACAGCATTGGTGCAGTGCCTGTTCTCTATGGGTATCATTCCTATAGCATTGGTGCAGTGCCTGTTCCCTATGGTTGTCACTATCATAGCATTGGTGCAGTGCCTGTTCTCTATGGGTGTCACTCCCATTGCACTGGTGCAGTGCCTGTTCTCTGTGGGTGTCACTCCCATAGCATTGGTGCAGTGCCTGTTCTCTATGGGCGTCACTCTCACAGCATTGGTGCAGTGCCTGTTCTCTATGGGTGACATTCCTATACTACTGGTGCAGTGCCTGTTCCCTATGGGTGTCACTATCATAGCATTGGTGCAGTGCCTGTTCTCGATGGGTGTCACTCCTATTGCACTGGTGCAGTGCCTGTTCTCTGTGGGTGTCACTCTCACAGCATTGGTGCAGTGCCTGTTCTCTATGGGTGTCATTCCCATTGCACTGGTGCAGTGCCTGTTCCCTATGGGTGTCACTCACAGCATTGGTGCAATGCCTGTTCTCTATGGGTGTCATTCCTATAGCATTGGTGCAGTGCATGTTACTTATGGTTGTCACTATCATAGCATTGGTGCAGTGCCTGTTCTCTATGGGTGTCACTCCCATTGCACTGGTGCAGTGCCTGTTCTCTGTGGGTGTCACTCCCATTGCACATAGCATTGGTGCAGTGTCTGTTCTCTATGGGTGTTACTCCCATTGCACCGGTGCAGTGTCTGTTCTCTGTGGGTGTCACTCCCATTGCACAGGTGCAGTGCCTGTTCTCTATGGGTGTCATTCCCATTGCACTGGTGCAGTGCCTGTTCTCTATGGGTGTCATTCCTATAGCATTGGTGCAGTGCTTGTTCCCTATGGTTGTCACTATCATAGCATTGGTGCAGTGCCTGTTCTCTATGGGTGTCACTCCCATTGCACTGGTGCAGTGCCTGTTCTCTGTGGGTGTCACTCCCATTGCACTGGTGCAGTGCCTGTTCTCTGTGGGTGTAATTCCTATAGCATTGGTGCAGTGCTTGTTCCCTATGGTTGTCACTATCATAGCATTGCTGCAGTGCCTGTTCTCTATGGGCATCACTCTCACAGCATTGGTGCAGTGCCTGTTCTCTATGGGTGTCATTCCTATACCACTGGTGCAGTGCCTGTTCCCTATGGGTGTCACTATCATAGCATTGGTGCAGTGCCTGTTCTCTATGGGTGTCACTCCCATTGCACTGGTGCAGTGCCTGTTCTCTGTGGTTGTCATTCCTATAGCATTGGTGCAGTGCCTGATCCCTATGGGTGTCATTTACAGCATTGGTGCAGTGCCTGTTCTCTATGGATGGATGTCATTCCTATAGCATTGGTGCAGTGCCTGTTCCCTATGGTTGTCACTATCATATCATTGGTGCAAAGCCTGTTCTCTATGGGTGTCACTCCCATTGCACTGGTGCAGTGCCTGTTCTCTGTGGGTGTCATTCCCATAGCATTGGTGCAGTGCCTGTTCTCTATGGGTGTCACTCTCACAGCATTGGTGCAGTGCCTGTTCTCTATGGGTGTCATTCCTATACCACTGGTGCAGTGCATGTTCCCTATGGGTGTCACAATCATAGCATTGGTGCAGTGCCTGTTCTCTATGGGTGTCACTCCCATTGCACTGGTGCAGTGCCTGTTCTCTGTGGGTGTCACTCCCATTGCACATAGCGTTGGTGCAGTGCCTGATGTCTATGGGTGTCACTCCCATTGCACTGGTGCAGTGCCTATTCTCTGTGGGTGTCACTCCCACTGCACTGGTGCAGTGCCTGTTCTCTATGGGTGTCATTCCCATTGCACTGGTGCAGTGCCTGTTCTCTATGGGTGTCATTCCTGTAGCATTGGTGCAGTGCCTGTTCTCTATGGGTGTCATTCCTATAGCACTGGTGCAGTGCCTGTTCCCTATGGGTGTCATTCCTATAGCACTGGTGCAGTGCCTGTTCCCTATGGGTGTCACTATCATAGCATTGGTGCAGTGCCTGTTCTCTATGGGTGTCACTCTCATAGCATTTGTGCAGTGCCTGCTCTCTGTGGGTGTCACTCTCACAGCATTGGTGCAGTGCCTGTTCTCTATGGGTGTCATTCCTATAGCACTGGTGCAGTGCCTGTTCCCTATGGGTGTCACTATCATAGCATTGGTGCAGTGCCTGTTCTCTATGGGTGTCACTCCCATTGCACTGGTGCAGGCCTGTTCTCTGTGGGTGTCACTCCCATTGAACTGGTGCAGTGCCTGTTCTCTGTGGGTGTCATTCCTATAGCATTGGTGCAGTGCCTGATCCCTATGGGTGTCACTCTCACAGCATTGGTGCAGTGCCTGTTCTCTATGGGTGTCATTCCTATAGTATTGGTGCAGTGCCTGTTCCCTATGGTTGTCACTATCATAGCATTGGTGCAGTGCCTGTTCTCTATGGGTGTCACTCCCATTGCACTAGTGCAGTGCCTGTTCTCTGTGGGTGTCACTCCCATAGCATTGGTACAGTGCCTGTTCTCTATAGGCGTCACTCTCACAGCATTGTTGCAGTGCCTGTTCTCTTTGGGTGTCATTCCTATAGCATTGGTGCAGTGCCTGATCCCTATGGGTGTCACTCTCACAGCATTGGTGCAGTGCCTGTTCTCTATGGGTGTCACTCTCACAGCATTGGTGCAGTGCCTGTTCTCTATGGGTGTCACTCCCATTGCACTGGTGCAGTGCCTGTTCTCTGTGGGTGTCATTCCTATAGCATTGGTGCAGTGCCTGATCCCTATGGGTGTCACTCTCACAGCATTGGTGCAGTGCCTGTTCTCTATGGGTGTCACTCTCACAGCATTGGTGCAGTGCCTGTTCTCTATGGGTGTCACTCCCATTGCACTGGTGCAGTGCCTGTTCTCTGTGGGTGTCACTCTCACAGCATTGGTGCAGTGCCTGTTCTCTATGGATATCATTCCTATAGCATTGGTGCAGTGCCTGTTCCCTATGGTTGTCACTATCATAGCATTGGTGCAGTGCCTGTTCTCTATGGGTGTCACTCCCATTGCACTGGTGCAGTGCCTGTTCTCTGTGGGTGTCACTCCCATAGCATTGGTGCAGTGCCTGTTCTCTATGGGCGTCACTCTCACAGCATTGGTGCAGTGCATGTTCTCTATGGGTGACATTCCTATACCACTGGTGCAGTGCCTGTTCCCTATGGGTGTCACTATCATAGCATTGGTGCAGTGCCTGTTCTCGATGGGTGTCACTCCTATTGCACTGGTGCAGTGCCTGTTCTCTGTGGGTGTCACTCTCACAGCATTGGTGCAGTGCCTGTTCTCTATGGGTGTCATTCCCATTGCACTGGTGCAGTGCCTGTTCCCTATGGGTGTCACTCACAGCATTGGTGCAATGCCTGTTCTCTATGGGTGTCATTCCTATAGCATTGGTGCAGTGCATGTTCCTTATGGTTGTCACTATCATAGCATTGGTGCAGTGCCTGTTCTCTATGGGTGTCACTCCCATTGCACTGGTGCAGTGCCTGTTCTCTGTGGGTGTCACTCCCATTGCACATAGCATTGGTGCAGTGTCTGTTCTCTATGGGTGTTACTCCCATTGCACCGGTGCAGTGTCTGTTCTCTGTGGGTGTCACTCCCATTGCACAGGTGCAGTGCCTGTTCTCTATGGGTGTCATTCCCATTGCACTGGTACAGTGCCTGTTCTCTATGGGTGTCATTCCTATAGCATTGGTGCAGTGCTTGTTCCCTATGGTTGTCACTATCATAGCATTGCTGCAGTGCCTGTTCTCTATGGGTGTCACTCCCATTGCACTGGTGCAGTGCTTGTTCTCTATGGGTGTTGTTAGACGGGGACCTGGAGGGTCGGCCGAGCACAGTGATCGCACAGACAGGTAACTTCCCCCCCACAGATGGACACCACACAAAGATCAGGGTAACACCTTTTATAGGCACTTCTGGTAGTAGAGTGGTACGATACAAGGCGATCAGGACACAATGATCCTCTCAATTCTAGTCTCTAGTAAGGGAAGGGGGTAGCGGGACAGTCTTGGTACCCACGGGTACGGAGGTGTAACGGTGATAGCTCACAATCCTCGAGCTCGGTGTTCGGATGGGTCAGACCGCGGCAGCGCCGGCAGGTCCCGAAGAGGTCGTAGGTGGCAACGGGCCGCGGCAGCGCCAGCAGGTCCCAACGAGGATGAAGGTTACAACGGGCCGCGACAGCGCCAGCAGGTCCCACGAGAATGCAGGTTGCAACGGGCCGCGGCAGCGCCAGCAGGTCCCATGAGGATGAAGGTTACAACGGGCCGCGGCAGCGCCAGCAGGTCCCACGAGGATGAAGGTTGCAGAGGGCTGCGGCAGCGCCAGCAGGTCCCACGAGGATGAAGGTTGCAGAGGGCCGCGGCAGCGCCAGCAGGCAGGACAATGGTTCACAAGGCAGGGCTGTGGCAGCGCCAGCAGTCCGTCAAGGATGAGTTCGTCGCGGTGTCTCTCGACTCCAGGATACAACTGCCTTCCTGTCCTGGGGCGGCCTCAGTTATAGGTCTGGCGCCCTTTGATGTCCGGACCCTCGCTCTTGGAGGTCGGGAGGTCTGGGATGAGGGAGTCCAGACACCCAGCAGGGGGGTGGAGCCAGCGCCCGAGGAGGCTGGGGGTGCTCGGCACCTGGCGGGGGAGAGCCATCGACACTTCTTACTCCCATTGACCTGCCAAGTGGTCCGTTCACCTCCTGGGTGGAGGGTGGTGCCGGGATGTCGGGGCCTGGCCAGG
Source organism: Lissotriton helveticus (assembly GCF_964261635.1). Classification (NCBI taxonomy): domain Eukaryota; kingdom Metazoa; phylum Chordata; class Amphibia; order Caudata; family Salamandridae; genus Lissotriton; species Lissotriton helveticus. Next base: position 1,344,162,393 of record NC_136061.1, on the reverse strand, counting down.
CCCAGGGTTGGGGTCGGGCTGAGGCCGCGCGGCCGCGTGGTGCTGTGTCCAAGATGGCGGCTGGGCCGGGCAATGGTGCTGACGGTGGCCCGGGCCCTGTCCTGCGGGGAGGGAGCGAGCCCTTCATGTGGCCTGTCCAACATGCGTCCCCCCCAGCTGAAGGCGGGGAGAGTCACCCATCTTCTTGGGGACTTTCCTCGTCGAGGCGGAAAAAGCGGGACAGGCCATCCGCGTTGGCGTGGTCTTGGCCAGGGCGATGCTCCACAGTGAAGTCTATCCCCTGCAGGGAGATGGACCATCGCAATAGTTTGGGGTTCTCCCCCCGCATCTGCATGAGCCATTGCAGGGGCCGATGATCTGTCTGTACCCGGAAATGGGTTCCGAAGAGGTACGGCCGGAGCTTCTTGAGGGCCCATACCACTGCGAAGGCCTCTCGCTCAATGGTGCTCCAGCGCTGTTCTCGGGGCAGTAGGCGTCTGCTGATGAAGGCCACGGGTTGGTCCACTCCTTCGGGGTTCAGTTGGGAGAGGACGGCCCCAATACCATGGTCGGAGGCATCGGTCTGCACGATGAACTCGCGGCTGTAGTCGGGGGCCTGGAGCACCGGAGCGGTGCACATGGCGGCCTTCAGCGTCTCGAAGGCCGCGTGACAGTCGGGAGTCCAGTTGACTCGTTTTGGGTTGTTCTTAGACGTGAGTTCCGTGAGGGGCCCCACAATGCTGCCATAGTCCCTCACAAACCGCCGGTAGTATCCGGTGAGCCCCAGGAAGGCTCGGACCTCTGTTTGTGTTTCGGGGGGTTGCCAGGACTGGATGGCAGCTACCTTGAGTTGGAGGGGGGCCACCAGACCGCTCCCCACTTGGTGTCCGAGGTAGGTCACGGACCCCTGGCCGATTTGGCACTTGCTGGCCTTTATGGTGAGGCCGGCCTGTTGGAGGGCCTGCAGGACCGCTCTGAGGTGGTGGAGGTGGTCGGCCCGGTGGCGGCTGTATACCGCGATGTCGTCCAGGTAGGCGGCGCTGGATTCTTCGAGGCCCGCCAATACCTGGTTCACCAGTCTTTGAAAGGTGGCTGGAGCGTTCTTCATGCCGAAGGGCATCACTCTGAAATGGTAGTGCCCGTCCGGGGTGGAGAAAGCGGAACGTTCTTGGGCCCTGGGGGTGAGGCCGATCTGCCAGTAGCCCGCTGTCAGGTCAAAGATGCTTAGGTAGCGGGCTGCCCCCATGCGGTCGACTAGTTCATCTGCTCGGGGGATAGGGTGAGCGTCGGTTCGGGTGACCGCGTTCAGCCCCCGATAGTCGATGCAGAATCGGAGCTCCGGCGTGGTGCCCGGTGCCGCGGCCTTGGGGACCAGGACGACCGGGCTGGCCCAGGGACTGTCCGAAGGCTCGATGACCCCGAGGGCGAGCATCTTGGAGACTTCTTCTTGGATGCATGTACGTACCCGATCCGGTACTCGGTACGCCCGGTGTCGGACAGGACGACTATCCCCCGTGTCCACGTCGTGCAGGCACCAGGAGGTGACTCCGGGTGCGAGGGAGAACAGGTTTGCGAATGGCAGCAGGAGGGCCCGGCAATCTTGACGCTGCTCTGGGGTCAGGGCCTCGGAGAGTCGGACCCCGTCCACCGAGCCATCTCTTTCCCGAGTCCTCAGTAGGTCAGGGAGGGGCTCGGAGTCTCCTTCTGTGCCACTGTCGGTCGCCATCAGCAGGCTGAGCTCTGAGCGCATGAAGTGGGGTTTGAGCCTGTTGGCGTGGAGGACCCGGAGGGGGTTCCGGGGGGACTCCAGGTCGATGAGATAGGTGACGGGACTCCTGCGCTCGATCACCTTGAAGGGCCCCGTCCATTTGTCTTGCAAGGCACACGGTTCGATGGGGGACATCACCCATACCTGCTGACCCGGTTCAAACTCGATGGAGGAGGCATGTTGGTCGTACCACTTCTTCATGTCCTCCTGACTAGCCTCCAGATTGGCTTTAGCGATCTCCCTGAATTTCCGGGTCTGATTTCGGAGGGTCAGGAGGTATTTGTAGACGTCCGGAGGGGTCTTTAGGGGGGCCATTTCCCATTCCTCCTTCACTAGGCTGAGAGGCCCGCGAACGGGGTGTCCGTACAGGAGTTCGAAGGGACTGAAGTCGAGGGACTTCTGGGGGACTTCTCGGTAGGCGAAGAGGAGGCACGGTAGTAGCATGTCCCACTGGCGGCGTAGGGGTTCTTCCAGCCCCATGATCATCCCCTTGAGGGTGCGGTTGAACCGCTCGACCAGTCCGTTCCCCTGGGGGTGATAGGGGGTGGTGAAGCGGTAAGTGACTCCGCACTGCTGCCAGAGGGATTTCATATACTTTGAAATAAAGTTCGTACCCCTGTCGCTGACGACTTCCCGGGGGAAGCCCACTCGAGAGAAGATCCCCATCAAGGCTCGACCCACTACTGGGGCTGTTATAGTACGGAGGGGGACCGCCTCAGGATAGCGGGTGGCGTGGTCCACCAGGACCAGGATGAAGCGATGTCCCTGTGCTGTTCGGGGGTCCAGGGGCCCCACAATGTCTATTCCCACCCTTTCGAACGGGGTGGTCACCACGGGGAATGGTTGTAGGGGTGCCTTGAGTTTGCGGCCGCTCTTCCCGCTGGCCTGGCAGGTCGGGCAGGACCGGCAATGGTTGGAGACGTCATTTCTCATTTTGGGCCAAAAAAAGTGAGTCACCAGGCGGTGGTAGGTCTTGTCTTGTCCCAGGTGCCCGGCCAGGGGGACATCATGGGCTAGGTTCAACAGGAAGTCTCTGAAGTGGAGGGGCACCACCAGCACTCGCCCGGCCCCCAGTTCTGCGATTTTCTGCTCGCTGTACAAGAGATCATTGTCCCAATAAACCCAGTGGGCCCCGGTGGTGTCTCCTTGGCTCTGGGCGAGCGCTTGCTGTCGCAATCCCTCGAGGGAGGGGCAGGTCTTTTGCTCCTGCCGGAATTGTTCCTGGGTGGGCCCCCCTTCTTGACGCCACTGAGCCAGGTCGGGAAGCTCGGGGGGCTGTGTGGACCCCTCTGTGGTGGGGTCCGGGTGGTCGGTCTGGAGGAAGTCTTCTTCTGGAGTGATCGAGGGCGGAGGTGCTGCCCATTCTGGTTCTTCTGGTCTAGGGATGGTGCGGGTGGCCATGGACCGGGTGGTTACGCACGCCCAGTCCGGGAGACCCAACATCCCCAGATGCTCTCTTCTTTCTACAGCGGCCCACGGGGAGCTCTCGAGATCGTTCCCCAGGAGGCAGTCCACGGGGGCATCGTCGCGGACAGTTACTTTCAGCATGCCGGACACCCCTCCCCATTCGAAGGGGACGCAGGCCATCCGACACAGGCTCTCCGAGTTATCTGCCGATCGGACGGGGCAAAGTACGTTTGGTAGGATTTGTTCTGGGGTCACCAGGTGACAACGGACGGCCGTCACACTGGCCCCGGTGTCACGCAGGGCCTCGGCCTTGCGCCCATTGATGCTCACCCATTGGCTGTACTTCCGAGTGTTGGCGGGCAGGGGAGTCCGCGGGACCATGTCTCTTCCTCCCAGGCATGCCAGGGTCATGGCGGCGGGTTCCCACTCGAACTGCTCCGACTCATAGGTCTCCGTGTCTTCGGAGACTTGTTCTTCTCCCAGGGCGGCGGCCGCCATCTGGCGGGGCCCGGGGACCTGGTTCTTCGGGCAGGTCGGGTCACTGGCATAGTGGCCGACTCGCTGGCATCGATGACACGTCACGTTAGCTCGGAACCCCGGGCGCATCGGGGGGTTTCCCCGGCCTGCTGGGGCCGGGGTGGCGTTAGTGGGCGCGGCCGGGGCGGCGTCTCTGCCCCGGCCCGGGCCTCCTCCTCCTCCTCGGGGACGATGATGACCTTGGTTGGTTCTGTTCTGCTCATTCGGCCCACTCCGGGCCACTCGGGTGCTCTCCCACCGGTCAGCCTCGGTGGCGAGCTGCCGGGGTTCAGTCACTTTACTGTCGAGGAGGTGCTGCCTGAGCTCGACGAAGCAGTTGTTGGAGAGGTGCTCCCACACAATGAGATTGAAGAGTTGTTCGTAAGTGGTTACGTTGTTACCCTTGATCCACCCCTCGAAGGCTCGGCTGAAATAGTTCACGTATTCCAACCACGTTGTACCTGGGATCCGGGTGCAGTTGCGGAACCTCTGGCGGTACATTTTGGGTGTAAGCCCATATCGACTGAGGAGGGCGGCCTTCATGTGGTCATAGGACGTCATTTGATGGTCCGGAAGCTGCAGCAGGGCATCACGACCCTCGTTGACCAATCTCCCCCATAGACCGGCTCCCCAGTCACTTCGAGCGACCCGGTGGGCGGTCATGGCAATCTCATAGGCCTTGAACCACTGCTGTATGTCGTCGTTCCGGTGATATTCTCGGACCACATCCTTGGGGATGTGGACCTTCTGCTCGGTAGGACCCGGGGAGTGCGGTTGCTCGGGCACCCCTAGGTTTTTGTTCAGTTTGCGTATTTCTATCTCCGCTAGTTTGCACTCGTGCTCGTATGCCAGTCTTTTTTCTTCGAGGTCTCTCTGTCTCTGTTTTTCCTCTCGCTCTTCTCTGAGCCGTAAGTGTTCTAAGTTTATTTTTTGTTCCGCCAGTTTCAATTCTCCGTCTAATCTGAGTCGTGCCAAGTCTAACTCGTGTAATCTATTTTTTTCCCGCTCTTGGATCTCTTCACGGGAAGGGCCTGTTCTCCGTTCCTCCGTCCGGGTGGTGTTGACTTCCGGGGCTGCGGGGTCCCGGGGGGTTGCGGTATTTGTCTCTGTCCAGGCCTCTAGGGCGTTTTTGAAGTCTTCCTTTGTGCTTAGCCCGGTGGTAGCAATGCCTAAGTCCATGCAAAATTGTTTTAGCTCTCGGTGGCTGTATTCCTCCAGCTTTTCCATCTGGAACTTCTCTGCTGATCCGCTCTCTTTGGTCGTCATTGTGGTTTAGTCGTAGGGTGAGTTACTGTCTGTACGGTACGCGTTGGTTCGGATCGCGCCGCTAGCCACCAATGTTAGACGGGGACCTGGAGGGTCGGCCGAGCACAGTGATCGCACAGACAGGTAACTTCCCCCCCACAGATGGACACCACACAAAGATCAGGGTAACACCTTTTATAGGCACTTCTGGTAGTAGAGTGGTACGATACAAGGCGATCAGGACACGATGATCCTCTCAATTCTAGTCTCTAGTAAGGGAAGGGGGTAGCGGGACAGTCTTGGTACCCACGGGTACGGAGGTGTAACGGTGATAGCTCACAATCCTCGAGCTCGGTGTTCGGATGGGTCAGACCGCGGCAGCGCCGGCAGGTCCCGAAGAGGTCGTAGGTGGCAACGGGCCGCGGCAGCGCCAGCAGGTCCCAACGAGGATGAAGGTTACAACGGGCCGCGGCAGCGCCAGCAGGTCCCACGAGAATGCAGGTTGCAACGGGCCGCGGCAGCGCCAGCAGGTCCCACGAGGATGAAGGTTACAACGGGCCGCGGCAGCGCCAGCAGGTCCCACGAGGATGAAGGTTGCAGAGGGCCGCGGCAGCGCCAGCAGGTCCCACGAGGATGAAGGTTGCAGAGGGCCGCGGCAGCGCCAGCAGGCAGGACAATGGTTCACAAGGCAGGGCTGTGGCAGCGCCAGCAGTCCGTCAAGGATGAGTTCGTCGCGGTGTCTCTCGACTCCAGGATACAACTGCCTTCCTGTCCTGGGGCGGCCTCAGTTATAGGTCTGGCGCCCTTTGATGTCCGGACCCTCGCTCTTGGAGGTCGGGAGGTCTGGGATGAGGGAGTCCAGACACCCAGCAGGGGGGTGGAGCCAGCGCCCGAGGAGGCTGGGGGTGCTCGGCACCTGGCGGGGGAGAGCCATCGACACTTCTTACTCCCATTGACCTGCCAAGTGGTCCGTTCACCTCCTGGGTGGAGGGTGGTGCCGGGATGTCGGGGCCTGGCCAGGCCCAGGGTTGGGGTCGGGCTGAGGCCGCGTGGTGCTGTGTCCAAGATGGCGGCTGGGCCGGGCAATGGTGCTGACGGTGGCCCGGGCCCTGTCCTGCGGGGAGGGAGCGAGCCCTTCATGTGGCCTGTCCAACAGGTGTCATTCCTATAGCATTGGTGCAGTGCCTGTTCTCTGTGGGTGTCACTCCCATTGCACTGGTGCAGTGCCTGTTCTCTGTGGGTGTCATTCCTATAGCATTGGTGCAGTGCCTGATCCCTATGGGTGTCACTCTCACAGCATTGGTGCAGTGCCTGTTCTCTATGGGTGTCATTCCTATAGCATTGGTGCAGTGCCTGTTCCCTAAGGTTGTCACTATCATAGCATTGGTGCAGTGCCTGTTCTCTATGGGTGTCACTCCCATTGCACTGGTGCAGTGCCTGTTCTCTATGGGTGTCATTCCTATAGCATTGGTGCAGTGCCTGATCCCTATGGGTGTCACTCTCACAGCATTGGTGCAGTGCCTGTTCTCTATGGGTGTCATTCCTATAGCATTGGTGCAGTGCCTGTTCCCTAAGGTTGTCACTATCATAGCATTGGTGCAGTGCCTGTTCTCTATGGGTGTCATTCCCATTGCACTGGTGCAGTGCCTGTTCTATGTGGGTGTCACTCCCATTGCACATAGCATTGGTGCAGTGCCTGTTCTCTATGGGTGTCACTCCCATTGCACTGGTGCAGTGTCTGTTCTCTGTGGGTGCCGCTCGCAGCTGTTCCTGTTTTCTGTGACTTTGGTTGTCTTGCCATTGCCTGCTGCTCCGTGAAGCAAAGGAGAAAGGCTGCAATTTCCTTGACCGCGTCGGAGGCTGTTTGACAGGGGCCGGGACTGCGAGACCCAGGGTTCAGCGCGTGAAGACCGGAGCGCACCTGGAGTCTCTTCCCGCCCCTGCTCCGCCTTGCTTAGCTGCCTGCTCCACCTTGATTGGCTGCCTGCTCTATTAACAGCTAGCGGCCCCCGCTTCGCGGGTGCCGCTCGCAGCTGTTCCTGTTTTCTGTGACTTTGGTTGTCTTGCCATTGCCTGCTGCTCCGTGAAGCAAAGGAGAAAGGCTGCAATTTCCTTGACCGCGTCGGAGGCTGTTTGACAGGGGCCGGGACTGCGAGACCCAGGGTTCAGCGCGTGAAGACCGGAGCACACCTGGAGTCTCTTCCCGCCCCTGCTCCGCCTTGCTTAGCTGCCTGCTCCACCTTGATTGGCTGCCTGCTCTACTTACAGCTCGCGGCCCCCGCTTCGCGGGAGCCGCTCGCAGCTGTTCCTGTTTTCTGTGACTTTGGTTGTCTTGCCATTGCCTGCTGCTCCGTGAAGCAAAGGAGAAAGGCTGCAATTTCCTTGACCGCGTCGGAGGCTGTTTGACAGGGGCCGGGACTGCGAGACCCAGGGTTCAGCGCGTGAAGACCGGAGCGCACCTGGAGTCTCTTCCCGCCCCTGCTCCGCCTTGCTTAGCTGCCTGCTCCACCTTGATTGGCTGCCTGCTCTACTTACAGCTCGCGGCCCCCGCTTCGCGGGAGCCGCTCGCAGCTGTTCCTGTTTTCTATGACTTTGGTTGTCTTGCCATTGCCTGCTGCTCCGTGAAGCAAAGGAGAAAGGCTGCAATTTCCTTGACCGCGTCGGAGGCTGTTTGACAGGGGCCGGGACTGCGAGACCCAGGGTTCAGCGCGTGAAGACCGGAGCGCACCTGGAGTCTCTTCCCGCCCCTGCTCCGCCTTGCTTAGCTGCCTGCTCCACCTTGATTGGCTGCCTGCTCTATTAACAGCTAGCGGCCCCCGCTTCGCGGGTGCCGCTCGCAGCTGTTCCTGTTTTCTGTGACTTTGGTTGTCTTGCCATTGCCTGCTGCTCCGTGAAGCAAAGGAGAAAGGCTGCAATTTCCTTGACCGCGTCGGAGGCTGTTTGACAGGGGCCGGGACTGCGAGACCCAGGGTTCAGCGCGTGAAGACCGGAGCACACCTGGAGTCTCTTCCCGCCCCTGCTCCGCCTTGCTTAGCTGCCTGCTCCACCTTGATTGGCTGCCTGCTCTACTTACAGCTCGCGGCCCCCGCTTCGCGGGTGCCGCTCGCAGCTGTTCCTGTTTTCTGTGACTTTGGTTGTCTTGCCATTGCCTGCTGCTCCGTGAAGCAAAGGAGAAAGGCTGCAATTTCCTTGACCGCGTCGGAGGCTGTTTGACAGGGGCCGGGACTGCGAGACCCAGGGTTCAGCGCGTGAAGACCGGAGCGCACCTGGAGTCTCTTCCCGCCCCTGCTCCGCCTTGCTTAGCTGCCTGCTCCACCTTGATTGGCTGCCTGCTCTACTTACAGCTCGCGGCCCCCGCTTCGCGGGAGCCGCTCGCAGCTGTTCCTGTTTTCTATGACTTTGGTTGTCTTGCCATTGCCTGCTGCTCCGTGAAGCAAAGGAGAAAGGCTGCAATTTCCTTGACCGCGTCGGAGGCTGTTTGACAGGGGCCGGGACTGCGAGACCCAGGGTTCAGCGCGTGAAGACCGGAGCGCACCTGGAGTCTCTTCCCGCCCCCTGCTCCTCCTATTTATGACACACCCTCCACGCTAAGCGGGACGCTTGCGGGACGCCGGGCTAAGCCCGGGCAAAGGGCGGGCCCTCTGTGGCCCTCAGTGGCCGAGGTAGGCTGGGCTGGGCCCGGTTATTTTCTTCGACAGTGTTCCTAAATTTTCTCTCCTGCCTGTGGGAAATACGCCTGACTGTTTGAGGAAGAAACCATCTACTGAAACTGTTCTGTAGCTTCCTCGGACTCTATCGTCGGATAGTCATTGTTGCATCTCCTGAACTATATTTCTTTTTTATTTAGGAGTATCGTATTACTTTTGCTTTCACTCATCCGGAGGAAAATCACTTTTATTATATAATTTTGTGTATAAAACTTTTTTTTTTTAGAATATGTCTAAGAAACTGCGCTCGGGAAGGGAAGTGGGAGGTATATCTGGTGCAAATAAAGATATTATTTGCACTAGAAATAAATCTGTAAATAACCCCCCGTTGAAGGGTCAATGCCAACTCTTCGAGCTTTGGGATTTGCCCTCCCCTAAGAACGCTAATTTACCTACTAAAAAAGTCCCCTGTGCCACGGACGAGGGGGTCCATATTCAAGCTATTACATACCCGCTGTCCCCTCTTGTGCAGCCTGTATTACAACAGTCTGTGCCAGTAGTGTCCCCTCCCTGTGTCCTCTCGGAAGGGAGTACTGAGAGGGAACCTGAGAGGGAACTTACGAATTTACCATCTGAGTCTCAAACCCCGCTGAAGGATAGGTTGGGTGGTGATTTGTCATCACTATCCATTGACCTTGAACTTTGCGGCCGTTATGTAAATACAGCGAAAGTGGAGTCTCTGGCCCCTATCAAACCTTCGGGGGGTGCTACCCCATCTGGACTAATGCTGTATAGTAGTACCCCCTCGCTGAATGGTCAGGACATGTCCGATTTGTTAGACGTTTCTGGGCCCCCGGGTCTTAACTTATCTGGTATCTGCCGTCCAGTCGAAGCATGTGAAAAACCAATTTCTGAATCAATGATTGCTCTGGAACAATTACTAGCCTCTATTTTATCTCTCTTGGGGAAATTTGTTGGCAATTCGGATTGTATCTTGGATTCCGTTACCCAAATATTGAAGTCCTTGTTACAAAGGTCACCTGATATGAGGAGTGTCCCCCCCATCATGACCGAACATAGCCTGCCAATGAGGGAAATAAATGTGACATCAGTAGACTCTGATAAAAAAGCTGGGACATCGGTTTTGATTTCACACACTGTAGCTATCCCCTTAACTGCAGCGCCCAATTGTATTAATAACTCAGTTTTTGAGATTGTGGAGGAAGATAAATCCATATCTGGCCCCAAAGTGGCTCAAGACCTATTTCCCATCTTCATGTCTGAAAATAAAAAAGAACCTATTGATGATAAACATGAGGTAAAGGTAAAAAACGGTAAACTCAGAAACAATAAGGGGAATAAAAGGAAACCAACTAGAAAATACAGGAAGAAAAGGCAGCGTCGGATAATTTTTCAAAATTCTTTGACTACACTGGAGAATGAAGTGATCTTCTTGGATCCTTCTTCCATATCCGTAAAGGCGGATATTGATATTGAAGTGAACTCTCCCATTTCTACTCTTTTAAAGGTAGAAAGTGAACTGTGTCCGCCAATATCCCGGGAAGCTATTCCACAAATGGGGGGTCCCCTTCCAAGTCTCTCTCTACCGACAGCGACTGGAGTCCCAATTCAATTTCCATCTGGGTCTCTTAACCCTTTGGCCTCTCCTTTCTTTGTAGCTTCAGAGATTGGAGACCGCCATCTCCCGGACCGCCCTTTAACAACTCTAAAAGCCCCAGTGGATACTCTTGTGTTAGACTTCTTACCTCTATTTGATGTTGACTTGCCCTTAAACAGAGCTTGGCTCCTTAAGCGCTTCAGTGAGATAGAAAGTCTCCATCATATTCAAACTAGGGACATTGAGTTAGTCTCCCTGTTTGGTGAAGTCAAGGTAACAAGTATAAGGGTTAAATTTTATTCACCTATTATTGTAAATTTGATATTGCAACAAGCTGAGAATTTTCAACGTACTGGTATTGATATTCTCCCGATTTTCAACCTTGGTAACATAAACCTGTCTTCTGGGGAAGTATTTAGAAGGGAGGAGCAAAATGGGCTAGCTTCTCCTCTTAGAGATCTGAAGATTTGGGTATCTAAGGGAAAACGCTCGGTTTCCCAAGTGAAGCCACTTCTGCTGACTCAGAATTCCTCTTTTATAGAGGATAATAATAGGTGGAACTGGCTGCATAGTGCCTTATCCACAAAAACAAAAGATAATCCCAGATTGTTTCAGCATCTTTAACACCTCACTAAATATTATTTCCTGGAACGCGGCAGGGATACACAGTAGCCCAGAGAAATTTGATCTTTTATTTTCTCTAGGAGCTAACGTGATCTGTTTACAGGAAACGTGGTGTATCAATACGCTGAAGGTTTCTAAGGATTATTATGCCTTGGAAGTGCCTGCTGTCCCTTCCAAGAAAGGTCACGCCAGGGGGGGAATCGCTTGTTTACTATCAAATAAATGGCAATGGAGATTCTCCCATTATATTGATCCTAGCAAACTTTTCCATGCTATAACCATTGATAACCTGTTTAATAACGGCATAAACCTGTTCTCTGTGGGTGTCACTCCCATAGCATTGGTGCAGTGCCTGTTCTCTATGGGTGTCACTCTCACAGCATTAGTGCAGTGCCTGTTCTCTATAGGTGTCATTCCTATTGAATTGGTGCAGTGCCTGTTCCCTATGGGTGTCACTATCATAGCATTGGTGCAGTGCCTGTTCTCTATGGGTGTCATTCCCATTGCACTGGTGCAGTGCATGTTCCCTATGGGTGTCACTATCATAGCATTGGTGCAGTGCCTGTTCTCTATGGGTGTCACTCCCATTGCACTGGTGCAGTGCCTGTTCTCTGTGGGTGTCACTCCCATTGCACATAGCATTGGTGCAGTGCCTGTTCTCCATGGGTGTCACTCCCATTGCACTGGTGCAGTGCCTATTCTCTGTGGGTGTCACTCCCATTGCACTGGTGCAGTGCCTGTTCTCTATGGGTATCATTCCTATAGCATTGGTGCAGTGCCTTTTCCCTATGGTTGTCACTATCATAGCATTGGTGCAGTGCCTGTTCTCTATGGGTGTCACTCCCATTGCACTGGTGCAGTGCCTGTTCTCTGTGGGTGTCACTCCCATAGCATTGGTGCAGTGCCTGTTCTCTATGGGCATCACTCTCACAGCATTGGTGCAGTGCCTGTTCTCTATGGGTGACATTCCTATAGAATTGTTGTAGTGCCTGTTCCCTATGGGTGTCACTATCATAGCATTGGTGCAGTGCCTGTTCTCTATGGGTGTCACTCCCATTGCACTGGTGCAGTGTCTGTTCTCTATGGGTGTCATTCCCATTGCACTGGTGCAGTGCCTGTTCTCTGTGGGTGTCACTCCCATAGCATTGGTGCAGTGCCTGTTCTCTATGGGTGTCACTCACAGCATTGGTGCAGTGCCTGTTCTCCAGGGGTGTCATTCCTATAGCATTGGTGCAGTACCTGTTCCCTATGGGTGTCACTCCCATTGCACTGGTGCAGTGCCTGTTCTCTGTGGGTGTCACTCCCATAGCATAACTTGCAAGCACAGAATAAATAAATGTGGCACTTTTATTACAAGAGGTGTGTACATGAAGGGTTCTTTTGTGCTGAGGCGACACTACAGGTGTTTATTCAATCTACCTAGTTTTGAAGAGTACAGAGGAGGTTTGCGTTAATACTAACAAGTGGTACGGCATCTGGCTTTAATTACCACAGGCCCACAAGCTTTGGCAGGGAGCCAGCATGCCGCACACACAGCTGAAAAAACAAGCATTTGCAATGCAATAGGTCTCGGGTTAATTAAGTTTGAGCTACTGGCATTGCTAAATATTGGAACACCAACTGCAACAAAAGTTATTGGTGTTGCATTATTTAGCAATGCCAATAGCTCAAACTTTAATAATGCGATACCTATTGCATTGCAAATGCTTGTTTTCCGACTTGCGATTAATACATGCGCCTAAATATGCACACTATGAACACACCCTAACATGGTAACAGTGTTGGCGCGATCAAAGCTACATCTGCTCTGAATGAAAGTCAAAGGGCTATCCTATTATTCACCAACATTGAAAAAGGGAAGCCCCTGCGTACAAGGTAACTTGCCAAACACAGGGATCCGTGCTGGGGAGAAACGGTGCGCGCTCTCATTAAAAGGGAGGAATAATTACTTTTAAAACATGGCAATTAATGTCTCGAGCCTTTAAAAGGAAGCTAGTCCTCGCGCCTCTGGCAAGGTTTTGTGCACCTGCACCGAGGTGTGTGTGGGTACACTCGACGTTCGAGGAATGTGCCTTTTTGCCTCGGAGAAATACATATATTCCATTGGGAAGCGTTCCGGAGGTCTTTGCGAGATTTGTGATAATTTAAGCAGCTACAATAATACCTACAAAAACGAAACAATTAAATTGTGTTACATTTCTCTGATCATTCCTAAAGCAAGGTTACTTAAACTGTCTGCGCTGCCATGCATGTATGCTTAACATGCAACTACTACTGAAATATAATCGGATTTTAAACCCACACACTTTCCACCTATATAAAAGAGACGTAAAAAAAGAAGACTGTGCAGCGCATTGCAGAGTATGTGAGCAAGCACATTCCAAGCCTTTTGCAGCCGAGCGGTAGTAGGAGGAATTACTTTGAATAATGAGCAGAGTTGGTTGTCCTTTCTCTGTGCGGGTGCCTACTGTCTTTTCTTTTTAAAGAAATGTGTCTTTACAAAGCGCATTCGCTTGGCTATAGTGCTGTGAATTAGAGAGGTATTAGTGAAGTGAGGTAGCTGGTGAGTGCCACGAGAGAGAGAAGTCTGTGTGCTGTATTGTGGACAGTTGATAGAGGTGTGAACACTATGATCAGCCACGTGCTGTGGAAAGTGTCCACTTTTAAGGCACAGACCAACCTCATGAAATGAATTGTGTTACGACACCTGTGCTTTGAACATGGTGTCCTGCTGACATCTGAATGCCTTCTATGTGTTGCCATTTATTTTGTATGCGTGTTTCAGGCACATGTGTTGAACACTATAACCTGCTCAGGCGTAGCCATTGAGACTTAAAGCAACTGCAATGTCCAGCATGCACTAGTTAGGGTGATTGCAAAAATGGAGCACTTACGCTCTTATCATCAATCAATGGTCCCAACATTACTAATGGAGCTCGCAACCATCTCAGTTGGTTTAACGGCTACGGCGGTCGACCTCATATCTGGGGAACCGGGTTCGATCCTCGGCAAGGACGCCAATATCCTGTGATTCTGGGGTCTGAGCAAACCACTTAATCTCCCCGTGCCTAACGAAAATGCATGTGTCCTCATGTATATGCAACTGGTGCTTGTGTAAAGCACTCTGATACCCGATACCTTCGGGTCAAGTTTGCGCTATATAAAAACTCTGTGACCAAAAAAAAGTATTTGTGCGCTACGGACATTAAGGGACATGACCTGCAAAAAAATTGAAACTGAAGTTAGACTGAGCCAGCACCCTTTTGAGACATGACGTGATGTATGCGTGAGCCTTAATTATGCAATACCTCCGAATCAAGGCAATGCTGATTCAAATAAAGTTGGCAACCATGCAATATAAACCAAAATGACTCCTGTATTAATAAACATGGCACAAGCCACGGCACCCAAAGTGGTCAAAAACCTGTGCCTAATTAAAGCGGAAACTGTGGAATAAACAAAGATGCAGAGTTAAACTGCTGGAAATTACGGCTCCAAAGTTAAAAGAGGCATGATCTCATATTGCGAATTAATTTCTTTGGATGTCAACGTGAAGATTGTAACACCACTCAACTTGCCGCTGGCAGTGGCACCTGTATGAATAAATACCTGTGCCCGAAGGAGGCAGAAGCTGTGAATGAAAAACACTCCAGTTAAGGCGACTCTTGTGCTGTAATATATTTCGGAAACTCAATTGTAAAAATTGGTATTCACGGTGCGCGTGAAAGTAATTACATTGGGAGTAAATGCGACGCCTTCACAAACCACTAATGGGAGTGTAGGTGACTGAAAGCTGAAAGCACAGTAAGTTTTAAAGTAGCGCATGCACCGGATCGAACGCAGGAGACATAATAGAAGTGGTAAACAGACCCAAACACCAACAAGACCTGGAGTTAACAAGCACTGAGGAAGTCGGCGCGTACCAGACGCCGTCGCAGAGTCGGATTCCGACGCGCGCCTTGGGATTGGGCCACGCGAAGTCATGTGAGCTGTCTACGGTAGAAGCTCACGCGCGCGACCCGATCCGAAAGTGCGCGTCGGAATCCGACGCTGCCATAGGGAATGTTGGGCACGCGGCCAGCTCTTGTAGCCACATTCCAGCTCGTTGTGGGCTGAGATGCCGACTATAGTTCTCTGGCGAGAACGCGCTTTCAGCGTGTTACTAGCCGAGACCTAAAAATGACCTGGATAAGGTGAATGCGCACAGAGCATCTGGCTTCAATTACCACAGCCCCTGACAGCCGGTAATTGATGAAATATAGACTTCTGGTGCGCGTCCTCGCACGGAATATGCAGGAAGCGGAGCAGCTCAAAAGCCTATGGCCTATTGCGTGCTGGCTTGTAAAAACACAGCCATGCGCGGGCCAATTGACATGCAGCTGCCAATAAATTCCGAATCCATTTCACGCGGTTCTCTGGAATGTCTAGGTTAGCTCGCCAAACTGCTCTCTAGGGGACTCTGAAGCCACACCCACTTCGTGGGATGTAGGCCGAGCCCTAAAAATAGAGACAAAAGGCCTCAAAAAGTCAGTCAAAAAAATGAAGGGGGTACCTGCTCTTCCCAGATCTGCGCTTGCTGGCGCGGAAAAAGAAAGAACTGACGTCAGCGCGCGTGGGCCACGTCTAAGTAGCGCCTGGAACGTCATCTCGGCGACCATGCTGCCAACGACGGACGCGAAGCCGCACGACGCCACCTACCGATGCGCAGGGGTACTGCTGACGAAAACTTTCCAGATCCAGTCTGATACCTGGGGGTAATTCCAAGGTAAGTAATCTATCACTATGTGTTTCTTTCAGATACAAAACATAGTCCCCTAAACGAAGATATAAACACAGAAGTGTAAATATACCAGTAATTGGGCTCGTAGGAGGAAACAAAATACAAACAAGAAAAAGGATTAAACAATAGCAAGCAAGCATTTTTGAAGGAGAATCGAAGGGACAAAGAAAAAGGCAATGGGCGGGCTGTAAGCCTACTGAGTGTATAAAGCATGTGTCGAAGAGGCAGTGCATTCGCTGCCTAGGTTCAACCTAAAAAGAACTCTCTCTGGACCACAATCTAGCCAAATTTGGTGTAATTGCGTTCAGCGGTTCGGGGTGTAGTGCGACTCAAATCCCTATAGGAAAATTGCATTGGGAAAACACATTTGAAGACCCGCCCCTCCCTTTTCCCCACCCACCCCAAAACATTTCAGACAGCAGCTGAAGGAACTGGCATACTAGCTTGGAAAATTCCATGAAGATTTGTCAAACTGCATCAAAGTTATTATTCCTTTGGAAACTAACTACCTACTGACTACCTCCAGTAAGTAATTTATTTATATTATGTAAAAACAAAACAAAAAAGCACTCATTGATACACTGAATCATGTACAGTAGGACATACACACAGCACACTCCAAAAGTTACATCCTCTGTCACACCAAGGGCCACTCACCTGAATTCCTAGGACTTCTGCTGAAGCAAAGATTTTCTACCACTTCCCCTTGAGGTTAATCCTTAGTATTAGAAGAGGTTACCGATACCAGTGACTAACCCTGGGGGTAAGAGGAGTTTGGAGGAAGAGAGATGCACAATGGTTCTGTATTACTGTGAACGCATGTGAAAAGGATGGCGGGTGGGTGCGAATGCTTCTGGGCAGGAACCCTTATATCATAGTGGCAAGGCACGCTCCTTCAGTTAGGAGAGGTGCATTGCACAAAGAACACAATATTTTCAGACAACCATAAACTAATGCTTTGCAATCAACCTCAAGTGAGATTCTTTAATGAAAACAAGAATTACTATAAGAAATTAGAATGAATGGCCCTTGAGCACGGACTCTTGTGCTGAATCCTGTGTGCATATCCTAAAGTCTCTGCTCAGATGATTCCGAAATCTGATGAGACCATAACTTTGTGTTACATCACACAACTAGTCCTTTTCTTTTAACCAAGGCTTTCTTATTCAGATTTCTAGTTGTCCTTGAAGAAAAAAGGGATACCAAAACTAGAATCAACCGCAGATTGTACTAACCTGAGGTTTGAGTAATGGGCCAGAATAGCTGGGCAGTTAAATGCCGAAAAGATGGTTATAGTCAATGTAGTGCCAACTGAGTGACTAAGTTCCAGGGTTCAAGATCGCTGGAAGCTTTCTCAAAGGGAAATATTCCAAGAAGGATTGCTTGCCCCCAGCTTCCAGGCGAAGATGTTCAGGTTATTCTTGTGACAGGTGGCGAGGCTTGGAACCAAAGGATGGCACTGATGGGAGAGACTGCTCTCTTTTCAGACGGATCGACAAACCCAAGCTGGGGACAGATTTGGAAAGTAGAATTTATAGACTGTCATGCAAGAGGTAATCTGGAGCCTTCTTGAAGATCACTAAATGATTCCTGTTAATTAGAAAGCTGACTGGGGCAGCATATAGAACGTTGAAGAAACAAACGCACTCGGCACCCTTTCCGAAGGGTGTTTACTGTCAATTAGATGGCGGTCTCTGGCCGGAGACTGAGGCAGGAAACAGAGGTCTTTAATTAGACAGCCGGGCACCTGAACAAAAACAAGCAAGCATATCAGTAGGAAACATAGGCTTTTAACTAATCAGCACCACATTTGTTCAAACAGCAATTCCATGTATTTGCACTTAAACAGATCTTGAAACTGGGCACTCAAACTAAAGTACACAGCAAGCCTAAATAAAGCACACAGAAGAGTACATGGCACTAGCCAATTGAACAAATTGTTGCTGCACTACCTAAGGTAATCACTGGGTTCCAAGTAATAGTTGCTCACCTCTAAAGACCAGCTACATAATTTAGACATTTAAACAAAATCAAGAGGCAACAATAAATGTATACAAAGAAAGTTGTACAAGAAAAAACAGGACAAGAGGTCCTTTGTGCTTGTCTTTTAATAGTGTTGTTCAGAATACGGAAACAAGTGCAGCCAACGCGTTTCACACCACAGGCTTCCTCAGGGCAGAATTGTTTGCTTATTCTGAAGAAGAACACGATTAAAAGAAACCGAAACAAAGGACCCAATTGTCCTGTCTTTTTATTTTGTACAACTTTTTGTATACACTTTTTTTTTTGTTGCCTCTCGGTTTACATGCCACGAGCCCAAACCAGAAAACAGTGACAACAATTTGTAACAAACAGCACAGACACGGTATGACATCCTCAACCTTGCCTTCTCAACATACCCAACTATCTAATATGAATGACCCACACTCCAGAACTAGAACACTGACTGACATTCGTATCTACATGCTTATTATACCAACAAACCACGGTGAACACAAAAAAAGTTTAAACCTTCAAATTCTTCAGAGACTTCTCCATAAATAACCTAATGCTTGAACTCGTCTCTCAATCAACTCAACACCCGACTCCTACACCCCTCTAAACAACTTCAACATTTATTAAGAAAGTTATGTGAAGAATCATGGCCCTATAAAAACAAACAATTGTAAGTTAAAGCCTTCAGGACCTTAGTGTTCCAAAAACCTTGCTGACCGTAAACAATCCATCCGCAAAAAGAAAATGGGAGAAAAGCAAAACTTGAAGACCTCTTGATACTAAAGTCCCTCCTTTCAACCCACATACAGCTCATCTCAGTCAAAGCAAAGCACTACACCAACACCATCAATGAAGCAATCAACAGAAGCAGAACAATGATCAAGACAATCAAGGATTTCATCAACCCCCTGCCGGACCTGCCTATTCCTCACTCCAAAGGAAAGCGCAATCCCATCAACAACTTCTGAAATAAATGAAACTACACAAGATTCAATATCACATTAACACCACCAAGCCGGATTCAATTCTTACACTCACCCCTTCCCCTAGAATCCCGGAATGGTCAGCCTTCAAAGTCTTAGCTCTCCCATATCTTGCTGACAAACTTAATTCCTTCAAAACCACTACTTACAAAGATGATGTATTACCATTGCCCTTAATCAAAGCTCTTTCTGGGGAGGGTCTCTTACCCCTACTTACAACTGTCAATACCTCCCTCAGGAAAGGCATTTTGCCAGAAACTCTCAAAACAGGTTGGATCCTACATCTCCGTAAGAAATTTACAGTAGACATTGTAGACTTCGCCGTCACTCATCTAATCACTCATCGGCAAGATCATAGAACAAGTATTTGCAATGCAATCAATCTCGCCTTTGGGACCTTATATGTATTTAGCGATGCAGCACATTAGCCTGGGTGCTGAAAATACTACTGTTCTTTAACATGGAGGGAAAGTAAGCACCAAACTGCGTGACACGCAGGTATGGGAACTCATGGAGAGAAATATTGCCTTTCGGAAGGAAATGGTATAGTCCAAAGCTCTGTTTTTAATATAAAAGCAGGGCCTTCGGTGGTCATATCACTGAAAATCAAGATTTGAAAACAATATTATTGTCCACTGGTACTTGTGGAAGACAATTTCTATGGACTGGAATCTATCAAGAAAATTAAATAAAGGCAGATGCCAGAAAAAAAGAAAAGAAAAAAAAGAAAAAAAAGAGTCCCTCAGCAGAAAGCAATTCTGGTATTTTACTGACCTCTACTGTTCGTTTTCTACCAAGACCGTTAAACAGAGGCAGTTGAACAGAAATAAAAGTCCCTAAGCGGAAGTAGACAAGTCCTAGGGCTGATCTCCGGAGCCCAGAAAGTACATACACATATAAGTATATACTAAAGTATATACAAGAGGCTTTGAATGCTCGACCTAAAAAGCAGTCTCTGCTTAACTCCAAGACCACATTAATGCTAACCACCTCCTAAAATACTACCAGTCTGGGTTCAGATCATGCTGCAGCACGGAAACGGCTATCTCACATATCGTAGTTGATGCCCTCTGGAACACAGATGAAGGTGACCCCACCCTCGTATATTACTGGATCTCTCAGCTGGCTTTGATAAAGTCGACCATCCCACCATCATGTGCACTCTGCCCTGAAGTCTTGAATGGGATTAATCAGCAATGCCCTTCACTGGTACTCCTTCTGCCTTTCCATTCGACACCACTTTGTTTCACATGGGCATGGCCAGGACACAAAACATCATTGAAATCTGAAGAGTCCCCCAAGGCTACATACCGTCCCCTGTCATCTTCAACCAATACATGGAGTCACTTGGTGCTCTACTCACAGATAACAGAATCAAGATTCATCAAAATGATGATCATACCTAACTCTTCTTGAAAGTCTCCTGTGCTTCAGACATTCAACACCTTAAACACTGCCTGCACATCATCCACACCTGGGAATCCAACCAAGACAGAATTCCTGTTATTCACCCAGAACAATATTGGGTTCTTAGTTACTAGTCTTCACAGGACACTGTTTGCAAAAGATACAAAGAGTTGTTACTCAGCAGCGATCCAGTCTGTGTCTTCGCAGATCCGCACAGACAGCAGACGTGCCGCGGCGGCAGTTGCAGCGGTCGGTTCACGTCCGTTTTCCCAGTCGCTCTCCCAGCCGCCTTCCTTACTGCTTTCTCGCTGTCCTGCTTCACGCCTTTAGCTCCAGTACTTGGGAGGTACTTCGGAGGTGCTGTCAGCCACCGCGGAAGCTCCACAGAGGCCTCGAGGGAAAGCCCTGCAGAGGCCTCTAGGGGAGAGAAAAAAAAAGCCCCGCAGAAGCTCCGCACGAGCCCTGTAAGAAGCCCTGGAACAGCTTCTGCTTGTATTCTGCTACCACCACCATTGCTGGGACGGGCGGTAGTAGCACCAAGCACCAAGTTACAAGCCATAAAACGAAACAGCCGGAATTGGTGCCAGCGCCCACAACTACAGCAGCAGCAACAGCCCCCTCCTTGCTCCCCATCACTCCTGCATTCTTGAGGTGAGCGAAGGGGGGAGGGGGGGATGCGCAAAGGAACAAGCGAGTGAAAAAAAAACCTTAACCCGGCACACCTACTGCACAGAGGAAACTATTGCAAAATATTGCAATCACTTAGCCCCCTCAGCCCCGCTGCCTGGTGGATTGGCGTTGGCAGCTTGATCTACACAGACACCAGAGGCACCTAGTGTAATAACTTGGGAGCTGTGGCCTGAGAAGTAAGCGGCAATGAACATTGCAGTCTCTTATCTTCTTTTCTTTTTAAAAGGCACCCAAAAGCACTGCAGCACCTCTAACAACATTTTTTGCATTTTGGTGAGCTTGAGACTCGCAAATTATAACGAAGCCATAACAAACCTCTGACAGCTCTGCTCAAGCCCAAAGCTCCGGTCACTCATTCTAGGAGCAAGACAGACACTCAACCAGTGCACCCTGACAGCCCCACAACTCAACTACCCTACAGCCTAATAGTCTAACTATAATTGCAATAGCTTAAGAGCTCAATAGGTTAGCAGTTTAACAGCCCGACAGTTTAAAAGGAGGGCTTTTACCTAATCCCCCTCAAGACATCAACACTCCTTAACGGGGACTCAGAGTAAGCACAAAAATGAGGACAAGAAACTCAAACCTGGTCCAACACCAAGAAAAACATCAAGAGAAGCATCGCCCCCATAAATCAGCAAGGCGGCAAAAATCAAAGCTGCTCTACCCTCTAGGTAGAGGGAGCTCCAAACTAGGGTCAAGTCCCAAGGAGGGCACCCCCAGAGGACCAGCAAACAGGAGATTCATTAACAGCACCTGTAACCTCATTGGGAAGTGCCCCAAATCCACACGAGTCTATGACTACCAGGAACAGTTTCAGCATCACAAAGGGAACGACCAGCACAAATGGTAATAGAGACATAAGAGCGTTCCTGCAACATACAATTTCGAACGACAAACTTGGCGAATCTGGAGGTGCAGCGTGCTCAACATGCTCAGGAAAAACCACCAGAACTGCCAGATCATCAGCAGATGCCAGTGACAGAAGTCTAGGACCCCATTCGTCCAGGCATTCAGCTATCCCACTTTCACCAGATATAATTATTGTTCAGGGGGACAGAGTATCAGAAACAAAATCGGTACCAGGCACGCCCAGCAATAACAGCCCCAGCAACTCAGCATTTCGAAAATCAGGGAACATGAAAATGGGCTATGTGGTCAAAGGAGCTAATGAAGCCAATGCTCCCACAACAAGCGAAACATCAGAAACCAATGAGGATATTATCAGCGGACAAACCCAATGTCACCACTCAAACCCGATTTCCCCGTTAGTCCAAGGGGCTCTAACAACGAATAGACAATAAATTAGTCATCTCAGTACGCAAGCCACCATGGCCCTTAACGGCGACCTACTGCTAGGTCAAACTGGAGGAACTGCCGCGACGACATGGTCAAATTATAAAAACGGGTCCACAATTGAAATTAATCTGGCCCATTTGTTTTATACAACGGAGGTACAACATGGAGGTCGTACTCCCCCCGACGCCTGCCCAGCTGACAGAGCATCGGAATGCGTAAACAACATAATAGGAGACAGTAGAGATAGCAGAGCATCACATAACCAACTAAACCCGCCTCCTTGCTTCCTAAATTCGGATTTACCTGGGGCTTTCTCCTCAGTTTCAAGGCAGAACATGGGGTAACTCAGAACTCCTACAAGATCCATCTCAGAGCTAACTGATCTACTTTCAGTATCAGCCAAATGTATAAGTCAAGATCTTACATCCAAACGGTACCCTAACCCCTCAAACCTTATCTGCTGTGTACAAGACAACGACCCTTGGATTCTCAGTCCCACCAGAAGGGGAGCGGAAAAAGATCAAAAGCCCCCAATAATTGAAAATCATCTAGCATTAATCAATGATGCTCTGATTTCAATGGCAAACTCTGCAATAATGCATACAGATAAACTGGACATTCAAATAAATATATTACAAACAGTCGCCGGTTTGATTTCAGGGATAGATTCCAAACTGGAACATTTGAACTCACTGATATACAGAGCCCGTGCCAATACAGCTTTAACAGTCAAAACAAGAGGCCTGCGGCTGCAGTCCAAAATTGCACAATCTAGTAAAGCTCCCAGAGATAATGAATAAGTTAGTCGAGGATCTCAAAAACGAAGTTAGCAGGCAACGGAACATCTCACACTCCCAATAAAACACAAAGGAGCCCATAAGTACGAAAGACTCAAAACTGTTGATAAAGAATCCTTGCAAGAAACGACAAAGGCTGTGGCCGACTATCAACGCAGGGCTGAAGAAATTGTAATAAAATCCAGCAACGATCCTGACAACGACCATGGAATTCCAAATAAGCCCAAGTTGGCAACCCCAGACATTCATCATCTATCTCGATTAATTAAAAAAGCTAAACAAAGTGAGAACAAGCATTTGCAATGCAATTGTACTCGCATTATGAAAGTTTGAGCTATTGGTCTTGTAAATGACAATTTTTTTATTTATGTGTTGGTTTTGAAAATAGCTAAGTTAATAGCTTTGTCATTTACAATGCCAATAGTTATAACTTTCGCAAATGTGACCCTGTGACGGGGTGGCGGGCCATGGGGATGTGGACACTGATGTTTCCGTGGACTGGTGGTCCGCTGTGCCGCTGACCCCCCTTTCTATCATCCCTGCACAGACTGAGGCAACCGAACAAGGGGACTGGTTCACGACGAACAGTGGGTGGAACTACCCTCCGGTAAATGAACAGGGTCCCTTTAACCCAGGACGGCAGGACGACGAGGCCCCGCCCCCTGAGAGCGACGGAGAGCCAAAAGCCGGAAGAACGAGAGAGACGAAGGACGGCGTTTCCCTGGAGGCGGAAGGAGTATTGGAGTGGAGACGGAGAGCGGTGCAGTCGAGTGTCGGAGGAGAAGGTTACGAGGAGAGCCCAGCAGATTACGTCAAGCCAGGAGGCCACCGATTTGGCGCTTCGCCCTGCCACGGTCCCACGGGAGGAGCGTGGCTGGACAAGGTACGGGGTACTGTTGCGGGCTGGGTGGGACGGAGCGGCCAGTCGAACACCCGAGACCCAGTGTGAAATTGTATAGTCTGTGAGCCCTTCCCCACACGAGCACTACGGACGTTTGTAAATAATTGAGCACTTGGTTTCCCTCACTCCCCGGGCCCCTGTAAATCCGTCACGGACGTCCCAGTGACTGTTTCCTTTTCTTTCCTTTCCTTTTTGGGATATCTCCGGACGGAGATTCGAGCCTGTGCCCCGGCGAGCTACAAGCCCCCCCCCTCAAGACAGAAGAGAGCGGATCGGCTGTTTCACGTACCTGCTTCATTCTGGCTAGCTCAGGATTCACAAGAAACAACAAGTGATGGACTGAATGTGGATCAATGTCACACACTCCCCCAGTCAAAAGATCTGGGCCCAAATCCATCGTTTTTTTTGCACTCCACACCACCCTGGGTCAGATAATGGCTTTATGCAAATCAGCTCTGACCCTGTTGCCCCATGGGAACAGTCCAGTCCGAACTACAACAGCCATATCTTTCCCAGACCGGAATCAAGCATCCGAGGACCGGACCGGTTTCGAGGTAACACCTCTCTTCAGCCCGGCTAGCTTGACTCCAAGTGGTGTGGAGTGCCTGGGACCCACGTCTGGGCATCCCCAGCGCACTTAGGGCGGAAATTGCAAAAAACAACAAGTGATGGACTGAATGTGGATCAATGTCACACACTCCCCCAGTCAAAAGATCTGGGCCCAAATCCATCGTTTTTTTGCACTCCACACCACCCTGGGTCAGATAATGGCTTTATGCAAATCAGCTCTGACCCTGTTGCCCCATGGGAACAGTCCAGTCCGAACTACAACAGCCATATCTTTCCCAGACCGGAATCAAGCATCCGAGGACCGGACCGGTTTCGAGGTAAACACCTCTCTTCAGCCCGGCTAGCTTGACTCCAAGTGGTGTGGAGTGCCTGGGACCCACGTCTGGGCATCCCCAGCGCACTTAGGGCGGAAAATGCAAAAAACAACAAGTGATGGACTGAATGTGGATCAATGTCACACACTCCCCCAGTCAAAAGATCTGGGCCCAAATCCATCGTTTTTTTGCACTCCACACCACCCTGGGTCAGATAATGGCTTTATGCAAATCAGCTCTGACCCTGTTGCCCCATGGGAACAGTCCAGTCCGAACTACAACAGCCATATCTTTCCCAGACCGGAATCAAGCATCCGAGGACCGGACCGGTTTCGAGGTAATCACCTCTCTTCAGCCCGGCTAGCTTGACTCCAAGTGGTGTGGAGTGCCTGGGACCCACGTCTGGGCATCCCCATCGCACTTAGGGCGGAAATTGCAAAAAACAACAAGTGATGGACTGAATGTGGATCAATGTCACACACTCCCCCAGTCAAAAGATCTGGGCCCAAATCCATCGTTTTTTTGCACTCCACACCACCCTGGGTCAGATAATGGCTTTATGCAAATCAGCTCTGACCCTGTTGCTCGGATGCTTGATTCCGGTCTGGGAAAGATATGGCTGTTGTAGTTCGGACTGGACTGTTCCCATGGGGCAACAGGGTCAGAGCTGATTTGCATAAAGCCATTATCTGACCCAGGGTGGTGTGGAGTGCAAAAAAACGATGGAATTGGGCCCAGATCTTTTGACTGGGGGAGTGTGTGACATTGATCCACATTCAGTCCATCACTTGTTCTTTTTTGCAATTGCCGCCCTAAGTGCGCTGGGGATGCCCAGACGTGGGTCCCAGGCACTCCACACCACTTGGAGTCAAGCTAGCCGGGCTGAAGAGAGGTGTTACCTCGAAACCGGTCCGGTCCTCGGATGCTTGATTCCGGTCTGGGAAAGATATGGCTGTTGTAGTTCGGACTGGACTGTTCCCATGGGGCAACAGGGTCAGAGCTGATTTGCATAAAGCCATTATCTGACCCAGGGTGGTGTGGAGTGCAAAAAAACGATGGAATTGGGCCCAGATCTTTTGACTGGGGGAGTGTGTGACATTGATCCACATTCAGTCCATCACTTGTTCTTTTTTGCAATTGCCGCCCTAAGTGCGCTGGGGATGCCCAGACATGGGTCCCAGGCACTCCACACCACTTGGAGTCAAGCTAGCCGGGCTGAAGAGAGGTGTTACCTCGAAACCGGTCCGGTCCTCGGAT
Organism: Lissotriton helveticus; assembly: GCF_964261635.1. Classification (NCBI taxonomy): domain Eukaryota; kingdom Metazoa; phylum Chordata; class Amphibia; order Caudata; family Salamandridae; genus Lissotriton; species Lissotriton helveticus. Next base: position 1,344,136,596 of record NC_136061.1, on the reverse strand, counting down.
GCTTGATTCCGGTCTGGGAAAGATATGGCTGTTGTAGTTCGGACTGGACTGTTCCCATGGGGCAACAGGGTCAGAGCTGATTTGCATAAAGCCATTATCTGACCCAGGGTGGTGTGGAGTGCAAAAAAACGATGGAATTGGGCCCAGATCTTTTGACTGGGGGAGTGTGTGACATTGATCCACATTCAGTCCATCACTTGTTCTTTTTTGCAATTGCCGCCCTAAGTGCGCTGGGGATGCCCAGACGTGGGTCCCAGGCACTCCACACCACTTGGAGTCAAGCTAGCCGGGCTGAAGAGAGGTGTTACCTCGAAACCGGTCCGGTCCTCGGATGCTTGATTCCGGTCTGGGAAAGATATGGCTGTTGTAGTTCGGACTGGACTGTTCCCATGGGGCAACAGGGTCAGAGCTGATTTGCATAAAGCCATTATCTGACCCAGGGTGGTGTGGAGTGCAAAAAAACGATGTAATTGGGCCCAGATCTTTTGACTGGGGGAGTGTGTGACATTGATCCACATTCAGTCCATCACTTGTTCTTTTTTGCAGGATTCACAAGAGGCGTCAGGACGGAACCCTCTGAATTTGCAAGACTGAGAGTGACTACCAAACGAAGGAAAGCTTATCTTAAAATAAAACCTTCACTTAGAGCGCTATTTCCTGACTCTGTCTCTCTTGATCCTGTTCCCCCTGTCTCTGACTCGCCATTCACTGCACCCCCTGATCCTGCCCCCTCACAGACCCCTATAGCATTTGTAATGCAACATGTTTTGTATTTACGTGACTTAGATGTATTGATATTACAAATAACAATGGCTTTTAATTTTTTTAAATAATTAATACTTAAATAAAAGTGATTGTAATTTATGGCAATAGCTTAAACTTTTGTAAATAACTTTTGTGAAGATTATGTTCAGTGTATTTTATTGTGACGAAAATCCAAGAACAGAAGTGAAATATTAACATTTTTTTGTGACATTTGTAATAAAGCTTGAAACATTGAGAGAACATATTTGAACCAGTAGTTGTTGAATGGTTGCACAGATTGATGCTGTGGTGGCGCGGAGTGTGTTTTGGTGGCGCTAAGTGATGCTGTGATGGTGCTGAGTGATGCTTCGGTTGCGCTGAGTGGTGCTGGGGTGGTGCTGGGGTGGTGCTGGGGTGGTGCTGGGGTGGTGCTGGGGTGGTGCTGGGGTGGTGCTGATTGGTGCTGTGGTGGTGCCGAGTGGTGCTGTGGTGGTGCTGAGTGGTGATGTGGTGGTGCTGAGTGGTGCTGTGGTGGTGATGAGTGATGCTGAGGTGCTGAGTGGTGCTGTGGTGGTGCTGAGTGGTGCGGAGTGGTGCTGTGGTGGAGCGGAGTGGTGCTGTGGTGGAGCGGAGTGGTGCTGTGGTGGAGCGGAGTGGTGCTGTGGTGGAGCGGAGTGGTGCTGTGGTGGAGCGGAGTGGTGCTGTGGTGGAGCGGAGTGATGCTGTGGTGGTGCTGAGTGATGCTGTGGTGGTGCTGAGTGATGCTGTGGTGGTGCTGAGTGATGCTGTGGTGGTGCAGAGTGGTGTTGTGGTGGTGCTGGGGTGGCGCTGAGTGATGCTGTGGTGGTGCAGAGTGATGCTGGGGTGGCGCTGAGTGATGCTGGGGTGGCGCTGAGTGATGCTGGGGTGGCGCTGAGTGATGCTGGGGTGGCGCTGAGTGATGCTGGGGTGGCGCTGAGTGATGCTGGGGTGGCGCTGAGTGATGCTGGGGTGGCTCTGAGTGATGCTGGGGTGGCGCTGAGTGATGCTGGGGTGGCGCTGAGTGGTGCTGTGGTGGCGCTGAGTGGTGCTGTGGTGGTGCTGAGTGATGCTGTGGTGGTGCTGAGTGATGCTGTGGTGGCGCTGAGTGATGCTGTGGTGGCGCTGAGTGATGCTGCAGTGGAGCTGAGTGATGCTGTGGTGGTGCTGAGTGATGCTGTGGTGTAAATGTTAATGTATTGCGACTTATATAGCGCACCTATCACCCGAAGGCATCAAGGCGCTTGCCTTGGGAACCCGTCCTGGCTTTTCCCTGTGAGATAACCCGTACTGGGTATCCCCAGGGTGAAAGCCAGGCATCCCGCAGCGGGTGGGCCGCCGTAGTGGAGATTAAGCACCTATTGCCCAGAGTTGCAGCGTGGGACCCCATGATTAGAATAGGCACCGAGGCGAGAATTATCGAGTCCGTGGACATTTTGGGCTCAGGACCCTGCCGCGTCGGGAATTGAACCCTGGTCCCGGGCCAGACCTCTGCATCAGGGTCTGCCACTCTAATCAGTGAGCCTCCTCCTGGTGGCGTTGAGTGATGCTGTGGTGGCGCTGAGTGATGCTGTGGTGGCGCTGAGTGATGCTGTGGTGGCGCTGAGTGATGCTGTGGTGGCGCTGAGTGATGCTGTGGTGGCGCTGAGTGATGCTGTGGTGGCGCTGAGTGATGCTGTGGTGGTGCTGAGTGATGCTGGTGTGGTGCTGAGTGATGCTGGGGTGGCGCTGAGTGGTGCTGAGTGATGCTGAGTGGTGCTGTGGTGGTGCTGAGTGGTGCTGTTGTGGTGCTGAATGGTGCTGAGTGGTGCTGTGGTGGCGCTGAGTGATGATGTGTAGGTGCTGAGTGATGCTGGGGTGGCGCTGAGTGGTGCTGTGGTGGTGCTGTGGTGGTGCTGAGTGGTGCTGTGGTGGTGCTGAGTGGTGCTGAGTGATGCTGGGGTGGCGCTGAGTGATGCTGGGGTGGCGCTGAGTGATGCTGAGTGATGCTGTTGAGTTGAGTGATGCTGTTGCGTTGAGGGATGCTGTGCGCTGAGTGGTGTTGTGGGATAGACGATACCGAAAAAAATAGGATCGGCCGATGAGAAACAAGCGACAGCCATCCCCCTCCAGTGTTCTTGGAAATCGTGCTTGACTCAAGGTTGTGACTGCAACATTTCCTGCACAGCATGAAAAATCTCACAAGAAGATGCTAAATAAACCAGTCTTGTGTGTCATTGACAAAAACCCTTAGGGTAGGTAGCATATGTTTACAATGCAGTCTTTTTCTTGCACACTTCTTAGAATATGTAAGCATCGACTGGTGGTGGCTTTCCCAAGCATCTTTAAAAAACATCTAACAATGACGATACCGGACTTAGAAAAAATGTGGGCGGGTGACATTCCTACCAGAATTAGAGGTGCATACATTGGGCTTCTAGGTCGGGTTTAGGAAGCAACTCAACTACTGGCAAGTATGTTCTTGCTGACTTCTCATCCTTGCCACTAGTGTTCCAAAAGAGCTCCTGGCTGACATGACCGAAGCCAGGTGGAATATTTAACTGTTAAACTGATGAGTTGTTACTGGAATAATTTAGGAGGTACTGGTGTTCAGACCAGTAAAACACATTTATATTAAAAGGCCATTAAATGGCAGTGCGGTATATAAATGCAAGTCAGTAACTAGCTTTTTAATGGAAACCACTGCACGTCTGGCCGAAAGGAGGAGGAAGCTCGAGACAGACAGGAGGGATGCAGACTCTGCGAAATCCATGCTGATTAGGTAAGCGGAACGTGTGAACTTTACTTTATCTTTAATCAGTTTTATAAGCAACTGACAACTTCTTTGCGGGGAAAGGGGCTGTAATGATAATCCACAACAAGCAAATAGGGAGACATGACGGGGGTGGGGACACGGAGTGTGTAGGGAGACATGATGTCAGACACCGATGATGAACCCTAGGCTTTACAGGCAGCTGGGGTGGGCGGAGAATTAAACAGGTAGCCTGTTTGTGGTGGTGGGAGGGAGAGCACCCGGGGAGATGGAGCTTTGAAGCAGGAAGCACTGCGTTTGTTTAAAGTTATTTGATAAAAAATTGGAGGTGGGCTAGCCGTGCCCTGCAACGTTAAATCAAATCCAATGCAGCTAAAGGATTCTCCCTTTCTCTTGTGCGCCGCGGAGAGCCCCTGCTGCCTAGCATTACATATGTATACGAAATTGGGCACCATACTGAAAAAAAGAGTGGCGCCCCATACATAAAACGTGTGCCTGCCTGCAAGTGAAGCGGACATCACAGTAAATTTTTAAAAACAAGCATTGGCACCGCGCGGCAATAAAAATAAAACGTGTGCATGCCTGCAAGTGAAGCGGACATCGCAGTAAATAAAAACAAGCATTGGTACCGCGAGGCAATAAAAAACCAAGCTCTTGGCATTGCTGTGGGGGGGGGCGGGACAGGAGCGCATTGGCAGGGGAGCAGCAGCCTTTGATGTGCGAGCGAGTGGGAAGGAACACCATATGGGGTGTGATTAAGAAGTGAGCTCAAGCGCGCGCTGGGGAAGCGTTGCGCTTGAGTACCTCACATGCATTGGGGACAATCCTCGCTGGTTTCAAGAGCTGTTTTGCCCACTACACTCTCGCAGAACAACGCATGCGCGTTGGTTCAGCGAGACCTAAAAAACAAATACAACAATAAAGGCTCCATCCTGCAGTGGCTGCTGCCCGAAAAACAGGAGACTGAGGTTCACATTAACGACCAACATGAGACCAATATCTCACCTCAGAGTCAGAACCTAAACAATAATATTGCAGGCTCAGTAATACTAGGCAAAACCAACACTGAAACTAACTCTGACAAAATTGTGGGTCACGCCATGGCCCACCGGTTAAATCTCGTGGTCACGAGGGAACAAAAACAAAGCTGGTGTTCAATCAACTCACAAGGACAACAAGCCGGGGAAGGAAACTACGAACTACAGAGATTTGGAACTCAACTTAAAGAGTCCCCCATTGACTAAACCGGCAGATAAAATCTTGGATACTATGAATCAATTAACACTTAAAACTAGCTAACATACTATTACGCAAGCATCAGGCCGCAGGGCATCTCAAGGTAAAATTGAACTTCCCAATAATAGAGAGATGAAATCCATGCTAACTCGACCATTGATCAAGAGCAAAGCTCCGCAGATGGTGATTAACCCAAATCAGGCAGCGGTTGACCTGGATATCCAGGCAGAGACAACCCCCAACTTCACAGAGGCCCTCGACGCGCAGGAGGTAACTCACCAACAAAATCTGTCATTCAAAAATCATGATGATTTGAAAATATTGCTGTATCCTGAATATGTCTCACAGGGCAAGTGGGATATCCTTCATCGCAGCAACCTCCTGAAACTCTGCGCAAACATTCCGGGTCTAGAAAAGATAAAAACAACTGATATTGAGAGTGTTTCTTTTCTTGCCCCAGGACCAAGTGAGATCAATGAGACCACAGAGCTAATTTTTACCAATCTGGCCATGGCCGAGGCCCTGAAAGGAAACAACAAGCAATTGGAAAACTGGGGCATAAAATTCATGACCCAGCCTGTGTTAAAATATCCAATGATCTTGTAAAATAGTGACCTGAAGGAACAGTCAGACCCTCAAGAACAGAATAACCAGAAAAAGCCATTTATGAATGACTTGACATGTTCAGTACCACCAGCTGAGTCCATTCTCTGCGGCAGCAAAAGCGGCCCAAAAATAAATCTTACCAACTACAGCTTAATTAAAATAACAACAAGTTTGGGAGGGGGCATCCGTGCTTGCTCGATTAGGGGGAATATCAGCAAAGACTGGTCTTGGCTCCCAAGGGCCTTAATTCCCAGTCCCTAATACCTGCTCCCCTGTAAGCAAGGAGCCCGTGTCATCTAAGGTTCAGCACCTGCCGAACAATGGCTCAGCCAATTACAGAAACTCAATGGCCAACATTCGAAGATTAAACATCATGAGCTGGAACGTCACAGGGATTTCAAAGCTTGTGCAAAACCCAGTGACATTGGCATTTCTGGAAGGAGCCTACCTAATTTGAACCCAAGAAACATGGGCAATTAAACCAATATCAATAAGAGGTTATGCGGAATATTGTAAACCAGCTATTAAAGGCAATATATTCGGGAGACCCTCAGGCGGGATTTCTATATATATTAAGCACTCTCTGAAAATACATTTCACAGAAATAAAAACACAATCGAACAGGTTTCTGGCGGGTACCCTGAAAGGCCTTTCCACGATCAATGGTCCACACTCAATCCTTCTAATTAACGTCTATTATAATTCCCACGGGCTGGGTGCCAAAGACAAGCTGTCCCAGCTGATAAATTAGATAGAAACTCTGCTCTTACAGTTCGCACCTATGGAATCTATTATCCTTGGGGACTTCAACATACATAATATAGGAGACACTGCAATACAAAGTAACCACCTCGGGCCAACAGACACTTTTAATGCTCTGATGCAGACTTATAATTTGATAACAGCACAATCTCTGTTTTTAAGGAATAAGCCGGGGGCACTCTTTGCTCCCACATACAATAATCAAACGACAATAGACTACATTTTATTAAGAGAATACAAAAACTCATGGTAAATTATACAGTGCACCCATGAAGCGAAAGCGATCATGCCACCTTATTGATTCAGTTAAACCTCACAGCAGATATACGTTACACTCCACGCTACATTGGGGCATCTAATGGAGAGGAACTCTACAAACTATTAAGAAGAATCAAATGGGGGCCTGCGCCAAATAAATAGGATAAATGGAAAAAAACATCGGCAGGCTGGCAACTTGGCGCAAACACCAGGGGCACTGTAGATGAATGGGATCAGTTTGCCAACAAATTAGCCTCACTGCTTCGGGGGGACAACACGCAGAACCCCCCTAGATTCACCGCTTACTCTAGGATTCTTCCCAGCAATTAAAGAGTGCCAAACAATAAAATGCCAAACGCAGGTCTTATCGGAAAATTGGATTAGCATCTGCCAAAAGGCTACTTAAAGGAGCCACAAAAAGTCTTTTGAAGCAGGTTTGGGCCGCAAAACATGAATGTATAGACGCGAAATAGCTGAAGATCTTTGACTTGCTGAGAGCATGCCAATCCCAAGAGTTCTGGCGATACTTAAATAATCTAATCCAAGGAGACACCAACAGAGAGAATTCACTTGACGCAGGTACCTGGGTCGCTCACGTGAAAGCACTGTATAAAGAGGATCAAAGTACAACTTCTTTAAATAAATCCCTTATTGCGAGGGAAGGAATAGACAGCACTGTAGTCACACTGAAAACATTGGATGATCGAGCTCCTCCTGGTAAAACTTTAGTTCGTACAATTTTAAAAGAGATCCAACACAATGGGGCACCGGGTCCTAATGGTCTGCCTGGCTCCCTCTTCAGGGCAGACACAGATTGCTGGACGGGTAATCGGACCCAGTTATATGCCGAATGCAGGTTCTTGGGGGACATTCCAGACTCCTGGAGAGGGTCGCTATTGCACACAATATATAAGAAAGGGCCAAAATCTGATCCAAAAAACTACTGTATGATTGCCCTGCTGGACATTGAGGGCAAGGCCTATGCAAGCACCCTCCTGGCGGAATTATCAGATTGGGCCAGCACGGAAGGCCTTCTGCCCTTTTTTTCAAATAGGGTTCAGACCTGGGGCATCAACGCTGGATAACTAAATCGCCCTGTCATATTTAGCCCAAAAAGCCGTGACTCACCAAGTCTGCCCCTTTTTGTCTGTTTTATTGATTATTCAGCAGCTTTTGATGGTGTAGACCGTACCATCCTCTGGCAGAATCTGGCACGCTGGAATATCAACCCATCTCTATTACAAGCGATTAGATCATGGTACTCACGAACTTGGGTAAAAATCAAACTCTCCAGCGAATCTGGTACAGAGAAAATCGTCAATGGCCCCAATGCTTTTTAGGTCGAGCGTAGCGATGGACCTTTTGTTGGCGTGTTAGGGGGAATGTGAGACCGCGTACAGGCACGAGCTTCTCCGATTTGCCATCGAGGGCGCGCACGGCGCCGTGCAGATGCCATGCCTCAGATTCACAGCCTCACTCACGCATGCGCACACAGACACACACTTCATATATACACACACACACACACACGCGCGAGCGCACACACAAATGCACGCTTCCACCCCCCACTCACCTGGCTCTTTTGTCGTGACTCCCCGTATCTCCGCCCCAAAATCAAAGTTGCCTCCCCGTAAACACCGCCGCAGTCCGGGAACCTCGGGAGCCTCAGAATCAGAAATCCCGAGCGCAGCTCCTCTGACGTCAGACGAGGAGCCGCGCTGGGATTGGTGCCGGTGGGGCCGTTGCCTAGAAACGGAAGACTCGTCGACGCCGGGCGGGAGGGGCTTCTTCGCTCCTCAGCCGGGCAGCGCCTGTTTTTTTATTATCAATCTACTAGATTTCTCTGCGATTATTTCATGATGGCGCATGGCTGGTTTGTAGTAGGCAGCGCGCATGTAAGCCTGGGCAAGAATAATTGTGGCTGTGCGTTTGTTTTATTATTTACGGCGCGGAACGCTGCCCCATGCCTTTATTTTTATGAGTATTTGGTTTTTTACACAATGGCGGCACCATGTTTTTTTCTCTGTGAGTTACTGCTGCCTCCCCCCTCGTGGCTCCTGCTCCGTGGTTCATAAGCATTTGCAGCTTGCAGGATTGTTATGACCACTCACCCCCCCACATTCCCACTCTCCAACCCCACGGACTGCGCATGTATGGCTGTTTCGACCGCCGAGAAAACATCATGTGTGCACTTTAACGTTTACTATGGCGGCCGTGCGTCAGACATCTGCATACTGTTCTGACGTGATCTCCTCTGCCAGTGTGCCGCTAATTAGGCTGATTTTCACTTAAAAGTTTCTATTGTCAGCCGTCTCTAAGGGCAATTAGGAATGGGTGGATCCGTGAGCCAAACAATCATTTTAACAAGCATTTGCAATGCAAAAGGTCTCGCATTTGCGAGAGTTTAACCTATTGGCATTGTAAATGACAATGCCTTTTATTTATGTTTTAGACACCAACACATAAATAAATGGCATTGCCATTTACAATGCCAATAACTCAAACTCTAACAACTGCGAGACCTATTGCATTGCAAATGCTTGTTTGTGAGAAGTTGGCCTGATGTATGATGTCTCCAATTCTGGGGGCACCTTGTATCAGTCCAAACAATCCCTATGGTGATGGTTGTAAGTCAACCTTAAAAAGGCAATCTATCCTAATGGTAGCATGGACTAAGCAGCCTAAAGGCTTAACTCAAGAGGGCATGTGAAGTCAGCTGTTTTACCATATGCAATCCTGTAATATCAAATGAAAGGACACCACACAAGTTATATATTATAAAAATATATGTATTTATTACAAGAATAATCCCCTGTACTCTTTATGAGTATAGAAGCACAAGCGTTTAACCCCTTCCATGCTCATGACAAGGTCAGCTCGTCATGCAGTGCACTGGAGCTGTGCTAATGACGAGCTGACCTTGTCATGAACAATGGGATTCTCCATCATCAGCACCCAGCGGGAATTGCCTTAGCACCAATGTGGTTAAACAAAAGCACAGTATAACATATGAAAGTTGCACAATTATGGATGAGGCCGGTGGCCACTCAAACCATATATCAAAAAAGTGGTATAAGTATCACCTTTCGAACTGTGGTAAGGCCTGGGGCCTTGGGAATCGCTGGGATTACACTGGACTAACAGCAGTTAGGACGGGAGTAGCCCGCGAGAATCGGGTGCAGCGCTAAAAGCACACGCATGCACCAATGCAAAGTCAATGGTGCGTAAAAGTTATCGAGTTACAGTTTTAAGAGTCTTCCGACTGGAATAGAATTACCACACTTTAAACTTTGACACTAGAGGTGTAAACAACTACAGGAGCACCGGTGTTAGATCGTTACCTCACCCACAGGAAGCAGGTGCATAGGTGCCAAAGTGTGTCGGGTTTCGTCGTGTAGATCTATGGAGCCTGGAGATGAAGATGCTGCAGGCGGCCAGTAGAGAAGAGTCCGGTTGGATCCAAGAGTGGATCGAAGATGTAGAGTACCTGAAAGCAGAGGGGACAGAGTCTGGGTCACTAGCCAGTGACCAGGAAGGAACCAGGAATGAACCAGGCAATGTTGGGCACAATCAGGTGCTTGACGGAAAGCTCGTCTCCGCCGCCACGTGGACTCTGGGGCATCAAGGATGTCCAGGAGTGGATCACGAGCTGTCCCACGAATGCTCTCGCTGTCGGCGGTGTCAGCTTCCGGATCGGAGTTAACAAGCCTTGGCAAGTGCAACCCACGCAGGATTGGAAGATCGCTTCTTACTCGGACCAGCAAGGTCAGAGCGAGTGCTCCTTTTCAGGGGAGCGAGGGCCAGTCTGGAGCAACCAGACTAGCAGTGTAAATTCTTTGGTTCGTCGGTACTGGGGCCACTAGCCAACGGGCAAGCGACCGGACCAACGCGTCGAGCCTCGGGAGCTGCACGGTCAGCACTTCGTAGTTTTTCCAAGAAGGCCGGCTCCACACTTCACGTCGCCTCCCCGTTCTCAGATTCGCTGGGACTGTGGATCGGGCTGCTGGAAGTCAGGGAAGCTGGGTCTTGTCGATCTCTGTCGCTCGAGTTCCGGCGGGAACTGCAACAAAGCAAACGGTGAGGCGCTGGATGGTGCCTGTTTGCACAGGGTGGTCACTCCTTGACCACAAGGGAGATTCTTCAGTCTTCCACGTCGAGTGGGATGTCGAAGGGTCCAGAGTTTCGTTTCATAAGTTTCAGTCAGGATAATCTGATATGCACTAGCACAGCTCCTACCTTTATTCAAAATACAATACAATCCTAAAGTTCTTTATTTCGACCATTGAGGCCATAAAAGATGCAGTAAAAAAACAGTAAAATCACATATCATAAAATACAAGCTAAAAGGAAAGCATTTCAACATACAGTGTTAGAACAAATGCAAGGAAGCAGAAACTAACTTAATTCATTATATGTGAGGATCCAGGGAATTCAAGATACCATTCACTGCAGTTCATTTCACGGTTATGGATTACCTTTCAGTATTTTTTTCCTTTTCAACCACATAGCCATTAAATACTTGGTTAGTGCAAAAACAATACAGTGCGAAGTACTTGACTTTAGAATTCTATACGATTGTAAACAGTGTCTAAAGCCTAGATTCCTACACAAGGGTACTAGCCAGTACTTTCTTGGTCTACTATAAGCAGGGCAAAAAAACAGCACGTGTAGTTCATCCTCCACATTCGCGCTGCACCCTGGACAAGTTTTGTCGTCCGATGTAATCCATTTACTTGTAAAGTCTTTAATGGGCAATGTACCAAACCTCCATTGGATAAAAAGTTTCCTTGCAGTAGTGGGAAAAATAATGTCTATAAATTCTTCAAACTTAAAAGAACTTTTGGAAACCAAAAATTGTTCAGTGCAGGTGCCAATTTTCGGGGCGCACAGGAGCGTAGTTAGGCTTTTGTCCTTAAAGATCTTAGTGAGCAATTTGCGAGAGACCCCAAGACAGCCTCTTTCGGGATCATCCCACAGATCAGCCAAGCCTAATCGGGAAAACTCTCGTTTTACATAGGCCAGCCATGGGATTCTGTCAGAACTATTATGGCTCAGGACGTGCTTCAAGTCTTGCCTGTAATGGGACAGCTCGGTAGTGGACCATAGCCTGTGCCAAAACCTCAATGGCTTTAGGGCTAACTCATCCCCTATTGAAGGGAGCCCCAGATCTAGTCTCAATAGTAAAAGAGGCGTGCCTTGTGGTAGCGACAGCAACCGTCTAAGGAAGTTGGTCTCCACCTTGATAGGTTCTGTTCCAGCATTATGGCCCCACAGTTCACCACTATATGATGAGGCTGATCTGGCTTGAGTTTTGTACATCGCCAGTGCTGGACTAACTGGCTTGAAGGTTGAAGAATTCAAAACCTTTAAAATGGCCCCCACCATTTGTGATAGCTTTAGGCGAGTTCTTGCTATCTGTGGACCCCAAGATAGGTTTTCGTGTAAAGTTAGCCCCAAATACTGGAACGTTCTAACCCTTTCCAGCCTGTCCGATCCCAAGGTTGGATTTGGCCTAGTTGTTGCCGAGGGATTGAATACCATAAACTTGGTTTTCTCTGCATTGATCTCGAGGCCATGGGCTCTGCAGAAGTCCCCAAACCCATCCAGTATCCGTTGGATCCCCCTGGGGGATTTGGAAAGCAGGAGAGTATCGTCGGCAAACATAATTGCTGGAACCCTCCTGCTTGCCAGCCTAGGGGCGTCGTTGTTGGTGACATTGTCAAGGTGAGATATTACGCCGTTGACATAGAGGCAGAACAGGGTTGGTGCTAGGATACAACCCTGTCTCACCCCCCTGCCAACCGGGAACCTGGATGACAATGCCCCATCCCTCCCACACCTAACCTGGGCAAAATTCCCATTGTGAAGCCTAATTATTACTTGCAGGAGCTGTGGTGGAACACCTAACTCCCTGAGAACCGCCCAAAGATTCTCGCGTGGTACTAGGTCGAATGCGGACCTCAAATCCACAAACACCATGTACAGACTTCCCCCCTCGATCCTTGCCGTTTTCCAGAAAAGAAGAACGAGGCGAAAAATCTGATCCATGGTGGATGTGTTCTTCCTAAAGCCTGCCTGGAGAGGACTAAGGATCTCATTGTCCTCCATCCAATCCAGGAGCTGGTCCAGCAGAAGACGGGCGAAGAGTTTTTGGGGCACATCTATAAGGCTGATCGGCCTGTAGTTGGCTGGGAGCAGAGGAGAGCCCTTTTTGAAAATCGGTACTATCTCTGCGCCCAGCCAAGTACAGGGGATCTTCATTCCCATCAAAACTGAATTAAAAATGAGCAGATAGGGACCCCAGATCTCTGGTTGATGTCTCAATAGGTCTCCAGGGAGTTTATCTAAGCCTGGAGCCTTCCCCCGTGCGAGTCTCCCTGTTGCATTTAATACCTCACCCAAGGTAAACTCTAGTTTCTCGCTAGGCTCAGAGGGAGTATCAGAGACTGCCTCTATGGGGATAGTAAAGCTATCTTGATACAATTTACTAAAGTGGGATTCCCATACCGAAGCAGCAATATTTGGCTCAACTGCAGCTTTCGGATCCCCTGAGCCTGTGTGTACTAGTGACCAACATTTTCTAGAGTCTCTGGTTTCCAAGGCCATTGTTAGATTATGCCATCTATCCCAATCCCATTCAAACTTTGCGTGGGCGATGGCCTCCATATATTTTCGTCTGAGCTCATGTACTTTGTTTTTATCAATGCCAGACTTGACCATTGAAATCAGCTCAGTCTTGATCTTTTTACACGTGGCATTATACCAAGCTGAGGTTGGTGTCCTCTTCTTCCTTCTCACTGACACAGGGTAGAAGACCTCACCTAGCCTGTCAACTAGATCTATATGGATTTGCCCTAATTTCTCATTGAAGTCAGTAGCTATGGGTTGATTAATCAGGTCATCCATTTCGACTAATTTTGGGAGCGCCAAGTCGTAGATTTTCGTGATACACTCTGTAGTGTTAACTAATTTCCCCCATTATACCCTACATCTATTGTTATATAATACTAGGGCCCCTATGTCTTGTTCTGTATCATTTAGTGTTGTACTTTCTTTAGGCCCTGGGTGAACCATATCCAGACAGAGAGCATTATGGTCGCTATCGGCTCTCACCGTCACCCTAAAATCCAGGACCTTAGACCACATGCTAATATCTACAAAAATGTAGTCTAGGCGTGATTCGTGGCCCTTCCTGTTAAAGGTGCACACTGAGGGACTGTCAGATGGAGTGCGCCCATTGCAAGCCCTCAGGGCGTAATTCAGGGTAAGGGACATAATCTGTAACGCCAGAGGAGACCATGATTTCGGACTTGGCGATCGACAGGGGGGAATCCCCCAGTAGTCGTCCTCAGCCATTAGGGCACCCTCCTTTAATCCATGTAATGGTTCAAAGTGGCAGTTGACATCCCCTCCCATCAAAATCTTACAGTCAGCGGGTAGTAGCCCTAGAAATAGAGATAATTCATCTATAGTGGGAGATTCCATAGACACACTCACTGGAGGAGAGTAAACATTAACAATAGCCAGGTTGTAGACATGTGGCCATTTAAGAAGAACGCATTGTACGTCTTCCGAGTGTGTTGGTATAGTTTCTGCTGTACAACCCAAGTGGGTAGCCACCCAGATTGCAAGTCCACCAGACGGCCTCCCTTTACCTCCCCACCTAGCAGGGACATAAAAGGTTGCATAACCCACCCTCGGGTAGACTTCCCTAGCCCAAGTCTCCTGAAAGAGACAGATGTTGTTACTATCCACTAGGGAGCCCCAGTCACTACAATCAATTTTGTTAGCGACACCTGCAAGGTTCCATGAAAGAACCTTCATCCTTTTTGGGCCCATACTGGGCACTCTTCCCCCCTCGCTCACGCCATCTAATTCTAGGTTGGTGACTAACACCCACTCAGGGGGTACCTGCCCTTCCAGGACCCCCGAGTCTATTGCGTCTTGAGATATTGTATCCAGAGGGAGGATTTTTGATGCATGGCGACAGGATGATATGGTGGAAGATTGTATAGGGGATTCTGGAGTACTAGTGGTACTTGGCCGATCGGGGGATAGGGGGACAGGGGCAAAATTGCCAGTATCTGAGGTATCTGCCACTGTCCCCAGCTGAGCTGTGTGGGAGACCACCCCTTCACTTCACATGAGCATAATTGCTCTGTGTTAGTGTATCGTGACGTATGGGCCTATACCTTGTACCATCGATGGCAAATCCCACCCTTGTCCAGCCGTCATTCACCCCAAAATGCAAGTTGTTATTTCTTTGATAGAAAAAAGACAGCGATACCAGTTGGATAGATGAGTTCCCCAGACTCCCCAACCAGTTACAAATATAGGAAGCAATCTGAGAATCCCTAAATCTTACCAGAATGCAATCACCCCTTATTTACTTTATGGTATATCCTACCCAGGGGACCCTCCTGACCATCAATATTTCCCCCTCTCATGTTTGATGGCAGGAGCCTATGAATGTTCAGCCAACTGATGACTTTGTTTCTTAAGGAATCAAAGGATTCTGGTGCAGAGTTGGAAAGCTCAGGGACCCCGGTCAAGATTACAGTATGGGCTGCCGCCTCTGGAGGCAGATTGACTATATTTGATCGGTTAAGGCTGTTGACATTCTGATGGGGGCGATCAACTGTCCTAGTGGGCGTCTTTTCTAGCCTCGTTGTAGTCGTTGGAATAGGCAACTTGGATTTCCGCACTATAGGCACGGGAGGAAGTTGCCTTGGAAGGGGTAGTGGGTTACGTTTAGGTAGGGTAACTATGGGTACACTCACAGTAGATGAGGGCTTAGTCTTCTTTGAAGTTAGGGTACTGGAAGGACTAGGGGAAGAGGGAGTCCCCACATTCATCATAGTTACACCTTGAGTGCTAGCCCAGGTTCTTAGCTGATCCTCCATACCCCCAGTCACTTGTTCTATTGCTTGTAATCTGGTGTTGATACAGTCAAGCCTGGCCAACAGGGGGTCTAGGAGTTTCTTCAGAACATTTGTAATAAGATGAATAGACTGTTCCCTCCCGCCACAAGACTCCTCGTCAAAAATAAACGGGCCAGACTGTAATGGCAACTGTGAATGGAAGGGGTGCATTGGACTCGCCATTTCATTTACAGTCGTGGTAGAGGATGATTCCGTCGTGTCAGGCATATTGTCAGTGATGTTGGGGGTATGATCCAATTTAGCCCTTTTTGCACCCTTAGACTGTCTAGCTCTTTTTCTTTTTGGAACAGCACCTTCCCGGAGACCCCGTGAATGTGTTGAATTGGAATCACTCCACTCATCCAGAGTCAAAACTGGGTGAGATGTTGGAGAAGAAATCACCTCAGGTATGGTATGAAGGGAGTCTCGGTGTGAGTTTGTGGGGGTCCTCAGCTGTTGTAAGACAGATTCGATTGTTTGATCAATGCTATCCAAAAGAGATAGATGGGAGGCATCCAGTCTTTCTGGGATCTGGCATTCATAGTTAATCCCAGGGAAGATCGCTTTGTGCTTTAAATCACCTCCGCGAGCTGTCTTTCTAGGGCTGTCAATTCATTATTTACCACAGTATTAGCTCTAATGAGAAAACAATCCAATGTACCTGCAACCATGGTGGAAGATACCGTGGCTTTACTTCTCGTCTCCCTCATTGACATGTTGATTTAGTCTTGGTGTACTTGGGTCTAAGCCAGGCCGTAATGGTGGGGCACAGGTGGGCCTTGAGCAGCTAGCCACGGGCCTAGAGGGGTGGCCCGGTCCGGTCTCCTCCGGGCTCAAACAAGATACAACGGGCCCGCCCTTGGCCCGGACTTCGCCCAGCGTCCGCCCGCCCGCGTCCCGCCGTGCGCGAGTGGGAGACTGATGTTATACTTCTCCGGCAATAGGCGTGGTCGATAAGGGGCGGGGCGGGAAGAGGACCCAGGTGCGGCCGGTGAAGGTGTTGCTTGGCTCCCTGGTCCTCGCAGTCCCGTTGCACGCCCGAGCAAAGCCCTAAATCAGCGTCCCAAAATTAGCAGGCAGGGGCGAAAGCAAGAGCGGGAGGGTCCGTGCAGCCTCACTTTTGCAAGTCCCGTTGGCCGAGAAATGGGTCAGGAAACAGCACACAATGTCCGCAGCCTCGAGCTGTTAGAAGGCAGGAACGCTGGGTCTTGTCGATCTCTGTCGCTCGAGTTCCGGCGGGAACTGCAACAAAGCAAACGGTGAGGTGCTGGATGGTGCCTGTTTGCACAGGGTGGTCACTCCTTGACCACAAGGGAGATTCTTCAGTCTTCCACGTCGAGTAGGAAGTCGAAGGGTCCAGAGTTTCGTTTCATAAGTTTCAGTCAGGATAATCTGATGTGCATCTGCACAGCTCCTACCTTTATTCCAAATCAAGGGGCTGGATTACCTGCTAGGTCCCTCCTATGAGTGGGACCCAGAAAGGGGGTGGTTACACCCCTTTCCTTTTGTCCAGATTTGCGCCAGAGCTGGGGCTGGAGTGCCCCAGAACCGGTTTGACTGGATTTTGCATGGGACACCTTGTGTGCCCCAGGCAGTGTCTAGTTTCATTCAACCCTCCCTGCTCCAATCCACTATCTCCTGTCTGAGGTGGTGTAACACCTCCCTGTGACAGGAAACTCTTTGTCCAAGCCTCCCTTGCCAGGTTTCGGCCAGCAGCATCCATTTTGTGATGCTGAGGCTCTGGTTGGGATAAACCGCGTTTTAAGTAAAGTAACATGTCTTCTCCCTCTAGAAGGGTGGAATGCTACCCCCGTCGCCAGAACTAGCGAGGGGGTAGTATTCCAAAGTGTATGACACCAAACACGACATGTTTTGATAAAGCCAAACCAAAGTTAGCAATAACCGCGAGGATTATAATGCACTTAAGAGTATATGGTATGGCAATATCCTGGAACAGCAGTAAGGAAATGGTTCCGAACACTGCAGACAGGCTCAGCTCATGCTAGAGCACCATCTCACATAAAACCAAGCACTCTGCCTCCAGGATTGTAAAGGCCTGCCATAGGAGTGACTTATAGGTTCATATGTGTCCAGATAGAGGTTTAGACATAGGTATACTATATCTAAGCAAGGGGTGAGTACACCACCTTGCCCCAGCTGAGTGATCAGCCAGTTGTCTCAATTTAAGTGACCAGCCAGGGGTGGCAAAAGATATGCTGCAGCCCCTGGTAGGTCTTGGATGCATCTATGCCCTGGGCACCTATAGTGCACTGTACAGGGGCTGATAAGGTGTCTAGTACCAAATTGGTAATGTACCTAAAGTACATGTCTGTGAATTTAGAGAGAGAACAGCAGGCTGTGGGTCTGATTAGCAGGCCCACAGCCACATCAAGTCGAAAACCAGTGAAGCAAAAAGCAAAAATTGGGGTGACCATAGGAAAGCAGACCCTACTCTCCTACATTTTTAATCTATATACCGCAGATATGGGCCAAGCTTTGATTGGAGCCACACTAGCCACACCCAGGATTGGGAGCACCATGATCCAATTGATGCAATACGCTGACGACTTGGTACTCCTAGACCATACTAAAATGGCTTACACAAAGCACTCATGGCCCCTGCAACTTACAATGTCAAAAACAAGCTGGTTGCTAATCCAACAACGTCCAAAACAGTAATTTATGGGCAGTATCCTAAAAAAATAAAAATGGCAAAATGGAGGCTCGGTCAGCTGACTTTGGACTGTATACATCATTACAACTACCTTGGAGTTTGGTTTAGCGAAACAGGCCACCCAGGATTCCATCTCCATAAAATGCAGATGAAAGGGAAAAGCATTATCTACGTCCGCTGCAAACTATACACTAAAACAACGGCTATCCAACTAATCTTGAGGGCTAAATTAATGTTATCTCTTAATTATGCACAACAGGCATTCCTAGGAAAATTCGCGAAAGATCTAGAAAAAATCCACTGCACAGCCTATGAAAAGCTATTTCACTTACCCGGCTGCACCAGGAACAACCTGGTCCGGCTGGAATTCAACCTCAACCAACAAAAACTGGAAGAGATGGCCTCTCTGAGCAAATACTTCTACCCAACAACGGCGGCACTAGAGAACACAATGAAGGCTGCTATAAAATGTATCTACTTAGAACCTGGCAATCCTTGGTCAGCCGGTCTCGCCTCCGCTAAAGACCTTTTGAAACTTGCAACAGAGAATTGGGACCCCAAGACAGTCAAGTACACTGCTACTAAAAGCACAATAAAAAAACAAGTACGCTTACGTTCTCTTACCTTGGATATGGAATCGCTGGTAACAAGAGGATTTCATGAGTCCCAAAGCCTCCCACATATAGAGCATAACTCCAAACCCCACCTTACACAGGCCTTACGCAGGCCGTGGGGAGACAAGCCTTACACAGAATCTTAGCAGTCAGACTACACCCTCTCCCCCTAAAAGAATTATATCCCACCGGGTCAGCAAGACTAGCGATCATGGAGTGTCGGCTCTGGAAATATAAACGTGAGTCTTTGGCCCACATCTTATTTTGCTGCCCGGCCCTGTGTTTAGCTTGCAGAACTTCTCTCAGGCCCATCTTGCTACAATCGGGTATTCAAACTGCAAAGAAGGCAGCCCATCGACTTTATACAGTGATGCACATGGCTATGTTTGGTAAATTTGTACAATACACTCGCACAAAGCTGATGAACACTCCTCGCTAAGTAATCAGTCAGGCTCTTGTGCGGAGGCTGCCTATTATCTTTTATTACCTGATTAGTTTAATTGAAGCATGTAAAACTTTTAATAACTGCCCATACAAAGATTTATCTTGATTTTATGGATTTTGAATTTTAGACCTCTAGATCTTAATTATATTGTTCATCCTTTAATGTACTGTTCTTCTTTTCTATTGCAATGGTTTTGAGTAACCACGCAAATAAATAAAGAAATTCGAATTCAAAATTACAAAGAGTTGTTTTGTCTTTCTGTAATCTTACGTTCTTTCAACTTAATACATGACTGCTCTTCTAGCTTCAACTGTTGCAATGCCGTTTCTGCTAGTCTCTTTAGATTTTGATATTAACTTGGTATCAGCTTGGACAGCTGGAAGCTAGCGGTCGTTTCCCCATTGCTGAAAAAAGAATCACTGGACCCCTCTCGCCTTGCTAACTACAGACCCATTTCATTACTTCCCTTTCCAATTAAGATCCTGGAAAAACTGGTCACGAAACATCTGTCCTGTTTTTTGGAAGCTAATGGTTGTCTGGATGCGGCGCAGTTTGGTTTCAGACCAGCACATGGGACTGAAACAGCCTTGGTGACTGTCTTGAGTGACCTTCGTTCGCGTGCAGACTATGGACGAGCAGCCTTTTTAGTGCTGCTCGACATGTCAGCAGCGTTCGATACGGTCAGCCATGCCATCTTGACCAGGAGGCTGGAGGAGGCTGGTGTGCCGGGCCTGGCTCGGGACTGGTTGGTATCATACTTGACCAACAGACATCAGGTGGTTGCCTTGCCCCCCTTTAAATCCGCCATCAAAAGGGTTGGGCAGGGAGTTCCCCAGGGCTCGGCCATCAGCCCCATTCTTTTCAATCTTTACCTCCACCCCCTGGTCAAGCTAATTAAATCTTTTGGCATCTCAGTCACCAATTACGCTGATGACACCCAGCTCATCTTCTCCTTTGAGGGGGAGAATGCGGTGTCTCGGGAGACCTTTCACCATTGCATGGTCACCACGGCTACTTGGCTGAGCAACAACTCGCTGCAATTTAACAGCTCCAAGACGGAGGTGCTGCACTGCTCAGTGGACCGGGCCCCTCGACCTTTACCTCAGGACTTTTGCCCCCCCTCCTTTCATGGCACGCCAGCTGCAGCCACATCAGTTCAGAACTTGGGCGTAACAATGGAACCGAACCTTCAACTAGATGGTTTCATTGATAAAACGGTATCCACCTGTATGGGTTTGCTGCGTACCTTGTGGAAGATCCTCCCTTTGCTTCCTGCCCATGCGAGACCAGAAGTAGTGCGCAGTGTCATCTTGAGCAGACTTGATTACTGCAACGCACTGCTTCTGGGGGCACCTTCTACAGCAATAGGCAAGCTACAACGAGTGCAGAACTTCGCGGCCAAGTTAGCACTTTCCCGTCGACGTTCTGACTCGTCTTCCATGGCACTCAGAGACTTGCACTGGCTTCCCATCCCTAAGCGGATTGAGTTCAAAGCTTTATGCCTGGTCTTCCGGGCTTTGCATGGATTGGGACCTCTACCTCTACAGGAGTTGTTCTCCTGGTATACCATCACCAGAGCCCTTCGATCGGCCTCTGCTTATTTGGCTGTTGTTCCCAAAGTTCGGAGAAAGCGAATGGGTGGCCGCTCCTTTGGCTTCACGGCATCCAAACTGTGGAATGACTTGCCACTGTCGCTCAGGGGCTCAGAAAACGTTCTGTCTTTTAAAAAAGAATTAAAAACACACCTGTTCCCTAGGTTAGTATAGATTCTCCTTTTGCTGATAAGGCTCTGACTGTGTTTGGGGATCTGCTTGATCACAGCGCCAGGATGCCCGTCGGGTGACAGTAGCGCTTTATAAGTGGGTTATACATACATACATACATCTGTATGGATTTGTTTTTGTGGAATTGTGATACCTTTGGCATGAAGTGTGGATCTGTTCTCAAGACAATTCTGCCACTATGAATTTGGAAGTAGGGTTCCTGTAATGTCAGTGCATGCAATTCACTAACACTACATAGTCATGTTATTGCTAATTAAAAGGCAGCCTTTAGTGTGAGCATCTGAGGCGTTGCCTTGTGTAGTGGCTCAAACGGTGCTTTCAGCAGCTGAGAGCACCAAATTTAGATTCCATGTGAGGACTGGCACCCTTTTTGCTGGTGTGATTCTTTTCACTCATTCTAGGAACCTTTTGATTACTTGTGAAGTGAAGAAGCTCTTCCCGGACGGAACAGAACGTTTTCTGAGCCCCTTGGAGTAGTGTGGCTCACTGGTTAGAGGCGGCAGGCCTGAGAGCAGAAGTCAGCCTGGGACCAGGGTTCAATTCCCGACGCGGCAGGGTCGTGGACCTTGGTCAGCGGACTCGATAATTCTCGCTTCGGTGCTTACTCTAATCAGGGGTTCCACTCGGCAACTCTGGGCATTAGCTTGCCTAATCTCCACAACGGCCCCACCAATTCCGGGGATGCCTGGCTCCACCTTGGGGACTCCCAGCAAGGGACCATCCCACAGGGAAAGCCAGGACGGGTTCCCCAGAGTTATACAGCGCCGGGACGCCCCGTTGCTGGGGCAGCTGTGCGCTTTACAAGTATACTACATTTACATTTTTCCCTGTGTTGCCTCTTGTATAAGCTATAATTGCTGCTAAGTGGATCTTTAGTGATGAGTAGGTTAATCTTCTGTGCAATAGAGGTGTTAAGTACTGCAGAACAGTTTTTTCTTTTGTTACCTTCTGAGAAAAACCTTCTTTGTGGCACCATAGAGAGTATCTTTTCCACTTTGCCATGTAACATTTTCTTGTGGTAGCCTTTCTTGCTTCTCCTAGAACTGCCATTGTGCTTCCTGGTAGTTTTAGGTGTGCAAATTCTATGTTCTCAGGAGCCATGCTGCGAGGCTCAGGATCTCCAGTTCTGGGTAAAATACTTTTCCTTCTTGCATTGTTAGTAAGTCTTGTCTTTTTGGAAATTTGTGAATTGATCCTTGAGATATCTCCATTATCTCTGAGAACCAGGGTTGTCTCGCCCATTGTAGGTCAATGAGAATCATTGTCATGTGGCGGATTTTGCTTTTGTTGATCACCATGTGGAGTAGTGGTATCAGAGGGGGAGGAGCGAAATAAATATCCCCAACCAGTCTATCCATAGCGCATTCCCCAGGGACTGTTTGCATGGTTGGCTGGATGCGAAGCGTTGGCATTTTGCATTGTGTGGTGTTGCAAAGAGGTCGACTTTCAGAGCTCCCCATTTGTGAAAAATCTAGCCGAGTTCTGCTTGATTCAATTCCCACTTGTGGGAAAAGGATGCTTATCTGCTGGGCCTGTCTGCTTCTACATTGTCCTTTCTTGGCAGGTGTATAGCTATTATGTCTGTTCCGTGGGATTGCCCATGTCCAGAGTTGCTGTGCTAAAGTCGAAAGTGCCACTGATAGCTTTCCTCCTTGCTTATGTAAAACATGGTGGTTGTGTTGTCAGTTTGTTTCAGAACTGTCCTTCCATAGAGCTCCTTCTGAAAGGCTTTTAATGCTAGGAGCAATATGCTACTGACCAGAATGCATCTGTTCTTGGCATGTAGGGCCGCTGACATTCATATCTGTGCATAGATCGCCGCCTAGTGTTGGGTCCGGATGATTGCACCTTGTTGTCCTGGAAGAGTCTTCGAAGTATCACGAGATAGGTGACTCCTCCCCTGGACTACAGTGCGCATGGGCATCTTCTCCATCCTCAGATTGTTTTTCGCCATTGTGGCAAAGATGGAGTATAGAAAAGTAAGAGATGACCATGTAAATATATGTAGAAAAGTACTGCAACTGTGACAGGCACCGGGGAGGAGGGTGGGCGATATGAATGTCAGCAGCCCTACATGCCAAGAACAGATGCATACTGGTAAGTAGCATATTCCGTTCGAGGCATGTGGGCTGCTGAATTCATATCTGTGCATAGACTGTATAGCAGTATCTCCTCTAGTGGTGGTCACCTGTACCAGCTGCAGCAGTTTGAAAAAGAGTTTTAAGGACAGCCTGGCCTACTGCAGCTTGCTGCTTTGCTTGCACATCTACACAGTAGTGTTTAGTGAAAGTGTGCATGGTAGACCATGTAGCTGCCTTACATATGTCTTCTAGGGTAATGTTTCCCAGGAATGCCATGGATGCCCCCATTTTACGCGTTGAGTGTGCTTTTGGGGGAACTGTTAAAGTGTGTTTAGCTTTTTGATAGCATATTTGAATGCATTTAACTATCCATCTATAACATTTGGCATAAACTTAGGGTTGGTGAGCACTACCTTATTGTTATGTATTTGCATGAAAGGTTCTTGAATGGTTAATGCCTGTAGCTCACTTACTCTCCTGAGGGAGGTAATGGCAATCAAAAATGCTACCTTCCATGTTAGGAATTGTAATTCACATGAATGTAGTGGTTCAAACGGAGGTCCCATAAGTCTGGTAAGTACTATATTTAAGTTCCAGACTGGTGAAGGTGGGTGTTTTGGAGGGATTATCCTCTTAAGTCCTTCCATAAAAGCTTTGATTGGGGGTACTCTAAACAAGGACATGTGTTGTCTGTTTCGGAGATATGCTGCCATAGCAGCAAGATGTAGCCTTATGGACGAGTATGCTAGATAGCATCTTAGAAGATGCAGTAGGTAATAGATAATGTTTGGGATGGAAGCATCTAATTGATTTATTTGGTTATTTCTGCAATAAATTACAAATCTTTTCCATTTAGCTGCATAGCATGCTCCATTGGTTGGGCGCCTTGCTTCCTTGATAATGTTCATGCAATCAGGAGGCAAGTTAAGGTATCCGAACTCTAAGACTTCAGGAGCCAGATCGCTAGGTTCATCTGATTGGGATCTGGGTGCCTGATTTTTCCATGGTTCTGAGTTAAAAGATGTGGCGAGAGGCACAGTCTTTGGTGGGGAACTACTGAAAGTTCTAGGAACGTTGTGTACCATGGTTGTCTTGCCCATGTGGGAGCAACCAGGATCATTGTAAGTGACTCCAGGCGTAGTTTGCGTGCCACCAGCGGAATCAGTGGGGCTGGTGGAAAAGCATACGCAAATCTGCCTGACCAGTTCATCCATATCGCATTGCCCTGTGACAACGGATGTGGGAACCTGGCGGCAAAGTACTGGCATTTTGAGTTTTCTTTTGTGGCAAACAGGTCTATCTCTGGATGCCCCCAATCTTGGAAGAATGGTTGGAGAACTTGAGGGTGAATCTCCCATTTGTGTAGTTGTTTTGTTGGCTGTGCCTGCTTAACAGATCTGCTATTGGATTGTCTTTCCCTGGCAGGTGTTCTGCCAGGAGAAAAATGTTATTTGGAATTGCCCACTTCCATATGCTCTGTGCTAGGTGCGACAGCTGCGGAGAGTGTCTCCCTCCTTGTTTCTGTACGTAATACATGGCTGTCATGTTGTCCGTCCGGATCAACACAGTGTTTCTGGAATGCTTTCAGTGCTAGAAATACTGCTAGCAACTCAAGTGGTTGATGTGCAGTGTATTTTGTTTGATTGTCCAGAGCCCTTGGACTGTGTATTGAAGTAGCTGGGCTCCCCAACTTGTCAGTGATGCGTCCGCTGTTCGTACTACTTGTGGAACCGGCTCTTGGAACTGTCGCCCCTTGGAAAGGTTTTGTGGGTTCCACCACTGCAGAGAGTTGTAAGCGCGACTGTCCACCGACACTAGGTCTTTTAGTTGTCCTTGAGCTTGGTTCCACTGCCATGCTAGGCATTCCTGTAATGGGCGCATTTGAAGTCGGGTATGAGGGACAATGAATATGCAGGAGGCCATCATGCCTATGAGCTGCATGAACACTCGAGCTGGCAAAGAGTGTTGTGCCTGAAACTTATGAATGAGAGTCTGCATGTTGGCTATCCTGGCTGGATTTGGATATGCCTTTGCTACTGATGTATCTATTGTAGCTCCAAGATATTGTTGTATGTGGGAGGGCTGTAGATGTGATTTTGGGTAATTTATGGAAAAACCCAGACTGTTTAGCAGCTGGATTGTCTGAGACGTATGGCTTGCACACTGCGCGTACGAGTTGGCCTTCATGAGCCAATCGTCGAGGTATGGAAACACGTGGATGTGTTGCCTTCTGAGGTGTGCTGCTACTACCGCTAGGCATTTTGTGAAAACTCTTGGGGCTGTAGTTACCCCGAAGGGGAGAACTTTGAATTGATAATGTTGACCTTCTATTGTGAACCTGAGGTATTTTCTGTGAGCTGGATGTATAGGTATGTGAAAATATGCATCTTTGAGGTCTAATGTAGCAAGGAGGTCGCCTTGCTGAAGTAACGGGAGTACTTGCTGTAGAGTAATCATATGGAAATGCTCTGAGTGTATGTATTGATTTAGAGGTCTGATGTCTAGTATGGGTCTGAGGGATCCATCTTTTTGGGAATTAGGAAGTATAGAGAGTATACTCCTGTTCCTTGGTGTTGAAAAGGGACTGGCTCTATGGCTCCCTTTTGTAGCATGGATGCGACCTCTTGTTGTAAAAGTGTGATGTGTTCTTTGGACATAGGACGGTGTTTGGGTGGTATGTTGGGTGGTGTAGAAGTGAGTTCCAGGCAGTAACCATACTGGATAATTTGTCTCACCCATCTGTCTGTGGTAATGGCGTTCCAGACTGGTAGGAATAGTTTTATCCTGCCTCCGACCGGTGTTGGGTGGTCTGGACGGAGTGAGATGAAGTCACTGTTTGGTGGCAGTGGAGGCTCTGGTGTTATTGCCGCAACGTCCCCAGCCTTTGTTATTGGCGCCCCTATAACCCCCTCTGTTGGAGCCTTTATTAAAGGTACTCGGGGTGTTACTTTTGAATGTAGAGGAAGTCTGTGATGTGTTGCCTCTTCCTGAGCCTCTGTAGGAGGAGCGACGAAAAGAACCTCAATGTTGTTGAAACTGAAGGGCGCCCATAGACTTAGCAGTTTCCGTATCTTTTTTCATTTTGTCTAGGATGGTATCTACCGCAGGGCCAAACAGGAAATCTTGGTTAACTGGTTGGTTGAGGATGGTGGATTGCACCTCGTTCTTAAAGCCAGAGATGCGTAGCCATGCATGCCTGCGTAGTAATACGCTAGTATTAATGGACCTGGCTGATGTATTAGCTGCGTCAAGCGCACATTTAATGGAAGCATTAGTTATAAATGTGCCTTCCTGGATAAGGTCGTTCGCCTTAGCTTTAAAAGGTTCTGGTAGGTGTTGCAGTAAACCTTCAATTTGATCGTAATGTGCTCTATTGTAGTGTGCTAATAGAGCTTGTGTGTTTGCAATCCTCCATGAATTTGCAGCCTGTTAGGCTACTCTTTTGCCTAAGGCTTCTAATATCTTAGACTCTTTGTCAGGAGGGGGAGCGTCTCCTGTTGTTTGTGAGTTTAGCTCTCTTTCGAGCGTTTGCTACTACTAGTGAGTCTAAGGGCAACTGGGATTTAATATAGGAAGGGTCTGAAGGGGCTGCCTTATATTTCTTTTCAATTCTGGGATTGAATAAGAGCGCCCTGGCTGGGTCCTTGAACATGTCTGGCGCGTGTTTTAGTACCCCTTTTAACATTGGAAGTGTCCTGACGTTTGTCAGAAGTAGGAAAAGTGTCAAATAGAAAATCTTCTTCTATTGGGTCAGTGTGCATGGCTACATTGTGGTATTTTGCTGCCCTATCCAGCAATTGGTTAAAGACAATGGTGTCGTCAGTAGGCCACTGCTTTGTAGGGTATGTGGAGGTGTCTGGGATGGGCTGTGGATCATATGGATCATTCTGGTCATCCCATGTGTCATCCTGTGCATCAGGATCCTCTGGCTCCTCAAAATTACCCTGAGGATCTTCTCCCATGTTATCTTCCTCATCCTAATGTGAATGTGTGGGAGAGTAAGGCACAAAAGGCATATTAGGAAAAAGGAGGAGGAGTGAAAGGCCTTGAGGGAGATGTCCCGAAGTCTTTTTTCTTTGGAGGGACAGGGGAAGGAGTGTCCGTGTCCAATGGTCTCTTTTTTCGGTGGTAAACTGCAACGTGTCCTGTTTCAGGGTCTATATACAGTTTAGGTTGTTCTTCACTCAATGGATCAGAAGGGAAGAGTTCTTCCTCAACTGTCCGTGGCTTTGGTGGCGATGTTTTTGGCTTAGTGCTTTTTGGCTAGAGGGCTTTTGGTCGTGGAGCTTTTTTCGGCTCTACTGTCGCTTTAGGGTCAGTGACCTTTTTCCGTTCGACGACTCTGCTTCTGTCGACGTCCTTTGTTGGTTTTACAGTCTTTTTTGGTTCGGCGACCTTCTTTGGTTCGACTACCTGTTTCGGATCGACCGGAGTCTTTGGTTCGATACGTTTGGGTATTTGGGCTTGTTTCTTATGCTCGACGACCTTTTTCGGCTCGATGTTTTTGGTCGAGTCAATGGCTTTTTTCGAGTCGACGGGCTTTGTAGTGTGATCGACACTCTTTTTAGGCTTGACGGCTTTCTTTGGGTCGACGACCTTCTTTGGTTCGGAGCTCTTCTTTGGCTCGATAGCTTCCGGGTCGATAACCTTTTTGGGGTTGGGGGCTGAGTACTCACTTTTTGCCCCAGCCACATCTGGTCATCGGAGTCCGACTGGTTCTCAACGGTGTTGATCACTAGCTCCAAGTCAGCCGCTTCAGGAAGGTTGTGTTCGTCATTGATCATGTTCTCCGGTTCCGGTGCCTGCCGCTGCATCTCTTGCCTAGCGGCCCGTCGATTCCGGATGGTCTTCTTCTAACGGAATTGGGCACACGCTAGGCAATTTTTTCATTGTGCTCTGGGGATAAGCACTTGTTGCACACTGTATGTTTGTCAGTATAAGGGAATTTGGAATGGCATTGTGGGCACCTTTTGAATGGGCTCCTTTCCATCGACAGCAGGCCCGCGTGGCATCGAAAAGGCCAACGGCCCGCGTCGACGACCGGATCGAGATGGAAAGTTTGATCGAGTCAAGGAGTACCAAACGAGAACAATACCGTCGAGATATAAGGCCTTTTGGCCTTAGAAAGTAGTTTAGTTTCGGTTCCGAAGTTGGAGTAGAGGAATAACATCCGAACCCAATGGCAGAAAAAAACAATCTGAGGATGGAGGAGATGCCCATGCGCACTGTAGTCCAGGGGAGAAGTCACCTATCTGGTGATACTTCAAAGACTCTTCCAGGACTACATGAATATGAATTCAGCAGCCCACATGCCTCAAACACACTGTTTTAGCTCTAGGATGTTGATGTGCTGTAGAGCATCCTGCTGTGTCCACAATCCCCTTACTTTGAGGTCGTACATGTGCGCTCCCCATCCTTTCTCTCCTGGAACGTCAATGGGCTGGGAGACAAATTGAAAAGAGGGACAGTTCTACAATTCTGTAGACGACACACACCGTACTTAATACTATTGCAGGGAACCCACTTGGTAGGCAATATGTGTAAGACATTGAACAGAGGGGGGGTACAGTTAATTCCATACTCTGGTTCCACGACAGGCTCCAGGGGTACAGGAATGCTGTTAAACAAGAGACTCCCATATACGATAGACTGTACGTGGACGCAACCACTGGGGAGATTGCTGCTACAGCTGGGAGATTGGAGGGCAAACCCTTAAATAGAACTAAACTTGGCGCTCTGGGGTAAAAAAAAAAAAAACTCCCAGAAGTACACACAGTCAAACCACCACCCTATCAAACTACTTAGACACAATGGGTCTAGTGGATGTCTGGAGAGCAAACAATACCCAAACCTTGCAATTCACCTTTCACTCAGGGGTACACAATATCCAGTCGTGTATTGATTACATACTGACTCAGGCTCACCAGTTGCCCTACATTAAAGAAATCCAACATTTAGCGAGAGGAATATCCAATCACTCACCGATCTGGCTCAACTACTACCTAACTCGAAACACTATCTCTCTCAACCCCGAATATCTAAAACTCTCCCATATAAGAGATGACAATTCAAAACACAGAAAACTATTTTAAAGAAAATACAGGCTCCGTTTCCTCCTCCCAGATGCTCTGGGAAGCATGCAAAACTGTAATAAACAAGCATTTACAATGCAATGGTCTCGGCATTATTAAAGGTAGAGCTATTGGCATTGCTCATGACATTTTTTTTTTAAATCATAAATAAATGGCATTGTCAATTACATTGCCAATAGCTTAATCGTTAAATAAATGCCATTGTCATTTACAATGCCAATAGCTACACCACTACACAGAGCCACCCTCACACAGACAGAGCCACCCACACATAGAGCCACCTACAAAAAAAGCTATCCACACAGAGCCACACACACACACACACACACAGAACACATTCCCTTATTGCACATGGGGATGCCTGATATGCCCAGATACAACAGTTGTTTTTTCTCACAGGGAATGCTTGATTGCCCCCCACTACTACTACTAAATCGGTTCTATGGTTGCAAGAAGTGACATGTAATATAGCCCGATCGGTTATGTTATAAAAGTAATCTCTTGAAAATGGCTCAGTGGGACATATTAGTTGTTGCTACCCACGAGATGCGGTAACCCACGAGATGCGGTCTCACCCATCCCTCGATTGTTGAGACACTAGACCTACATGTGCCAGCACAACCAACAACTTGTAACACACGGTTGGCTACCTCTTACATTTTGTTTGCTTTCGATACTTGCACAAGTGCCACCATTGCCTACGTAACGTTTGTTCTTGTGTTTGAGTGTCCTCCATTTATTGCAGTATTATACCTCTACATGTACTTTGTTCGCTTTTGTAACCTGCACACTTGCCACTTTATCGTCCTGTAATGCACCGTTTGCTCACGATTGTCACATTTGCCTCATGTAATGTAACTTTTGCTTTTGTAATTTGTTCACCAGTAATGTTGTAATGTTCTCATGTTTCAGTTCTGTCCTATTGTGAAGCGCTCTGACACTGTGTTGGGCAGAAGTTACATGTTGTATCCCTTCAGATAGAGACTTGAGCGTATGGTAAGCAATGGGAAGCAGCTGTTCAACAGTGCCCATCTGGTACATCAAGTAAAAAAAAAAAAACTGGCCGTGGAGAAGGCACAGAGTGTACTTACTTTGTCTCCGACCCACACTTTGGCTGTTTTTCCTCGGCCACGTTTGAAGCCAACTCCTCCGAAGCGCCTATTCCCGGAGAAACCTCTCATTCCCTGGAACATGTTGATCTCAGGGTGTTGAATATTAGATTGCGAAGTGAACATTACCGGCGCCATCTTGTCCCACTTAGGCCCTTTTTGCTAGCACGAAACGGCAGCCATTTTAAGACTGTGGCCACTCTCGTAACATTGCCGATCGCCTGCGCGTCTCCCCGACCTTGCGATCATCCCCGCGCGCTGGTAACCCCCAAGCACATGCTAGAGTCATAAAGCATCCTCATCCCTGCCCCGGAGCCACATCCCGTGCCGAACCCACATACCCTTTCATCCCTTTCATGCGAGCAGGCCCTTTGATAACCCCCTTCCTCCATGCTCGATTGCCCGGGCTGATCCCAGGCCATCACCTAGCCCTGCGGATGCAGTTTATTGCCCCCTACAGTGGAAACACGCCTCTCTTCAAAGGAGCTGAGATTAATCAATGTCTCCACCCCGTGAGATCCGATCGATTGCACACATTTCTGTTCCCGGCGGAATGTCCAGCTGCGCGATAGCCATCACCTGCTGAGATTAGGGCGGGGGCTTCTACTGTAGATATGTGTGTTAACGGGCCTGAAGCTGGGATTTCGAGGGTGTCCTTCCGAAACATCAAAGTATTAACAAGAATGTGTTGTATGCAATAAAGCAGTAAACCTGTGTATAAAAGGCCAGGCCACAGAGATGTGGTAGAGCACCTTGAGACGATACACTGTTTGTCCGATCTAACGTGTTCTGCTCCGGAGAGAATTAAAACCTGTTTCCTGCTTTCCAATTTTCAGCGCCTGCCTCTTTATTTGATAATCATCGAATGGTTTAGAGGCGACTAACGCCAAGCAGAGATAGAAAAGGTTATCAAGAAGAAACTGCTCCTTAACAATTGGCATCCCAAACGTGGGGCCCATCAGCGACACGTGGATCCAGCGGGAGAGGTCCTGACGACAGAGTGAACGACTGCAACGATCGGGAAGAGCTCATGCCCGATAGACCCTCGTCTGGCGGCCGATCATCCGAACTTCACCGGTTCCGAGCAGACCTCTCACGAGTGATCTACGGTCCTGACTGGGAGCCCTCAGGAGTGCCGCGGCAATAACGGAGAATAGAGGGCGCTGGAATTGGAAGACGAGAAACTGTCCATACGGTACGGGTAAGGTCGTGGAGCACGACTCTTTTTGTTTGATTGATTGATTGAAAAATACTAGTATAACTTATTGATTGAACCGCTTAACCTCGGTTGTTAAACGAGATTGGTTCTTTTTGAGACATTCTCTGCCTACAAACGGTGAAGAATAGGAATATTCACTCTCCCTTTGCAGATAGTGAAGGATAGGTAGCGCAGACTCTTTGTCCATATCGGTAAGGGCTGATAATACGCCGCACCTATCTTCTCCCCACTGATTGGTTGGTTTTATTTGGTTCTCTTGAGATATTCCTTATTTGCAAATAACGTTGAATAGAAATATTCTGTCTAGTCTTTGCAAGTAGCGAAGGATAGGTAGTGCGGACATTTGTCCACCATTGTTTGAGATTTTCTTTTTGACCGCTATACGTCATGCCTATCTTCTCCCCACTGATTGTTAGTTGGTTTAGCCCGGACCGTTTATTAGAGGTAGATCATCCAGCTCCACTGGAAGGCACCCCTAATAAGGACATGTTCACAAAATATGGACTAGTCGCCGTAGCCTATAGTAAGCTAAGGCATAAAAATACCAAGAAAGATCAAGAAAGTCAGTGGCCACTGATAGGATCTTTTGATATAAATAAAATAGAAGCACTAGAAATAGCCCTCGTAAACATAAAACCACGCCAACCATGCTTGATAGTTTCGGCATGTGGCGCAAAGAAGCAACGCAACGTAAAAAGAGAGACGAAGCAAAGACAGATAAAGAGCTACGAAAGGCAGCTCACCTAGCTGGTAAACAGCTAGAAGAGGAGATCAAAGAAAGAGAAAGAATAAAGAGAGAACGAGGGTCCAAAACATCAGGCCAATGCCCTGTTAGAACACCCTCCACGCTCTACCCCGAGCTACCATCAAAGCAGAAAGCAAACTATGATTTACTCTTAGGTCCCCAAATCATCTATATGCCCCCTCCATATGCCCCCTCCCATCCTTTAGTACAGCACCAACAACCCCCGAATCTAAATGAAGGTAGTGCCAGGGCCTCGGTACCCACGGCCTGCACAGACCAAGCCTCTCGTACTAAATACTGCATCAACGCAAGCTTCAGACAAGCCTGAAGTCAAAGAAAAAGAACCTGCGAGAACGAACCGCTTAAACAAAAATGAACGAGCGGGTATCGACAAAATCGTAAAAACGCTAGTAGAACGAAAAGAAACAGAGGAATACATTTCGGACATATGCAACTCATATCCCGACAGTCATAGACGACACTTTGTTATACGCTTTTGCTACCACACCCTCACAGCCTAGGAGGAGAGATACCAAGACAGAAGACCTGAACGCCTTGCAAACTTGTACTGGAAGGTAGACATAGGAGATGAGTGAGTGTGATGTGACGGAACTTTTCTCACACACGCTGGAAGTCTTTCGCCACCTCACTGAACAAGGACAGATAACCAAAAGCACAACTCCTGTAGCGACCGAACCCCCAATGGGGAAAATTGATACGATGATGCCTATAAAGGAGGCCGCTCTCTACTGGGTCCCCCCACGAGGTCAGGGAACTAATGAGGACATTAACCATCAGGACCCAAAGGGAAGAGTAGTTTATAACTTGGTATACCAGCCCTGGGATCGACAAGATATCCTGACATTCCAAAAATCCTTACCGGTCTTGCGGAAGAACCCCACAGCCTTTTATACAGAACTAGGTACGGCCTTAGGATCAACGATCATGACTTTAGCGGACATCGACTTGTTTTTCGGGCTATGTCTACTAGCTGATGTATGGAAGCAAATCCGGAAAGTTGACCACCTTGAGCTGTTCGGACATACCTGGGTACAACTAGATGGCATAGATAAACAACAAGATCCTGGACAGAAACCCCTAAAAGCTATTTTAGAACTCCCAGAAAAAAACGTTCAGAAATTGAAGACGCTAATCCCTGAGAAAAAGGTAGACTGGTCGATCGTAACGGCTTGCCGTCAGAAACCCCAAGAAGATGCCTCCGAATACTTTTCTCGATTCGAGACGGTGTTCTCGGACTATAGTAGTCAGGACATGACCGCTGCAGCCGGACATCACCTGTTTGTCCAAAATAATGTCAAGGGTCTGTTGCAGGAAGTCTCACAGAAACTGCAGGCCAGCGAGAGTAGTTGGGCGGCCTCCAAACCCGCGGCTATCCTTCAAATGGCCCAGTACTAAGAGCATCAAAAGAACGAAAATGATAGGGCATCGGCGAAAAAGAAGACAGACCTCAAAGACAGGGTTATGATCGCACAGTTACAGGGGGCGGCGACTATAGGAAAAGAGCCCTACAAAGGAAACTACCAACCGAATGTCCCTAGAAACCCGCCTCCTAGAGATAATGCACCCACATCCTACGCTGGACGTAGAGATTTGAGTGAGAACCAGTGTGCGTTCTGTAAAGGACTTGGGCATTGGAAGTTCCAGTGCCCGGTTCTGCTAGAAATAATCAAGAATAAGGAGGCAAGGGACTCGGCAAACGGACCGAGAAATAGAGGACGCGGACGAGGATACACAAACGACGCTAGTGATGAAAGGCCCGGTAATACGAACACATTTGACCATCCCCGACAGAACCAGTGTCAACAGTCTGATTACGACAACGCGTACGACTTTGCATAGGACTGCCAAAGGCAAGGGAGGGATCCAGTCGAGCTCTATGTTGACCAGCAAGGCCCTTATGTCACCGCTAAGGTCCTAGGCACGAAGTCTCCATTTTTGGTAGACAGAGGAGCAACACGTAGTGCTTTATCTAAACGACTGATTCCAAGGGCACCCTTGTCTGGCTCACATGTAACATCAATAGGTTTTGATGGAACGCCCTCCACTAATCCCTTGTCCACACCAATCACTTTCCCTTGAAAAACAACACCACTGACACAACATTTCTACTCTCCTCCAACACCCCTGATGCCATTATGGGTCTTGACCTGTTGAAGCATTTCCGAGCCACCATTAGATGCTCGCCGGACGGAGTCCGAGTCATTTTATACGACAACCCCAATCTGCTCAGATCTTGTCCCACACGACGCATGTTCTCTGTGACTGACACCGACATATCCCTGCTTGACACATTACCATCGTACTTATGGGCAAAAACCGACTCAGATGTAGGACGGATGATGATTGACCCTGTGCATGTGACTGTACGACAGGGCGCAACACTCCCAAAACTCCCACAGTATAGAATATCACCCGAAGGCGAGAAGGCATTGGTAGAGATTATTCAATCCTTAGTGGATGCAGGAGTGGTAGAAGAGGTAGTCAGCAATATTTGTAACAGCCCTATCTTACAGATTGTCAAGAAGCAAGGAGAGGGAGATGAGAAAGCGTACCGCTTCATCATCGACCTGCGAGAGGTTAATAAAGTAGTTGTGCCACAATACCCCGTAGTCTCTGACATCACCACCATTCTGACCCTGATCCTGTCCACTGCCACCACATTCACTGTCATCGATCTCAAAAATGCCTTCTTTTCCATCCCCATCCACCCAGACAGCCGCTACCTCTTTGGATTCACCCTAAAATCCCGCTCGTACAGATTTTGTAGAGCACCCCAAGGCTACACTGAAAGTCCCAGCATCTATAGCCAGGCCCTCAAAAGACAACTAGACGCCGTTCAGTTACCGGATGGAGTGGTGTTGATACAATATGTAGATGACATCCTTCTAGCAGCCGACACCACTCCACTTACAGTCACAGCCACCATCCAACTCCTACATTTCCTTGCAGAGAATGGTCACAAGGTCTCCAGGAAGAAATTACAGTTTTGCCAACCCCAGGTGACATACCTAGGCCACCTCTTATCTAAAGAAGGGAGGAAACTTACGCCCGACAGAATTCAGACCATTTTGGAAACTCCTGTCCCTAAAACCCAGAAACAAGTCCGCTCTCTGGTAGGCCTCACCTCATTCTGTCGACAGTGGTTGCCGAACTTCAGCCTTATTGTTAAACCCTTACTTTCCCTTCTGGCCAAAGATGTTCCCATCCCACTCCTTTGGACCCCCGAATGCCAATCCTCTTTCAAAGAGTTGCGAGATGCCCTTTGTTCAGCACCCGTTCTAGGAACCCCAGACTATTCCAAGCCCTTCTCCCTCTACACCCACGAAAGGGAGGGATGCGCTTTATCTGTCCTAACCCAACTCATTGGCTCCAAACAACGCCCTTGTGCCTACTTCTCTGCCACTCTTGACCCTGTAGCCAGAGCTTTGCCTGCCTGCCTTCGAGCTGTAGCCGCCGCTGCTGTCTCCATACGACAGAGTGAAGGAATTGTACTTTCTAATCCCCTCACGGTGCTAGTGCCCCATTCCGTTGACACCCTTCTGAACCAAACCAAAACTCAATATCTGACTAGCGCACGACTGACTGGGTACGAACTGACTCTACTGACACCCCACATAACTCTGAAAAGATGCACCACCCTGAATCCGGCCACCTTGCTGCCCCTACCCGAGAACGACCCCAATGTCGCTCCCCTACATGACTGTGTGACCCTCACTGACTAACAGACTAAGAGTAGAGTGGACCTCCGAGACACTGCTTTCCCAGAACCTGACGGAGAACTATGGGTAGAGGGTTCGTGCATCAAACTCCCCGATGGCACCACCTCAGCTGCATATGCCGTTACCACAGCCCGAACTGTTGTTGAGACAGCTCGTATCA
Organism: Lissotriton helveticus; assembly: GCF_964261635.1. NCBI lineage: Eukaryota > Metazoa > Chordata > Amphibia > Caudata > Salamandridae > Lissotriton > Lissotriton helveticus. Next base: position 1,344,100,636 of record NC_136061.1, on the reverse strand, counting down.
CACAGCGATCCGCACAAGCAGCAGAACTGATTGCCCTCACACGAGCATGCATCCTAGCAGCAGGGACGACAGCTAACATATATACGGACAGCCAGTATGCCTTCGGGGTGGTTCACCATTTTGGGCTCTTCTGGAAGGAGAGGGGATTCCTGACCTCACATGGCACACCGATCCTACATGGAGATCTCGTCTCCGCCCTGACTGAAGCAGTCCTCCTCCCCAAACTGCTAGCTGTAATCAAGTGCCAGGCACACAAAAAGGTGACGGACATTATAGGACAGGGAAACGCACTGGCTGACATCACTGCCCGAACCACAGCTAAAAATAGGACGACAACCCGCATGTACGTGACCAGGTCACAAGCGGAAAAATGGAAAGACGCTAGGGAGACTATAAAGGACATTCAAATGACCAGCACACCACATGAGCTGACTGAATGGGCACGGGTGGGACTAAAAGACAATGAAGGCTGCTGGCGGACGAAAGACGCAAACAAATGGCTATTACCCAATTCCTACCTGCTCCCCATACTGACCATGGCACACTCCCCTGCACACATAGGATCTGCTCCCATGACTGAGCTCGTTTCGAGAATTTGGCACAATGTCAAAATAGCAGAAGCAGCAAAACACTTGGTGCAACAATGCCTGATATGCCTGCAACATAACCCAGGGAAAGGGACTGTAGTACCCCAGGGAGGGTTTGGGGTCCCTGACCATCCCTTCGAAGTCCTCCAAATGGACTACATTCAGCTAGAAAGGTGCCATGGTCTGAAATACGTACTTGTCATTGTGTGTGCATTCAGCAAATGGGTGGAAGCTTATCCCACTCGAGACATTACCGCCATCACGACTGCGAAGGTATTATTGAAAGAATTCTTCCCACGCTATGGCCTTTGTCGGATTTTGTGGAGCGACAACGGCCCCCACTTCGTAGCCGAAGTTATGCCACTCATATTGAAAGGGTTGGGTGTAAAATAGAAATTTCACGCAGTCTTCCACCCCTAATCTGCAGGTCTAGTAGAACGACATAACGCCACACTGAAACTCAAACTAGCGAAGATAGTTGCCACCACAGGACTGAAATGGCCAGACGCCCTCCCACTGGCGTTGCTATCAATGCGCTCCACTCCTACCAAACACCACCTGACTCCATACGAAGTTGTCTTTGACCGACCCATGAATATCTGGGCCGCATCAAAACCAACATCCATCCATGATTTCCCGGACATCCTAATGTCTGATTATCTACATAAATTGACAAAAACGCTAACTGTTATCCACCAACAGGTGCAGCAAGCCATACCAGACGCATCCAAGGGTCCTGGACATGACATCCAGCCCGGCGAGTTTGTCCTGATCCGAAACTTTCAGAGAGCGAAGAGTTTGGAACCCAGGTGGACGGGCCCCTGGCAAGTCTTGATCACCACCCGAACTGCACTCCGAGTGGAAGGGAAGAAGAACTGGCTGCATGCACATCACTGCAAAAGAATACCCCTAACACTGGCAACGAATGAAGACATGGACGCCCAAGAAGAACTCCTGAGCAAAGATAGACCAACCTTGAGTTGTTACCCGGAATCAGAGGCCCTCGAATTGGCAAAGTTTCCCGATCCCACTGTGCCATCCAGGGAAGGGTACAACTTACAACGAAAGGAGAGGGCTCCGGCAAAGCAGGCCACTAACTGAGTCAACAGTCTCAGAGCGGTAGTTAACACTGCAAAGGCTACCAGGAGAGACGCCAGACAAAGTGTGTGGTTCTGCCCGCTACCGGGCCCTCTTGAAGGTGATGGAAGATCCCAGACAACCAAAGACCCATCGCAAAGACCCCGAAACTGCCAGGCTGCATAGCACAAAGACAATCGTACTTTTCATCTCATCCCTCCTCTGCCTCCTGCTCATGGCCACAGTTTGGGCCATAGAGGAAAATGCTCCCGCTCATCAGGCAATGACACAGACTATGGAGCCCACCACTGTAGGAGAGTAGGGTCTGCTATCCTATGGTCACCCCAATTTTTGCTTTTTGCTTCACTGGTTTTCGACTTAATGTGGCTGTGGGCCTGCTAATCAGACCCACAGCCTGCTGTTCTCTCTCTAAATTCACAGACATGTACTTTAGGTACATCACCAATTTGGTACTGGACACCTTGTCAGCCCCTGTACACTGCACTATAGGTGCCCAGGGCATAGGTGCATCCAAGGCCTACCAGGGGCTGCAGCATATCTTTTGCCACCCCTGGCTGGTACTTAAATCGACACAACTGGCTGATCACTCAGCTGGGGCAAGGTGGTGTACTCACCCCTTGCTTAGATATAGTATACCTATATCTAAACCTATATCTGGACACATATATGCCTATCAGTCACTCCTATGGCAGGCCTTAACAATCCTGGAGGCAGAGTGCTTGGTTTTATGTGAGATGGTGCTCTAGCATGAGCTGAGCCTGTCTGCAGCTTTCGGAACCATTTCCTTATAGCTGTTCTAGTGATACTGCCATACCATATACTCTTAAGTGCATTATAATCCTGGCGGTTAATGCTAACTTTGGTTTGGCTTTATCAAAACATGTCGTGTTTGGTGTCATATACTTTGGAATACTACCCCCTCGCCAGTTCTGGCGACGGGGGTAGCACTCCACCCTTCTAGAGGGAGAAGACATGTTACTTTACTGAAAACGCGGTTAATCCTAACCAGAGCCCCAGCATCACAAAATGGATGCTGCTGCCACAGACACGAGTCTGGCCTCCTGCTGCTGACCGAAACTTGGCAGAGGACGCTTGATCAAAGGATCTCCTGTCACAGGGAGGTGTCACACCACCCCAGACAGGAGAATGTGGATTGTAGCAGGGAGGGTTGAAAGAAACTAGACACTGCCTGGGGCGCACAAGGTGTCCCTGGGCAGATTCCAGTCAAACCGGTTCTGGGGCCATCCTGCCCCAGTCCTGGCGGCAAACTGGACAAAGGGAAAGGGGTGTAACCACCCCCTTCCTGGGTCCCACCCATAGGAGGGACCTAGCAGGTAATCCAGCCCCCAGATTTGGAATATAGGTGGGAGCAGTGCCAATGCACATCAGATTATCCTGACTGAAACTTATGAAACGAAACTCTGGACCCTTCGACATCCCACTCGACGTGGAAGACTGAAGAATCTCCCTTGTGGTCAAGGAGTGACCACCCTGTGCAAACAGGCACCATCCAGCACCTCGACGTTTGCTTTGTTGCAGTTCCCGCCGGAACTCGAGCGACAGATCGACAAGAGCCAGCGATCCTGCCTTCCAACAGCCCGATCCACAGTCTATGCAGAGCTGAGACCCGTGGAGGCGACCTGAAGCGTGGGAGCGGCCATCTTGGAAATACCACGAAGCGCTGACCGTGCAGCATCCGAGGCTCCCTCGAAGCTGTGCATTGGAGCGTGAGAAGCTCCAGCCCGAGCAGCTTTTGCACCAAAGCTCACCCCTCCACACTCGACGAATGCTGCGTGGGGCCCTTTTGCATTTTCCTGCTCGACGCGTTGGTCCGGTCGCTTGCCCGTTGGCTAGTGGCCTCAGAACCGACGAACCTATGAATTTACACAGCTGGTCTGGTAGCTTCAGACTGGCCCTCGCTCCCCTGAATAGGAGCACCCACTCTGACCTTGCTGGTCCGAGTATTAAGCTTTCTTCGAATCCTGCGTGGGTTGCCTATGCCAAGGTTTGTTGACCCCGATCCGGAAGCCGACACCGCCGACAGCGAGAGCCTTCGTGGGACAGCTCGTGATCCACTCCTGGACATCCTCGGTGCCCCAGAGTCCACGTGGCAGCGGAGACAAGCTTCACGACATCGACCTGATTGCGCCCGACATTGCCTGGTTCCTTCCTGGTTCCTTCCTGGTCACTGGCTAGTGACCCAGACTCTGTCCCCTCTGCTTTCAGGTACTCTTCAACTTCAATCCACCCTTGGATCGCACCGGACACTTCTCTTCTGGACGCCTGCAGCATCTTCATCTCCAGGCACCATAGAACTGCGTGACGAAACCCGACACATCTTTGCACCTGTGCACCCGCTTCCTGTGGGTGAGGTAACTCTTGAACGCCGATGCTCCTGTAGAGGTTTACTACTCTAGTGTCTAAGTCTAACGTTTTGTCCTTCTAGTCCAGTCGGAAGACTCTTAAAACTGTAACTCGATAACTTTTACGCACCATTGACTTTACATTGGTGCATGCTCGTGCTTTAGGCACTGCACCCGAATACCGCGGGCTACTCCCGTCCTAACTATTGTTAGTCCACTGTAGTCCAAGCGATTCCCAAGGCCCTAGGCCTTACCACTGATCGAATAATGATTGTGTTAGAAATGGGACCCCCGGCTGGCCAGGGCTTTCGCCAAAGTCAGTCAGAGACCACCACACCCAAGTCAGGGCAAGGGAGTTACACGCCAAGATAACCCCTGCTCACCCTCTAGGTAACGTGGCGCGAGCAGCAAGGCTAAACTTGGAGGCGATGTGAGTTAAGTATTTGCGCACGCACCCCAGCAACAACACCCAAAGGCCCACCACAAAGGAAACTCCACACAAGGTTATATAAAAATAGCCTTTGTATTACACCAAAACACATTAGATAAAAACACACACTTTACAATGTGCCAGAGGCACGGGAAGAATTTACAGGGGATATGTACAAGACAAGGCCACCTGGACCACTGTCAGGAATCGGCACTTTTTAGAAGTAACACTTTTAGAAATAGCACATAGAATGTAAAATCACTGTAGCACAAATTAGAACATAAAGTACACAACCAGTAATCACTGGTAACCAGGATCTCACTAGTACCACCTGCACTAGGAGAAAAACAACCACCTAAGTATCACAATACCTGTAGGGGTGTAAGAACATAACACATGATGCAATGAATAACATTCATTCAGAGGTGTAAGGAAGGAAAACACATGATGCATCAACAATACATTCAGCGGTGTAGGAACAAGGCACATGACGCATAAAACACATTCAGAGGTGCAGAAAATGAACAATTGCGCCAAACTCACATTAGTCACCACCTGTGACTGTCCCTAGGCCAACTGGCCTTGTTGGGGCTAGGACGCCCTGTGTCCCAAATGTCAGGGGGCCTAAACGTGGCAGCTGCCCACGAAGTGCTGGGCAGCTGAAGAAAAGGATGGGGCCAACGTGGGAGCCTCGCAGGCTCTGAAGAAACAAATGGCCCCTGAGCCTCTCTGGGCTCTGAAACAAATAGGGGCTGGGAGCCCTGCAGGCTCTGAAACGATTTACTGTGCCCTCAGGAGCCTCTCAGGCTCCAAGTAAAATAAATGCCCCCACGAGCCACTCTGGCTCATACAAAACAAACGTGGCGCTTTTGTTAGGAGTCCCCCCCCTCTGGGGGACTCGAGATCAATGAATGCCCCTTGAGCCTCTCTCAGGGCTCTAAACACGAATGTCCTGAGCCTCTCGGGCTCGACGAACAGATTGCCCCCAGGAGCCTCGGGGCTCCAATCTCGTATGCGGGCTTCGTTGGAGTCCCTCACGGGGGACTCAGGATCAATACATACGCCCCCAAGGTTGTCGGAGTGGCCCGCTGCCAACCGGGGCCACTCTGAATACAAAAGACCCTGTCCCCGCACTCACCACTGGTGCTGCGGGGGCAGGGACACTGCTGGCTCACCTCTCCGGGCAGCGCGGGGCTCCTCTTCCCTCGGGGAGCCTCGGACACGGCCGGCTGCTTCTCTCCTTGATGCTCGGCTGCGGGGGCGGGACTTCCGGTTCGCCTCTCCCGGGCCGCGCAGCGATTGGCCGGCCGACCCAGCACTTCCGGGTCGTTGTAGGCAGCGCGGCGGCTGCAAACACTCCTGGGCTGCGGCGGTGATCTCGGGGCAATGCCGGGTGTGCACCGGCCTTTAAATCTTTAAATAAACCGGGGCAATGCCGGGTGGGCACCGGCTTCCAATTAAAATATAAAGCGAGGTGGGCACTCGCTCGGCCAAAAATCGGCAATTAAAGCGGGCAAATGCCGGGTGGGCACCGGCAGCACAAGAAGCGCTCCCAAGCGCTTAGGGGCCGTATAAAGCGCTCTCGGGCGCTAGAGGGGAAGGTACAGCGCTCCCAAGCGCTGCAAGTCAAATAAAAGCGCTTCCAGGCGCTAGAAGCACAGAAGGGCTTCAGTAAGTCTTTTCAGGCAGGGAGGGGGCAAGGCTGGGCCCAGAGCCAGCTCACTGGGTCTCCAGGCAGGGAGACAGTCCAAGTGGCGGTCCTCTGGCCCAGCAACAGCAGCAGCCCCCTCAGGCAGGATCCTGGAAGAGAACAAAAACTGTGGGGACAGCCCCATTTTTATACAGCAAATCCTTTGTCTGTAGGTGCAGGGTGGGGGCAGAACCAGTCGCAGCTGGTCTGTGAGCACTGCTGATGGGCTCAACCACCCTCTCTATTCACTGGCAGGGCTAGGGTCGTTAGACGCACCACAGGGGGGCGGAGCCAGCATTGTCAGGGGAAAACCCAGCCTCATTCAGGACACAGGTACACTCCTCCCCAGCCATCAGCATGCTAATCTCCCACTCACCACCGGGCAGACCCATCCAGCCTTCCTGGAGCCTGGCTCACCAGCCAGCTCCAGCCAATCACACGCCAGCACCTTCACAGCACACACATAGCCATGTCTAGAAGTGGCCCTTCCCTACTAGACACATACAAGCTGCACATACCATCGCGCAGCATTCACTCCCACGAGTTCACACATACCAAACTCGATCCCGCACTCCCCACGCATCAGGAACTACCAGGGACACATACATTCCCCATGCATTCCTATGGGAGGGCAGGCCTACCTGACTCCACGCACTCAGAGTGCGCACGCACTTTCCACTGGGACACAGTGAAAGTGCGCAGAACCCAAAAATCACCATCACCAGGTCACCATTAAAAGCAAAAAGTCTAGGGGTGAACCTGCCATAAGGGCCAAGTCCAACAGATTGTTATACCACTTTTTTGATATATGGTTTGAGTGGCCACCGGCCTCATCCATAAACGTGCAACTTTCATATGTAATACTGTGCTTTTGTTTAAACGCTTGTGCTTCATTGCTCATAAAGAGTAGTGGGGATCATTTTGAGAATAAATACATATATTTTTATAATATATAACTTGTGTGGTGTCCTTTCATTTGGTATTACAGGATTGCATATGGTAAAAAAGCTGGCTTCACATGCCCTCTTGAGTTAAGCCTTTAAGGCTGCTTAGTCCATGCTACCCCTAGGATAGCTTGTCTATAAGGTTGACTTACAACCATCACCATAAAGGATTGTTTGGAATGATACAAGGTGCCCACAGAACTGTGGACATCATATACCAGGCCAACTTCTCACAACCACCAAGAAAGAGCATCATCTGGTCTCACTCTCCCCTCATCTCCGAGAGCGACGTAAAGAATTTTGGAACAATTCCTTTGTACAATTGCTGCACCAACATAATCTTGCTGCCAATGCCACGAACTGTTGGATCTGTGGGCTGCTACCACACGCAACCGAACATTCTATTCCCTTCATCCCTTCACCTTTCTCTGTCCATGGATCCTGCCTTGCCTGGCTGATGCTCCTGCAGGAGAGCTATAAGGACAATACTACATCTGGTGAAACGATCTCACAGTTCTACGATGAGGCGTGACTAGACAGAGCTAGAAAAACATCAGTTCCTTTTTGCCCTCAGACCTCAAACACAACACTTCAAATGGACATTCCGGAGAAGGAACGGCTCGAGATGCAGGTATTCAACAATCCAGCCAGACCCACTTTTTCATACCTACGCAAACCGACTGCTGCAACTCTGACTGTGGCCCGGTCTGTGGTAAATGTCTCAGGCCTTGTTTGCATAGAGGGCCATGGGACAAAAATCGTGGGCCACAGCTCCTGCTCCATAAAAAGGACCTTGAATACTGCTGACCCCCCCTTCATTTGTAGCATCTCCCAATATGTATTTCGTCTGCAGCACTAAAGCCTACACCTGGCTCCCTAAAGGCTGGGGAGGCACTTGCTACATCTCCTTTTTCCTTCCTCCAACCTATGTGGCACCAGCAGCATACCACAGGCAGAAGCGCTCACTGGACACAGAACAAGCGGACTCCACCTCTTCGCAGTTCCTCGATGCTGCGAAGGGACTCATTCCTTTCTGGGGCCCGATGTCAAACAGTCGGGCCATCCGTCATCTAACCCAAGCAGTCGAAACAGCATTGAACATCGTGGCCGGCATCCTTGCTAATAATACAGCTGAGCTGCAGGCGGTCCGCCTTGTGGCTTTGCAGAACCGCCTTGTGCTCGACGTGGTACTAGCGGATCGCGGAGGAGCATGCCGCATCATCGGTGCCAGCTGTTGCACCTTTGTCCCGGACTCTTCACCTTCTGTCTACCAAGCAATAGAACACCTCCACAAACTATCTTCGGAAATCCACCAGGAACAAGACGGCTGGACACTCGGAGGCTGGTTTTGGACCACTTTGAAAGACTGGGGCTGGAAATTGTTGATAATAATATTGGTGCCAGTTTTTGTATTGTGTGGGTGTTGCCTGGGGATACAATGCATACCGCCCTTGTGCTCTCTTTTTGCGAATTCGATATGCCATAAGACTTTGGACAATAAGTTTGAACACATGAAAGCATTGTACGAGACAGAGATCCACCATATAATGAACATTGACATAAATTAGCAAGATGTCGGAGTATGTTCAAAGGGCACACTGTTGAATATTAGATTGCGAAGTGAACAGTACCGGCGCCATCCTGTCCCACTTAGGCCCTTTTTGCAAGCACGTAAACGGCAGCCATTTTAAGACTGTGGCCACTCTCGTAACATTGCCGATCGCCTGCGCGTCTCCCCGACCTTGCGATCATCCCCCGCGCGCTGGCAACCCCCAAGCACATGCTAGTCATAAAGCATCCTCAGCATGACCCTGCCAAGGAGCCACATCCCGATCCGAACCCACATACCCTTTCATCCCTTTCATGCGAGCAGGCCCTTTGATAACCCCCTTCCTCCATGCCAGATTGCCCGGGCTGATCCCAGGCCATCACCTAGCCCTGCGGATGCAGTTTATTGCCCCCTACAGTGGACACACGCCTCTCTTCAAAGGAGCTGAGATTAATCAATGTCTCCACCCCGTGAGATCCGAACGATTGCACACATTTTTGTTCCCGGCGGAATGTCCAGCTGCGTGATAGCCATCACCTGCTGAGATTAGGGTGGGGGCTTCTACTGTAGATATGTGTGGGAACGGGCCTGAAGCGGGGGTTCAGAGGGTGTCTTTCCGAAACATCAAAGTATTAACAAGAATGTGTTGTATGCAATAAAGCAGTAAACCTGTGTATAAAAGGCCAGGCCACAGAGATGCGGTAGAGCACCTCGAGACGATACCCTGTTTGTCCGATCTAACGTGTTCTGCTCCGGAGAGAATTAAAACCTGTTTCCTGCTTTCCAATTTCCAGCGCCTGCCTCTTTATTTGATAATCATCGAATGGTTTAGAGGCGACTAACGCCAAGCAGAGATATAAAAGGTTATCAAGAAGAAACTGCTCCTTAACAAGGGTATGCTTTCTGGGAGAAGAGGGACGGGGGTCGGGGGGAACCGGAGATGCCAGAACCGTGCAGGAGGGCCACAAGGAGACGGTACAGTGGGATTCGCTTGGGTCAGTACAATTGGGGGTCAGTGCAGGGGAGCTCACACATGTAGTGGGGGGTCAGTGCAGATGGGTGCCCACGAGACGGTGCAGGCAAGTAAGTCCACACGGAAAAATATCAGGCAAGTTCGACGAGACGGCTCAGGGGGGCTCAAACGGGGCCAGTGGAGGGAGGTGGTTCACACTAGACGATGCAGGTGGCCCACAGGGAGACCAAGGAATGGGATTCAAACAGGGTCAGTGCGGGGAAGTTCACCGGAGACAGGGGGTGGGGGGGTTCAAACGGGGTCAGTGCAGGGAGATTCACACTAGACTGTGCAGGTGGCCCACAGGGAGACACCGGAATGGGGTTCAAACGGGGTCAGTGCGGGGAAGATCACCGGAGACAGTACGGAGGGCTCATCCGAGATCAGTGCTATCAGTGCAAGACAGTGCTGCTGTTTGGAAACAGAGACTGCTATGCTTTGTGTGTACCGCTCTCTTCTGTCTACAGAAATCTCATATGAGATCACTGAGACTTTAGAGACAGCTCTGCGATCTACAGCTAAAGTCGGAATATTCCGACCCCCTTCATGTGCAGCTCCTCTGAGAGGCCTGAGCTTGCTGTCTAAAGACAAATTGTGCATGTTGGGAGACCGTTTCACAGGGGTGTGCATTAGGCGGCGCTAGTGAACTCCAGATATGACAGGGCCCTGGTAGAATACATGTGGAGGGTTCGCGTTTAAGGTGTTTTTTACGCCACTTGGGAAGAATCGTAAATTATTTCTTTATTGTCATTCATTGCACAATGGTAGTAATTGATGGCGTACTGTTGGCACACGTGACATGATAGTGCCCTTCCTTCCCCCATCTTCCACGGGCCATTAAAGTGCCATTAATAGTGTAATTTACGAAAGTAAACTACCATTGATGAAGCAGTTGCCACCACTGTCCTAAACAACTGCAAGGCGATGACGGGTGGCTAATGGTCGTAGGATACATATTTTATTTTTGCCTCCAGATAGTTCACACTTCGCTCCTCTTGCAGCTATACCTACCCGCATGAAACAGCCAGGTGCGCTGCCGGTTAATTGTCCATGCAGCATGAAGATTAATTGCACAGTGCCTCTTTCTGATACTTTTGTCCCTAAAATTATTCATTGGCGATCTTCGACTATCTGCCTGTCCCGGAAAGAGCGCAAAGGAGGAAACGATTCAACATCTAAAGTACACCATCGGCTCCAAATGTCACCCTTTAGCTCCCCTCTCTTTCAAGAATGCGTACCTAGGAGCTCGAGCTGCCCCACGGGCGGCGTGAGCGAACTCTGTGCATTGAGGTTTGCCAGAGACAGCCTTGCACTTCTAGCTGTTTACTTAGCTGCCGCTTAGTTATACTTTTATAGTGCACCACTAACGCATAACAGGCTTCAGTTTGACTGTTGTTGCTCTCCCCAGGGGTCCTGCCACCGGCATTTAATTTGTGACAGAAAGAGTGCCGGGGCCGAGGCGCTTCCCAGGAGCCGGGGGCGTGCGCGCTGAAACCAAGGCTGTGCTTCTTGAATCCACTGCCAGACACTCCCCACACATTTTTGTCACTCGTGCAGGTTTCTGTCTCCTTCCTTTGTGACGGGTTTCCCATATTTTCCTCCCTCGTCTTTCCAACCTGTGCGCTTTTCCTTCTCTTGCACGTTGTCAATTATCTGATGTGGGGAAACAAGTGTCGGTCACAAAAAAAAGTGTGCCGCTAACACTGGCTCAAATTAAGCACTGCCTGCCGACAGCACTCAATGTTTATGAAGTAAGCGTAGGTCCCCTGCCGTTTCTCTTTTATTGAAGCATCACAGATGTGACTCGAAGCCCCCACCTCCTAAGACATTCATAAAGATGTGTCACAGTCGCGCCTTGCATGTAAAACTACATTTATTAGAAGATTCGTTTTCATTTTCAACATATAATAAGCTATATTTAACTTTCAGACATTGAACCACCGACACATCCATTCGGACAGCCTTGAAACTAACAAACATGTGACATGTCTTTGCAGTGTATTTATTATTGTTTATATATGCTCGCCTACATAGAGTATGTCCTTGCTTTGCCCTCTGAGGTCCAGCTACTACCTACTCCCCCGCCCTCACCCCCCCCCGTTGAAGTGGCTGTCACTGAAGTGTGTCTATGCCTTTACATCTGCCTCGAGCACACCCTCCCCGCTGGAATAAGTACAAACCGCTGTGTTCCGGGACCCGTTAGCGCCATGTAAAAGCTGCAGGCGGCTGCCGGGGACTCGGAGATCGACGTGGAGAGCCTGGAGCTGGACGAGTAGAGCGACGCGCCCCCCAGCCTCAGCCCCCCGCCGGCCGGGCACACATGCGAGTAGGTGGAAGAAGACGAAGAGGAGGAGGTGCGCCGGGGTCTCGATCCCCGCCACAGGGCACCCCGACGGGCACCGACAAGGGCTGCGGGGAGCAGAGGAAGCTGAGCCGCACCACCAAGTGCGTGCGCTGCCACAACCAGCAACCACGGGGTGGTGTCCTGCCTGAAGTGGATACAGGAGAGATTTTTATCACCTCAAAGTAGAACCTCCTTCCTGCACTCGGGGTCAGATTTTGTGAGTGAGGCTGTGGTAACGCTTGTTTTGGCAGTTAGCTGTATGCACAGTGCTTTAAAAAGAAATATAGAAATGCAAGTCAGGAGACGGGCGATCCTCTTGGCTGGCTCTGGCAAAATGGCGACCGCAAACGTCCGCAAATTTCTGTCAGATTCGGGGGCGTGTTTTGGCGTTCTGAGTGACGGATGACGTCACAGTCGAAAGAACGCAAAAAAACACGCCCCCAAATCCGAAAGAGACGGGGCTTTATTGGAGTGACTCCCTTCTCCTCCAATGGCTGGCCTCCGTTTAGGAAGCCAGCCAATGGAGGAGAATGGAGGAGAGAGGCGGGTTCAAGCCCCCTTACTCCAAAACATTAAATCTTCGGGACTCTGCCCACACTGCTTCGCAGTGCTGCAACGGTCCCTCGACCTAAAAAAGGAGAGGCATTCTCCCTGATAATCAGACATTAAAAAAAGACAGCCAGAAAGACCTTCTAGCTTTAGAAACGGAAATTCTGGACAGGGAGTCACAAGCAGCCCAAACAGACAGCACAGAAGCTCTTCACGCGATGGGTATCAAAAAACAAGAATATAAAAATAGTGTAATGGAAGATGCCAAAAGTAGAAGACTAACAATATACGCCACAAAATATATGAAACCGGTGATAAAGCGGGCAAATTACTGGCACGGTTAGATAGACGTGAACAAGCAAAAAGACGGGTAGCATGCTTGAAAACTGAGAACAGAGAAATGATAAATGACCCACGAGATATAGCGGTGGTATTTGCATCACATTTTAGGAAGATATATACATCCACCGCCTCAGCCACAGCGGAAGACTCCAGAGACTTACTCGCAGAAATGAGACTTCCCTCCCCAACAACAGATGACAGTATTCTTTTAGATAGTAACATTACGGACAAAGAAATCACGGGGGCAATTAATAGTTTACAATCCGGGAAAGCAATGAGACACAATGGATCCCTATGGAATTATATAAATTGATCGCTACAAAAATCACACCCCATATAATTGAAATGTATGACGAAAGCATACAACAGGGTTGCCTACCCGGAGACCAAGAACTAGCTTCCATTGTAGTGATACATAAACAGGGTAAGCCAACTGAACTTTTGTGACTCATACCGACCAATTTGACTTCTCAATGCAGAAGCCAAGATATTGGCTAAACTATTGGCCAATAGACTAATGCCAGTGATCATGAAACTAGAGCATCCCAATCAATCAGGCTTCATACCTGGGCGGAACTCGGCACTAAATCATATATTGAGTCCCTTTTCCCTCAAACATGGAACGTGACAGGGTTGTCCCTGTTCCCCACTGATCTTTGCTTTGATGCTTTTAGCCCCTGGCGGCTTCGATTAGGGGAGACCCCATAATTAGAGGACTGAACTGGACAGAGGGATGGGAGGACAGAATCTTTCTACGCGGACGATATCTTCCTTTATATGCCGTCACCCCACTCATCAATAGGCAGGATTAAACTTTTCACTAACTTTCGGAAATATTCTGGGTACACCATTAACTGGTCCAAACCAATACTATTTATTCTCCAGGGCCAGCACCAAAGTTGCCTTCGGACTGCGCAGCGACAGTGACAGAGGAAGGACTCCAATATTTGGGGATCTAGGTTACCAGAGATCCCTCACTCTTTTACACAAGAAATCTCCTTGGACCCCTTAAACGACTGCAGGAGAATACACTACATTGGAGAACACTGCCGCTGTCACTCTTGGGCAGAGCAGCCCTTTTTAGGTTTCGCCTAGCGAAAGGCTGCGCTTGCGCAGTCTCGCTGGGAGAAAACTGATGTTTTAGAGAGTGGGGCTTGAACACGCCCCTCTTCTCCATTGGCTGGCTTCCTAAATGGAGGCCAGCCATTGGAGGAGAGGGGCGTCACTCCGTTCAAGCCCCGTCTTTTTGGGATTGAGGGGCGTGTTTTTCTTTCTCTCCTCTTCCCATTGGCTGGAATTTTACATTCCAGCCATTGGGAAGAGGAGAGAACGAAAAACACTCCCCTCAATCTCAAAAATGACGTGCGTTTCTCTGAGGCATTTCTTCTTCGCCTCGGAGAAACATGGTTGTGAAGAAGAGAAGCTGTAGCTCGGTGCTTGGCTGCTTCTGCCTGGCGGAGCTTGCTGGCTTCTCGTTCTCTCTGTCCCTTTAGGCTGTGTCCTGCTGGCTGAGGCGGTGCTCTGTGGCTCATTGTTTTCCCTCCATCGGGTTCCTCTTCTTGTGTCTCCCCTTCTCCTTGCTTGCTCCGCCTCGCGCCCCAGCAGATAGCTGAGAGGGGCGGAAAGGGAGTGAGTGCGGCGGGCAAGATCGCCAGCAACGTGCAGAAGCTCACTCTAGCGCAAGAGAATGTGCCTTGCATCGCCATTCATTTGCCTGTCCTGGGTCTGGCTTTTAAAACGTTTCCATCCCAGCTCGCAGTGTGCTTGGGTTTTGTCGCGGTATGTGGTAGAATTCATTTGTACAGCGCAGACTGCCATTAGAATGGCTTTGTAACGCTCCATGATGGCGCAGTAAATAAGGCGCTAGTTATATATGATGGTGCAGCAAATAAGGCGCTAGTTATATATGAATACGCAGTAAATAAGGCGCTAGTTATATGTCATTGGAGGATATTGGGGCAAGTACAAACAATTGAAAGTGTGGATAGCGGAGTGCATTTTTGAGACTTTATTGAGACAAATGACATTTTCCCACAGTTTTATTATTTGAACGAGGAGCATTTTGGCTGAGGTTGTGCTTTTGTTTTCTGGGGTAAATGTGTTTTTAAACGGTAGTATGTCTGGCGGAGAATTCATTTCCTGGCTGTCTCCAGAGAACAAAAGATGTGGTTTTGTGCTGCCTTCCTCTCACACAGACTGACCTTACCGTGCACCCCGAGGGGCGTTTGTGTGGTAGTAAATGCCGTTTGTGAAAAGTGACCGGAAGCGGAATATTTGGAATAGAATATACGAGGAAATAATGCCGCATAGACAAGATCAGGCACGAGAAAACCCGAGGAGACGGAATACTAACTGGCAGTTATGGTTCCACATATTATTAAGTACGCAGAAATTACTATTTAACTTGAACAGTTTTAATAGGTACAGTTTGAATCTGGCCTAGTGTAGAATTGTCAGGTGCTTAGCCCTGCAGCCGTTAGCGAGTGTGGAGGGGGGGAGGGGCTAAGACCTGGCAAATCATCCAAACCCGACATACAACGTAAACAAACAAAAGAGTGGACATAAAGACAAAATACTTCAGCGCATCTCTAAAGTTCCCATCTCTACACGTTACTCTCTCCAGTAGACCTTCTTAATCTTTTGACTTCTGCAGACACCACTGACTCACAACTCCACCCTCCAACTCCACCCTCCAACTCCACCCTCCACCACCACCGCATCCACCACCACCACGTCCACCACCACATCCACCATCACCACCACATCCACCACCACCACCACATCCACCACCACCACCACCACATCCACCACCACCACCACATCCACCACCACCACCACCACCACCACCACATCCACCACCACCACCACCACCACCACCACCACCACACCCACTACCACCACCACATCCACCACATCATCCCCCACATACACCACCACCACCTCCAACACCACCACATCCAACACCACCACCACATCTATATGTGTGTGTGTGGCTCTGTGTGTGTGTGTGGCTCTCGGTGTGTGCGTGTGGCTCTGTGTGTGCGTGTGGCTCTGTATGTGTGCGTGTGGGTGCAAATGCAATAGGTCTCGCATTTGCGAGAGATTAAGCTATTGGCATTGTAAATGACAATGCCATTTATTTATCTGTTTTCAAAACCAACACATAAATAAAAAGAATTGTAATTTACAATGCCAATAGCTCTAACTTTTGCAAAGGCGAGACCGTTGCATTGTAAATACTTGTTAAAATGATGGCACTACTAAGGTTCTTATATGTTTTACAAAACACTCCATTCTCCATAGCAGAAATTTTTTCCCCAGATCGGGAATGAAGTCAGAACATTGCTGTGGGAGGGGAAAACCCCCAAGGGTAGCCACACGCAAGCTACTGAAGAGCTGGTACGAAGGTGGTATAGCCCTCACAGATATCCGGTTGTATTATTGGGCAACTCAATTGGCAGTTATTAACCAATGAATATACGGCCCACACTCAGACCCTGCATTCCAAATGGACAAATTCCTGATGGGTCCAAGAGGTTATAGAAGGGCAATCTACATTAATCCCAAATGACAGGTGTTAAAAGGGACGACACAACAAACTGTCCATCTCTGACATAAGATAAAGCAGCTAGGCTAGGAAAATAAAGTAACTCAGATTACACTATTGTGGGAAGCTCAGATAGTTGTATAACTGATCGGACAGCCAGGTTTCGAGAAATGGCATTTAATCAGTATTTTAACAGTAGGCAAATGGAAAAATTAAGCCTTTTGGGACATTAAGGGAGGAATTTGAGATGGCGACACCCAAGAAGGACTGACGGTAACCGAGAGTGTAGGTACCAGGCGGGGAGTCGCGTGTGTTCGAAACTGACACCGCGTGAAGGTTTCCCGCATCGTCAGATCCGAAGGAGAAAATATCTCCCTCTCGCTACGTTTTTTTCTGCTCCTGTGAAACTCAGTGAGCTGTCACGGACAGTAACCGTGAGTTATCATAACTTTTCACATTCAGTGCCCTACGGGAGGGTGCGCCTTAACGCGCGCATATCACTGGAGGCTTGTCTTTTATATGAAATTTGGTCCTGACGAATGCTGAGCGAAGTTGCCTCTAATACAGCAGAAACATGTTGACCGTTTATCTTTACTAAAGGACACAGGTTTCCTAACAGAGCCTAGCTTGTCCGTCCACACTGTTTTTAACCAATACGGGTTGACCTTTATTTAAAAAAATGTAAGGTTTCAACCGTGTATTTTTTAATTGGCACTCACAGTTAATTACACATTATTAGTTTGAGCACTGTTGCACTCAACACCATCCTGCTCCGCTGTAACTCAGGCGTTGTAGCACGCTGGGGAGGCATTCGGCCACCCCAGCGGGGACCCAATGATGAAGCATGTCACCAACTGGTGGTGAGTGAGGGTCCTTTTATAAGGAAAGAGATTTCTCTTTACTTTATAGACACAACTGGGCATAGGCTGCTTTCAGTAGCCGTTGTTTCCTTATTGGTGTCACCTTTTTGGTTAATGGGGATTATTATTAATTAAACAAATTAAGTTTATATTTGTTACTATATTATTTTTCACTGAGTCACTCCTTAGTTGTTTTTGAAATATTACTTGGGGTACAGGAGTGTCGACTCTAGCCCTCTCTCTCTTGTTGATTCTCAGACACCCAAGAATGACCAGTATTTACAAATTAGACACGAAATAATGTCGGTTCACCCGTCAGGCTCAACTCTTACAGAATCAACCCAGTTAGAGGACAGACTATTATGTGACCAAATTGATGGTAAGGCCATATCAAAGATTTACTAAAAGCTATGCCGGCCCCCCTTACAAAATTGGGGGAGCAATGGCAGAGTAATTTGGGTGAGTTAGAAGAAGAGGACCGGCAGGAAGCGCTTGCTTCACCCAGAGAGGTCGCCATAAGCTCCAGACAAACTAATACAACTCCAAGTTCTACACAGAACATATTACTTCTGTAACACTATGACAAATGAAACGGAAAGAGGACGCGTCATGCAGACGACAATGGGGGAAGGAGGGTACATTCTTTCATATCATTTGGGGTTGCTCTGCCATTCAGAGATACTGGAGCGCAATAGTGACACAGCTGTACACAGTACTAGGCAAGCAACTGCAACAAACACCACAACTCTGCCTGCTCAATATATGGGAATCAACAAACCTCACTAGTGAGGAACGTCTCTTGGTCTCACTAGGTTGTGCAATAGGTAAACGTAACATCGCTAGAAAATGGGGAGTGGAAAGACTGTGGCGGAATATGAGAGAGACAATGGACTGGGCGATGGTGGCAGAAAAATTTGTCCATAAAAAAGGGGTGCCCCAAGAACAAGCATTTACAATGCAATGGTCTCATCTTTGTTAAAGTTAGAGCCATTGGCATTGCTCATGACATTATTTTTGTTTTTAAAACATAAATAAATGGCATTGTCATTTACAATGCCAATAGCTTAATCTCTTGCAAATGCGAGACCTATTGCATTTGCACCCACACACACAGAGCCACACACACACACACACACACACACACACACAAAGCCACAGAGACACACACACCCTCACCCCGGGGAGTCTCCTTATTTACAAATGGGTTATTCGAGGCCCTCACCAACTCACAGAGCTCACCCGATGCTTCCCTCAGTCTAGGTCAGCCATACGCCCATCTCTGCCCAGTAACGCCCCAGGGAACAAAGCGGCCACTCGCCGCTTTGTAACCTAAACTGCCTTAAGATATTGCGAATATGCTGCACTACTGCCATTGAAGGATAACAACCATTTGAATCACTGACGGACAACGCCCACCCTTTCATTATGTGCTCAGTAACAACTAGCTGACGGTTTGTGAAATATAAAATTAAAACTTGACGATTTAGTTAGCATTTCCGCAGTATGCATGCACTAATGCTAGCAGGTTCAATATAGAGATGCCCATGGTTAAAGGAACATAATGAAGGCTTGTTACTAATTATGTGATGCGTGTAAACCACAAAGGTTCAGGGTCAGGCTTGTCAATAACAAATGAGATCTTTAGAAGGCCAAATACCACAAGTACATATTACATACTGAAAAGACCGGTAAGTACAAGGCTGTACACGGGATACAACATCTTCAAATGTTCAGATTCAATTAACTGGTATTATACACCGACTCTGACTTCAAAAATATCTTGCTGAATGTAGTAATAAAGCCCTCATCGGCTGACCTCCACCACGCTGAAGGTGAGATGCAATTTATCACAGGTTTATTTACTTACAATGTCTATATACCTCTAGTGAACCATAGGGTATTATGGCGCTTTTCAAGAAACAGCTAGTATACATGGAACAGCAAAGGAATACATGTGCAAAAACAATAAATCAACAACAACGCATTCTAGAAAAACGAATGACACTATTAAGAGGCATGAGGATGAATACAGTTGTGGGGAGAGGGTAGGGGCAGGATGACTTAGGCACAAGGAGCGGAGGAGTTTTAAGGTGTACAGAGTATGATTTCCATTAGGCACCTGTTAAAGCCGACAGTCCCTTCTTTCTACCGCCTGGATACCCTCTTGGGTGAGATGTGCGCTCTACAAACACTCATTACATAAAGAGTTGGATATCGTCCATACTCACGCAGGGAATGTGCCAACCTTTCGCAGACTATACCATTTCGGAGGCTTTATATATGTTTCCCGTTCACCTTAACACACTCGTAAGTCAGTAACATTGTACAGACCCTCAAAGATTCACTCCAGTGTTCGTCAAGCGCACCTGCTATACAATCACAAAAACAGACACAGGTCTCATTCACTTCAAAGCTCAGAGGCAGACTGGACGCGAAACACACCTCATTACAGGCTTATTATCAGCACACATGCTACAAGTTAAATGAGAAAGTGTACGTGGTATTAAAACTCTCAATGACTTATTAGCAACTAGCTGAACTTTGCTTCCAATATACATACCAGGTACCTCTTAACACCAGCTGTAAAGCATCTTGTAAAGGATTCAATGCCAGCTATTCATACACACATGGAATTTCGGTCGTTTTGTATCGCTCTATTGCTGCTCCTGCAACCTTCTCCCAGGGCGAGCATCTGCCAACACAACCTCGCTAAATACGTGTAAGGAAGATAAATTCCACACCCATTAAGGCTGAGACACCTAATCATTCTCACCCTGCTGTTGCTGCTCGTATCCCGGGTCTGGCTTTTCCTTCTTTAACCTCCGACTGGAGCTCACGGGGGCAGTGACAGCGGAAACTGGCGGGGCCCCCTCAACAGCAGTAGCAGCCCCTCGGCTAGTCTTTCGGTCGCGGACACCTCGCTCCTAGGAACGCTTACGGGCCCCGCGCTCCTTGTCCCGGTGTTTATTATGTTTCTTGTGTTCGTGGTGTCGTTCTTCGCCATCCTTGTGGGGCTTCTTGGAGGAGCCAATGAACGCGTTGAAGTGAACTACTCTCGTGCCGGGTGTTGATGCACCTACGTTGTGTTGACCTTTCAACTTTTTTTTGTTTAGCAGCAAAAAGTTCCTTTTACTCAAACTTTTTGGGCAGTGAAACTCCAGTATACCAGGCTGGTAGGTGTCGCATTTTGCCTCCAAAGGAAGACGCACAGCAGGAGCTGAGGTAAGCACGACTTTATTCCGTGCCGGCTATCCCCGAACTGCCGTTTCCTTTTTGCTTGCTCCACCCCATCCCCTTCCGCCTGCCTGGACACCTCCTCCCTTTTTACAATAGTGCTTACTGTTCCTCAGAGTTCTTCAATGAGTCGAACAGGTCGCTTGATGACTCTTCGAGGGCGGCTAGTCCGCACTCGTGCAGGAGTGAGACAGTCTCTTGTGTCCTCTAGCCTTACTGGGCTGGGACACGCTCCATCCTTGTTTCCTCCTTGGCTCGACGAGTCTGTGCTAGACTCGCTGTCTTGGACTCTACCATGAGCAGAGGGGTTGCATCTTTTAAAGTGAAATATGTTCCGGGTTATCAGTTTTCCTTCCCTTCAGTTGTGATCATGGTCCCCTTTTGACTGGAGACTCGCAGAGGGTGAGCGAGATATCTACTGTCGGCCTTCGTCTTGCGATCCTGCTTGACCAGCACCAGTCACCTATGTGGATGTCCCTCTGTCGCGCATGCCTGTGCTGATCGGCATAGTCTTTCATTTTTGCTTTTTTTCTTGATCGAGCTTCACCAGAGTGTCATGATCGGTGGTCACAATTCAGGATTACGTGACGCTATTTGACGCGGGCAGTCGCGTGTGAACTCGCCCGAGCATCAGGGTGGCAGGGCATTGGTTCGTGGTACTATGTGGCGTGGTCCGGTAGGCTCTCAACACTTCATTCAGCTCTTGCTGGATGTCACGGTGAGCAAGTTCCGCTTGCTGAACTGTCTTCTTGAGAGTCCCCATGAATCGCTCAACCATGCCATTGGCTTGAGGCCATAAGGGAGTCATTTTCCGATGTTTGAATTTGAGGTGTTTTGCAAATTCGGCAAATTCATGGCCATTAAACGGTGGTCCGTTGTCGGTTTTCACTCCACTGGGGATTCCCCATGCTGCGAATGTTTCGTAAATGATGGGGATGACAGCTGTCGCTTTCGTGGAGGGCACTTGATGTGCGATGGGGAAGCGAGAGTATTCATCCATGATGACGATGATGTACTTGCCTGAATTTAATGGCCCGAAGAAATCAATCGCCACATGTTGCCACACCCCATCAGGTAGTTCAGACATCTGCAAAGGGGCTGGTGGTTCTTCTCGACCAACTAGTTGACATGAAGCACAGTCTTTGAGTGTGGTCTCCACCATTTGATCAAGGGATGGAAACCAGACGCGTTCTCAAAGTGCTTTCTTGGTGGCTACAATTCCCCTATGCCCTTCATGAGCCAAATTGATGATCCATTGGCGAAGTCGCTGAGGAATGACTATCCTCCCTCCTCTCAGCAATAACCCATCCGTGCTGATCGATAGTTCCTCTTGGACATGTGTGAATGCCACAAATTCTTGAGCACCCACGGTCTCGTCCTGGTGACTGGTGGCCGGGATGTCTCCAGGAGTTGGCGCATATCCGGACCATGATGGCCTGAACAGTGGGATCTTGAGCCGATGCTTCGCGAATGGCTTCTAAAGGCACTGCTGGGGGACATGCGTTGTCGATGACGAAATGAATGTATTCCTCTGCTACAGAGCATCGTTCACGCGTGTGGGGCTGTGGGTGCCTTGACATGAGGCTTATGGACGATGGTGTAGATGTAGTCTTGCAAACGGAGACCCCACCTTTCTATTCGTGGAGGCATTTTCGCTCGTGGGTTGCCAAAGATGGTGATAAGTGCCTGGTGGTCCGTGATGAGCGTGAAATGCTTCCCGTATACTAATAGATGAAAGTGTTCACAAGCCCAGACGATCGCAAGACTCAGGCTGCGAGTAAGCCTTCTCCGTGTCAGTGAGACTACGACTAGCATAGGCAACCACATGATGTTGGTCTGCTTTGTTGTTGTATTGTGCCAGGATGGCACCGAGACCCACAGGACTCGCGTCTACAGTGATTTCAGTCTTTCTCTTGGTGTCGAAATATGGTAAACTGATGGCAGAACTCACGGCCTTCTTGATTTTATTGAACGCATGTTCACATTCAGGTGACCACATGAATTGCTGGCCTTGGGTGAGTTCTCTGAGCGGGTACCTGATGGTAGCGTAGTCCTTAATGTAGCGGGCACAATAGCTCGCCATTCCCAGGAAGGAGCGGAGGTCGCTGATGTCTTTTGGTTGTGGAGTATCCGCGAGGGCAGACACTTTCTCTGGGTCTGGTTTCATGCCATCGTTGGAAAAGATGTGTCCATAGAATTTGAGCGTGGACTTGTGGAATTCGCACTTATCCGGGTTAAGCGTGAGGTTGGCGTTGAGTAAGGCGTGGCACACCCGATCCAAGGCTTTATTATGCTCCACTTGATTTTCTCCGAAAACTAGGATCTCATCGCTGTAGTTGAAAGCATTTGGGATACCCTGGATTACCCGCCGAATGGCTTCCTGAAAGATCTCCGCGGCGGAAGATATTCCGCGAGATTTAAGAGTTTGTTTCGGAATAGGCCTTGATGGGTGGTGATGTAGCGGGATTTCTCATGCAATTCCAGCTGGTGGTATCCCTTGTTAAGGTCCAGCTTCGAGAACACAGTTGCTCCATTGAGGCGAGCAATCATATCACTGATATGAGGTCCAGGATGTCTTTCCCTCTCAATGGCTGTGTTTGGGGCACGCATGTCGACACAGTCGTACTTTGTGGTCTTGTCCTTTCTTGGGCACTACCACTACGGGTGATACCCATGGAGTGGGCCCTGTGGATCTTTCAATGATGTCTGACCTCAACAGGTCTTGTAGTTCGTCATCTACTGCCTGTTGTAAATGAAACGGCACCTTCCTGTGGTGTTGCGCGTTCGGTGACACCTGCTCGTTAATGTGTAGCTTGACTTTGAATTGGTTGAGTTTCCCCGAGGCCTTTGAAAAGGTTTGGAAATTTGTTGACGATATCCGGGGAGTCATCTACCGTGTATAAGAGTTCGACAAGTTTGAGGCGCTCTGCTGTCGGTAGACTGAGGAGACAATCCGCTGCGTCAGGACCCTCAATCACATGGATGTGTGCTTGGATCTGTCGGTCCTGGTAGGTCAGAGTTGTACGGAACTGTCCCAGGCAAGGCAGGGGCTTCCTGGACATCCAAGTGTAGACTCTGACTGCGGCTGGTTCCAGCTTTGGCTGAGGTTTCATGCTGTGATACTCCATTGTGCATATGTAGTTCAGGGATGCTCCTGAGTCTAATACAAACTTGGCAGGATGATTTCCTATGCAAATGTTCAGTCATGGGTATTTGTTCAATCTGTCGTGGTCTGACACCATACATACATATTCGTCACTGTCTTGTGACACGGGTGTGAGAGAGGACGATTACCACGACGTTGACCTCCGAGATCTATATGAGGTGACGGAGTGAATACTTGACCTTGATGAGCTGGAGGAGCGACTTTTCCTTCCTCTTACTGCTCTTGCATGGTGGCGAGTTTCTGAACTTGGTTTGGCTGTTTTCGTTTCTGACCGTCGCCTTTGACAGGCTACTTCGAAGTGGTTTTCTCTCCCACATCGGTGGCACTGCTGTCCCATGGCAGGACATTGTCCTGAATGAGGATAGTCCTGTCCACATCTGTAGCATTTTGAGGCTGGCCTGCTTGTCCGACGGCTTCGGGTTCCGTTGCGCGACGAGGTCGCTCTGGGGGTCTGCATCGGTCTTCCCGACTTGTGGCGGTCAGAGTGGCGTTTTGAGTCCGCGTGCGACTGCATTCGGAAAGCTTGCTCCTTTTTTTCAGACTTGCTGGCTTCCATTTTCTTAGCATGGTCTTTGGCTTGTTCATTGATGAGTGAGTTCTTCGATTTCTTCAAGCGTGTAATGTTTCTTCAGCAATCGGTGGCGTAGCAATTCTGATTGGCACCCCTCAATGATGCGTAATCGCAAGACATCTTCGGTGTTGAAGGCATCAAACTCGCAGTACCGGGCTAGGCGCCGAATGCGAGCGATAAAGTCACACAACAATTCATCTTTTTCTTGTGAGGCAAGGTTGAACGTGTATAGTTTCGCTTGTGGAGGAACTTCCGATTCAGAGCCCCTTTTACATCTTCATACAAGGTGCTGTTAGCGGCAGGTAATTCTTTGATAATCTGCGCAATGTCTTTCCCTATTAAATTCCGCAGGGCTATCAGCTTCTGCTTGGAATCTTGCACTTGGGAGCCTGTCATGAAATCCTCAAAGTCCTCAGCCCAGCTCTTCCATTTGGGTCCCATCCTCAGCCCAGCTCTTCCATTTGGGTCCCATGCTGTTCCCGGACGTCAGTTCTAGAGGTTCGGGCGGGCACAGATATGACACTCCTAGCATTATTGGACGCGGTTGTGGAGCTTCCTGGGTGGATCCGGTGGTGGCAGGCTGTGAAGTATCGGCTTCTAGCGACATCTGGAGTGAGGTATAGACTCCCTAGGCTGTGCAGCGCGTTGTACGCGGGGTTTTTCAGGTCTTTTCTGCTCTTTCTGTGAGGTTGCCTGACTTCAAAATGGCGCCGGGGGAGAACCAGTGTTCTATGCACAGCGCCTGACTTCAAGATGGCCGCCATAGGGACGTAAGTCCCCTTTACACAGTTTCTATTTTAATTTGCTGACAATTTCTTAGCAAGGGCAGTCGTAGCTCAGACTCACCCGCGCTTCTGGGCTCTGCTGCACAGCACCTCCGTCGCTCACGGTCCTCAATGCGATCGCGTTTCTGCACTCTTTTTTTTTTTTTTTTTAGGTCTGAGGCAGATCTTCGGCTGCACACGCGCGCACTGCGGTTGCAGCGAGGTGCAGAGAGCAGTGGGTCGGCTCAATTCCACCCTTGTCGCCAGTGTCGCATTTTGCACCCCAAAGTAAGATGCACACCAGGAGCGGTGGTAAGTACGACTTTATTCCGTGACGGCTATCCCCGAACTGCCGTTTCCTTTTTGCTTGCTCCACCCCATCCTCTTCCGCCTGCCCTGTCACAGACAAGGTCAGGCGGACGATGTGACAGTAGGGACTCGGGAGATAACACTGACCAACACCAAAGTGGAGTTGAAGAGCATGAAACAGCTGCCTTCAGTGAAAATTTAAAGGGCACAAAACCTAGCGGTAGTGAGCAATAGTTTAATGGGTGGAATAGACACCAGATGACACCATCATGATTTCAGGAACAAAGTAAGGCCTATGAAAATAACTGCTGCCACAGCCCTAACTCACCAGCTTGGTGGTGGAATCGAATAGACCTTAGGGGGGCGCTTGGTGAGGAGTAGGAGAAGAGCGAACAGGGAGGGACAGCAACAGATTATTAGGATGGGCAGGTTACCCCAAAGCAAGCTTTGAATTTCAAGCCAACCCAGGTGCAAATCTTCGGTCTGGAGTGTTACTCATACTGGACTCACCCCTTCCAACAGGAAGAACAGAATCCAACACTGCTTCTACAAGGGCGATTGCAAACCAGGCCCTTCCCTGCCCTGAGAGGGCCATCACATTCTCTCCAGACAGACACTCATTGCTCATGTCTTGATGGACAGGTGCTCTTACTGAGAGGCATTCTCGCTGAGAAAGTCAGTCTTCCACATACATGGACTGCATGATGTTTAGTGGGTTGTCATTCATGCCAACAAAACCTCGCTCTACAACCATCAGTGATCAGGAGTGTGAGAAGTTGGCCGGATGTATGATGTCTCCAATTCTGGGGGCACCTTGTATCAGTCCAAACAATCCCTTATGTTTATGGTTGTAAGTCAACCTTAAAAGACAAGCTATCCTAATGGTAGCATGGACTAAGCAGCCTAAAGGCTTAACTCAAGAGGGTATGTAAAGCCAGCTGTTTTACCATATACAATCCTGTAATATCAAATGAAAGGACACCACACAAGTTATACATTATAAAAATATATGTATTTATTACTAGAATAATCCCCTGTACTCTTTATGAGTATAGAAGCACAAGCGTTTAAACAAAAGCACAGTATAACATATGAAAGTTGCACAATTATGGATGAGGCCGGTGGCCACTCAAACCATATATCAAAAAAGTGGTATAAGTATCAGCTTTCGAACTGTGGTAAGGCCTGGGGCCTTGGGAATCGCTCGGACTACACTGGACTAACAGCAGTTAGGACGGGAGTAGCCCGAGGGAATCGGGTGCAGCGCTAAAAGCACACGCATGCACCAATGCAAAGTCAATGGTGCGTAAAAGTTATCGAGTTACAGTTTTAGGAGTCTTCCGACTGGAATAGAATTACCACACTTTAAAGTTAGACACTATGTCATGTATTCCTATAGGTTCTGAATCGATCCCCCTATTCCTGACCCTATTCTGGTTAAACTAACTATCAAGTTAACTAACAGTCAGCCCATGAGGCAAGAAAAGCCCCCATGATGCAGATACCGTTATCTGACGCAGTCACACTACGGCACAGGAACGTGTTATCTGATTAGGTCATAACGCTTGAGATCTAATTAGACAAGCAACATTCCTCCAGCCCCTGATAAGGCATACAACGTTCTCATAACAAATCAAACCTATGACAACCTGGAAAATCCGTGCAGCCATTGTTTTGATTTCACAGAGAACTTCAGTAAAAGAATGTGCTAACGAGCAAGTCGTATGACATCTTTATTGACGTATCTATGTCCATCCTTACGTCAATCTCGGCACCTTTAAGGTATAAATATTGCCGATCTTGCCCTATGCAAACACACGCGTGGTGACAAGACGGAGCAGCCACACTTGCCGAAGCCGAGAGCAGAAGCAGACCCCGCTGGCAGCAGCCCCGCCTTCCTGACGCGCTGAGAGACGCGCTGCTATCTCAAGCCGAGAGACCCAGCACCGGCGCTTCTGGGCAGCCCTCGCAGGCAGCCTGGAATATCGAGAGCAGAGAAAGAGATACCATTCCTCATTCATCCTAAATTCCAGGTACAGAACTGAATAACCCCTCACAGAGAATTCTTTAGTTATTCACTTGGCAAAAACAAACTTAACTTAAACTGTAACTTTCTATTCCCGCCCACGCATTAGACTTAGGTCAGGTACACGGGGTAGGCGTATTTAGAAACACCAGTTGAGTACGTTTAGTCAAATGTATATGTATATGTAAATATATTTTAATCATTTTAAACATCATATGGCTCAGAAACCATATCAATGTTTTTACAGTATTATTTTATACTATTGCTTTTAATGTATGCACTTTACTTAACTATAAGTATTGCAATAATATCGATCCATTTCTCTTGTACGAGAAAAGAGACTGATCAATAAATAACACCTTTTTATTGAACACGCCCGTCTCTTCCTTTTCTCTACAATCTGATGAGACTAAGAATGCACGTACTGACTGAGTAAAATAATTGCCTTGTGCTCACACGACTCTTGAGATTGACTCTTGATTAGGGGAGAGCAAAGTTGTCATGTTCTATGGTTGTCAGAAACTAAATCCCTTCTTGTCTAATCAGGGAAGTTAATTCCTCCTTGAACATTCGAGAAAGTTTCTAGCGAACTCTGAGCTACGCTGGCAAACCCAAAACTTAAGTCTAGTATCGACAGTAGTAGACCTAGTTAACGTCTGGCCTAGGCCTTTACTGCTGTAGGTACTATTCCAATGCGCAGAGCCTATTGGGAAAATAGGAGCTACACTACAACTAGAGGTGTAAACCACTACAGGAGCACGGGTGTTAGATCGTTACCTCACCCACAAGAAGCGGGTGCATAGGTGCCAAAGTGTGTCGGGTTTCGTCGTGCAGTTCTATGGAGCCTGGAGATGGAGATGAAGATGCTGCAGGCGGCCAGGAGAGAAGAGTCCGAGTCCGGTGTGATCCAAGGGTGGATCGAAGATGTAGAGTACCTGAAAGCAGAGGGGACAGAGTCTGGGTCACTAGCCAGTGACCAGGAAGGAACCAGGCAATGTCGGGAGCAATCAGGTGGTTGTCGTGAAGCTGGTCTCCGCTGCCACGTGGACTCTGGGGCACCAAGGATGTCCTGGAGTGAATCACGAGCTGTCCCACGAAGGCTCTCGCTGTCGGCGGTGTCGGCTTCCGGATCGGAGATATCAAGCCTTGGCAAGAGCAACCCATGCAGGATTGGAAGATCGCTTCTTACTCTGACCAGCAAGGTCAGAGCGGGTGCTCCTTTGCAGGGGAGCGAGGGCCAGTCTGGAGCGACCAGACTAGCAGTGTAAATTCTTTGGTTCGTCGGTACTGAGGCCACTAGCCAACGGGCAAGCGACCGGACAAACGCGTCGAGCAGGAAAATGCAAAAGGGCCCCACGCAGCACTCGATGAGTGTGGAGGGGTGAGCTTCGGTGCAAAAGCTGATCGGGGCTGGGGCTTCTCAAACCCCCTTGCACAGCTTCGAGGGAGCCTCGGGAGCTGCACGGTCAGCACTTTGTAGTTTTTCCAAGATAGCCGGCTCCACGCTTCACGTCGCCTCCACAGGTCTCAGATTCGCTGGGACTGTGGATCGGGCTGCTGGAAGTCAGGGAAGCTGGGTCTTGTCGATCTCTGTCGCTCGAGTTCCGGCGGGAACTGCAACAAAGCAAACGGTGAGGTGCTGGATGGTGCCTGTTTCCACAGGGTGGTCACTCCTTGACCACAAGGGAGATTCTTCAGTCTTCCACGTCGAGTGGGATGTCGAAGGGTCCAGAGTTTCGTTTCATAAGTTTCAGTCAGGATAATCTGATGTGCATCTGCACAGCTCCTACCTTTATTCCAAATTAGGGGCTGGATTACCTGCTAGGTCCCTCCTATGAGTGGGACCCAGAAAGGGGGTGGTTACACCCCTTTCCTTTTGTCCAGTTTTGCGCCAGAACTGGGGCTGGAGTGCCCCAGAACTGGTTTGACTGGATTTTGCATTGGACACCTTGTGTGCCCCAGGCAGTGTCTAGTTTCATTTAACCCTTCCTGCTCCAATCCACTATCTCCTGTCTGGGTTGGTGTGACACCTCCCTGTGACAGGAAACCCTTTGATCAAGCATCCTCTGCCAAGTTTCGGTCAGCAGCAGGAGGCCAGACTCGTGTCTGTGGCAGCAGCATCCATTTTGTGATGCTGGGGCTCTGGTTAGGATTAACCGCGTTTTCAGTAAAGTAACATCTAGTCTCACTCTAGAAGGGTGGGATGCTGCCCCCGTCGTCAGAAATGGCGAGGGGGTAGTATTCCAAGTTGTATGACACCAAACACGACATGTTTTGATAAAGCCAAACCAGAGTTGCACTAACCGCTAGGAGTATAATGCACTTAAGAGTATATGGTATGGCAGTATCACTAGAACAGCTATAAGGAAATGGTTCCGAAAGCTGCAGACAGGCTCAGCTCATGCTAGAGCACCATCTCACATAAAACCAAGCACTCTGCCTCCAGGATTGTTAAGGCCTGCCATAGGAGTGACGGATAGGTATATATGTGTCCAGATATAGGTTTAGATATAGGTATACTATATCTAAGCAAGGGGTGATTACACCACCTTGCCCCAGCTGAGTGATCAGCCAGTTGTGTCGATTTAAGTACCAGCCAGGGGTGGCAAAAGATATGCTGCAGCCCCTGGTAGGCCTTGGATGCACCTATGCCCTAGGCACCTATAGTGCACTGTACAGGGTCTGAGAAGGTGTCCAGTACCAATTTGGTGATGTATCTAAAGTACATGTCTGTGAATTTAGAGAGAGAACAGCAGGCTGTGGGTCTGATTAGCAGGCCCACAGCCACATTAAGTCGAAAACCAGTGAAGCAAAAAGCAAAAATTGGGGTGACCATAGGAAAGCAGACCCTACTCTTCTACAAGGAGCGAGACGACAAGAGCTCTGAGAGGGGTTGCTAGGGATAAACCTTGTAACAAGGTCAGAGGCTTCAGAGACAAGACAACTGTAGGAAGGAACCGATTCAGTAAAGTTTTCTGAAAGTTCTGAAATAAGCTAAGCTTTAGAATCAAAACAGGAGACAGAACTTGAGCTGATTTGTAGAACTCTGGCATAAAGCAGTGCTTTCACAGATTACACAGCTTTTTCACAAGAATAGCAATGGATAAAGTCCCCATAGAATGTATTCCCCTGGATTGATAAATTCTTGGTTCCTCTCATGCTTCTCCTTTGTTGCAGTTTGACCACGCTGCCCATCCCACCGAAGAAGGAATGGCCGAACTTGAGGTTCCCTACTTTGGTGCATTGTAGCTGACGTGCCTCTGGTTCAAGGGGTTTTCTGGGGACTTCATCCACTCCTTCAGGAGCTGCTTCAGCTGCGACAGCCGCATGGTCGGATTCTCCTGTTTGAGGCGCGGCATGTTGAGCTCTTCGTAGGCTGCGAATGCGACTTTCATGCGCAGTTCGGGGTGGCAATCCAGCTCTTCTGCGACACTGAGCACGGAGATGGCATCTTCGACTGTTCTCGCTTCCACGGTCCCTTCCTCCAGGACTCTGTGGTTTATGTTCTCTTCCAGCGGGGTTTCAATGTGGATTTTTGGCTTCTCAGCTGATTTGCTGGCTTCCTGCTCTTCCACGCGCAGCGTCTCCTCGATGGCTTCTTCTGTGGTAGTCTGCACAGAACATATCCTACCGACTCCCAGGAACCCCGTCCGGCGGGTGACCGGGCCCCAGGACATCCTGCAGGGCCCGGGGCGCACGTTCAGCCCCTCACACCGGGGAGCGCTATACCTCCCAGAAACCAGGGCAGAGGCGCTGTGGAGATGGGGAAGAAAGACCAGGAAGTGACGTTAGGCGGTATGGACAGCACGGGTGGCTGCCGGTTACGGATGCTGCAGGAAGGATCTCTGCCAGACTCATGCCACCTGAGAACAGAGATTTGAATCCGCCGGCGGGGGCGCTCACGGGGGTCTCCCGTGCCTCGCAGCCCCACTTGGTCACTTGACCTTTCAACTTTGTGGAAACGGAAGGAGTACAATCTACAGCAGGCGTAGTTCAAACAAATAATGTGCACAGTTTGCGTCCATCTTAGGATCAGGCCACGCTTTTTTTACGTCAATCAGAGAAAATTAATAGGTAATAGGTTTATTTGCAGATCACGCGCATCACGACACCTTTTAAAGAGCAAGCGCTCGCCGTGCTCTGTAAGCCCAGTCCTTTTAGGATTGAGGGGCGTGTTTTTCGAGCAGAGAAAGAAACGAAAAAAACACGCCCCTCAATCCAAAACGGACGGGGCTTAGCTACAACAAATGACGTCACAGAAACCTCTTCACCAATGACTGCCCGCCGTTTAAGGAGCCAGCCAATGGAGAAGAGAGGTGGGTTTAAACCTCGCTACTCTGGAGACATAAGATCTCGCCAGCGAGACTGCGCATGCGCAGCCTACGCTAGCCGAGACCTAAAAAGGAAAAAAATTTGGAACAAATGGAACATTTACAGAGGACACATATGCACCCCAACTACCCCCGGGCGGGAGAGACCTTATACTAGACAGGAGGGGGTATTGAAATGTAAATCAACTATGTACTCTTGCTTGTCAGCGGAAAAGAATATTTCATAGTGTTGATGTAATGTGGTATATAATTCTGTTGTAATTAACGGTGTGCAACCCCAACAATCAAAAGTAAAAAAAAAAGAAGCCTGACAGTATTGGTCTTGATAGCAATGCTTTTTTCAGCATCAAATAGGTAATTTCTATATCCAACTTCTCAGGCGGAGAGTAAATAACCTAAGTCCTGTTTTTTTAAGTCAATAGCTTTGACAGACACTGGCAAAAACAAAGGTATTCACTGGCATAGTGTTTTATCTAATGTCCCTTGTCTGGTGGTTGCAGAAGTGCCAACCTACCTTAAAGTGTAAAAGTTGTCTTTCTTTGGGATGACAGAGCTTTTGGACTCTGGTTCCCAATTACATGGTTCAGCATTCTGGCATCTTTTACTCTTCCTTCCATTCCTATTCCCTCATTGGCTGACAGCCCTCTTTACCATGTTGGGTCATTAAGGATATCCTGCAGTTGGTAAGAACTGTTCAATTTATGACTGTGGTGTAGGTCCTATAAAACCTATATAGGATCTACGTGTTTAGACAACATACCCTGTAGGATTGGTGTCAGACTGATTCTAGACACCCCCACCAGGTATGTTAGCGTGTATTCCAGCAAGCTCACAGTGCCACTAGAAACCCCTCTTACCAAGGAGAAAAAAGTTCATGGCAACTATCGAACAAGACAACCCTGATCTTTCAGGAAAGTGGAAACAGTGCAGTACTTTTCGCTCATTCACTTGTGCTTACTCAGTTTCAGAGAGATACACAGAATAAACGATATGGACGTTTTTCAATAAACATTTATTGAACATTCGTCATTGTAGTGTAAAATAGGTGTGCTGAAACAACCATTAGACAGTAATAGATATAAATGATAAGAAGCAGTAGGAAAGTAAAAGGATGGTAGATTTCTTCCATCATGCTAGAATCATGAATATAAGCAGGTATATAAAGTACATGATGATAAAATGCGTACTCCTACTATGCAATCCTAACTAGATGTATCTAAGTATACCTAGCATGTGTGTAGGTGTTAAGCAAAGAATCCCCCTAGGATAAAGTCAACCCCATTACCTGAAGTGAGAGACTGTGGGACCCAGTCTTGGTCTCGAGTTGGACAGCCCGCAAGGGATGTTAGACCACTGCAAGCTGCAGTATCTGCATGCAGGGGTTTTAGTGTCTCCCGTCAGTGTGTCGCCATGGAAGTCCTAGTTCTCTTCGGTTTGTCTCAGCAAGATGTGATGTTTATATACCCAAAGGTCTCCCCGAGGGTTCTACCATGCTGTGCCACTTGCCGGACTTAGGATGAAGTCGGGAACTAACTTTATACATAGTTATTATAAAGGAGATGGTAGACCTGCGGAGTTTCCAAGAACCCTCATGCATAATGTATGAGGCTTTTACCAGGGAAAATCCTGCGTTCTGTGTGCAGTGTCGTATCTAGGTAAAAGGTCAGTCCCTAAGAATGGTTGTGTGTGTAATGTAGGAAGAATATATGTGAAGGGTTAGGTTACACAAGCCTTAATTGGGGTACCTATATGGAATATAACAAGACTATCAATTAAAATCTAACTAACTGAGATCTTTTTGTTCTGGTATGTGGTCAATCACAAACCTGCTTGGAGGCTGAAGGGAACGCATGCCAATCTGCGCTTAAGGTGCCCCACAGCAAATACCTGTTATTACAACGCTAGACACAAGGCGGACTATAACAATTTTCTCCATCAGCAGCATTTAAATAATAAATAATGTTTTTAAGTGATTCAAAAGTAAATACTTGTGTGTATTTGTGGTTGTCTGTAACACACTATCACTTTCACCAGGAGTCTCTTGGCATTAAAATGTGCACAAAAACGGGCGACTATGAGGGTCCACAGTTTTCATTCAGAAAGGGGCAAGGTTTTTAAGGCCTTCCTTAAAGTCATGTTATAGGGTTCGCTTTAATACATAATGAAATAGACATGATACTTGTGCCTAAGATTTCATTAAATGGAATTAATGCCTCTGATGTTTTGTCTGAAGAAAAAAATAGTGGTATCTATTACTACTGAACAACCGGATCCAGAGAAACTGCGTTGTTGCTCTTGCTTAGCAAATCGGTATTTATATTTAATCCCTTGAACAACCAAATAAATACACACTGGTCTTCCGCAGCGTTTTAATTGAATACTGTTCATAACTCTGAGACTGCAAATTCTTTTTAAAACATTTTTTCTTGCTTGTGCACACAACCCTACGGGATCTTATGGCACTGTAGTAACAATATCCTGTCAAAATCTAATACTCAAGCTCAAAAGGGTTACTTCTTACCTATATCAGGGTCTCCGGTTTGGAAACCCTGCGGGTCTTGATTGTGATTTCCCCAGTCTTCTTGAGAAAATTCCTCCATTGTGCTGCTGTCTGACTCAACCTCCTGGTATAAACCACTGCTATTAATGAGTACAGGTGTGCAGGGTTTAGAGTCCCAGCCACCCTGGCCAAACACCTGTTCCAATTGCTCAAATGTGTAGCTGCTCTTTCGTTTCCCAACACCATGTTCTTTCACCCGGCTATAACACCGGCGAAGAGTCTAAAAACAAAATTACATAAACATTAGCCAGATTTGTAATACTTTCCAGTAACATCTGCAGCAACAATTTCTAAATTATTTAACTTAAATTTACTGCTTCAAAAGATTTGTGACATGAATTTGTGAATTGTATGTTTACAACGAACACTGTTAAATTGAACAAGATTGATTGTGAAACATGTTTAAACAAGAAACAGAAAATCAGACATCTTTGACAAAAATACTAATTGACTCACTAACTAACATTGTTCCTGTGCAGGTTAAAACATGAAAAAGACTAGCAAAATGAAACTGCATAATCAACTTAAAAAAAAATATATGTTTAATTACAAAACATCTTACTGTTTCCTATTTACGTCTGGCAGGGCGGGAGCCACAAACCGGCTGCCTTTTCCGCCACAACTTCACGGGGTGGAGTGGAGACTCCAACCCCCATCTGTCCCGGCACGGAGGAGGGCAAAAACAATATGCATGGCCCAGGGGCGCTTCTTAGCTGTCTAAGGAGTTCTGTACCGCAGGATACATGCGGGTCACACCTGGGCATGGCCCAGGCCAAGAGCGAGCCCATCTGTGCATGGCCAGGTCGGGCCCCTCTCTTGGTCCTCTTGCAGGATCCGCAAGAAGCAGATGAGAACCCATTTAATTCTCATCAAGATGAAGTAGAGGACTGAGGGAGAAATGAGGGAATTGTCGTACACGCCCTTCAGTGTCCCTTGACACAATGTTAGAAAGAGTGGTGGGGATTGTAACAAAGTAGATCGAATTCATAGAGCAGCAACTCACTTGATTATGGGGTCCCACTTCCATTATTGTCACCATGGGAAGCCACTACCACTGTGCCCCAATTGAGGGAGAAAGTTATGATTAAGGGTGAATTGTCACCGCTGATTACCCCACCCCACACTACGGGGAGCAGAACCCCAATATAAGCACTAACAAAAAGACAATGTCACTTAACCCCTTCCGCGCTAATGACAAAGCCAGCTCGTCATGGGCGTTACCTGCGCTACGCGGATGACGAGCTGGCTTTGTCATAAACAAGCCATTTTTAGGTCTCGCCTGTCGATGCGCATCGAGCTTGCGAGACTATTGGGGCTTAAACAGTCTTTAACCAACTTGCAAGGAATCGTGGCGATTCCTTGCAGTGCCCGTGAAATTCAAGCTTAATGCGCATGTGCATTGAGCGTAAAAGCGCGTGCACATGCCCCCAGCCGCCTGCTTGCATGTATTTTCCCTCAGCCGCACTCCTCCCACACCCCCGCTCCGCCCCCTCCCCTGCCTGCCGTGTCGCATTTCTTCAGTTCCCTTAGCCGCACTCCAGGCCCCTGCTGCTTTCACACACTCATGCCGCTCTCCCCGCTCCGCCCCCTCCCCTGCCCGCCGTGTCGCATTCATTCCCCCTCCCCTTCTCTGCCTTTCCTCCGTCTTCTCCCCCACAGGCAACAAGAGGCTAGTTCACGACGCGCGTCCACATCACAGCCTTCAGCCTCCCTCCCGCGGGCAGCTTGGCCTCAGGTATTCACCCCAGCGCGACTTCTCCTCCCCCCTAATTACTTGCCTGCTGTTTACTTCTTTCACGGCAGCTCTCCGCACATCAAAGGCTGCCCCCCACGCCTCGCAACAGACTTCATTGGAATGCGCTCCATGCATTCTCCCCTCCCTTTCAGCCTCTTTCCCAGCTCCAAGCCGGACCCTCCTTTCTCACCTCCTCTTTCTTTATTTACAGGGAGAACTTGTATTTTTCCCCGAGGCAACCAGTTCTGACACACACCAACTTAGAGCTTGACTTGTACTGACGCTGTCACCCCAGCAGACATGCAAGCATTAGACATCCACAAGCATCAGACATATATATTCACCCACTCTGCTTCAGTCACCCACTCTGCTTCAGTCACCCACTCTGCTTCAGTCACCCACTCTGCTTCAGTCACCCACTCTGCTTCAGTCACCCATTCTAAATCTTTCACCCACTCTAAACCTTTCACCCACTCTGCACCTTTCACCCACTCTGCACCTTTCACCCACTCTGTACCTTTCACCCACTCTGTACCTTTCACCCACTCTGTACCTTTCACCCACTCTGTACCTTTCACCCACTCTGTACCTTTCACCCACTCTGTACCTTTCACCCACTCTGTACCTTTCACCCACTCTGTACCTTTCACCCACTCCGTACCTTTCACCCACTCCGCACTTTTAACCCACTCTGTACCTTTCACACACACTGTACCTTTCACACACACTGTACCTTTCACACACACTGTACCTTTCACACACACTGTACCTTTCACACACACTGTACCTTTCACACACACTGTACCTTTCACACACACTGTACCTTTCACACACTCTGTACCTTTCACACACTCTGTACCTTTCGCCCGCTCTGTACCTTTCGCCCGCTCTGTAGCTTTCAGCCAGTCTGTACCTTTCACCCACTCCGTACCTTTCACCCACTCTGTACCTTTCACCCACTCTGTACTCTGTAACCACTCACACCCACGCAAGCCCACTATCACCCACGCAACGCCACTCACCCACGCAACGCCACTCACCCACGCAACGCCACTCACCCACGCAACGCCACTCACCCACGTAACACTCACACATGCAACGCCACTCACCCACGCAACGCCACTCACTCAAAGCAACGCCACTCACACACGCAACGCAACTCACACACGCAACGCAACTCACACACGCAACGCCACTCACACACGCAACGCCACTCACACACGCAACGCCACTCACACACAAGCCGAATATGTGCATGCAGCTTTCCAATATAGAAAACAAATTGGACTTTATTCGCAAAAAAATATATACTACAATTGGACTCCTTGGGTTCACTCACATGCAAACCTCAAGTGACTCCAACTATTAAATCTTCATTAACACAAACAAAGATACTTGGCACAAAACCACCCAATAGGCATACTGCCAATAAAACCATGCTCAAATCAGGCCAGAAAGTTAGTCTCGTTTTGCCATCAAGGAACAATGAATTTACAATAAACATGGCCATTGAAAATGTATTCTTAAAAATGAGGATTGGAATTATATGGCCATTAAGTTATTAACTATTTTGCAGATGAAAAGAAACCGTAAGTCCGTAACTGACACACTAGTTAGAATTCTTTAGATAAGTACTGAGCTCTGACATCGATGTACAACCTTCAGGCCATAAATGTAAACCCCGTCAGGACTGAATCCGACCTTCATCCTTCTGAGGTGGATACACGGAGTACCACTGAGTGATCAACAGACACACCTTTTACGAACAGCGCTATATATAACAGCAAAACTAACTAAGCAAGGGAGGGTTAAAACAAGAATATGCTTTATTAATAGGGAAATTCAAAAGTGGGGCTGCGACGTGATAAAATAAAATGGAAAGTAATGATTGACGTCATTGACAGCACATGTGAACATATCATCCACGAGCTGATCACGTAAATATCGTTCCGGCGTTTCTTCCGCCGATTACTTTCAAGATTCATCTGGCAATGCATAAGTCTTAAAAACACCTTTGTAAATCAAACCAATGCACATGAAAACATTTTCGGCCATATTGGAAAAAACATAGACTATTTGAAAAAAAACCGAGCCAAAACACTTCACAAACGATCACAGGCTAAAGCAAAATAAACTGCAAGTACAAAAACATATTTACTGCAAACACCAAGTAACACTAGTTTAAACGTTGAAGGTTGTTGCATACCAATAGTGTCTAAATTCATCTCAGCCTTAAATATTAATCAAAATCATTCACAACACAAAAGAATAATACTGCAAAAGAAAGACACTGTGATTACAATACAACAGTACAATCGCAATCGCACATTGTCAACAAAAAAAATATTTCCCAAAAAATGTCTGAAGTACAGTACATAAAATAACTACATCGAAAGATATTTACTAAAAACAACATTTATACATAGCACATAAAAATTTTGAAACTTTCAATAGCTAGACACGATGTGCAAAAGAAAAGTCAAATTCAGTCGGAATATGTCGTACGTACATCACAAAAAATTCCAACATTGCCATATATTCATTACAAACAACATTAATACATAGCAGATAAAAATTTGCAAACGTTCAATAGCTGTACACAAACAGCATACAAAAAGTCAAATTCAGTTGGAATATGTCGAAACTACGTCCCATAAAATTAAGACATTTGCAATATATTCATTAAAATCAACATTTATACATAGCACATCAACATTTTAAAACGTCACATAACTATACGCTAAGTACATACGCAAAACGAAATACAGTCTGAATACGCAAACGTCATAAACAATACAAAACATTAATAATATTAAAATTCAAACGACGCAGCAACAACACAAGAAGCACAACGCGCCTTTCACACGTGACGGTTCTCGAAGATATGGGAATTTCCCCGTTGACGCACGTCAAACGCAACGTCACAAAACGTAGCGCTGCGATTGGCTAGAAATTACGTCACACTAAACATTACATCAAAATAAAAAAAAAGACTAGAACGCTAATCTCCCTTACGTAACAAACGTAAAGGGAATACAAAGCGTACAACATTTTTACATAATAAAAATAAAACACACTTTAAAAAACATTCACTAAACACTTATAATCCCAATACAAATACACGAATACACACACACATTACATTAAAAATATAAATTAACACATGCAAAACACTCACATATGCCAATCACACATGCAACCCCACTCACACATGCAACGCCACTCACACATGCAACGCCACACACACATGCAATGCCACACACACATGCAACGCCACACACACATGCAACGCCACTCACACATGCAACGCCACTCACACATGCAACGCCACTCACACATGCAACGCCACTCACACATGCAACGCCACTCAACCACGCAACGCCACTCAACCACGCAACGCCACTCACACACGCAACGCCACTCACACACGCAACGCCACTCACACACACGCCACTCAACCACGCAACGCCACTCACCCACGCAACGCCACTCAACCACGCAACGCCACTCACACATGCAACGCCACTCACACACGCAACGCCACTGAAACAACAGCGCCACTCAAACAACAGCGCCACTCACACACGCAACGCCACTCACACACGCAACGCCACTCACACACGCAACGCCACTCACACACGCAACGCCACTCACACACGCAACGCCACTCACACAAACAACGCCACTCACACACACGCCACTCAACCACGCAACGCCACTCACCCACGCAACGCCACTTACCCACGCAACGCCACTCAGCCACGCAACGCCACTCACCCACGTAACGCCACTCACACACGCAACGCCACTCACACACGCAACGCCACTCACACACGCAACGCCACTCACACACGCAACGCCACTCACCCACGCAACGCCACTCACACACGCAACGCCACTCACACACGCAACGCCACTCACACACGCAGCGCCACTCACCCACGCAGCGCCACTCACCCACGCAGCGCCACTCACCCACGCAACACCACTCACCCACGCAACGCCACTCACACATGCAACGCCACTCAACGTCACTCAACAACGCAACGTCACTCAACAACGCAACGCAAATCAACAACGCAACGTCACTCACACATGCAACACCACTCACACACGCAACGCCACTCACACACGCAACGCCACTCACACACGCAACGCCACTCATCCACGCAACGCCACTCATCCACGCAACGCCACTCATCCACGCAACGCCACTCATCCACGCAACGCCACTCATCCATTTGCAAAACGAAAAATGTCAAACTCTTCTATTGCGAGACCTATTGCATTTTCAATGCTTGTTGAAATTCCAGCTCACAGCGGGAATTCGCGGTAGCGCGGAAGTGGTTAACCATGCAAAGGCATGCACAGACCCCCCCACACCCAAAACGCAGCAACTAAGAGGAAAAGGGCGCCTATTAAGCAGGCAACTAATAAAAGGAAAAAAAATGCCTTGAGATGTGTCTAGCAATAATCAATTACTCGCTTGGGCACAACCCACCCGATCAGATAAAGTCCCACAATTGAAGCCGCAATCAGACCCACAGACCATGCATAGCGTTATTACATCTAGCAGTGCAATCCCAGGCCCCCAACAAGCAGATCCTTCTTTTTCTGAAGTCTTGTGAAACAGACTTAGCGAAATTCTGGGGGAAAAGTTAAAACCACTGTTGGAGCGATTGACTGCTCTTGAGAGGAAACTAGATCTTACCGGTTGGACATTCCAACCACACAACGTACAAAGAGATACAGACCACACCATCAGTACTCTGCCTCTTCAAGCACTCCATGTTTCACTTTTACCTCATGACAGCTTTGCAAAGATCCTTCAATGCCGCTCAAGCTGCCAGCATTCTATTCTGAATAAACAGCAGAGACCTGTTCATTCGGTTTCAATGGACATATGCAAATCCACAAGAGACAGTAGACTAATAGCCCCATCCCCTCGAAAAAGGATGCAGATTCTTCCAACTCCATTTACACTAACCATAGTACAGGTCCTAGCGCTCATTCAGTTAGCAGCAATGCACGTTGTGCAACTAAATCTCGAGAGGCTATGGAGAACTTAGACATCCTGGATCTCCCCCTGGCAGCCTGTTCCCACGTGGTAGTCCTGGCAGGAGTTCCACCATTGAGGGCTAATCAAAGAGAATCCTGGGAGGAAATAAAAAACAAAAGTGTTGATTGGCTCTTCAAAGACAAAGGTTTTAACCTCACCCACAGTACAGATATACTGATGATCCAAAAGGGTGGGTTGGATTGGTGGTTCTGAGAAAACGTTTGCAAGTGACTGTATTGTGGTTAACTTTCGAAGACCATTACTCGCACAATTTATTAAGACATCAGGAAGTTAGTTACAGTTCCGCCACAAACATTTGCTGCCTCCCTCTAGACTACTTCTATAAACCCTCGACTCTAAGTCCTTTGCCCCCTTTCCACGCCTTACAGCAGGAAACAGGTTTGCCAGACTAGAGGGTTTAGAAAAATTGGACTGACTGAGACCTATCACAGTCGATAGGATTGGTTCAGCTATTACGGAGTCACATTCAATTCCTGCCCTAAAGAATACAACAGGTTCTATTGTATACAGATGGTTTCATAGATATTGCACTAAAAATATTGAGTTGGAACATAGCTGGGTTACAATCCAAGATATCATGCCCGACTGGCTTACCTTTATCGCCCAGTATGACATACTGATTTTCCAGGAGACTTGGCTAAGAAACGATTTACACATGAAATGAATGAAAATAGAATTTATATAGCGCAATGGCTACCCTCCGGCTTCCCAGCGCTGTGCACTAACGCAGAATAACAGGGGAAGAGCGGATTAGTCGCATTCATTGAAAAGAACGGATTTTAGAAGCTTTCGAAAAGAGACCAGGTTGAGCTCCTTCCGCAGATGGAGTGGGAGGGAATTCCATGAGTTAGCAGCATTATGAGAGAAGGAGCGCCCGCCTCATCTGGCCTTCCTTATTCTATGTGTGGTGACTAGGAAGGAAGACAGAGCGGAGATCTCTGGGAGGTTGATAGGGAGTGATCATGGATTGGATTGAAACTGGGCCCTTCTTCCAGAAGGCCCTATGGGTCAGGCAAATGGCCTTAAACTGGATCCTTGCCTTGATTGGTAGCCAATGGAGGCTCCTAAGTGCAGGTTTCGCAGATTGTCGACGGGGGACCTGCAGACGCATGCGAGCAGCACAGTTCTGAATGACCTGGTGCTTTTGAATGGTGGCTTGGGGGGCTCCCAAGGAGAGGGAATTCCCATAGTCAAGGCGAGAGAGGATGAGGGCCTGAACCATGATCTTTCTTGCCCGAAAAGGTCGAAGGGGGAGGATCTTTGTCGGCCTGGTGACATAAATGGCTGTGTCTGCTTTCATAATCCAGCATCCCAATCAAGGACTGGGCACGCAATAGGAAGTTTAGCAACATGGTTGAATATCAAGGATGGAGGTAGCACTAAGGCCCATGATATAGTTGATGCCAACCTTTTGACCATAAGGTACAAAAGAAGACGGACATTATACTTAACCAATTTTTATAACCGTGATTTTACTAATATGCCTAACACTAAGTTTATATCTCTATTTGAGCACATCTCTGCTCTTCAGAAAATCACAGTTGATAGTAGCCAGATCGCAGGGTTTTGTATAGGGGGCGACTTTAATGCAAGACTTTGCCCATTGTCGCCTTCTCACCCTCAGGTAAGGAATCTTTATTCTAACACCAT
This sequence comes from Lissotriton helveticus, assembly GCF_964261635.1. NCBI lineage: Eukaryota > Metazoa > Chordata > Amphibia > Caudata > Salamandridae > Lissotriton > Lissotriton helveticus. Next base: position 1,344,057,895 of record NC_136061.1, on the reverse strand, counting down.
GGAGGGCACTGCCGGATCCAATAGTCCAAACACAAGAGGGGGTGAGCTGGCCTCATTTTGGCCACCCACAACATTGTAAACATCATGGACACTGCTCATAAAGACACTGTAGCACCCCACACTAAGAGCCAAGGGCAGACATCTACAATAGATTATATTTTTATATCCTCCATTTTTGTAGAATCTCTATTACAGGGTAAAGTGATTTCCTCTAGCTACAGCTACCACAATCCGATTGAAACGCATTTTGTCTCAGCTCCCAAACCATTATTTAACAAGGAGATCAGGGCTTGTCATCTTGACCCCTCTTCAGATGGGCCAAGGTTAAAATAGAGAGCCGTAGCATCTAAGCACTTATTTCGGGAAGCGATTAATGAAAACCTCCCTCTTGTGCAGACATGCTCTACTGTCGCCTTCATCCATCTTTGTGACAAAATCAAACAAGCATTTACAATGCAACGGTCTCGCCTTTGCAAAAGTTTGAGCTATTGGCATTGTTAATGACAAACTTTTTATTTATGTGTTAGTTTTGAAAACAGATAAATGGCATTGTCATTTACAATAGCTTAATCTCTCGCAAATGCAAGCCCTATTGCATTTTCAATGCAATAGGTCGCGTATTTACGCAAGTTTGAGCTATTGACATTGCAAATACCAATGCGTTTTATTTATGTTTCAAAATCTAAAACCTAAATAAAAGGTCTCACACTGCGGTCTCTTCCTAGAACACACAATGCTGTCTCTCTCACACTGCAGGTTTCCAGCTCATATACATCTCTCTCTCACACTCTCTCACACACACACACACACACACACACACACACACACACACATACACGTGTTACCATCCTTGTGGGGACTATGTGTGAATACCAGCCTTGTGGGGACTAACCTTTACCAATGTTTTTAAACTACACTAATAACAGAAAAAGTTTAAGAAAAAATTCATGATACAGGATCCTGCTTCAAATTTGCAAATATATTGTTATTTAATCGTGCGCACAGCACCACCCTTGTGGGGACTTGAACATGTGCTACCATCCTTGTGGGGACCTAGTCTGTAACACTATTTGTGACTGAATACAGTCAAAGGCACATGGCTAAATGTTTATTTTATCAACAATATACACAAACAACATTATAATCTATTCATATATGCATTGCTGCATATGTACTAGGGGTATACATTAAAGACAGATTATGTTAATGTGCCAGAAAATATCATATCATGCTTAAAGAAAGACACTTAATGCTGTGTTTAGCCTATTTATTAGTGCTTAAAACCTTAGGAGATAAGGGAATTAATACATAAAGAAATTAACATATGGAACCAAGGAATATGGTCAAGTGGAATCCAGAGCCTGATTAGCTGCTTACATTTTTTTCCAAAATAGATGTTCAAGTCCCCACAGAGATAGTGGGTGAAGATCATTGTGTTTAAGTCTCCATAGAAATAGTGTCCACATTCAAAGCTTAAATCCCATTATAAAGAGTGTGAAGCTAATGATGTTCAAGCCCACGCAGAGGTTGTGTGTAATTATAAGAATGCTCAAGTCCCCACAGAGATGTTATGTTATTATAGCGATAATTAAGTCCCCACAAAGATAGTGTGTTATCATAGAGATGTTCAAGTCCCCACAGAGATGGTGTGTTAATATAGCGATGTTTAAGTCTTCAAAGAGTCCATGAAGGTGATTGTGTTTAAGTCCTCATTAAAATAAGGCCTAATTCACAAAGTTAAACTTAGACAAAAAGTCTAACTTCACTACTTTTTAGTATTCCCAAAGGTAAATTTAGACCAAACATCTAACTTTACTTCTTTTCAATATTCACCAAGCCCCATACAGAGAATGTGAAGCTGATGATATTCAAGTCAAAGCAAACACAAGGAGATGATGGACGGAGTGCTCAAACTTTTCAGTCACTCACCCCCAGTTACAGATCTGAGTTGAATCCATCATTGTTCTTTAGCTCACTTTGCTACCCCAGTTCAGACCCAGCTATATGGAAATCAGTCTTGACCCTGAGCCTCATGGCACCCCCTGGAGCTTCAAGTTGAAACAGAGCTTGCGTTTAGTTACAGGAATGCTCAAGTCCCCACAGAGATGGTATGTTTTTATAGTGAAGTTCAAGACCCCACAAAGATAGTGTTTTATTATAGTTTTTTGCAAGCCCCCAAAAAGGTATTGTGTTAATTTAGCAATGTTTAAGTCCCCACAGAGATCGTGCATGAAGATGATTGTGTTTAAGTCCTCATTAAAATAGGGCCGATTCACAAAGGTAAACTTGGACAAAAAATCTAACTTTTCTACTTTTCTGTATTCACAAAGCCCCATACAGAGAATGTGAAGCTGATGTTTCTCGTGTCAAAACAGAGCTTGCGTGTAATTACAGGAATGCTCAAGTCCTCACAGAGATGGTGTGTGACTATAATATTACCACGGTCGCCAAGAAGAATGTGTGTGATTACAGACATGCCCAGGTCCCCACAGATATATTGTGTGATTATAGACATGTCCAGGTCCCCACAGAGATAGTGTGTGATTATAGACATGCCCAGGTCCCCACAGAGATAGTGTGTGAATATAGAGATGTCGAGGTCCCCACAGAGATAGTGTGTGATTACAGACATGCCCAGGTCCCCACAGAGATAGTGTGTGATTACATACATGCCCAGGTCCCCACAGAGATAGTGTGTGATTACATACATGCCCAGGTCCCCACAGAGATAGTGTGTGATTATAAAGATGTCCAGGTCCCCACAGAGATAGTGTGTGATTATAGACATTTCCAGGTCCCCACAGAGATAGTGTTTGAATATAGAGATGTCAAGGTCCCCACAGAGATAGTGTGTGATTACAGACATGCCCAGGTCCCCACAGAGATAGTGTGTGAATATAGAGATGTTGAGGTCCCCACAGAGATAGTGTGTGATTATAGACATGCCCAGGTCCCCACAGAGATAGTGTGTGATTATAGAGATGTGGAGGTCCCCACAGAGATTGTGTGTGACTATAGTATTACCACGGTTGCCAAAGAGAATGTGTGTGATTATAGACATGCCCGGGTCCCCACAGATATAGTGTTTATTTATAGACATGTCCCAGTCCTCGCAGATATAGTGTTTATTTATAGACATGCCCAGGTCCTCACAGAGATAGTGTGTGATTCATGGGATGCACGCGGATAGCACACGGTGATAGTGCATGATTAAAGTCATGTACAAGTCCTCACATAGAGATTGTGCGACTACAGTGAGGTTTAAGTCCTCACAGTGATAATGTGTGATTACAGTCATATGCAGGTCTCCACAGTGATGTGTGTATTGATAGGTTTGTTGGAGAACACATACAGATCGTATTAGTCTGGTGGCTTAAATGAATGAATCCACTTGAGGGATATGTGTTTGACCACTCTAACATGTTTGAATCCTGGTGCTACCACTCAGCCTATATTCCTTCCAAACAAGGTGAAACATGGGAAACTTTCACAAAGTTAGCCTCATGGCTGCTGGAGAGATTCCCCTGCAGTGCTGGGCCGTAATAAAAACGGGTGTGGAGCACCTGAGAGGTATATGCCATGACGAGCTGAGCTCATCATGAGCACCGAAGGGGCTAAAAACTCTGTTGGTCAGCCTTTTATATTTGGAGTGTAAAATAGAAATCCTTAAACAAGGTTCAAACATTCTCAAAAGTGCCCATGTCAGCTGCAAGAGACTTTCTCAGTGTTAATGGTTTTGTTATTTGAAGGGCAAATCATATACAAGAGTCTTACAAAATGTATTCCTGAACTGAGCTTGTATGCTCATAATGTAAGAGTAGAGAAAGTCACTTTGGCTGACATACAGCTGTCTTTTTCATGGAGATCAAAACCTCAGAATGTGCCTACTTTAACTATTGGAATCGTTCACAATGTTAACAAAACTTTTCTGAGGAGTGCGCCAAAATGTTGTTCTTCGGTGTGTGTGGGCTATAAAACTAGGCTTCCTAAAAGGAGCTGGTGAATCCTTTGTTCAGGAAAAGAGAAGGACAATTTGATAGTCGTGCACTAGATGTTTTTGTGTGAAAAGAAACCTTCCAAAATATCATGTGACATAAATATGTTGTCAAAAATATCACCACAACAAAAATATAGTGGAACAGAATATCAAAATTAAGAATGCATTTTTTATTGTATACAATATGGTAATGAAGACAATTGTTGTAATTATTATTGGGTACTTTAGTATACTTGTAATAAACATTGTTTTTAATTAAATAAATATATATACATATAATATTAGTAAAATTGTCTTTTTTAAATATAGGTTGCAATTTTAAATGTGTAATTGAATTTTCAAAAGGTAATTAGATGGGTCTGGTGGCTCAGTACTATTGGGTAACCATAAACATCTGTTAGCGCCAAGATGCCTAAGAGTTACTGTGCGATCTACAAATACCTATGTTAAGTAGTTTATAATTTAGTAGGGGGATATTGGGGTTTTTAGGGGAATATGGTGGGAGGTTAATTACATTTTAACAAATTGGTTTTTAATGTTAAGTAATGTAGGGTAAAATCAATATATAAATGGTTAGTATGTAATGTTTTAATTGTTCTTTCATTTATTTGGGTTTAATTTCAGATTTTTAATTTATATTTGTTATGGTATAGTTAGTTATAGATAATTTAGCAGCATTTTATTTGAATGGAAACAGTTTTTTTATAATTTTTTTGTTATTTAAATATTTAATGTATAAATCATTATATAATTTTTCATTGAATATTTAAAATGAAAGAATAGTTTTTTGTAGACTATGCAAGAATAAATTAGTAATACATCAACAAGTGTATATTATATTTATTATTGTTATATGTTTCATTTATTTTAATTTTATTATTGTTTTATTTATATTTTTATTTATCGTCTTGGTGTTTGTGTTTTTTTTTCAGTAGTTGTGAGAGAAGTGAATTCTACGTATGTTTATTTAAATATTTCATTTAATTTAACATTTATTTGTATATTTATAATAAATTGTGCATTTTATTTAAATGTATACAATATATATTTTCTAAATTAACTATGGTTAATCATTTTATGTTTTAGGTATTTAAATATATTTTTTAAATGACTGTATTGGAATGGTATATGTAACCTTTCTGAAGTCCAACACTTTCCCTACTGTTGCTTAAATGGGAGTGGGAACAGTAAATCTAGCCCATTCAATTCCTATGCTTTCCTTATTATTGCTTGATTGGGGTGGGGGTAGTTAATATAACCCTTACAAAGTCCCACACTTTCCCTACAGTTGCTTTGGATGGAATGAGAATAGTAAATATAACCCCTTTGAAGTCCAATGCTTTTCCTTCTGTTTTATATATATTGGGGTGGGAATAGCAAATCTAATCCCTCTGAAGTCCAACACTTTCCCAGCTGTTGCTTACATTGCAGTGGGAAGAGTAAATCTAACCTCTCCGAAAGTCAGCACTTTCCTTGCTTTTGCTTAGGGTGGAATGGGAATAGTAAATTTGACCCCTTCAGATGTTCAACACCTTCCCTACTGTTGTTTAGAATAGAGTGGAAATGGCCATTTGAACCCCTCTGACGTCCATCACTTCCCCTACTGTTACTGAGGGGCCCTTTAGATTATCAGGCGGATCGCCACCGCCGGCCTGGTGGTGGGGATCTGCCCGCCAAATGTCCCTGTTTCACCCCCGCCATATTAGTATGGCGAGGGGTACCGCGGCGGACGGAAAGACCGTCCGCCACTTTTCTGCCAGTCAGATTGCCGGCCGGGCGGAAAAGGCACACAGTATGGTGGTGGTGCCTTGCAGGCACCACCATCCATATTACTATGCCTGAGGTGGGGTGCCTTGCCATGACAGAGAGTCTCCGACATGGAAAGGCATGCGGTGAACACTTTGGGGGGCGTTGCGGGCTCCCGTGGGGGTTTGGGGGGGTGGGTGGCTGCACTTGTGGGGTACCTATGGAACCCCCTACATTGCCACGCACAAGGTGGCAGGCACTGCGCGATGCCTGTCACATTGTGCATGCCAATGCACAACATGCATTTTTTACATTGCGGCAGGTGCTGCCTACAGCACCACCCGCTGCAAAGTAAAAAATGCAGGATGCAACTGCCAGGGTGGTGGTTGCATCCTAATTTGCATGGCGAGACTGCCGCACCTCTGGCGGGCAGTCCCATTTGCCATTGCGGTCGCCCGCCATAGTAATAGGCCCCTTAGTTTGGAGTGGGAGTAACAAACACTAACCTTCCAGTGGACTTACTCCCTTCATAGTGAAGCTCCGCCTGGTAGCTGCTGCTGCCCCTGTTGCTGCTGCTAACCCTTGGTCAGGAGTTCGAGGCCCACCTCCACCCGCAAGCCCCTGCCTGCGACTCACATCTAGTGGTTTATGGTAGTGCGTCACATTCTTCTGCTGCTGGGCTGTCCCTCTGCCTCTCTTTTTTGATTTCTGTCTTTAATCAGCTTTTTACTTTTTTAGCTTTTTCTTTCCTATGTTTGCCACCCTTCTCCCTGTTGCTGTGATCCCCATGGCCCGCCCCTTCCGGTGACCCTTCCTCTCCTGCATTTCCTGCCTCTCAGCTGTCCAGCCCCCCAGCACAACTTAATGGCAGCTGCTGCATGGCTGAACCGCTGGGGTGCCAAAGACAGGCCTGTCTGCACCCGTCCGTGCCTGGACCATGCCCAGCGCCAGGGACCCTGGTTCTCGGACCTTCCACCGCTATGATGCCAGCACCCTCCTCACGCACAACTTGGGACGCCATACCGCCTGCAACCTCGCATCACCGAAGAAGACCCAAGGACCCTTCCTCTGCCAGAACTGCAGCCCCATCCTCACCCACGCCAGCATGCCAGATCCTCTGTCCGCCCAACCGACCAACAGCACACTCGACCGACTCAACTGCATACTCCTCAATGTGCAATCCTTACACAAACACGCCACAGAAATCTGGGATCTCCTCAATGGGCCTTTCCCGACATCACCTTCTTCATGGAAACCTTGATCAACCCCTGATCCGGACCGGACATCGCCATCACCATCCCCAACGGCTACAAAATACCCCGCAAGGACTGCACCGACCCCCCAGGATGAGGCATCGCCATCATCCACAAGAACACCCTCGGACTGACCACGCACTCAAACAACCAAATGACCACCATGAACCACCTCCACTTCCAGATCCAGACCAATAACACCCTTTGCAGCACCCTCATCTACAGGCCCCCAAGGCCCCCGCCGGCTCTTCACCGACACCAAAGTAGACCTCATCGCACCTCAGGCTCTAACATCCACCGATTATATCCTACTCGGAAACTTCAACTTCCACCTGGACCCAGTGACCAGAACACCGCCTCCCTACAGGTGAACCTCTCCAAAATCGGACTCAAGCAGCTAGTCACCACACTGACTCACTCAGCTAGACACATGCTCGACCCCATTTTCTCGACCAGCATAAACATCAGGGGGGATGAGGGGCTGAACTTGTGGGGTACCTATGATACCCCCCTACATTGCAACACACAAGGTGGCAGGCACTGTGTGATGCCTGTCACATTGTGCATGCCAATGCACAACATGCATTTTTTTCATTGCAGCGGGTGCCGCCTACAGCACCACCCGCCGCAATGTAAAAATTGCGGGATGCGACCGCTAGGGTGGTGGTCGCATCCTAATTGGAATGGCAAGGCCGCCGCACCTCTGGCAAGCAGTCCCATTTTCAATTGCGGTTGCCCGCCATAGTAATAGGCTCCTTAGATTGGATTGGAAGTAGAAAACACTGACCTTCCAGTGGACTTGCTCCCTTCATAGTGAAGCTCCGCCTGGTAGCTGCTGCTGCCCCTGTTGCTGCTGCTAACCCTTGGTCAGGAGTTCGAGGCCCAACTCCACCCGCAGACCCCTGCCTGCGCCTCACATCTGATGGTTTAGTGGTAGTGCGTCACATTCTTCTGCTGCTGGGCTGTCCTTATGCCGCTCTTTTCTGATTTCTGTCTTTAATCAGCTTTTTACTTTTTTACCTTTTTCTTTCCTTTGTTTGCCACCCTTCTCCCTGTTGCTGTGATCCCCATGGTCTGCCCCTTCTGGTGGCCCTTCCTCTCCTGCATTTCCTGCCTCTCAGCTGTCCAGCCCCCCAGCACAACTTAATGGCAGCTGCTGCACGGCTGAACCGCCGAGGTGCCAAAGGCAGGCCATCATTACTCATATAAGTCATATCCTAAGAGCTAGTTAGTACAAGGGATTAGTACTGCACACTACACTGCATTAGGGGTTATCATGTATTGCATGGTTGCAACATCGCATGCTGTGTTACAGGTAATAGTAGGAAAAAACCATACAAGGTGACAAAAGCACACCTGGGACCTTATTACATAAAGTGCCCCGGGGCGCAAGCGGCGTTTGCACCCTCTCTGCGCATTCGAGTCACTTTGGTATTACAAAAGAGGCTGCAAATGCTTGTGCCGCCCCTTCTGTAATACAGATAGCACTGGTGCATTTATGGCGCTATCATCAGAGGGTGTTCCCTAATTTGCATGGGGGCATGGCCCCATCCAAAGGAGGGTGTCTCTTTGCCTCTACGCCGTACTACAGACCCGGGCGTAAAGGCAAAGAAGCAAAAAGGCAGCACACAGTCAGTACATCCCTTGATGGCAGAACTCTGGAGGGGGTAAAGGGGGCTCTACAGACCCCCCAGACATCCCCTTATAGGTGGGTGCAGTCACTCACTATAGCCACCTGCATACAGCTCTCTATCCACTCGTTAAAGTGCAGGTGGCTTGCCACCTGTACAGTGAAACACGGAGCAGCTGCTTTAAAGGTGCTCTGTATTTCACTTGAAAGCGCAACTGCCTTGGAGGGATCACTGAAATAATATCGAGGGACAGAATATCGACCATCAAAAATATCGTTGACAAAATATCGACAGTCAAAATATCGAGTTTCTATCTACAAACAGGTAAGTACAAAAATATCGAGTTAAAAATATCGTTTACAAAAATATAGTTGTAAAAAATATCGTATTTACTAAAAACAGTGTTAAATTAAATTAATATTAATAATTAATTACTAAAATATACTTAAAATTACTTAAATTAACTTATAATAACTAAATAATTAATGAAAGTTAAATAAATATTTTTTTATTTCATATTTATTAAAACATATATATATAGTAACAAAATATAATAAAATAATACCCAAAAACTGAAAACTGACCCTGAACCCTAAAAATACCCCTTTACCCAAAAACTGAAAACTGACCCTGAACCCTAAAAATACCCCTTTACCCAAAAACTGAAAATGACCCTGAACCCTAAAAATACCCCTTTACCCAAAAACCCAAAACTGACCCTGAACCCTAAAAATACCCCTTTACCCAAAAACCCAAAACTGACCCTGAACCCTAAAAATAAAAACGATTTTTTTTACTATCTATATTATATACTTACATATTTTCACTTTTTATATTATTTACAGTCGATATTACTTCACTTACCTTAAAAACGATATTTTGGCTGTCTATATTCTGTCCTGTCGATATTTTGTCCAAACGATATTTTTGACTCGATATTCTGTCCAAACGATATTTTGGAGTCGATATTATGTCTGTGCACCGCCTTGGAGGCAGTGCCTTCATCCTAATATGGCACACTTTCCTTGTTTGCGCAGGGCACCCCTTTTGAAAGGTGCACCATGGCACAAACAAAGAAAATGCACCATATTTGTATTACGGCCCCAGGTTGACTGGCAATTCTGAAAAATCCTAAATTATATCAACGATAGGAGTTAGATTAATCTGTGGGGAAACAACCTGGAAAGACTGATGTATGTTTCTTGGAACAGGTGGGTTTTTGGGGCTGTGTAACATCCCAGTGGAATCCCTGAATGAATTGCTTCTTCCTGTGGCATCATCCATGCTTGATCTTTTTAGGACGCGATAGAGCCGCAGGCCACAAACCTACAATGGTTATCTCTTTTAGATACAGGCACACCACTTCAGAGTAATCAATTTTGGAGTCCCTGCTTCCCAGCCGCTAAGGCGGAGGATCGTCGCCCATCTGCGCTGGGAGCAGTTTAAAAAGAAAAACGAAAATGATAATAACTAATATTATCATTTTTGTTTTCCTTCCTGCTTAGATGCAGGGCGGGGCGGCGGCTGGGGCTGGGCTGGCTAGAGCAGGGGCCAGGGGGAGGAGTGTTAAGCACACTCTAGAGTGCGCAGGATGGTTTGGCCGGTCCTCTTGGGCCGACCAAACAGTCCTGAGCACTTTGCATGTTCCCCACCAGGTTGCATTATGCAGCCTGGTGGGGAACATGCATAGCCTACCTGTTCCCATCTGAGCACCGAACCACGATGCTCAGGCCAATACCAATGCTGCATTGCAGTGTTGTGATTGGGCAGGGGACTCTGGGAGGCAGTGTGCTTCCTGTTGCGGCTCGGAGAAGATGACGGAGGAGAGGCAGCAGCCGGTGGCACCCAGGTAAGTCATTTATTTAATTTTTTATTCCTCTCCGCTTCCTTCCCGCCGACCACCCCCACTCAATTGCAGCCACTACTGCTTCTTCCTAACAAATCTTTGTTCAACTGGAAGGAAAGCCAATTCACAGTCCCATGACATCCTTGGTTCAAAAAGTTTCCGTCTTACACCGGTGGGCTTGGGTTACATCATGGTTGTCATAAGATAGCACATTTTTCTGTCCTGAATGGGTCTTATCAACCTAAGGCTTCATTCTCTATGGGCTTTTATAGCTATCACTAGGGTAGCTACTCCTTACCAATTGGGCCTCTCAGACCTATTACTGTAGGCTCTGTAGGCATCTACAAACATTGCTAGGATAGTAGCTAGTGTTCCCTAACTGGGTAGCATTTCTACTACTGTAGGTGCTGTATGAATGACCATATTTTACCCTCTTCTGTAAGAATGTACATAATGCATAGCTGCTTACAAAAACCATAAATACTCAACTAAATGGCATTATTTGTGACAATAGCATTGCAAACCAATTTCCTTATGCATGACAAAATTAGTACTATTGTGAGGATGATTTTATATAAATATGCAGAGCACAAACTGCCTGCAGATTGTCACACCCAGCATTACAATCGCGGGATAAAGAGCTTGACAGTCAGTAACCCCCTTGCAGGAACATCATGACAATTTACATTTCCTTTAGTCAGATGTATAATTTCCGTTCACAAACAAGGGATGTGCTGAAGGAGAATCCCCTTGGCGAAACAACTTGCTTAAAGCATATCAGACCTTCATCCTTCAACATTTTTTTTAAGAAGCAGCAAGTTGATGTCCATTTAAAGCACAAGTCCTGTGTTTTAAAAAAAATCGGTTTCATCTGGACGAATTTCTACTTCCCCAATGGCTCTGGCACGATTTACAAAGGGGAGAGTGTACCCTTTGCGAATCAGATACCACCCCAACTCAGGGTTTGGTAATTCATTATACCTCTTTCATGATCCTGCCTATTTGCATTGCAGAAAGTATAGCAAATGCCATTTTGAGTTTGCGGATTCTCTGATTATGGGCCAGATGTATTAAGCTTGAATTCACCAGAAATAGTCTCACTGACTTTTTGTGAATCCAGTTACATTTTGCAAACTGACCTATGCATAAATAGGCGAGTTTGCAAGATTACTGTATAAAGTGGCTCAAAATACAACCTACCTCATTAATAATAATGACATAGGTTACAAATTGTGACTCAGCCTAGTTGGTAGCACTCCTAAATCCCAATTTAGGAGCTGGTATAAATTTACAGACTCCACAAAATAGGTCAGTTAGTCTGGCGCTTTGCGAATCAGAAGGCGTGTTTGACAGCAATAGAGATTTGTACATCTGGAAACTAGTTTCTAATTTAAAGTTTTGGAGACTTCTTGACAACTCTGTGATACACAGTGTAACAATTGTAATTTACTATACACAACAACATTCCTAATATAGAAAACATCCCTTTTGTGAAGTTTGAACAACAGTCTGTAATATTCATACATTTAATCAGTGACACAAAAACAAATGCATACCAACCATGTAATAAAAGAATAATAGTTTGTAAATGTTGTGCATGATAACTTGCAACTCCTCATATAGATTAGCGTACTGTTTGTCTACAAGTCACTTCAGCACTTAAGGCATTAGCCCTATATCCATACTATACCATATTTTCTGTTCCTACCAACCTTCGATCTATCTCAAAACCTAAAACCAGGACCAACGTACCCCTTTGCATTACCAATCTTATCAGAGAACATTTTGTATTTTACATTTCTGGTGCTCTATATAGTAAACGTGTGCAAAAGGTTTGCATGTTCAAATGACTCACTTCTTGCGCTCCGCTATAGGAAAATAATTATTGGTGCTATGTATTTCTAGTACGCAGCGTGGTCAGACTGCTTGTGTGGCAAACTATAATAGCGCTAGTGCAATGTTGAATTGTACTAACAGCTAGTTTGAATAGGCTATTCCACATTATCTCTGTATGTTAGATTGCAATAGGTTGAGTGCTAAATTAAAGCTGAGAAAGTAAAATTGGGGCTCGCCCTATGCTTTTAAAGATTGTGCGCATTTTCTTTCTTTTTCCTCTCAATGTTGCTGGCATTTACATTTAAAGAAAATGTGAATGATTATAAAAAAAATAAGAATATTTTCGTTATTTAAACAGTTTATGGAACCACAGTTAGATTTTAACTAGGTGGCTTCTGTGCATTACAATAATTTCAAACTCTGTGGACTGCAATATAACTGCGACTTTTATCGGAGCAGTAATATGAGTTAAAGCATCTTATCTATATTTATTACAAACTGAAGGTGTCACTATGTTTTAAAACTATATTTTTATTACACAAAGTAGCAAAATGTATATTTAATAATAAAACAAATTGTAAGGCCGTATACCTGTAAATGATTTAACTACAGCCCGCATTTCCTACAGGATGTATACACCTGCCAGACTTCACTCTGAAATTCACATTACGCTGCTGCTTCGTAGAGGCCAAAGGCACAGTGCATCTTGAAGTCCTGCTACTGCTTTGAGATTCCGGTCGGGCCTGGGGGATGGGAGCAGTTGCTCGGCAACTATAGATATGTTAATGAAATCCTTTAACTAGTGTTTTGTGCTACTGTTGAAGGAAGGGTGTGCCTGGCAGCCTAGCCCAGGTGAAGAGATGCGCTAATTACCGCATTGTTAAGTGTAGCTGCCTCACGCTGTGACTGGGGCGATCAGTCATCCTGGAGTCACTTTCAAATCAATTGCGCTTTCAAGAAAACCTACCATTTTAAAAGTCCCAAACTCCAAGAAAGCTCTGCCCCTTGCAAGAACATACCTGGTATGTGTAAACTAAATTAACCATTTTTAGGTCTCGCCTGTCGATGCGCATGCGCATCGAGCAAGCGAGACTATGGGGGCTTATCCACTCTTTGTCCAACTTGCAAGGAATCGTGGCGATTCCTTGCAGTGCCCGTGACTTTTAAGCTCAATGCGCATGTGCATTGAGCTTAAAAGCGCGTGCACATGCCCCCAGCCGCCTGCCGCCTGCCTTGCCTACTCTCCCGCCCCCTCACTTCTTGATTGCACGGCCGCTAGGCCGTGCCTCCCCTACTCCTCCTCCTACTCTCCTCCCCTCGCCGTCTGTTCCCGCACTCCTCCCACACCCCGCTCCGCCCCCTCCCCTGCCTGCCGCATCGCATTTCTCGAAACTGGTGAGTCTATGTCTGTGACAGCAGGAGCCACGTCGTCTGTGTGTCTTTGTACCCACAGGTGTCCAGAAGTTTGGCCATGTTGTTTTTATGTCCTCGGAACCAAGGCCTGCTTCGATTCAGAGATGCTCGCGCCTGCCTTGCCTACTCTCCCGCCCCCTCACTTCTTGATTGCACGGCCGCTAGGCCGTGCCTCCCCTACTCCTCCTCCTACTCTCCTCCCCTCGCCGTCTGTTCCCGCACTCCTCCCACACCCCGCTCCGCCCCCTCCCCTGCCTGCCGCGTCGCATTTCTCGAAACTGGTGAGTCTATGTCTGTGACAGCAGGAGCCACGTCGTCTGTGTGTCTTTGTACCCACAGGTGTCCAGAAGTTTGGCCATGTTGTTTTTATGTCCTCGGAACCAAGGCCTGCTTCGATTCAGAGATGCTCGATCCCAAGTGTTTCTTCGGAGCCAATGCGGGGTTAAAGTTTGTTTGGTAGGGCTGTGACGTACCGTGGCACGGTGGGGAAAGTGTTTGCAAGATTTTCTTGGCACGTGAGTGAGCGCAACACTTCAAAGTCAGTCACATCAGGAGCTCACAGCCACTCTCTCTGCCCGCCCGCTCTCCACTCCATCAGGCAGCCAGCTTCAGGAGAGCAATCTGCGGGGTGCCGCCATTTTGTATAGGGTAAAGGCTCAGGCGCCAGCATCTAAAAGTTATATTTAAACAGCCTCCTTTCGCAGCAATTGTGTACTTGCAATGTGTAGATCTGGCGCTCGAGGCAGCGCGGTCCGCCAGCCCCAGGCACCTTTGCGTGCTTTGGTTCGTTCTCCGCAGTTTCCCACAGCTGCGGCCTTCAGTCTCGCTTTCCGCCTCGGGCTCGATTTTAGCAGCGAGATAATGGTGCTCGGCTGCGGCTGGTTCAGTGTCTCCCAATCGGGTCCCACCTTCCTCCGGATCTCGCCCAGCGGGACACTTTTCGCTCCGTTGTTTTTCGTTCGTGTGGCCACCAAAGCTTACCCCACCGTGTAGAGTGAACAGCACGCCAGTTACAGCTTGTATTGCAGGATAAATTAAGAGGATTAATCCCCCGGTCGGCGGAGCTCGCTCACATGGCGGCCATCTCGCAGCTCGGCTAGCCACGCCCCCCCAATGAATCACCGAACTTAGTGGAGAATGAATCAAAATAGAGTGGGACATCACAAGAAAAACACACTCACACTCACGCAACGTCACACACCCGAAGCCTCACACCCCCTCACTCACACTCACCCTCACAACCCCTAACCCGCACACCGCCTAACGCTCACACCCCCTAACGCTCACACCCCCTAACGCTCACACCCCCTAACAATCACCCCCTAACCCTCACCCCCTCACTCTCACCCCACACCCTCACCCCCTCACCCCTCACCCCCTCACCCTCACTCCCTCACCCTCACCCCCCCACCCTCACTCACCCTCAACCCCTCACCCTCACACCCTCAACCCTTCACCCTCAACCTCTCACTCACCCTCAACACCTCAGCCTCACCCTCACTCACCCTCACCCTCACTCACCCTCAACCCCTCACACTCACTCACCCTCACCCACCCTCAACTCCTCACCCTCACTCACCCTCAACTCCTCACCCTCACTCACCCTCACTCACCCTCACCCACACTCACCCTCCCTCAACCCCTCACCCTCACTCACCCTCAACCCCTCACCCTCAAACCTTCACCCTCAACCCCTCACTCACCCTCACTCTCACTCACCCTCACTCAGCCTCAACTACTCTCACTCACCCTCAACCCCTCACCCTAACTCACCCTCACCCTCACTCACCCTCAACACCTCACTCACCCTCACCCTCACTCACCCTCAACACCTCACCCTCAACCTCAACCCCTCACCCTCACTCACCCTCACTCACCCTCACTCACTCACCCTCAACCCCTCACCCTCACTCACCCTCACTCACCCTCAACCCCTCACCCTCACTCACCCTCACCCACCCTCACCCTCACCCACCCTCACCCTCACACAGTGCAATAGGTCTCAGACCATTTCAGTTAGAGCTTTAAGAAATGTTTATGGCTTTTTTTATTTGTAATTCTTTAGCATTGGCTACAGGAAACAAAAATGCTAAACATTTACAAAAAAAAACCATAAACAATTCTAAAAGCACTAACTCTAATGGTGCGAGACCTATTGCATTTCCAATGCTTGTTATTTCTGCAGTATATTTCCCGTAAGGGATTAGAACATCTCAACAGCAAATGCTGAAAATAATTCCAGTTTATTTACAATTGATGTGTAGAATTGATTTACAGAATAATCAACGGCTCCTCAAGAAGGGATTCCATTTTACTTGTAGGACTTTATATTATAGCTTCCCACATGCAAGAAATCCTGCATTGTAAAATGGGGAATATCCCGAGGAAGTGAGGTTAGCATAATTCTATAGCATTTCATTAACTAAAGGACCGAGCATTAAAACAGTCAGCCCATTTTACCAGTTCAAAATAGTGTGGACTGGACCCTGTTGCAGGCTTATAGGTTTATGGAAACCCACTGAACTGGTCAGGAGAATATTTGACTTAATTTGACTTGTATCCTGAAACTGAATATTGACATCTAATTCCGTCTAATGTAGAAGCTGATAATCTAACTGAAATAGTGCAGTGTTTTTGATTTTTTTTTAAACCAGTAAGCTGTATTTGGTTCTCTCTTTCTCATGGTATAGTGCATAACACTGAGGAGCTCTGCACCTAAAATTACTTTAGCATATGGTACTGGTAACTAACTACCAATATGGTTTTCCCACACAAATAATAACGAAGGCCCTGACATTAAGTATTTCTGAAGTAAGCCTATTTGATTACATTACAGTTTGCATTGCTAGAATTTTTAGGAAAACAATTATTAAACTGCTCCTTTTGCCAAAATACTTCTATTCCCTTTGTCAAAATGGCTCAGTGAAAAGTGTGCCAATCTGTAGGTCGTGTTGGAATCCCAATAAAACCTACTCAACCTTCCGTTCTTCTACAGTTTTTAAACTGACTACGATTAAGGTGGGTAATAGTAACACCCATTATTTTGCAGAAAGAGTAGTTACTATTATGGTGCTTCTTTCATTGTTGGGTAAAAGGCACAAATTAGCTATGCAGCATCATTTTCACCTGAATTACAAAACTGGTATAAAAAGAACGTTTGCTCGCCCTAGCCCTCCACGGATTACCATTCAGGTGTAAACTGGGCCCACTGGCATTTTGTGCATGATTATACCACCTGTTTTTGCAGATTGGAACATAAATGGTGAAGTACAAAAACTGATTGCGCGCACACTAACTTGTAAATCTGGTGTAAAGACACACCACCCACTCAATTTATATGTTTTTTGTGCCAGAGTGTTTTTGCACCCACTGCTTAGAATGAGATATTAATGTTAGCTAAAATGTTCCAAATTCTCTCACTGTCAACATGCGTAGAGCAATTGTGATTTAACTCTGGATGTGAAAGCTTCTCAGGTCATACTAATGTCTGGATTAGTTATCAGTAATTTACCAGTCCTCTTCCTCTCTTTTAGGTCTACATTCTGATCCTAGAAGAATTACTGTGCGCTAATTTCCCTTTAGGAACCATTCAAAATCACACATCTGGCCTCATTCTCACTTTGCTGTTATGTCTGTGAGGGTATACTTGTTGGTGTCTCCCTTGAGCTAATAAGGATTGCAAATCCCCCCCCCTCCCCCTCCCGAATGGTAAATAACATGCAGATCATATATTTACAGCACCAGTTCTGCATGTTTTCTACCTTCTAGGGCAAAAAAGGGCCTAAATTCACATACATTTACCACCTGCTTACAACAGGTGGTAGATTTTATGAGGGGTTTTATTTTCTTGGCCGCCGGGGGTAGACATCCTTTACAATGACTGCGTTACAACGCATGTCATTACTCTGCATGTTTTACTCCGCAAAATCTTTTACAACGCAGAGCTTTACAACGCAAACCATTACAACACTCTGGTGGAGTTAAAATAGTAAATTGTGTTGTAATAACAATGCATTGTAATGGATTGCGTTGTAAATCCCTGTGTTGTAAAAGATTTTGCGGAGCAAAAAATGTGTGGTAATGGCAAGCATTGTAAATGTGTGCGGGGTAAAGTGTCATATTCGGTAGAAGGTTCAGGAGTGGCTGGAAGGCACAGTTTCCTTATCTTCAGCTGGGAAAAGCATTTTCCTTCCCATGCTGAAGTATGAGTGTGGGCAGTGTCTGAGCACAGCAGCCTCCCTCAGCCCCCGATGCTCCTAGGAAGTCTTCACATACTGTGTCTCTTGGCTTAGAAAAATCAGCTCAGAAGTTTGAGGACCCGATAACTCAGGGCTCAGAAACTCCAAAAAAACTGTTGTTGGCCAGAGCAATATTCCGCCATGGATACCACTCCAGACAGCTCTAAAGGAGGTTCTTAGTCATTTTTTCCAGGGGGCAATCTTATTGCACAAATATGAATTTTTCTTCTCAGAATAAGAATAAGAAATAATGTGTGTGGAGTTTGGGTTATAACATTAGATTTCCACACATTTTTCCTTTTCATGACCAGTTTCAAAACGTTAATTTTGTCAGGTACTACCTATCAAAATTCAAGCATGGAAAAAGCTTTACTCCACTCTCCCAAACTTTAATCCACTTTACGCTATGCCACTCTACTCTATGCCACTCCACTCCACTCTATGCCACTCCACCCCATGCCACTCCACCCTGCACCATGCCACGCCGCTCCACTCCACGGCGCTCCACTCCACTTTACGATATTCTACTCCACAACACTACACCCCTTCACTCTTTGGCCCTCTACTTCACTTCACTCTACTTCACTCTATGCCAATCCACTCCACTCTATGACATTTTACGAGCCTCCACTCTGACACTCCACTCTACAACACCCTATTCCACTCCACTCTAGGCTACTTTAACCCACTTAAAGCTATGCCACTCCACACAATGCCACTCCACTCTACGCCACTCAACTCCGATCTACGCCACTCCACTTTACCCCACTCTACTCCACAACACTATGCCCTTCTACTCTTTTCCACTCTGTGTCAATCCACTCTACTTCACTCCACTCCACTTTACTCTATTCCACTCCACACCACTCTATGACATTCTACAAGCCTCCACTCTATGACACTCCACTCTACAACACTGTATTTCACTCCACTCCATGCCCATCCACTCTATGCTCTTCCACTCTACGACCCTCCCCACTAAGACCCTCCATTCTACGACCCTCCATTCTACGACCCTCCATTCTACGACCCTCCCCTCTTTGACCCTCCCCTCTTTGACCCTCCCTTCTTCGACCCTCCCCACTACGACCCACACGTCCCTCTACGGCCCTCCACTCTACGACCCTCCATGATACACCATGTTACTCTACACCACTCCACTCAAGGACACTATGCCCCTCTGCTTTATGACACTCCTCTCTATGCCACTCCACACTGCTCTGCGCCACTCGATGCCACTCTACAACATTCTACACCACTCTACTCAGCTCTACAGCACTAAACTCCTCTGTACTCTACCCCACTCTACCCCACTCTACCCCACGACACTCCACTCCACGACACTCAACTCCACGACACTCCACTCCACTCCACGACACGACACTCCACGACACGACACTCCACGACACTCCACGACACTCCACTCCTGGTATCATATACTAGGGATTTATATGTAAGTTAACTTATGTCATATGGGGGTAAGCCAATTAAACATATACTTCTAAGGGATCAAGCAAATGCACTGAGGCCTGGTAAACAGAGCCATTACACCAGTACCTAACAGTAAAGAAAATGGGGGCAAAAGTTAATGACGAAGCTGCAAAAAGTCCTTGTCTCACAGAAGCAACTTTGTAGTGTAGTTCCTATTTTCCCAATAGGCTCTGCGCATTGGAATAATACCTACAGCAGTAAAGGCCTAGGCCAGACGTTAACTAGGTCTACTACTGTCGATACTAGACTTAAGTTTTGGGTTTGCCAGCGTAGCTCAGAGTTCGCTAGAAACTTTCTCGAATGTTCAGGAAAGAATTAACTCCCCTGATTAGACAAGAAGGGATTTAGTTTCTGACAACCATAGAACATGACAACTTTGCTCTCCCCTAATCAAGAGTCAATCTCGAGAGTCGTGTGAGCACAAGGCAATTATTTTACTCAGTCAGTACGTGCATTCTTAGTCTCATCAGATTGTAGAGAAAAGGAAGAGACGGGCGTGTTCAATAAAAAGGTGTTATTTATTGATCAGTCTCTTTTCTCGTACAAGAGAAATGGATCGATATTATTGCAATACTTATAGTTAAGTAAAGTGCATACATTAAAAGCAATAGTATAAAATAATACTGTAAAAACATTGATATGGTTTCTGAGCCATATGATGTTTAAAATGATTAAAATATATTTACATACACATATACAGTTGACTAAACTTACTCAACTGGTGTTTCTAAATACGCCTACCCCGTGTACCTGACCTAAGTCTAATGCGTGGGCGGGAATAGAAAGTTACAGTTTAAGTTAAGTTTGTTTTTGCCAAGTGAATAACTAAAGAATTCTCTGTGAGGGGTTATTCAGTTCTGTACCTGGAAGTTAGGATGAATGAGGAATGGTATCTCTTTCTCTGCTCTCGATATTCCAGGCTGCCTGCGAGGGCTGCCCAGAAGCGCCGGTGCTGGGTCTCTCGGCTTGAGATAGCGGCGCGTCTCTCAGCGCGTCAGGAAGGCGGGGCTGCTGCCAGCGGGGTCTGCTCCTGCTCTCGGCTTCGGCAAGTGTGGCTGCTCCGTCTCGTCATCACGCGTGTGTTTGCATAGGGCAAGATCGGCAATATTTATACCTTAAAGGTGCCGAGATTGACGTAAGGATGGACATAGATACGTCAATAAAGATGTCATACGACTTGCTCGTTAGCACATTCTTTACTAAAGTTCTCTGTGAAATCAAAACAATGGCCGCACGGATTTTCCAGGTTGTCATAGGTTTGATTTGTTATGAGAACGTCGTATGCCTTATCAGGGGCTGGAGGAATGTCGCTTGTCTAATTAGATCTCAAGCGTTATGACCTAATCAGATAACACGTTCCTGTGCCGTAGTGTGACTGCGTCAGATAACGGTATCTGCATCATGGGGGCTGTTCTTGCCTCATGGGCTGACTGTTAGTTAACTTGATAGTTAGTTTAACCAGAATAGGGTCAGGAATAGGGGGATCGATTCAGAACCTATAGGAATACATGACACCCACTCCACGCTAACTATGGTCATATTTACTAATCTATGCATAGTATAACATAGTACAACATACTATAGAGTATAGTGTATACCTTACCACCCCAAAATACATAAATGCATTTTGAAATTATCAAATATACTGAAAAATTGCAGTCATATATATTGTATGCACTTAAGCTATGAATTAAACGCTAAAGTAAACACGCATTTGTATGCATTATTGCTTATTTGGTATATGAGAAATACACATGAAATGGCTCTTAATATAGCTATACAGAAAGGAAGTTCGAGACCATTTCATCACATAATAAAATATTTGTGAACATCCCAGCGGGCAACTAAAGTCTATAAAGTATCTAAAAATAGAAATCTTAGTTCTCTAGGAATAGTTTCTTACTTTAAGCAGAAGATAAGTGTCCCGAAAATTTTGTCAAAAATAATTTGGGGCTTCTAAAAAATTGCTGTCCGTGAACTGGTGGGAAAAATTGTTCATGTGACTTTATTTTTAAAGTTGAAGGCCGAATTCAGGGAACGCCGTGTGCGAGCTTGCTCAAAAGTCTCTATTTCTGTTCTGGAGAGAACATCATATCATTAAGGCTTTCGAAAAAACTGTCAACAGCTTCATGGGAAAGTTCCACTAAGTCGGAAATAGGTGTAACCATGCATTCGTGTGCATGATTGTCTGCATTGACATTCTGATTCGCATTGCTGACAGAAGGTCGTACCTGTTCAATGCTGCTTTCATCTTGAACTTCACTACTCTTCAATCGTAGTGGTGAAGATTCCAGGAATGCCGTCATCAGGATTGGCAGCCTTTGAGGGCAGCACAAAGCGTGAACCTTGGTAGGAACCAACAATGTATCTGCATCCACTGGCGCATCCGATTGTAGCGTCAGACAGGTGTCCAACACGCATTCTTCTCCGCATAGCAGACACCTTAGTACAGGTAAAACACACCTTTGCCACATCGGTCGAAATGATAGAAACCAAGTCATGTTTAGGTCTCTAAGCCGGGAGAGTCCCAGGATTTTTGATATCCGGTCCCGGTATCCAATGGCTAGGATCGTGTCTTCCATGGTCGCGAGAGTTTGATCTGTGACATGGGTTGCCATAACGAAAAATAAGGACTAAGAATAGGATTCCTGCAATTAGTCCCAGGATCAGGGGAAGTCCGCCAAAAATCGAATGGACGAAATCTGGAAAAATACCCAGTATGGCTTTGAATGGTGTTAATGCCATCGAAAATACTGTCTTAAATACCTTTGAGACCCCAGTGGTATCAGAAATATTTAAGATTTCGCTCAGGATTTCCGCGAAATGTACGGGGGAATTAGTCGATAATAATGTATGTATCTCTGCAGTCGTCCTTGCGACTTGTAGATCATACGTTTCTTTTGATGACGTGAGCCTTGTAGGCGTCTGAAGAAGCACTGTTTTCATTCTGCTTAAAGTATCTATTCGAATAGAAGTAATTTTCAAACTGGGCCATGCCCTTGCCTCCTTGTCTGGAAAGGAGCTGGGGAACAAAGAACGTCCACAGCACTTGACCTTCGCAGTCGTAGTGACTAGATAAGGAGTCCCGGGCATAAGACTACAACATCTGCGGTCTACAATAAGAATGTAACTCCCATTATAGAGTCTTTGAAAGAATGGTTCTATTTCAGTTGCAGGTGCGCCTTGCTGGTGACATGAAAGGTTGTATGAATTCCCTTCACAGGCTCCATGCAAACTAATTCCGTTACACAGAAGCGTGCCGCTTAGTGACATAGCACAATTGTTGCCACTAAGAAACACTTTCTGTCCTTTATTACTGACACATGCATGTGAATAGGGCAGGTTCCAAGTTGTTTTAAGGTACCCCTTTCCCAATTTCTCGTACATGCCAGCCTGTATATATTTTTGGCAGTATTGAAACCTGAAGGTTGAGATTGGAATATTTATGATTCCGTGTATTATCCATTCACTGACAGGTCGTTCTGACATTGTCATTGGTAATCTTTCTAGTTTTTCAATGCTCAAGATTGTATAATCAGCACCCTTTTGCGCCATACCGATTTGTCTATCAGTAAGGTTAAAGATTTGGAATAGTGACGTTGTGTTGATTAAACGCCAAGGCACATAGCCTGAACGCAGATTTTGTAACGTCCAGCCAAGCTGTACAATAGAACGCAATTGTGACTGACCATGTTGTAATAACAGTAAGTCTTGCGATAATATATCGATTGCTGAAGACACAATGCTGTCCAATGAAAAAATTCTGGAGGACAGAGTCATTAACCCATTGTCCACTACAGAAAGTGACTTGTCCAAATTAATACGGTCAATTTCCCGTATTCTCTCTGCTGTCTCAATTTGAGTAACCTTCCAGGCCTCATTGTATGCTGCATATACAGAGGCTGCTATGAAACGCTTTTGACGCTGTTTGCGTGGTCCCATTATGAAATCACGCAAGTCAGCACCATCAGTAAGTAAAGTTAGGTGTTGCTTAATTTCAGGCAGTGTGGAAGTTTGTAGCCATTGAAGGCATAATTTGCCCACACTGTAGGTTGTTATTATCCCTGGGTGATGTCTTTGGGGATATCTAGGGTCTGGCCTGGTCATTTTGAAACCCTGTGTTTTATTCAGGAATCTATCTTGACAGTTATTTGTATCTGTGGGCCAGATCAACCATTGTTTCCAATCAGGATGTGTTCTGTTTTGGTTTAATATATGGTTTACGTCTATCTCTTCATCTGTATCAGAGTTATTGCTAAACATTATTGGCTTTGGAATAGACGTTTTTTTTAAATCTTTGATTTTGGCTAAGCCAAGACAGGTGATTTGTTGAACAGTGTCATTTAAAAATATCATTTGTTCTGGGATCATGCAGGCTCTAAACAAAGCTTCTAAACCCTGTACTTGCCAATCTTTTGTACCCCACACACTTTTCAAATCAACATTTTTGTCCCAATAATCAAATCCAAAAGTATTCATTTTTTCGAAGAATGAATCTGAATATATCAATTTTGTGTTGGTTATCATGGTTTTCATCCCTGTCTTGTTTGACATTTTAAAATAAAATGTTTCAGCATTACTTGTGTTAAAACCTGAAAAATATGAATATTTGTCATAAACGGTTCTTGAGCTCCCTTTTGGAGGTGTAGCACAATGTTCCCATTGATTATAATTTAAAACATTTCTAGGTTGTGCAGATTTATGTAAAAAGTGGTTACCATAGTGGTTATAGCAATACATACTATCATAATTTGTAGAACCTTGCAAATAATCATGTTTTGTAAATTTAGCAGACATTACTAGATCAGACATCATGTTATTAATACTTTCGAAGTCCCAATCATCAGCAAATGAGTTTGGTTTTGCAAAGTCACTCAAGGAGATCTTGATTTGGTGTGGATATTTCAGGATCTCGACCGGACCATGAATTTCATAGTCAGTGTTGTCCCAGGCTACCCCACCAGGTATAGGATTGGCTGTGAAGTTGGCTGAAGAAAGTTCTCTTTTCTCGACGTGTGAAGATGTGTGTGGTTTGAGGACCAAGTTGATGTTCTGACTTGCTGTGTCCATTTTAGCATATTTTCCCTCAATGAAGCGTCCCAAAGTTAATACCATGATGAGCCAAAGTATGAGGATAAATGCACCAAAACCCACCCAAAATTCAATCCAAGGTGAAATCAGATATGTTTCTTTCAGTTGTTTCAAAAGTTCCTTAGCTTTGTCTTTAAAGGATTTTGATGATGGCTGTGTCTTTGATTCACTGAAGCCTTCAGAGGAATCATCGAAGTTGATGAAGTACCCGGATGCAGTTCTGTCAATTGTTCCAATTGCTTCAGGATTTTTGTTTCTTGCATTGTCACTTGGTACTTCATTGTAGATTGGTGTGTCTCTGCTAAATGTTTTTATTTGGGTTTTCAGAGGTCTGAGTTCTATTGCATTGTTGCATAGTCCTTGTTGTTCTTCGGTAGGCGTTTCGAATGTGATGAGCCTCTTTGTTAGGACCTCTGTACTGGTAGCAAACCTTGGTGTTCTGCTACTTATTGGGAGTCCACTTGGCCTACTGTTTGTTATCGGCCACATGTTGTGGTTTTACCAGGTCGATGGATACAACTCGGTTCTCCTTTTTACCAGCAAGTGGCGGTAGTACAACTGATCTTGTCCCGTTGACAGACAAGACAGGAACTGCTTTTCTGTAAGAAGGCCCAAATTCCTTCTTTACCGCGATCTTCTCCCTGACTAGATCCCCGACTTTTGGAATCCAGACAGGTCTTGCTGGGACAGGTGGTGATTCTTCAGTGGTTGTTGGCTGTTCTTTCAACTGTATGTTGCTCAGGTCTTTTCTTGTTTTGTTTAAGTCCTGCAAAATAGCCAAACGGTCTTTGACATCAAAGCTTTTTTCTTTAACCACTGAAGTCTGACTGTCGAGGTCAGAGATAATCATTCTAGTTCCAAATAATAATTCGTACGGACTGAATCCCTTCAGAGAATTTCTTGGCAAGTTATTTAGACTACGTTGGACATTTATTAGATGTTTGACCCACCCAGCTCCCGAACCTAATATCCTTTCTATTATAGATTGCTTTCTGCCTTGGTTTTTTCTTTACACCATCCCGTACCCTCAGGAAGGAAGTGAGAAGATTCCCGCTGGGCTGTGCTCATTTGGCCATGTTTCCCCCCCGGCCGGAGGGCTAGAGTGAAGACAATGGTCAAACGTAACATGCTCTTAGCGTATATGCCATTTAGACTCGCAAATCTTTGTATAACAGTCCGGACGTCAGCCGAGTGCTGGTGATCTACATTATAAGTGGAAACTAGCCTGTATATGTTAATCGCAAGCCCTGCTTTTTATTGGTCATATTATCTGCCTTGATACGACGAGGTATTAAACTGTTTCTCTCCCCACTGCGATCTCTGTTGCAGTTTGGGCAGTTTTTTACAAACATGGTGTAATGCAGGCTCATGCCTGGCCACCAGTACCGTGATTGTAATTCTTCCAGAGAATCTTTCAGTTTGAGGTGTCTGAGACCCTCGCCCATGTGTGCGTCTGCAATTAACAAGCTTCTCCTGTCCATGTTTGGAATCACTCTATCCCCCACTCCAGGGATTCGAGCAAAAGGGACAGAGTTTGCATCGATTATGTATGTATAATTGAGTGGATAGTTGATCGGTAACGCTGAGCAGTCGCCTTTTGATGACGTTTTCACCGCCAGCATTGTTTCACCGTCAATGTATTTTAATGTACGCTTTTTTCGATCTACGGGAGCCGGTTTAGTGGCTGCCGCTGCGGCTGTTTCAGCCAATGAATTCCCTACAACGTGAACGCCATCACGCTGATGACTCAGTGAGTGTGTCACGTGAGTCTTTGGTAGTTCTTTTTGTAAAAGAGCTATTTGTTCCCAGAGCAATTTCTGCTTTATTGGTGCATCTGTGTCATCTGTGTAACCGTTTTGAATCCATGCCTGCAAATCGCTGTTATATGATTTGACGCAGTAATATGAATCTGACACTATAAGTGTCGGGAATTCGCGATCCGCATTATCTAGCGCCATTTTCAATGCTATTATTTCAGTTTGTAGTTCTGAATTAGTTTCAACTGAGTGTGTTTTTGTTAATAGAGGTCTTAGTTTACCTCCGCGCCACACTTCTTTTGTAATCTCACATGTGGGGTTGTATGCTTGTTCTCCCCAAACGGAGGGTTGAGCATGTCCGTCTGTATAGATTACACAGGCGTAATGTCGTAGAGGCAGAATGTCGATTGGCAGAGGATACGTCTTTTCATATTTTAGATTTTTTAATTCTTCTAGTTCTTAGAAAATTGTCAACCAGGCTATACTTGATAATTCATATCCTACATACAAGACTGTCAGATGGGCAATTCTGGACTTTTTAAAGTTGAATTTGTAACCCTCTGCTGCGAACCCAAGTATTATGGTGTTCACTCTTTTCAAGTGAGTCTCCAAGTCATCATCTGTTAAGTAAATGTCATCGACATAAGATAATGCTTCATCATCATATAGTTGTAGTAATTCTGTTACTCTCGCTGAGAATACCCCCGGGCTGTTCTTGTACCCCTGGGCTAACCGACAGAATTGCTTTTGAGTGCCATTTACTGAGAATGCAGTTAAATATCTGCTCTCTGGTGCTATATTTTGACAAAAGAATCCATTGGAGATGTCCAAGGTAGTTTTGTATTTTTTGCGCACTATGTTATTCATTAGTGCAGCACTGTGGGAGTTTTGCACTGCAAAAGTTTTGCAACATGTGTTAAGGTGTCGGTAATCCAAAACTAGACGATATGAGTTGTCTGGTTTGGAGACCGGAAACAAAGGATTGTTCATTTGTGAGGTGCAAGTTTCAATCACCCCCTGGTATTCTAGCTGATCTAGTATTTCATTTACTTGTTTTTTAGCTTCTTGCTTAATTGGGTACTGCCTTTGTGCAGTAGGTTGGGATTTTAACTGGATTTTGTGAGGAGGAGAATCCTCATCCCATCCTACATGATTTTTATATAAAGCAGGTGCTAAGGCCACTGCCCACTTTCTAGCAAGTGTATATTTTTTATGAATCGGGATTTGATTCGAGAAGGCAGGCATAATTATTTCTTCGCCATGAGGGCACTCCCTGACAAACTCTGGTGGCCAGTCTTTTTCAGCTAGAAGGATGTCATAGCCCTTGGAGAGATTATCCCAAAATAGTCCCCTTATTTTCCTAGTCTTATCTCCCTCTATACGTAATGTTATCTCGTATATCTTGTGGGGTTTGCTAACTCTGGTGTCTGCAGTTTCCACTTGAAGATATTCATTCGTGTCCACTGTCTCCAGATGATTCATAAGGACTTTGCGAGCTATGCTCACCTCTGCTGCGCTGTCTAGCATTGTCTGAGCCCACTCTCCGTTTTTCAGTTGTGTCCTCAGTATTCTCGGCATTGTTAACTACCTTGATACTGGCTACCTTCTTTTTTGGAAATTGTAATTTCTTTTTTAGCTGAGCAGGTTCCTTGTCTTTGGACTTGGCGTGCTCTTCTCTTTGTTCTGATCGTCCTCTTCTTTCCGATTTCTGCGAGAAATTCTGAAAAGATTGAGAGGGACGTGTATCAATGTCTTGATATCTATCAGGTTTTTTAATATTATCCCTATTTCTAAGGTTATATCTATTCCCAGAGGGGTCACTCTGCGGTGACCTCTGTCTTCGGTTTGGAGATTTTTCTCTTCGCCTAGGAGACCTTCCTCTGGACTGGAATTTCTTTTCTTTAGGATTGGATTGTTTGTTTCCATCCCTGTTCTTTTTTGGTGAATAATTATTAAAAAATATTTTTTCTGGACTTTCAGTCAGTTGCGGTTTTACTGGTATTCCACCTAAACTATCTCTACCTAGTTCCTCATAGGATTTTTCTATGATTCTGGCAATTTCAGCTGGTTGGTCTGCTATATCTGTCTCTTTTAACCTCTGGCAGATCGCCACGTTTGCTGCTTCACCTTTTATGTTGGCTAATAATATAGCCGAGACCTGCTTGAAGTCTTTCAGTAATTTCATACCAAGAGTTAAAGCTGGTTCTGGACCGTATTCATCTTGAATTTGTTTTAGCACATCTGGTATCACCGAAATGGATGGAACACCGTGCGTTTTTGTGTAGATGGAAGCAAAGACTGTACCCCAAGTGTCACAGTCCTCTATGTGTGGTGCGATTCCCATTGGGAGACATATAGTCAGAATCCTGTGTTTTTCTAGCGGGGTGGTGTCAGGAAACACCGCCTCTATTTGGGTGATTTTCTGTGCCAACCAGAATGGTATCTGTTCCCGTTTAGCCGGAACTTTACCTAGGCAGGATTGGATGTTCTGTGGTGTGATTTTATTTGTGTTCCCCTGGTGAGGGGTCAGCTGTGGAAGTTTAATCGCTGGCTGAATTGTTGAAGTCCGCATTACATACTGAACTAATTGTCTATGAATTTTTAGTAATTGTTTTAGCTGTATTAACAGCTCTCCTGTGGACATCCCTTCGATGTCTGGGTGTGGTGTGTATCCGGCTAGTACCGGCCACGTTGCTCCTGGTCTACCTAAAGGACCGAGCCTTGTAATGTGATTGTTATGTTTTAGGGCGCCATCAAATAAGAGCAAATGCTCTTGGAATTTGAGTGGTACTTCCACCTCCTCGAAAGGAGTGTACTCATTAGGAGGTTCCTCTATTTTGTAATAGTGGAAGTACCTTGTTACAGCATTTGCTGCTGGAAAATGTATCCATGAATAGTATACCTCTGTCTGCCGATATTCGTGTGCCTCAATTACGAATATGACTGTGCCACCTCTAGGTGTCAGTCCATTTTCTATAAGTTTTAGAGTTATAGATCTTCTTTTGATGACCGGAATGAGTATTATATCCGCGTCTGCTGCTTGCATGGTAGCATCAGCATCTGCGAGTTCAGTTGCTAATCTAACTGACTCTCTTTCGTCATCACTTCCTGACATTTTACTGTTAGAAAGGTTATTCTTTTTGTTTGCAGATCAGGTTTCTTATGGAAACAGAGATTAGATGCACAATATTTTGGAACTGTTTATCCTTCAACGTTGACTATACCAAGAACCATACATAGGAGTTCCCTCCTGCGAGGTTTTGGAGGATATAACCTTTCACCCACTCCAGACGTCTTTGGAGTATTTGGGAAAAGGGGTCTGAGTGAGAAAGCACGACTGAGTTACTCTAAATGTCTTACGTTAGTTTTATCGCCCTTTCCAAACACGTTGGGCGCCATGTAGTGTAGTTCCTATTTTCCCAATAGGCTCTGCGCATTGGAATAATACCTACAGCAGTAAAGGCCTAGGCCAGACGTTAACTAGGTCTACTACTGTCGATACTAGACTTAAGTTTTGGGTTTGCCAGCGTAGCTCAGAGTTCGCTAGAAACTTTCTCGAATGTTCAGGAAAGAATTAACTCCCCTGATTAGACAAGAAGGGATTTCGTTTCTGACAACCATAGAACATGACAACTTTGCTCTCCCCTAATCAAGAGTCAATCTCGAGAGTCGTGTGAGCACAAGGCAATTATTTTACTCAGTCAGTACGTGCATTCTTAGTCTCATCAGATTATAGAGAAAAGGAAGAGACGGGCGTGTTCAATAAAAAGGTGTTATTTATTGATCAGTCTCTTTTCTCGTACAAGAGAAATGGATCGATATTATTGCAATACTTATAGTTAAGTAAAGTGCATACATTAAAAGCAATAGTATAAAATAATACTGTAAAAACATTGATATGGTTTCTGAGCCATATGATGTTTAAAATTATTAAAATATATTTACATACACATATACATTTGACTAAACGTACTCAACTGGTGTTTCTAAATACGCCTACCCCGTGTACCTGACCTAAGTCTAATGCGTGGGCGGGAATAGAAAGTTACAGTTTAAGTTAAGTTTGTTTTTGCCAAGTGAATAACTAAAGAATTCTCTGTGAGGGGTTATTCAGTTCTGTACCTGGAAGTTAGGATGAATGAGGAATGGTATCTCTTTCTCTGCTCTCGATATTCCAGGCTGCCTGCGAGGGCTGCCCAGAAGCGCCGGTGCTGGGTCTCTCGGCTTGAGATAGCAGCGCGTCTCTCAGCGCGTCAGGAAGGCGGGGCTGCTGCCAGCGGGGTCTGCTCCTGCTCTCGGCTTCGGTAAGTGTGGCTGCTCCGTCTCGTCACCACGCGTGTGTTTGCATAGGGCAAGATCGGCAATATTTATACCTTAAAGGTGCCGAGATTGACGTAAGGATGGACATAGATACGTCAATAAAGATGTCATACGACTTGCTCGTTAGCACATTCTTTACTAAAGTTCTCTGTGAAATCAAAACAATGGCCGCACGGATTTTCCAGGTTGTCATAGGTTTGATTTGTTATGAGAACGTCGTATGCCTTATCAGGGGCTGGAGGAATGTCGCTTGTCTAATTAGATCTCAAGCGTTATGACCTAATCAGATAACACGTTCCTGTGCCGTAGTGTGACTGCGTCAGATAACGGTATCTGCATCATGGGGGCTTTTCTTGCCTCATGGGCTGACTGTTAGTTAACTTGATAGTTAGTTTAACCAGAATAGGGTCAGGAATAGGGGGATCGATTCAGAACCTATAGGAATACATGACAACTTCATAATGGACAATGTGACGTACCTGACTTGTATAGAATGTATGTGAAGTATTCTGTCTAATGCAGTATAATGGATCTATATGTGTGATGAATTCTGTTGGCAAGTACTTTTGGAAGTGGAATGATGTAAGATTATGAGGCATATTAGTGCTTTGTTTTTAAGCTGTGCCAGTAGGTGCCATGCCCCATGGGTAAACCCCATGAAAGAGGCAGTAGTCCAGGTGAGGTGCTTGTAAAGTCCAAATAAAGGTGCTAAAATCCTGTTCACAAATATATCAGCCATCATGAGAAGTGCTGGTACTGTCAATTATTGTTATAGTAGCCCAGTTGAGAAGTGCAGGAGCTGTCCCTCATACGTAAACCAGTCCTAATGAGTGAGTGCAGTATCAGTAGTTAAACATGTGTGGGGCTGGACTTTTTTAGTAGTAGCAACTTACACTTGTACATTTGGCTTTAACCACTACTTCAGGAAGTGAAGATATACAGGTTTATATACTTTAGATTAACTTTACAATCATATTTTGTGAATAGCGAAAAGTTCTAACTGAAAAGCGAAAGAGTAAATTACATGTGTAAATAAACACACGTGTAAGTTACCGTTGTAAATAACCCTGCTAGAGTTTTTGATTCCCTAAACTGGCGTGCATGACCGATTGTCCTTTTGTAAAATATCATTGTCTTGGTGTCTGTACCTCCTGTGGTAGAGCTGGCAGTGGAATGTTACATGAGGGCAGCGAGTCTGGAATATATGGTTTGTTTTGGAGTTTGTGCAAGTCTGATGTGTGTGTGAGACTGAATGGTAGGACATTTTGGGTGGCAGTTGATGGTCAGACTTACCAAGGTGACAGCCTTCCTCTTGAACTCCTCATGTGGTGCTGCAACTTCTTCAATTAGCTCCAGGAAGGTGTTAATGCATACCTCTATCTTTTTTCTGACCTCGTTACATCTCCCTCTTCCATTGCTCTGTCCTAAGGCCATATCTCAAAGTTTATTTCTCACTGTTACAGTGTCCCTGTACTAATGCTCATTTCTTTCTGTGCCAATATTTGTGTCTCCCTATATCAGAGTCCATGTAAGCCTGTCTCATTGGCAGTGAATTCCAGTTAGTGTGCTTTCCTGCTTTTACCATACCTCGAACATTCTTCTCTTCTGTTTCTATATCTCCTCATGTCACTGTCCCATGACTCAACCTCCCTCAGTTTTCAATCTGCGTCTTCCTGTTCAAAATCCTTGTGGTACTGAGTACCTGAGTGTGTGTCTTCTTATGCCTATGTTTAGGTCGAGCCTGAGCCAGCACCCATGCGCTACTCTGCGAGGCTTCTAGTAAGCACTCTAAATTACTCCATGTGGGTCTGACTCCTCCCACACATAGGATTGGCTTTGCGTGTGTCTTTCAGTAATGAAAGCAGGCAAATGGCTAAAGGCGTGTGCATGTCCCACCTTACTTTTTAATGTTTACTCCCACAGCGTTTTGCTCTAGGGAGCGAGCAGCGGCGCATAGGATGGCAGCTGCATTCCTCATGGGTCAGGTTACACACAACCATACATGCCAGCATTTTAGGACAGGGACGTGGGCGATTTAAAATAAAAAACTGGGAGAATGAAAATTCCCCATTGACTTCTATTATACAGAATGCAATTTCAGACGGGAGACAGCTAAAATAAAGCCATTTTTGGCTTGAAAAATCGGTAGTCTCCTGCCTGAATGGGGTCTATTAGCATGTATGCACACAACGCACCGTGAGTTCGCTTTTGCTTGTTTTCCACTATCGTGATGGCACATCTCTGCTTTGACCTCAACATGACATATTCCTCTTCTCACTGTGGGCGCAATAGGATGTTTTCTGCTTTACTCAGATGTGTTTTTCTTGGCTTTCATAAGGCATTGTTTCTCAGTCTTTGCATGACCCTGCTCTTAGGATGGCCCTTTTATTTTAATTGTTTTGTTCCGATGACACATTCTAATGCTTTCCCCTATAATTTCGCTTTGCTTGGATCCATAAACCAATGTCTGATGGAACCGTGATCTCTACCGCCGCTAAACACCAGCGCTACAATTATATTTAAGGTCATTATTTTCTTTGCCTTCATCTCACAACTTTAGTTTTTTAAATATAGCGGTTCGATTGAGGGTTGCTGTGTTCTCTGTGATATAAATTCAGGTGTAAGCTCCAACTACAGAACTCAGAGAAGTGTGCACTATTAAGCTGAGTTTACAATGGACTGCTTGTCACTGGGACCTGCCAACACTCAACCCGTGGTTGCAAGCGACAGCAGTCAGTGCATTGTCCCACAGAGACGTTATAGGTTTTGCCCTGTTTTTGTTGTGCACATGTGCACTCAGTTTTCGCTGTCTTAGTCATTTCACCATTGTCCTGCTCGTTTTGTGGCAAGTGCATCTAACGATGCATTCATCTGTTCATCTGTGCACGTGTACAGTAGGTCTAGGTTGTGCACTGGGCACAAGACTGGATGCAGCATCCAAGCCTCCGCTGCTGCAGTGCGCAAGGGCCATGTCTTCAAGTGTGTCATAAAAAGCGTCACATGACCTGACCTCACCAATAACCTTCATGTTCTTTAACTCGACCTCCCCTCTCCCTCGCTCCTTTTCTCGTACACATGCACTTTCACTCTACTTCTCTACCCCCTCACCATCTGTTAGTCTCGCTCTCTGTGCTTTTCTGTCTTCCTTTCACTTCCCACTCCCTCTCTCACTCCCTTCCATATATTTCTTGTGTAGCCTCTGCCTCCTCACTCTCTCTCCCTCTGGTGCTTACAACCTCACTTTTTTCCCCTAACAACCCTGTGCTCTCGTTCTTCCTCTCTCCTGCATTCTCCTCCTTCCCACTGTCTCCCTCTCTCCACTGCCTCTGTTGTACTATGTCTTTCTTCTCGTTCCTCTGTCTCTCTACTCTCTTTTCAGTCCCCTCGTTTCTGGTCCTTTCGTTTTCCCTGCTACTCTCCCTCTCATGCCCACATGTTGTCCCTTTTCTCTGTCTTTTGCTCCCCTTTTCTCCCTAACACCCACTGCATCACCTTCACTCTTTTTCCTTCTCTTCTTCCTCTCACCACTACATCTCCTCCTTTCTCTCCTCTCCTTCTCCCACATGCACGCTCTCTCCCTGATTCGCCTTCTCGCGCTCTTTCTTGTCTTCTTTCTCCCCTCACTCCCAGTCTTCCTTCCTTCTTCCCCTCTTCACACCCATTCTTCCCTGTACCTACCTAGGCGCAAACCTGCACGATCTCTCATGGTAAGGGGCTTCCCGCCCCGGTTTCCAGGTGTTTTCATTCGGGATCAGAGGATGCTGCACATGGTCGAGATACGGGAGCCGGGTTGATTGCCTACAAGGGCAGTCATGTGTTCTCACAGCTGAACTTTATATTTAGTCAGTCGTTCAAAGTAGTGTTGGTACGCACATATGTATGTAACGTGTGTGTAGGGCACACATGCCACTAAAGACGTCCTCAGGGCACTTGATCCGTTTGCAGTTTTATATTGCTCTTATTTATTGCAAACTCCACCCAAATATGTACATGAGCACCAATTAGTATTATTTGTGCTCCTTTCTTCCTTCCACCTAGGCTTCCCGAGAAGTGTCAGACCTCGTGGAGATAAATTGCCTTAGAACAGGCTGAATATGTTATAATTACAATTTAAATCCATTTATAAGCGCAAAGCTTCAAGCACATGTGGTTAAAAAATTGTCCAGCGCAACTACCACTGTTAAACGAGATGTGACTGGTTGCTCTGTCTTCTTTCTGATGTTTGTGAACTCGCAGCTTGTGTGCTGCATGGCTAACCACTTATATGGTCCCAAAGGCGAGACATATTGGCTATGCCAATGCTTGTTTTTTTAATCGTTATTTTTTTCATATTTCTACCCGAGTCCTACCTAGCATCCTATATTGTCTCTCTTTTTGTTTGTGTTTTTCTGTCTTCCCACATCTGTCCATTTCCATATCTTCCCATGTCTACCTTCCTCTGTTCATTGTTCTCTATGTTCCCCTTTGTCTATGACTCCACATGTGTCTATTTCCAGTGGCAGATTGAAAAACATCAGCAAAATGAAACTCTGCGTTTTGCATTTTTGTTGTGTTCAACATATAGCAGGCTTATAATTTCCAGGAACAGCAGGACAATCTACAGGGAAGACTTTTATTTAGAAGGAGCTTCTCGAACTCGAGATACTGTACGTCGAAAAATGTGTGCAGGACCAGTAGTGAGGATTACAGAAACAAGGATATGATATGAACTTGCAGAATGTAAAGACTGTCAAGAATGGAGATTAAGCAACTTCCTTAGATTTGCAAAATGTTTTTGTTTTTAGCGCATAAGTCACTGTTAAAACTGGTGTCGAGATGCAAAACTATTTCCTTAAATTCTCCTAACAAAATCAATAACTAATTTTTCACCAGCTAGACTTCCAGATTTAAATGCTCATTTATATGTGGACAATAGAGAGAGAGATGATATTGTGAAATAAATCGTTTTTTTGCACTAAATCTTTAATTACGCTATGCTTATGAACACTCACCTTTCTTGTAGTACTCTGATAAAGGTTTATTAAATTCAGATTGCTGTTGTCATTGCCCATTATTAGATCACTAAATATTTTACAACTTAAAGAGATTTAGTGTAAAATTCAAATTTTGACAGCACACTGCAGCATCAAAGTTCCTGCATATGGAGAAAGAGCACTAACCTTTTTGAAATGCAACTAAACAGAATACAAGCATCACATGTTGTTTTATACATAGATACCCTTGCCTTCATTTCCTTGCACATTTGAGAGGTGCACTTCTGACAAAGTTCGTTTTTTCAGTGAAAATCATTCTGTAAAAGTGTATGCCGTTCTTAATTCAAGGCTATGACGTTTAGGTAAAAGCAAGTATGCTAAATTCGTGTACAGATAGCTTCGTGTGACACAACACACCAGCCCCTGGATCCTTTCCCTCACAGCCACAGCCTGCTGCCTTGCTGCAGGTGTTTCCCGGGAAGAACCCACTGCTGGGGAAGTCAAGCTCTCGGCCCTTTGTTATGCTGATCCTGGGGTAGAGGCATTCGCACCTCTCCTCGGCCATAGTCATGACAACGGAGGGCACTGCGAGGCTCTCAACTTGCATATCAACAGGTACTTTGGGAGGGCTGCAAACAGGATACAACTGCCTGCATGTTTCAGGTTGCAGAGTTAGCCAAGACAGAGCGGGAACTTTCATTCCCAGAAAGTGGAAATGGGCATTTCAGTACCAAAATCGCCTAGTTTGGAAACCCAATGCAAAAATTGACTATCATCAGATAGACACGTTTATGAATATAATTAAATTCACATTCCAAAATTAATTACATATCCCGAATGAAAGGAACAGCTTTCATATCAAGTTTTTAAATAATTGTTTATAAACAAATCGATTTCAACTCATGCACTAACGGTAGGTTGTTTTTGAAATTCACACAATGTAAACTACTTTGTATGAGTTTGAAATGTTTACTTGATTTTAGATTGGCGCACAAATGCATCTGGAACTAGTAAGTTTCCTTTTTTCTGTACAACTACAGGCCCACAAGCGCCAGAAAAAAAGTACAAACAAAGCAATACATCCCTTCTTCTGCTGCTCATCACGATCAACAAAAAGAAAGTGCGCCACATCACTACTTATGTGCACTTATGCATCATGACGCTATGGCAGCCCCAACGTGATGATGTATGTGTGCACATGTTGTGTGTCACAATGCATGCAGCAGCATTCTATTTTTCAATTTTCTATTCCAGGTTGGCAAATTTGCAACATTGAGCAGTATTTTTTTTTTAAAATGCATGATGGCACACTTAGGAAAGGGAGTGACCTGGAGGGAAATCGCAGCTGCCAAGACCTCCTAAAAACAGGATGAGGAGGGACAGTAGACAAACAGAGGAGCAGAGTGGCAGGCGTAGGAGGTCAACCCTGCTCTCAGCAGTGATTAAAACTAACCAGTGGCAAGGGAAGTTATGGAGAAGCAACAGAAAGACGAGGGATGACAAAAACACAGAGCAGATGAGGGCATGGATTTGAAAGGGAGGCAGAACACAATACAGAGGTGGAGTGAAAGAAAACACGTTCTCCCATAGAGTGCTGAAAACAAAACAAACAAGCATTGGGAAAAGCATTAGGTTTCTCTGATGAGATTAACCCCTTAAGTGCGCCCGTCGCAAACACTACCTCGGTAGTGCTGCGCGCATCCGTTGGCCAGGGCAGCGCCCCGGTCGCGCAATAGATCGCCCACACCACGGCGGAATTGCTGCCACGGTAAACGGTTTAATAATAACTTTTTTTTTGTGAGTTATAGCTTGCGGAGTAGTTGTACAATATAAGTTACGGAAAGTTTGTTAAAAAGTTATGATTTATTTTTGTACAAAAAGGTAATATAGTATGCTGTTACTAGTGGTATAGTGTGGGTAAGTAATAGCATCATTTTGCAAAATGAAATGAGAGGGAAATAATTGAATGAACTGATGCAATAGCAATACCATGGGGCTGATTTACCAGCATCATAAGGCCAATTTCCGCCCGCCACATTGTGATGGCGGGCAGTGTGCGTTGCGGACAAAAAGTCCATCCGCTACGGGTCCGACAGCAGCAATCGTTAAGATTGCCTGTTGGACCGCACTGCTTTCACAGAAAGGTGGCAGTGCATAGCAGGCACCGTCAGCCAGATTAGGATGCTGCATCCCGTCAGCCTTTCCATGGTGATTCAACTGCCATGAAAAGGCTGGCGGGATGGACTTTAGGAGCCCGTTGCGGGCCTCCCTTGTGCAGGGGCTGGTTGTTTGTGCACTTGGGGGGCACCTATGGTGTCCCCCTACATTTTCCTGCGCCATATGGCAGGCACCGCATGGTGCCTGCCACGTAGTGCAGGGAAATGCAAACAGTCCATTTTTAAAATTGCAGAGGGTGCTGCAGCCAGCAGCACCTGCTGCAATGTTAAACGTGCCATTTGCGGTTGCTGTGGTGGCGGTCGCATCATAATGTCATTTGCGGGACAACCGCCTTATAGGCAACCGATCTCAATACCCGGGACGATGGCGGACTGAGTGAAGTCCATCCGCCATCGTAATAAGCCCCTATGTGTAGAGGAGTTCTCACAACTTCTGGGCCCAGTACCACTGCACCTGATGCACTATTAAAATCATGCCCCTATTGCCTGCAATATAACTACGTTTTTGACTGCCTGTTTAGTAATAAAATATAGCAATATTTGGTGTTTAGAGAAGTTATGCCAACTTCTGGCCTTGGTGCCACTGCACCTGCTGCACCATTCAAATCATGACCCAATTGCCTGTAAGGTAACTGCACTTGTGACTGCCTGCTCCGTAGTAAAATATTGCAATATTTAGTGTTTAGAGGGGTTCCTAGAGCTTTGGGCCCCGGTGTCCCTGCACCATTGAATTCATGACCCTAGTGCATGCAAGGTAATTGCACTTGTGATTGCTTATTTAGTAGTTAAATATAGAAAAAAAATGGTGTTTAGTGGGGTCCCTAGAGCTTTTGGCCCAGGTGAAACTGCACCTGCTGCACCATTCAAAGCAAGCCCCTTTTAACTCTAAGATAACTGCAATTGTAACTGCCTGTTTAGTAGTCAAATATAGCAATATTATGTGTTTCGAGGAGTTATGACAACTTTTGGGCCTGGTGCTACTGCACCTGCTGTCTCATTCAAATCATAACCCTGTGGTCTGCACTTGTGGTTGCATGTTCAGGAATAACATATAGCCATATTAGGTGTTTAGTGGGGTGCCTGAAGCTTTTGGTCCCAGTGCCACTAAACCTGCTGCACTATTAAAATCCTGACCCTAGTGCTTGCCAGATAACTGCCATTAAGCTTAAGATTCACCCATTTCCTATAAAAAGTTAGCATATTGGGTGTCACTTAAAAACCTTGGTGCCAATCAACTTAGAATCAAATGTACACATAGTCTCTCAAAGGCAAAGTTAAAATTACTAAATGGCAGAGTTGGAATAATTGAGCCACTGTCCCATATTTTAATTTGCCTTGCGCGACATATCTACTTATATAAATATTATTCTGCCTTGGCATCTGTGACTGGTTTCATCTTACTCATACGGCTATAATGTACCCTGTGCAGGTATTTAAACTGTTTCACCCTCAATCTCTTAGAGACCACCAATACTCTGAGGGTCATTTTACCATCCACTCAGTCTTTCTCTTCCAGTGTACTTACATCTTGCTCCTAGTGTTCTTTAACCGCATGCGTGGGGCCGTTTTTCCCGCGGTATGCGGCAATTTGCGAATTACCGCGTTACATGACGAGCTCAGCTCGTCATCAGCACACGGTAGGTAACGCTGAGCATGGAAGGGGTTAAGAGTTAACATGGGGCCTGGAGTGCTGTTGACCAGTGTGGTCTACTCTTCTCACTACGCCTTCACATAGTGGTGCATGCCTCTATGAGTTTGGCCCCAAATTGGGAAATGAGAAGCAAAAGCTGTACTGTTTCCTATTTAAATAAAGAAAGGCTGTTTCATGGATAACACCACGCATTTGCCATGCATCCTTTCATAAAACTTAAGCAGCAATAAAGGAGAAAAGTCAAAATCTGGCTAACAGGAAAAATTAATGTGATTGCACAATGTACA
This sequence comes from Lissotriton helveticus, assembly GCF_964261635.1. NCBI lineage: Eukaryota > Metazoa > Chordata > Amphibia > Caudata > Salamandridae > Lissotriton > Lissotriton helveticus. The sequence continues at coordinate 1,344,018,188 of NC_136061.1, read as the reverse complement.
CTTGCAATCAGGAGAAACAAAAACTCTCTTCGTGCATCCTCCTTTTTATATAATTGTTCTTCACCCACCCTTTGGAATGTCAAACAATGGTTTTAATTTGTAAAGGTTTAGGAACAGTTTTTAAATTAAGCAATTCAAATGATTTTAATGTAGTTACATATTATGACAATATTTGAATATATCTTCAAAGAAATTCATTAATTTTATAAGAACATGCCTTTTCTGTTAAAAAGAAATTTTGCACAGTACTTTGGGCATACCAGTGCCTCAGTTTGCTATCTGCCAGAACATAGCCCTTAGTGAAATGCAACCCTAACCACTCACTCATCCAGCCATCATCTAAAATAACATATTCCATTGTACCTATTAATATCCAAACAAAGGAAACACAAAATAAAGACTCTGAAGTCCTAGTACAAGCAGTAAAATGTAACAATAGACATTGATGGCTGTAAGTTATAAGCAAAACAGGATCAAATGAGTTTACGTTGATGCACAGTGCAGTGCACCATCATTGTTTAATAGCAGACATGCATCAAATGGCAATAGTGAAACATTTTCGGATTTGAAACTGGCCCAAATTGCTTTAGCAATGTTCATAAAACCACTAACAATTTTCAGACACAAAAAGTCGAAATTCAATAGCTTTATATAAATAAAGTTTTATTGTAATTAATAGAGGAAAGGTTAATATGCATGAAAAATATTTGGCTATATACAAATTATTGAGCTTTTCCTTTGAAATGTCTGTCCTTGCTGCTGCTAGTGTGTGTTTCTGCAGAGCAAAGTGTGTTTAAATGCAAAGTGTGTTTAAGACTGCAGTACCGCCTCCTGGCTACGGGGGCAGAGCGAGCAAAAATATTAACACACTTGATGAAACACAGGTCCCCACAAGGTCATTTTTTTAAAAGTTGTAAAAATTGGCACACATGTTCTTGAAGTAATTTTTTATCATTTAGAAGACATTGCCTTGTGGGGACCTGGGTTCAGGTCCCCACAGTGCAATCAAGTCCCCACAGCGTGAGTGTGTTATCACACCCAAGTCCCCACAAGGATAGTAACACAAACAAACAAAAACAAAAAAACACCCACCCACCCACCCACACACACACACACACACACACACACACACACACACAAACTTCCGTCTGATTTTAATGTTTTACATGGGGACGCAGGCAAAAAAAAGTCCAACGAGATTAATACATACATGGCTTACAAATGGTACTTGGGATAGCATCAGTTAAAGTTACAGACCCTACGTTACTGTAACGTCTGCCCGCCTAAATATCTCCAACACAGCTGAACAGCTCATCTTAAACACGGGCCTCAGGTGCTATACTTGACGCGATGTCTGCTACCGAAGGCACAAGTGTTTAAGAAATTAAGCCCGCTGACGAATGTTGTCTTAAGTAAATAACAATATGCTTTTGGACAGCCGTGGTGCGTCCATTGGGGCGTAGGGGCGTAGCCCAACTAGCCACATGGACCCACCGTCGGCGTCGCGTCGTCAATGTGCACCGCGCATTAGCAATCCTAATATTTAAAATACAATCCGCCTGACCGCCTCTGGGAATCCGGGACACACCCGGCGATTTCGGAGTGCGCAGGGTGGTGGCCTCAGCCTGCTGCAGCTTGAGTGACAGACAGTCCACACACTCAGGCTGCAGCAGACCGTAGTGCGCAAGTGCGATTTGGTGTGAAACTTGCCTGAGCATGCGCACTGTAAGTTCCCCTTAGAGAGAGCGGGACCAGGGGGTGCTGGTTTAGCCAGCCGCAGCCCCTGGGGTTTACATAGGGCGACTGGGCGAGCAGCAAATATGCCCCCTAGCCAATCCTGGCGCAGCATGCAGCGCCAGGATTGGCTGGTCCACTGCGCAGCATCCATCATTGGATGCCGCGCGTGGGGGTGGCACACACTGCCTCAGCCGCATTGTTATGGCCAATCACTGTGTGACTTCTTGTCACAAGCCATGCAGTGATTGGCCATTATGCCAGGATGTGTGCGCTAGCTGCTGTGACGTCAGTTCTTGTTGTAGCGTGGTTAGTCCCTGGAGCTCGCCACACCTCGTGCGCAGCAGAGACCCTGTCCGTGTCACCGTGACTGACTCCCTGAGGCGCCTCACCGTCACCAACGTCACGACTTTCTGTGCAGTGCTGACTTGTGCAACAAAAGGTATTGATCATCAAGAATCCTTTTGCACATACCATACAGAGGCAATCAAATGATAATCTTATCCCATTGTGTGCTTGCAAGATTAGAAGGTCATTTGCTCTCTGTCCCTCCACTCTCTGGTGGGACACAGTGAACACAGACGCTCTGCTTCTTCCCCATCCCCACCTATGTCATCTGCCTTGGCTTCCCAGCCTTCACATCCTGCATCTCAGTGGTGTGCACACAGTGCTCCGCTCACTCGGCCTACCGTCGCGTCGAGGCTCCTGCATTAGCAAATACTCCAAGAGGGCGAAGCAGCTGGACTCTTAAGGCAAGAGCAAAGTCAGCCATCTTCCGTGATGGCAGTGGAGTTTACATGGGCACTGTTGTGCATTAATAATACAAGATGATCAAAGGAATGTATCAGTTGAATTTTTAACCTCACTGGGTCTGGTAGCCCTCTTAACATTGGTCTATCTGCATATTTGTTGTACATTTGATTGTGTATTTTTTGTGTAACTCGGACTAAGTATTTCGTTTATATTCCGAATTTCCGACTAGTTGCTGACTGTGAGAAGAGACGGGCTGGGCAACATATTTTTTTTTTTAGTTGGCTGGTATATCTATATTGTGAGTTGTTTATTTTCTTTCTTTCAGAACAAATATGCTTTTTCATACAATTTTTGTGTTCAGAAGTTAATTTATATTCAAGGAAATAGGTTGATTTGAGTCCGGGTGTCTGGACCTCCTGGCCATCATCTCATATTGTGCGATTCTTCGTGCTTTTTAGTGATTTGGAGATTTGCATTACTTCTAAGAGACTTGCAGTGATTTCTAAGTGACAAACAATTCGTGTAGGTCCCAGGGCACGTCGCTCAGGTTTCTATGCAAAAATAAAGACACAAAATGTAGACAGCAAAACAAATTAAGACAGAAAATAGCAATCAGAAAAATATATTGACACCCTATAAAATCCCAAACAAATGTGAAAGTTGTGGATATTTGAGTACTTATAGTCTAGTCTGAAATGGCCCCTGCTCTTCCCCATTACCTTAATTTTTGTTGCTGGAAAATCTGACACATGGATTTTACACCACTGTAAGTGTACTTTATATAATTGTAAAATGTCACAAACCCAGATTTTGTGATTGAGTAGGATTTAAGATCACATTGTTTTTTGTGCATAAAAGTATGAGAATCTGCCCCACGGCGAGAAAAGGCATGAAGCATGTAAATATAGACATAGAAGGATAAAGAGTATTGGCCATCTTTAACGAGAGAAGCATCTATCATTACTTATTCTGCATATCTGAAAACATTTCTGCAACAATTTCTTTTCAACTTTTGCTTGCCCCACATTGGTGAACAAACTGTCTCAAGCACCATTTCGTAGACCGTCATGCAGTTCTAATAGCCGCTCTTCTAAATGTGTGTCACTACCACTCAGCATTACTGTCCTTTCTAGCTCTTGAACTAGGCACTTACCAGATACAGTATTAATACAGTATCTTCACATTAACTCTAATTGAGGGGGTTGAATTATTCAGTGTATGTATGTAGTGGTATTTATATAGGTGAAAGACCAGAACGCTCTACATTGTTGGGAGACGATCTACAAGAGGTGTGAGTCAAGCAGGTATAACACAAATATATTTCACTTGTTATATTTCACATTTTATGTAATTAATTACAACATTAATCATTAAGATATGTGCTAGTCAATACTAATCTTCTGTAAACCATCAACTATCACAGCTCTAGCCGTAATGGATCTGGAACACCCTCAAGGCGTTTCCAGAGAAGGAAGAACCTATCTAAGAGTGATATATACTTAAAAAAATATTTATTGCATTTCAGGATTCTTCCAGCAGCGTGCGAAAGGGCCCACCCTGCATAACAGGAGATTTACCAAAAAAGAATGCAGACATTTTACTTTTTTTGTTAAACAATTCCACATCCCTCCCCCAACCCATCTCAGAACACCCAACAGGCAGAGCATATGTAACATGATCACACTTATGCAATATAGTGCAGCCTCCAGTAGCTCAATAGGTCTTACATCTAAATCATTCAGCACATCAAACCAATTATTCCTAAGCAATTATAGCAAGTGCGGGTTTTCCAACAGGTATACGGTCAGTGGCGCCCAAAGATCTTTAGGCCTGGAAGTTGCAGGTAGCTCCTCGGCATATACCTTTGTTTGTTCTTTGCAGTCCAGAAGATCTCGAATCCACTTCATTAATGTAGGGCCCTACTTGGCACCCAATGCATTGCGACAGCACGTTTAGCAAACAGAGTAGGTATGGCAACAATACGTCTATTGCATGGTTTAATCTTTTTTACCAGCCCGAGCAGACACAGTTTGGGTGTACATTCAATCCTTTCAAGTATTATTTCAGTGAGCACCTTTACAACTTGCTGCCAAAAAACAAATATAACAGCACATTCCCATGCCAGGTGCATAAAGTTAGCCCCATCATGCCCGTTCCTAGTGCATCTTGCATCCTTCCTCATTCTAAATTTCAACAGCTGCACAGGGGTGTAATACAACTGATGCAGATATTAAAATGTATAATGAAAGATTACAATTGGCAGTCAGGCACCCCATCACTTTGCAGCAGGACTCCCAGCTTTCCCATGTCAAGTGGACCGTCCGCAAGCTCTTCATTCCATTTATCGAATGAGGAGGAGTCCGACCAGTCATTTTCCCTTTGGGAAGCTTTATATAGTCTGGTGATCAGCCCTCTACTTTCCCTTCCTGTTAAAATCGCCTGTAGTGCTTTCAGAATCTTGGGCTCTGTAGGGAACTTGGGGTATAAGGATCGCACTGCCAAGCGCAGTTTGGTGTTTGTGGACCCAAGCATTGCATAGTACTGGTGACCAGCCTGAAAATCAGCCAGTGACAAAAAGGACCCATTCAAATATATGTCGCCAAGTTTGGTAACCCCTGCATTTTGTAGAACAGCTAGGGCCCCACGCTCCTGCGCCACAGTGATACCAAGGTGTGCAGCAATCAGCATGTCTGGTGCATATATATTTTCTCTCTGTGCATGCTTGGCAAGGGTCTTCCATGCCCAAAGAGTACACATGACCGGATAAATCTCCTTCCTGGTACCTCCCTCACCACCTAGCAGGATCATAGCAGTTTTAAATGGTTTGAAATAAAGGAGATGAAAGAAGTTAATTTGTTCGTTGTGTTTTGCTCGGCCCATTACTAAATAGGTTTTCCATGCGCTCTGCTCCCTTAATTATCACACTGAATGCGTTCTAATGGAAACGTGGTAAAGGGAAGGCGTGTTTCCCAATGCTTAGTGAAGGCTGTTTCCCAACTGCTGTGCAACTTCTTCTACTCTTAGAGCTGAGATTTTCATGAAAGTCTTATAGTCTGAATTCAGCACCTGAGCGTAATAGGATGGAATGTATGAAGCTCTGTGGTTATACCGAATAAGCAGCTACCTATGTTATGCCATCTATTAATGTAATAACTGCACTTTCAAAATTGCTTTATTAACCTTCCTGCTTTCTCAAATTTGCTTGAAAATGCAAGATTTTTCTTCTTTTTGTGTAAATTTTCCGGGGGGTGGGGGAGCGGTACCCCCACCAAACCCCCCCTTATGGGGTTCGGGCCCGCTCGCTACAGTGCAGTATGCAAATCAGTTTGTTCCCCCACCACTTTCAAATGTCACCAGCCGCCCCTGCTTTTGGAGACTGCCTATAAAAACACAGTCCTTTGGGTGCCCAAGACTCAACTGTGACCATCAGGAGGCTAATGAAGAATGTGCAACACACACAAGCGCAAACACAACACACACTAAAGTAGAGCTGATCCCCTGAAGACAACACGCAGCCAAGGCTGCTTTCTAATTAGATGGCTGCTCGCATTTTAACGCCGAGCCCCTCCCGCACTGTCGCGCTCCAGGGGGCATGCTTCAAACCGGATCAGTTTGAGCCAGTGGGGTGTGTGTGTGAGAGTGAGAGAGTGAGAGTGAGAGTGAGAGTGAGAGTGAGAGAGAGAGAGGAGAGAGAGAAGAGAGAGGTTACCTATTAGGACCCGGACTTGGTGTGCGTCGATCTGTTGTCAAGCCTCAGTTACTATTGTCCGCCCGTCTCCTGTTTCATGCTGTCTGGTCCTCTGCTCCCTGTGCCCTGCTGCCTAGCTAGCCTCTATGCAATGCTGCCCACTCGTCTTCTGTGCTCTGCTCTCCTGCCTGGATAGCGAGCTCTGTTGCCTTGTTCCTTTTCCCTGATCGTTGTGTTGTGCTGCCGTCACTTGTCTGTGCTATGGCGCCTGGTCCCTGTGCTCTGCCGCCTGCTCCCTGTGCTATGTCTCCTGGTCCCAGTGCTATGTCGCCTGGTCCCAGTGCTATGTCGCCTGGTCCCAGTGCTATGTCGCCTGGTCCCAGTGCTATGTCGCCTGGTCCCAGTGCTATGTCGCCTGGTCCCAGTGCTATGTCGCCTGGTCCCAGTGCTATGTCGCCTGGTCCCTGTGCTATGTCGCCTGGTCCCTGTGCTATGTTGCCTGGTCCCTGTACAATGTTACCTGGTTCCTGTGCTATTTTGCCTGGTCCCTGTACTATGTTACGTGGTCCCTGTACTATGTTGCCTGGTCCTTGCTCTGCTGATTGGTCCCTGTGCTCTGTCATCTGGTCCCTGTGTGATGTTGCCTGGTCCCTGTGCGAGGTTACCTGGTCCCTGTGCGATGTTACCTGGTCCCTGTGCGATGTTACCTGGTCCCTGTGCGATGTTACCTGGTCCCTGTGCGATGTTACCTGGTCCCTGTGCGATGTTACCTGGTCCCTGTGTTACGTTGCCTGGTCCTTGCTCTGCTGATTGGTCCCTGTACTATATTACCTGGTCCCTGTCCTACGTTGCCTGGTTCATGGCTCTGCTGATTGGTCCCAGCCTTGTGCTTTCTTGTTCTTCCGCTCTGCTGCACGGTCCTTGTGCAGTGCGCATGGTCCCTGTGCTGCGCTACCTGCTCCGTGTGTTCTGCTGCTTGGTCCCTGTGCCGTGCTGTGTGGCGTGAGTGCCACGCGCTGCTCTGCTCTCTGTTGGGCTGGGGTTGGGGCTGGTGCTGCTGGCCAAGCTGTTGGGCGGGGATTGGAGGGCTGTCAGTGTGAGTGAGGAGGCGTGTAATCAAAGGGTGGTGCTTGACCACCCTCACTACTAGCATGCGCTGAAAAAAACACAACAAGCACTGGTCTACGGGAGGGGTCGCAGTGCTGTGCGCGTGATGCGCAGCACTCTTGTCCCCGCCAAGCGGAGCCACACAGTACCACCCCATCAATCCCAGGACCACGCACATCCACGGGGGCTTGCATAGCACACGCTGCACTCAATCAGGGGTACTTAAAAGCATAAGTACCATACAAAGCACAGCACACAGCAGCCCAAGACGGAGCCTCACAAACCAAAGGCTATCTGTACTGCACAGGTCTTATGCAATGGAGAGGGTTCCTACCATTCGGCACGGGGAGTCCCGTGGACTGACACCACAGAATAAAGCGCTACATTCATTCTTCACACTTTGAGCCCTCGATTTAGAATGGATAGCCTGGCAAGCTCAGGCAGATCGCAAAAACAAGCTCACAATAGCACGCTGAGTGGCGTAACCAAACTTGAAACCCCCCCCCTGCAAACTACTATGTGTGCCTTACTCTCCGGACCCACTCAGACGCCGTCAGGCCAGTGCCAGAAGTCTCCCCAATGGGGGCTTTTGTTAAGCCACTGCGCCTTCCCTCCACTGAGCGGCGCAATAGATAGCCCACTGGGGTAACAAAAAGTGAAGGGGCCTCCCTGCACAGTACTTATGGGGGCCCCCTCCGGGCTCAATCAGGAGCTCTCCTGGCCAGAGTTCAGTGCCGAGGGGGTCCCTTGGAGCTTTGGGCCGCCCCGCACCACGTGGGCTGTGGGGGCCTGTGTTACGCCCCTGAGATAGCCTGCTCCCCTGCATCTCTGAGGAGTCGTTTCATAACACTAGGAGCACACCCGAGGGTGAAACACACATCACAGGGAGCGCGGCAGGGGGCGCCACACAGCGCACTGCTGTACACCATGGTGCGCTACAAGCAGCCTGGAAATATGCCTCACCATGAAAACTACACACTGCTCGCCTCCTGGCGGTGCCTCATAGCACAGTTGATCTGCACAGCCACTGCACACGAGGGGAAAGAGCACAGCACTCTTAAACAGCACGTTTCAAAACGGCATCAGTGTGGACACCACACAGCACAGAGAATCGTATTTCACTGGGGCGAATAGACAAGGGGATAGTTTATTATGAACAAACGAGTCCTATGGTATGTGATATTGTCACGAATTATCCCCTTAAGTGAGGCGCACGTTTGGCGGACGTCGTGTGCACTACCTTGGTAGTGCTGCGCACGTCCGTTGAACGTTCCGGCCCCGCCCGCGCAATAGAACGTTCCGAACCAGCGCGGAACGTTCAGCACAGCAAAGGTGTTAAGTAACACTCATACCGTGTACACTGAAAACATTTTCAGTACACACACTTTGGCTTTCACACAGCCTTTTGTCTCTAAGCCCCGTCCCTTTTAGACTGGGAGCCCCGACTTCCAGCTGGGTTGAAAGGTTCCTTATCTTCTTTATGGGACCATCTGGACCCATAAAGAAGATGAGAAACCTTTTACTTCAGCAGTAAGGCAAGGTACCCAATCTGAAAAGGACGGGGCTTAAAGAGAAAGAAATGTGTCATGGCAACCTCTTCTCCAATGGCTGGCCACCGTTTAGGAGGCCAGCCAATGGAGAAGAGGGGCGGGGCTTTACCCTCGCTATTGAAACTCACTCTAAGACATAAAATCTCACGAGCTCAACTGCGCATGTGCGCAGTACGCCACGCGAGACCTTAAAAGAGTTGATGGTACCAACCTGCGAATTAACTGGTAGTCCATGCTTGTTCAATTGGGAGTGTTCCGCTACCAACCAACAGCTGCTTTGAGAAGGCTTTCCCAAAGAACCCCTTGATCGCGGCTGAAGCCAGCAAGCAGTATAAGCGGGCCATGACTACCAGGAAAGCGGAAATACTTGATCAACAATGGGACACCCTTATCGCAGCCACAAATATTAAGAATAATAAACTTTTCTGGGCTGCTGTTAAAGAGATGAAACAATCTAAGCAATTAAGAGTCTAGGATTAATTGTAAAATTTCAAGTCCGGAATGGGAGGCCTATTTTACCGCCGACATTATGTCTGACCTCAACCATATCTCTGCACAATTGTTTCTGGAAGAGTTAGACGAGGCACTGCACCAGAGTGACTTTTAGGTACCACTATTGCTGAATGTTATGATAGTCTTGCTTTCGCCTCTCTGCCTGCGATTTGGCCGACCTCCATAACACCCATTTTTAAAAAGAGGGACCGTTCCCAGCACAGATGCTAAAGGCCCATTTCATTAATTGACACTTCATTATAAAAATTAGGCGGGCCCTATATAATTGTATTAACGACTGGGTTAAAGCTAACTTAATACCTTAAACTAATCAGATTGGTTTTAGACCTAAGAGAGGCACAATGAGCGGTGCATTAACCTTAAGTTAATCATTGGGAAATATACTATAGCCAAAAAATTCCCAGTATACCTGGCCTTCACGGATTTGGCCACAGCATTTGACAGTGTAAACTGTTCAAAGCTGTGGTCCATATTAATTTCCATTGGCTTGGATGCAGCACTAGTTCACTGTTTGGCATACTTGCACAGAGGCATGAAAGCAAGAATCAGAATGGACACTAAAGGGGAAGTGCCAGAAGATGTTGACATCATGAAAGGCGTGAAGCAAGGCTGTGTTTTAGACCCACTCCTATTTATTATATATGTATTCCCAATCTCCACCCCTTCTTACTCACTACCACTTCCGATGTCCCCAAGATCCAAGGCTCTTTTTTACCAGTACAATTTTTTTTTGATAATCAACTTTGATTTTTAAGGAAACAAAAACACCAGTACAGCACGTTTGATCATCCGTCTGTGGAACTTCAGAGTGTGCCTGTAATGATTGTGCACAAACATGCATATGGGTCCCCATCCACAGCGCATAAACAGTGCAATCATGTATATAGGTAAACATCAGAGCCACTCATCCCAATTGGTCCAACTATTTGTCCCAGATCCTCTTTTGCTTGGCTGGGCATCTTATGCTGATGATGACGTGTTGATGGCCCGCCCCCCTGTATTGCTTTGCCCACTTGCGTAATCTGAACTTATGCACATCACTTACACAGAAACTCCAACACTCCTCTGGAGGTGAAAAATGAGTTTTATTAATATTGTAGGCAAAGGCAATAAGTCACTGAAACTAATAAATTCTTGGGCACCGAGTGAAAGGCAATAAACAATGAATATACCACACTATATACATAAATATGATATAAACAGTTAATGTACAAAGCACCTCACCAGATTAATTTGCAGCACCAGAGACTTCGACATCCCTGGGCCAAGCACTGAACACCAAGTCGGGAACCCATAGACCGGGGCTCAGGGGGGAGTAATCTCTTCGGGCACCAACGTTGTCCCGCGAGTGCGTCCACTCCAAGACTGAGTTCCTGAGCTCCACCCCACAGACACCGCTTTTTATAGTTTAAATCAACCTGTTCGAGAAGCCTCTAGCAGGCGCTCTCGACCCTCTATTCACAGGTGCTGGCCCTCATCTCTGCATCAGACCTGCCCAGACAGACCTGCCCAGATTCTGCTTGGGCTATGCTGAGGCCAAAGACATTCCATTCCCTATTCTATGGCCTTGGAGCTCTGTACGGCTATCCTCCCTATGTCCTAGAGATAAGTATGGAATGCATGAAAAACACTCTGAAGGTACACGATAACCTCACGAGGCATCCTCACGAGATGCCTCGCACCCATCTGTACTGGTTTACGTGAAAAACATGTTTATGTTACTGCTTAAGTGTAACTACAGGGCAAAGCAGCACAAAATGGAAGTGCGATGAAATAAAATATCAGAGCATTGCATGGAATCGAGGTCAACATGTAATTTAGCACGTGTAAAATGGCAAATGCAGTACATTCCGCCCCTTGACCTTCGATTCACCTATCATACCCCATTGGCCTAAATACCATGGATCTGGGGCTAAAAAGGGAGACAAGATTAGGAATGCATTGAATGCAACAACATAATGAAATAAAAATGCAAATAATGACTATAATAACACCCAAGATATACCGAAGCTGTCCAAAATTAGGCAGCCATCCAAACAACCAATCCCACCATCCTTATTCAATGTCTTGGGTAACTCTTTTCACTAAATCTTTTAAAGCATTAATATGTGCATGGATAGATATAGAATGATCAGATAAATTGAAACAACAGAGCCCATCAAAGTCCTCGCAACGGTGGTTATGTTTTAGCAACAAATAGTCCACAGCTGCCCTATTCTGCAAAACAGCTTTTCTTGTTCCTTGAACATCTAATAATAATAATTCAGCTAAAGCGGCAGAAGTATGATTGACATTTTTCACTATTAAACAGGCAAGCTTTGCAATTGTCCTGGCATTATAAACGGACAGTCCTGGCACTCCTACAATGGAAAGTGGCAAACTAGTATATTCTGTTCTAGAAAGCAAGTCAATATTGGAGTCACAATCCTCAGGTAATTGAATAGCGGCTCTAGAAGAGCGAATACGTGTCACAGAATGCATGGGAAAAAGCATAAGGCTTAATCGTGATAAGGCACAAGGTCCTCCAGTTATATTAGCTGGTATGTAAGTGTATGAAATATTACCACACGAGAACACCCATCCTTTAGGTAATTTCACATGGTTAACATGACTAGTGGCTAATACTGTGTGATTACAAACCATATCATTGGTAACATTATTACAAAAACTGTCACGTCGTGAATGACATAATGTTTGTTGATCAGGGGTCAATTGTTTGCTTTTCTCTAGTTTCAATTGGCCACACTTGCCAATTTGGGCAGAGTCACAAGTTAGTTGATAGCAAACATCTCCAGTAGAGATATTGTAAGTAACAATACTCGTCATGTTCCTCCAGAGGCTATCTGTAACCTCCGGGCAAAAGCGACAGTACTAATAAAGACTCAGATGTGTTCGAACATCACTTTCCTCCACTACCCCATCAAAGTTAGTTTGGTTGAAGATGTGTAGGAGCACATGTGCAGGGGTAGGTACGGCGACAAGACAGGCGGATATTATATCAGCTGTACTCTGAAGATTTCTCATACAGAAGTGGGAAGTGTTCAGCACATTCCCGGCCAAGTAGGTCCAGATGTTATCCGGTTGCTGCAATAAAGCTGTCATCCGAGGGCGGTTGATCCCCTTCGGCATCCCCGGGCCCTCCCGGACCCCTCCGGACACGCCCAAACACCGACCGCGCAAGCATCGCAGTGGCAAGCCATACTGTGATCTAGAAACAGAAAACAAACTGGTATAATCACTCTCGCAAATAACATTTTTCAGCAGGTACATTTTCCCACTTTTCCTGTCCGGGTTTCATGATGACTAGGACATTATCCTTGCCCTTAGCGATCAATTCTGCAGGTTCAAGAGGTTTGTTTGGGGACTCCACCCACAATTTCGCCCATGGGTTCTTGTCAGTAGATCCAAACCCGCCCTTTCCTCGCACAGTTAGAAGGGCTGGGGCCACCCCCTTCATGACATTTCCTCCATAAACCGGCATGATGACCATTTGGGCAACACGGTCACCGGGTTGCACAATCAGATCATTGTTTCCACTGTTCAATAGGACAACTTTGATCTCCCCCTGGTAATCGGCATCGACCACCCCTCCTAAAACCTGGATGCCTTTAAGGGCAAGCCCAGATCGAGGAGCAATTAGTCCGAAATGCTCTGGGGGGATTTGAACTCCAATTCCTGTCTCAATCAAGGTAATGTCTAGTGGTTGCAATCGATAAAGTTTCAAAGCATGTAAATCAAGACCGGCAGCTTCTGGTGTGGCACGATATGGAGCCAAAGCTCCGGGAGCTGTCTCCCAATACAGAATCGTGTTTGTGGCCACATGGGGCTTAATCTGCAAAGCTGGGGTCAACATGCTCATCAAAGGAGTCTCTGCATCAGCAAGGGGTCGGTTGTTTAAAATCTGCAATGCATCAGACAAATGATCCCTCCACTCCTTCAATGACCCATCAGACAACTTTTTCAACTGCTCTTTCAGCAAACCATTCATTCTCTCAATCAAACCTACTGCCTGTGGATAATAGGGTATGTGATAGATCCATTCAATGTTATGCTGCACACAAAAATCTTGCACAATCTTTCCTTTAAAATGTGACCCATTGTCACTTTGGGCCTGCAATGGAATCCATAATACAAGATCAACAAATTCAACGTTTTCAGAGTGTTAGACTGGGTTGCTCTCTTGCATGGAAAGGCGATGAGATAGCCAGAATAGGTATCCACCACCATGCATGCACACTGACATCCTCGACTCATTGGCATCGGCCCGATGAAATCAATTTGCCATATCTGCCCTGGTAACTTCCCTCTGCCTAACTGGCCTCTCACTACCTGTGGAACTGGTCTGTGCTGAGTATGCTGACAAACAGGACAGTGAACGATTGCAGTCTTAATCAAATCTAGGGGAATATACATCCCTCTACCTTCAGCCCACCTGCTAGTGGCTCGCTCGCCCAAATGTCCACTTTTCTGGTGCGCCCATTTAGCAATGCCCACCAAGTCAGAATCCTGCGTTTCCACCTCAGCTTCATGAATTTTCGCTTCTTGGTCTGCAAGGGAATTGCACCAACGCTCTAGTGAGTCAGTCGGGCAATGAGCATCGACATGATACACTGTAACTGTACTCTGTGACAACAATTCCCAAATTTCCTGCCACAACCCCTTTCCCCAGACCTGCCTGTTGTGAATCATCCAATTGTGAGCATGCCATGTGGGAAGCCAAGTGGCTAACCCATTGGCCGTAGACCATGAATCAGTGTCAATGTGACATGTACCAGGGAGCTCTTGCTTTAACGCCTGGTAAATCGCATACAATTCTGCAAACTGACTACTTCTCCCCTCTCCAGTAGTTGACAACACCTTGTTGGTCAATGGATGGTATGACACTGCCTTCCAATGTCTCTTAGTCCCCACATATCTGGCTGAGCCATCTGTAAACCACACATGCTTTTTGTCCTCCGCTGACAACTTTGAAAAAGGCCCACCCCATTTCACCGGGGACTCTCGCACTTTAGGTACATCTTGCAACATTTCTGCACCTGCTACAGGAGTCTGTGCCACTTGCTCATGCAGCACGGCGGTACCCTTAGGACCAACTCGCGCTCTGTCTTGTATGTACCACTTCCACTTTATGACACTAGCCTCCTGTGCATGCCCAATCCTGTGTGTCTTGGGTGAGCTCATCACCCATTGCATGATAGTTATCTCAGGTCTCAAAAACACATTGTGCCCTAGGGTCAGCTGCTCGGTATCCACCAGAGCCCAATAACATGCCAACAACTGCTTCTCAAAAGGAGTGTACCGCTCTCCAGCATCAGGTAATTTCTTTGTTCAAAACCCTAGGGGCACTTTCTGTCTCCCCTGCTTGTGCCACAGGCTCCAGGTTGCATACTGATCCTGGACAGTTACATTTAAATCAATGCTTCCCTCTCGTATGGGCCATAAATCCAAGGCACGCTGTATAGCCTCCTTCGCTGACTCAAACGCCTGTTGCTGTGCCTCCCCCCACTCAAACTCATGCTTCTTCCGCGTTACCTTGTACAGAGGGGCCAAAATCGGACTCAAATGGGGAATGTGCTGTCTCCAAAAACCAAACAATCCAATGAAACGCTGCGCTTCCTTCCTGTTTTTTGGCACTGCAAACTCTTTGATCTTTTGCCTCACTTGTGGCAGCACTTCCCTGTGACCCTGATGCCACTGAATGCCTAAAAACTTCACACTCTGAGAGGGTCCCTGCACCTTCTCGGGGTTAATCACCCACCCTTTGCTTTGCAAGTGCTCTACCACTCTGTCTAGTTGGGCCTGCACCTGCTCTTGGGTCTCTCCTTGAATCAACACATCATCAATGTAATGGCAAAGTTGCACTCCAGAAATGATTGACACCTCGTCCAAATGTTCTGCCACCAGCCGGTGACAGATCGTGGGACTATGTAAATACCCCATAGGAAGAGATTGAAACGAGTACTGCCTACCATTCCATGAGAATGCGAATTGTTCCTGACACTCAGGGGCAATTGGAATTCTGAAAAAAGCATTGGCAATATCAAGGGCCGCATACCATGTCCCATTGTGTTTCTGAATTTTCTCAATCAAGGTGATGGTGTCTGGGACCGCGGCTGTCAACGGGGGTGTATGCTTATTAAGCTTGCGGTAATCAACTGTCATGCGCCAGCTTCCGTCAGGTTTGCGCAAGGGCCACACGGGATTATTCCACGCTGTGGTAATCGGTCTCCCCACCCCCGCCTCCACCAAGTCCCGAATGGTTGCAGTAATCTCATCATGTCCCCCTGAAATCCTGTACTGCTTTATGTGAACCACTTTTGTTGCTTGGGGCACCTTCACTGGGGGAATTGTCAAGCGTCCCACCCACCCAGCAGCCACTGAGAAGTACTGCTTTGACCCAAACTGATAGCATTCATCATCTAAGTATAGGGTCATACCTTTCAGAATGTCAATGCCAATAATGTACTCGGGAATAGGCACAATCAAAACAGTGTATGCTCTCTGGGGAAGTCTTCCTATTTTCATTTGAATTACCGTTTGCACTGCTGGTGTTTCCGGTCCTCCCAAACCTGTGATAGTAAAAATTTGTCCTTTAAATTTCCGTGGATTGCCATGTATCAATGTGGCCTCCGCTCCGGTGTCTACCAAAGCCCGCACCTCCTGAACATTTCTATTTTTCCAATAGATCTCAACCCTCACATGTGGTCTATTATCTTTGCGAGCCCATCCCATCACCGGAGCTTGGCCAATTTCCTAATCTAATTTTCACCTGCGCAGCTCTGCATCTGCCCGGCACAGGTCCCGGCGCAGATCTGAATACAATGTTGGGTAACCCTCAGGGAACAACTCCTCCTCTTCCCGGTCCCCATCTGAATCTGTGCAATCTCGGTCCCAACCTTTCTCTTTTGTCACTCTCACATGAGATTCCCTCTCTCTCTCTCCTGACCTGCTTTTTCAGGCTTCTCCTCAGGCTCTGCATCTCTGCGACTCACTTTCTTGTTATCCTTTCTATTCACATGCCTACTCCCCTTCTTCCTATCCAGTCCTTGCTTACGGTACATCTCCAACATGCTTTTGGTCTCAATACCATCAATCTCACTCCTTGACACCCCATCCTTTAACAGCGCCAAGAACATATCACGTCTGGTCACTCTGTTGTTATCAGTACGGGACTCTGAGCGCGAAGCCCTGTCTGGCTTGGCCCATTCTCCAAGCTCTCCCAGCTCACGGACTGCCTCGACTACTTCTCCTATGGTATTGGCAGTTTGATTAATTAACAAAGTCATTACCACAGCTTTGTATGCAGGGGGCCCCAAACGAATGATTTTGTTCCGCATTGACACAGTCATTAACTGACCCATTAAATTATGCGCCTCACCTACAAGAGCAGCCAGCTTCATCCCTTCCTCCTTAATTCTCTGCGAAGCATCTCTTAGGGTAAACCATGGTTTTTCATTCCCAGGCCAGTCAGAATCTGTGGGGTACTTGTGAACACACCCCTGTGCAGCTAGCTGCAACAGGGTAGTTTGGTCATCACCATGGAAGGTCCGAAAATATCCCTGCACAGTGGGATCAGTACTGAGAGTACAAAATTTGGCAGCGTCCCCCTCATCTAACATGACCCCAGAAGCGCCATGATCATAGAGGCGCACCATCCAAGCTAATAGCGTCTCACCAGGCTTCTGTCTAAACCTCGCTAAAAGATCACTTATTTCTTGCTGGGTAAAATCCCCCAAACTTTTCAACATGACTCCATCCGGGTTCCCTGGAGCAATTTGAAGATTCCGTCTTAGAATGGGCTGTGCTTCCACTCTTAGCATTTTTTCCTTGCTCGTCTCTTCCCTCCTCTTGCAAGGGCTGCTCTCCTTCTGAGGAGAATTCTGACGATTCCCAGATGTTAGAGTCCCAATTTGATGGGTCAAAATCTAAGCCTGCTTTGGCAATCGCTAAATGAACCTTCCGTTTACTAACTCGCCCTCTCATTTTTTTGTATCTGTATTCAGCAACACGGACTGCAGCCCGCTCTGCTATCGTCTGATATGTTTCTAACTTATCTTGTAATAACTTATTCTGACAGGATAGCATCGTAGAAATATTCTTAGCTTCAACAAGTTGTTTTTCTAAGCCCAACTTTTCCTGCTGCAGAGATAAACATTTGTCAAAAATGTGACGGTAGGCATGCAATAAAACCCAACCTCTGCGCCCCACTGTACATAACTCTTTACTTTTCTCCACAGGAACCTTCTGTAAACAATTAAAAAAATCTTCTGGCTTTGCTTCGCCCAGACAGTCAAACCAGCTCTCACTTAATCCTGAGCTTTTAGAATACTCACGCGCCAGCGCGGAGTACGGCGTCGCCTCCCATCCAGGAATTTGCATGGGGGCTAAAGGGATTTCACTCGGTGCCAAAGAACCAGAACCACCTTTCGTCTTTTTAAACATGTTCCTCCCTGCGTAATTTACGTATCCTGCCACCGACTACGCCAGAATGTATTGCTTTGCCCACTTGCGTAATCTGAACTTACGCACACCACTTACTCACACAGAAACTCCAACACTCCTCTGGAGGTGAAAAATGAGTTTTATTAATATTGTAGGCAAAGGCAAGAAGTCACTGAAACTAATAAATTCGTGGGCACCGAGTGAAAGGCATTAAACAATGAATACACCACACTATATACATAAATATGATATAAACAGTTAAGGTACAAAGCACCTCACCAGATTCATTTGCAGCACCGGAGACTTCGACATCCCTGGGCCAAGCACTGAACACCAAGTCAGGAACCCGTAGACCGGGGCTCAGGGGGGAGTAATCTCTTCGGGCACCAAAGTTGTCCCGCGAGTGCGTCCACTCCAAGACTGAGTTCCTGAGCTCCACCCCACAGACACCGCTTTTTACAGTTTAAATTGACCTGTTCGAGAAGCCTCTAGCAGGCGCTCTCGCCCCTCTATTCACAGGTGCTGGCCCCCATCTCTGCATCAGACCCGCCCAGACAGACCTGGCGAGATTCTGCTTGGGCTGTGCTGAGGCCAAAGACATTCCTTTCCCTATTCTACGGCCTTGGAGCTCTGTACGGCTTGTAGTGTAGCTCCTATTTTCCCAGTAGGCTCTGCGCATTGGAATAGTACCTACAGCAGTAAAGGCCTAGGCCAGACGTTAACTAGGTCTACTACTGTCGATACTAGACTTAAGTTTTGGGTTTGCCAGCGTAGCTCAGAGTTCGCTAGAAACTTTCTCGAATGTTCAAGGAGGAATTAACTTCCCTGATTAGACAAGAAGGGATTTAGTTTCTGACAACCATAGAACATGACAACTTTGCTCTCCCCTAATCAAGAGTCAATCTCAAGAGTCGTGTGAGCACAAGGCAATTATTTTACTCAGTCAGTACGTGCATTCTTAGTCTCATCAGATTGTAGAGAAAAGGAAGAGACGGGCGTGTTCAATAAAAAGGTGTTATTTATTGATCAGTCTCTTTTCTCGTACAAGAGAAATGGATCGATATTATTGCAATACTTATAGTTAAGTAAAGTGCATACATTAAAAGCAATAGTATAAAATAATACTGTAAAAACATTGATATGGTTTCTGAGCCATATGATGTTTAAAAATGATTAAAATATATTTACATACACATATACATTTGACTAAACGTACTCAACTGGTGTTTCTAAATACGCCTAACCCCGTGTACCTGACCTAAGTCTAATGCGTGGGCGGGAATAGAAAGTTACAGTTTAAGTTAAGTTTGTTTTTGCCAAGTGAATAACTAAAGAATTCTCTGTGAGGGGTTATTCAGTTCTGTACCTGGAATTTAGGATGAATGAGGAATGGTATCTCTTTCTCTGCTCTCGATATTCCAGGCTGCCTGCGAGGGCTGCCCAGAAGCGCCGGTGCTGGGTCTCTCGGCTTGAGATAGCAGCGCGTCTCTCAGCGCGTCAGGAAGGCGTGGCTGCTGCCAGCGGGGTCTGCTTCTGCTCTCGGCTTCGGCAAGTGTGGCTGCTCCGTCTTGTCACCACGCGTGTGTTTGCATAGGGCAAGATCGGCAATATTTATACCTTAAAGGTGCCGAGATTGACGTAAGGATGGACATAGATACGTCAATAAAGATGTCATACGACTTGCTCGTTAGCACATTCTTTTACTGAAGTTCTCTGTGAAATCAAAACAATGGCCGCACGGATTTTCCAGGTTGTCATAGGTTTGATTTGTTATGAGAACGTCGTATGCCTTATCAGGGGCTGGAGGAATGTCGCTTGTCTAATTAGATCTCAAGCGTTATGACCTAATCAGATAACACGTTCCTGTGCCGTAATGTGACTGCGTCAGATAACGGTATCTGCATCATGGGGGCTTTTCTTGCCTCATGGGCTGACTGTTAGTTAACTTGATAGTTAGTTTAACCAGAATAGGGTCAGGAATAGGGGGATCGATTCAGAACCTATAGGAATACATGACACCCACTCCACGCTAACTATGGTCATATTTACTAATCTATGCCTAGTATAACATAGTACAACATACTATAGAGTATAGTGTATACCTTACCACCCCAAAATACATAAATGCATTTTGAAATCTTCAAATATACTGAAAAATTGCAGTCATATATATTGTATGCACTTAAGCTATGAATTAAACGCTAAAGTAAACACGCATTTGTAGACATTTTTGCTTATTTGGTATATGAGCAATACACATGAAATGGCTCTTAATATGGCTATACAGAAAGAAAGTTCGAGACCATCTCATCACATGATAAAATATTTGTGAACATACCAGCGGGCAACTAAAGTTTATAAAGTATCTAAAAATAGGAATCTTAGTTCTCTAGGAATAGTTTCTTACTTTAAGCAGAAGATAAGTGTCTCGAAAATTTTGTGAAAAATAATTTGGGGCTGCTAAAAAATTGTTGTCCGTGAACTGGTGGGAAGAATTGTTCATGTGACTTTATTTTTAAAGTTGAAGGCCGAATTCAGGGAACGCCGTGTGCGAGCTTGCTCCAAAGTCTCTATTTCTGTTCTGGAGAGAACATCATATCATTAAGGCTTTCGAAAAAACTGTCAACAGCTTCATGGGAAAGTTCCACTAAGTCGGAAATAGGGGTAACCATGCATTCGTGCGCATGATTGTCTGCATTGACATTCTGATTCGCATTGCTGACAGAAGGTCGTACCTGTTCAATGCTGCTCTCATCTTGAACTTCACTACTCTTCAATCGTAGTGGTGAAGATTCCAGGAATGCCGTCATCAGGATTGGTAGCCTTTGAGGGCAGCACAAAGCGTGAACCTTGGTAGGAACCAACAATGTATCTGCATCCACTGGCGCATCCGATTGTAGCGTCAGACAGGTGTCTAACACGCATTCTTCTCCGCATAGCAGACATCTCAATACAGGTAAAACACATCTTTGCCACATTGATCGAAATGATAGAAACCAAGTCATGTTCAGGTCTCTAAGCCGGGATAGCCCCAGGATTTTTGATATCCGGTCCCGGTATCCAATGGCTAGGATTGTATCTTCCATTGTCGCGAGAGTTTGATCTGTGACATGGGTTGCCATAACGAAAAATAAGGACTAAGAATAGGATTCCTGCAATTAGTCCCAGGATCAGGGGAAGTCCGCCAAAAATCGAATGGACGAAATCTGGAAAAATACCCAGTATGGCTTTGAATGGTGTTAATGCCATCGAAAATACTGTCTTAAATACCTTTGAGACCCCAGTGGTATCAGAAATATTTAAGATTTCGCTCAGGATTTCCACGAAATGTACGGGGGAATTAGTTGATAATAATGTATGTATCTCTGCAGTGGTCCTTGCGACTTGTAGATCATACGTTTCTTTTGATGACGTGAGCCTTGTAGGCGTCTGAAGAAGCACTGTTTTCATTCTGCTTAAAGTATCTATTCGAATAGAAGTAATTTTCTAATTGGGCCATGCCCTTGCCTCCCTGTCTGGAAAGGAGCTGGGGAATAAAGAACGTCCACAGCACTTGACCTTCGCCGTCGTAGTGACTAGATAAGGAGTCCCGGGCATAAGACTACAACATCTGCGGTCTACAATAAGAATGTAACTCCCATTATAGAGTCTTTGAAAGAATGGTTCTATTTCAGTTGCAGGTGCGCCTTGCTGGTGACATGAAAGGTTGTATGAATTCCCTTCACAGGCTCCATGCAAACTAATTCCGTTACACAGAAGCGTGCCGCTTAGTGACATAGCACAATTGTTGCCACTAAGAAACACTTTCTGTCCTTTATTACTGACACATGCATGTGAATAGGGCAGGTTCCAAGTTGTTTTAAGGTACTGTAGGAAGGGGGAGTCTCTGGTTGGCGCAGTGCAATACTGGCGACAATCAGGGCCTCTCTCTTCCTCGTCAGGGCTGAGGGTTACCTTCAAGACAACCTCTGCTTACCCTCTAGGTAGTGTGGCTTAAGCAGTCTTAGGCTAATCTCTGGGGCATGTAAGGTTAAACATTTGCAATATTACACCGTCACAACCAACCCACCACACAATGACACCAAACTGTATTTGTAAAAATATATTCTCTTTATATAAATTTCAAGCAGGCTTGTAAATACAGTCTTGGTTATTTCAAATGCAGGTTCCAGTTACTCTTTAGGTTAAGTTGCCACAGTTCTTTCTCAGTAATAAGCAATCTTTGTTTAGTGTTATTCCCAAACAGTTCTTTCAGTGTTCTTGCCTTTCAAAGTGAAAGCCTCTCTGTTGTGGGGCTTTGGGACCCTCCCCGGCCTTCGGAGCGCCTTGCAGCGCCTCTCCTGCCTTCAAGGGTGAAACTGACTCGGCCCCTACCAACTCTCACGCAGGTAGGCTTGGAATGGACACCAGAGAGGGGCTTGAAAAACCCTGGGCCTTTTCCAGAGGTGGGGGCTGAGCTCGGAGCAGAGCAGCAAGCAGGCGATGAGAGGAGCCCCGGGCCTTTTCCAGAGGTGGGGGCTCTCAGCTGCAGTGAGGAGCAGGGAGGGGTGAGAGGAGCCTCTGGGGCCAAGGCACCTTCAGGAATGCTTTCTTTCAGGAATTGTCAGTGCAGAGGGGTCCCTTCTGACAGCGGAGGATCTCCGGGAGGCAAGGCACCCTTCACAGTGCGGGGTGCGGCCTCTCCTGGGGGGCAGAGCAAGGCAGGGCAGCCGGGTGCAATCAGATGCACGGGGTCCAGGCTGCTCGAGTCCCCGGGATTCCGGCGGGAGGGGCTGAAGTCTCCTCAAGGGCTCCGTGAAGCAGGCAGGGGTAGAGGAGCGGACGGCCTTAGCCCTGGGGCAGAGAGCGACTCCGGGTGGAGCGAGGCTCTCAAGGGCAAGAGGGCAGGCTGGCTCCCGAGTACCACGGCCCTAGGAGGGGGCGAGAGGGGGCAGACTTCACCTCCGGCGGGAGGAAATACTCGGCCTCAGGCAGGGGACGAGCCAAAGCACAGGAGAACCCACTGGTCCTGGGGTTCAGTTCAGGGGGCAAGCTCAATCAAGCCCTTGGAGAAAAGTCTCAAGCACAAGTCAGCAAAGTCTTTTAGCAAAGTCTTCTCCTCTCCTTCCTCAGCAAGGCAAGCAGCAGGCCAGTCCTTCCAGCGTCTTCTTCTCCTTCTATTCGGGCAGAGGTTCTTTGTGGTAAAACAGGATTCTGATTTACAAGGAGCAGGGCTCCTACTTTTATACACAGTTTCTTTTGTTCTCACTGGCCAGGGGGGCCTCTGCATAACTGCTCTCAGCTCCTGAGCACTTGTGGTGGGTACTTCTGCTTCTGCATTCAGTGTGAGGGCAGGCACATCAGCCGCTCCCCAGGGGGGCGGAGCCGGCATTGTGAGGACAGGGGCAGCCTGAGCACTTTGTTGACAAGCTTCGGTCCTTCCTGGGCCAGGTGCAGGCTGAGTCATCAGTCGCTCCCCAGGAGGGCGGAGCCAGCATTGTGGGGGCAGAGCACAGCCTGATGCATCATTCAGGGGAAACTCCCACCACCCACTAAGGTGTCATCCTGCTATTCACAACCTGTCAACTCCCAGCCCTGTCACTCACACAACTCAGACAGTCAGATACACACAAAAGCAGAGGCGGGCTGAAATGGTTAGGCAAGCAAATGCTAGCTTTCTAAAAGTAGCATTTGCAAACACAGGATATTAAAATAAAC
The DNA here is from genome assembly GCF_964261635.1 of Lissotriton helveticus. NCBI lineage: Eukaryota > Metazoa > Chordata > Amphibia > Caudata > Salamandridae > Lissotriton > Lissotriton helveticus. The sequence goes on along the minus strand of NC_136061.1, from coordinate 1,343,994,704 downwards.
TTTACTAAAAGAAGTATTTTATTATTCTGAGTTCAGGCATACTAAACATTAATTTCTACCATGTCCCCTGAGCCTGCTGGGATTATAGAGTGTAATAATTCCAGCAGCCCATCTGGCCTAGAAGGGAACTGGTAGCCTTACAATAGTGAAAAACGAATTTGGCAGTAATTCACTATTAGAACATGCCACACACATCAGGGCATGTCCTACCTTACACTTACAATGCACCCTGCCCTCAGGCCTACCATAGGGGTGACTAATATGAAGTTAAGGGAAGGTTTAGGGGCTGGCAAGTGTGTGCACTTGCCCAGCCAGTGTGACAGTACCAGACTGCACGCAGGATCTGCAATGGCAGACCCTAGACACATTTTAAGGCTGCTTCTGTGGGTGGCGCAACCAGCGCTGCAGGCCCACTAGCAGTGTTGGCATTCACAAGCCCTGGCACTCCTGGTGCACTTTACTAGGGACTAACAGTAAATCCAATGAACCAATCAGGGACATCAATCACAGGTACACTTTACAGTAGGGAGCACTTGCACTGCGGCACGGGTTGGCCGTGGCGCAGTGCCCTGAGTAGCAGACACCAGCAAAACATTTGAGGCACAACAGCAAAAAGTGGAAGGGAAACTCACGCCAAGGTGCCAGGTCTAACACGTGTCCCCTCCAGCTGAAATGTGGGGGGAACTACCCTTCCCCAGGGAGTTCCACATCACTAAGGCGGAAAAATCTGGACAGACCATCAGCGTTGGCGTGATCTGTGCCAGGGCGGTGTTCCACCGTGAAGTCCATGCCCTGTAGGGAGATGGACCACCTCAACAGTTTTGGGTTCTCACCCCTCATTTGCATCAACCATCTGAGGGGCCTGTGGTCCGTCTGAACCCGGAAGTGAGACCCAAACAAGTAGGGTCTTAGCTTCTTCAGCGCCCAGACCACAGCAAATGCTTCTCGCTCTATTGCACTCCACCTACTTTCCCGTGGAAGTAACCTCCTACTGATGAAGGCTACGGGTTGGTCCCAGCCCTCCTCAGTCATCTGTGAGAGAACAGCCCCTACACCATGCTCTGAAGCGTCTGTTTGCACTATGAATTCCTTGGAGAAATCAGGAGCCAGGAGCACGGGCGCCGTGCACATGGCAGTCTTCAGGGTGTCAAAAGCCTTCTGACAGGTGTCAGTCCAAATCACATTCCTGGGCTGCTTCTTAGAAGTCAGCTCTGTCAAGGGGGTCACAATAGTGCCATAGCCCTTGACAAACCTCCTGTAATACCCAGTGAGCCCCAGGAAGGCTCTCACTGCCGTCTGGGTCTTGGGGGGTTCCCAAGCCAGGATGGTCTCAATTTTGGGTTGCAAGGGTGCCACCTTGCCACTCCCCACTTGGTGTCCCAAGTACACCACTGAACCCTGCCCAATCTGGCACTTGCTTGCCTTGATTGTGAGGCCTGCCTTGCGCAGCGCCATCAACACTTCCCAGAGGTGTCGCAGGTGTTCTGGCCAGGTGCCACTGAACACTGCGATGTCATCCAGGTAGGCGGCACTGAACTCATCCAGCCCAACCAACACCTGGTTGACCAACCTCTGAAAGGTGGCAGGGGCATTCTTCATCCCAAATGGCATAACCCGGAACTGGAAATGCCCATCTGGTGTGGAGAATGCTGACCTCTCCTTTGCCCCATCGGTCAAGGCGATCTGCCAGTACCCAGACGTTAAATCAAACGTGCTGAGGAACCGGGCAGCCCCTAGCCGATCAATGAGCTCATCAGCTCTGGGGATAGGGTGCGCGTCAGTCTTGGTGACTGAATTGAGTCCTCTGTAGTCCACACAGAACCGGAGTTCAGGTGTGGCTCCCGGTGCAGTAGCCTTTGGGACCAAGACCACGGGGCTGGACCAAGGACTGCTGGAAGACTCAACCACCCTAAGAGCAAGCATCTTGGAGACCTCCTCCTTGATGCAGGCCCTGACCCTGTCAGTCACTCTGTAAGCCTTATGCTTCACAGGTAAGCTGTCTCCTGTGTCCACATCATGGACGCACCAATCTGTGACACTAGGAACCAGGGAGAACAGATCTGGAAACTGCCCCAGCAATTGGCGGCAGTCTTCCTGTTGCTCAGGGGTCAGGGTGGGTGAGAGGTTAACTCCATCCACTGACCCATCTTTCTCACAGGCCACTAAGAGGTCAGGAAGAGGCTCTGACTCCTCTTCCATTCCATCATCAGTGGCCAACAGCATGCCCACATCGGACCTTTTCAAGTGGGGCTTGAGGCGGTTGACATGTAAGACCCTTAAAGGATTCCTGGGCGTCTTCATGTCCACCAAGTATGTCACTGAGCTCTTGCGCTCCACAACCTCAAATGGGCCTGTCCACTTATCCTGAAGTGCACAGGGTTCCACTGGGGCCAAGACATACACCTCCTGTCCAGGCTGAAGCTCTACCAGAGTGGCATTCTGGTCGTACCACCGCTTCATCTCCTCCTGGCTAGCTTCCAGATTTGCCTCAGCAAGTTGTCTGAAGCGCCTGGTTTGGTTTCTGAAGGCCAGCATGTAGCTATATACATTCTGGGGAGGTTTCCTGGGAGATTGCTCCCAGCCTTCCTTTACCAAACTCAGTGGTCCTCTCACGGGGTGACCATACAGCAGCTCAAAGGGGCTGAACCCTAGAGACTTCTGTGGCACCTCGCGGTATGCAAAGAGCAGGCATGGTAAGAGGACGTCCCACTTACGCCTCATTGGACCTTCCAGGCCCATGATCATGCCCTTCAGGGTTCGGTTGAATCTTTCAACCAACCCATTTCCTTGGGGATGGTAAGGTGTGGTGAACTTGTAGGTTACACCACACTCTTGCCAAAGGGACTTCATATACTTGGATATGAAGTTGGTCCCCCTGTCACTCACCACCTCTAGAGGGAATCCCACTCTGGAGAAAATTCCCATCAGTGCACGGCCCACCACGGGGCCGTCACTGTCCTCAGAGGGATGGCTTCAGGGTACCGGGTGGCATGATCCACCAAGACCAGGATGAACCTGTTGCCCATGGCTGTCTTGGGGTCCAGAGGCCCAACAATGTCAATACCCACTCGTTGGAATGGCGTACTGACCACAGGGAAGGGTTGGAGGGGAGCCTTGTTCTTCCCTCCGCTCTTCCCACTTGCCTGGCAAGTTGGACAGGTCCTACAATGAGCATCTGAGCTCTTGTGCATTTGGGGCCAGTAGAAGTGGGTGACAAGCCTGTCATAGGTCTTGTCCATCCCCAAATGTCCTGCTAAAGGCACATCATGAGCCAGTCCCAGTAGGAAGGCTCTGAACTTCTGGGGTACCACCAGCACACGGGCTGACCCAGGTTCAGCAGCCTTGGGCTCTGAGTACAGGAGGTCATTCTCCCAGTACACATAATGTGTTTTGGCCTGAACACCATTGGCCTGGTCTGCAGCCTGCTGCCGCATACCCACGAGAGAAGGGCATTCTTTCTGCTCCCTGCAGAATTCCTCCCTGGAGGGGCCTCCTTCTTGCTGCCAATGGGTCAGCTCAGGCAGGTCCCCCAGTTCGGCAATCTGTTCCCCAGTAGGCTCCAGGGCATCCCCCTCAAGGTCTGCTTCCTCCTGGACCGTGGGAACTTCAGGGGCCGGTTTCCAGCGCACCCTGCGCCTTCTCCCTAAGGCCGGTTCCTGGGCCTCTCCTTCAGGCCCCAGGACCTCTTGATCACCCCTACTGGCTGCCATTGACCGGGTGGTCACGCACGCCCAGTCAGGTAGACCCACCATCTTCAGGTGAGTCGTTTTCTCCACCTTTTCCCAAGGGGAGTCCTCCAAGTCATTCCCTAGCAAACAGTCAACAGGCATGGCTTTCCTCACACAGACCTGCAGAGTACCAGAGACCCCCCCCCACTCGAAGGGAACTTGAGCCATCGGACACTGACTCTCTGAATTGTCAGCGTTGACAACCCTACAGTAGGCATGGGGTACAACCTGCTCTTGAGACACCAGGTGATGCCTCACTGCAGTCACACTGGCTCCTGTGTCTCTAAGAGCCTCAGCTTTCTTACCATTGATGGTAACCACCTGCCCATATTTTTTTGTGTTAGAGGGCAGGTAGCTTGTAGGGACCATCTCACTGTCTCCTAGTGAGACTAGGGTCATCTGAACAGGATCTCCACCCCCCGGGACCATCACTTCTTCTCCTAAGTGAACACTGGTCACTTGTCGGGGCGGAGCACCAGTGGGTGCTGGTTTTCCAAACAGGCGACACTTGGGGTCACTGGCTATGTGCCCCGGGTCACCACATTTGTAACAATTGAAGGGCCCCTTTGGAACAGGTCTACCTGTCGGGGCCCCATTCTGCTTTGGGGGTGGGGGAGGCTGAGAACCTTTCTGCTGGTCCCCTTGGGGATTACTTTGGGGGCCTTTTTGGAACCCTTTCTGTTTTCCCTTGTCCCCCCCACTCTTCTGCTGGGGACCCTGCCCACCCTTGGCGGAGTCTCCCACTGGACCCTTGTGGACCCTGGTGCTGAGCCAGCGGTCCGCCTCCTCAGCAAGCTTCCTCGGGTTGGACAACTTGCTATCAATCAGGTGCTGGCGTAACTCAGGAAAACATTGTTCAGACAAGTGCTCCTATGCAATTAAATCAAAGAGACCCTGAAAATCATTCACTTTGTTACCCTTCACCCAACCATCCAGTGCTCTGCAAAAAAGTCACAAACTCCACATATGTATTCCCAGGCCGCTTATTACACCCCCTAAACTTCTGCCTATACATTTCAGGGGTAAGCCCATACCTGGTCATTAAAGCTTCTTTCATATGGGGATAGGATCTCTGGTCTTCAGTGGGCAAATCTAGCAGGGTGTCCCGCCCTTCGCTAAGGAACCTTCCCCATAACCCCGCTCCCCAATCCTTCTCAGGGACCCGGTGGGAAAACATGGCTACCTCATATGCCCTAAACCATTGTCCTATGTCATCCCCCTTAAAGAACTCTTTAACTACATCTTTGGGGATGTGCACTCTTGACTCTACCTGCACCGGCATTGCGCTGCCACCAGAGGGAGGATGATCCAAGGTTTTCTCTTTTAGACTCATCTCCCTCATCTTCACATCATACTCCAACTGGAGTTTTCGCTCTTCCAGAGCCATCCTTTTGCTTTCAAGCTCCATTTGGCCCTTTAAATTCAATTCTGCCAGTTTTATCTCATGATCCCTGGTTGCCTGTCTGTCTGCCAGCTCCTCTGGCGACAGGCCTCTGCCAAAGCTAAGAACGCTGTCTGGTTTTTCCAGACTCACAGGATCCACAGGTGCACCCTGATCCTCAGGTGCCTTCCTAGATTCAATCCAGGCTCTCATGGCCTTGTAGAACTCGGGTTTGTTCTTGTATCCTGCGTGTGGAACCTTGAGTTTCCTGCAAAAATAACTCAACTGCTTCTTTGTGTAGTCATCCAGCTTTGATGCATCCCATTCCAGCTCCTGCGCACCAGAGGCTATGGACTCTCCTCCATCAATGCTGTTTGTGCCAGGCATGTTTGCAACACTAGGGATCTTCTTCTTTAGCAAAATTAAAAATCAAAAAGTCTGTGGCTAAGATACTGGACTGTAATCACTATGCAATGGTCAGTAGCTAAGGTAAAATACTGCAAATGTAAATTCGCGAATCCTCACCGCTGCGTCCAATGTAGGAAGGGGGAGTCTCTGGTTGGCGCAGTGCAATACTGGCGACAATCAGGGCCTCTCTCTTCCTCGTCAGGGCTGAGGGTTACCTTCAAGACAACCTCTGCTTACCCTCTAGGTAGTGTGGCTTAAGCAGTCTTAGGCTAATCTCTGGGGCATGTAAGGTTAAACATTTGCAATATTACACCGTCACAACCAACCCACCACACAATGACACCAAACTGTATTTGTAAAAATATATTCTCTTTATATAAATTTCAAGCAGGCTTGTAAATACAGTCTTGGTTATTTCAAATGCAGGTTCCAGTTACTCTTTAGGTTAAGTTGCCACAGTTCTTTCTCAGTAATAAGCAATCTTTGTTTAGTGTTATTCCCAAACAGTTCTTTCAGTGTTCTTGCCTTTCAAAGAGAAAGCCTCTCTCTGTTCTGGGGCTTTGGGACCCTCCCCGGCCTTCGGAGCGCCTTGCAGCGCCTCTCCTGCCTTCAAGGGTGAAACTGACTCGGCCCCTACCAACTCTCACGCATCTCGCGGTAGGCTTGGAATGGACACCAGAGAGGGGCTTGAAAAACCCTGGGCCTTTTCCAGAGGTGGGGGCTGAGCTCGGAGCAGAGCAGCAAGCAGGCGATGAGAGGAGCCCCGGGCCTTTTCCAGAGGTGGGGGCTCTCAGCTGCAGTGAGGAGCAGGGAGGGGTGAGAGGAGCCTCTGGGGCCAAGGCACCTTCAGGAATGCTTTCTTTCAGGAATTGTCAGTGCAGAGGGGTCCCTTCTGACAGCGGAGGATCTCCGGGAGGCAAGGCACCCTTCACAGTGCGGGGTGCGGCCTCTCCTGGGGGGCAGAGCAAGGCAGGGCAGCCGGGTGCAATCAGATGCACGGGGTCCAGGCTGCTCGAGTCCCCGGGATTCCGGCGGGAGGGGCTGAAGTCTCCTCAAGGGCTCCGTGAAGCAGGCAGGGGTAGAGGAGCGGACGGCCTTAGCCCTGGGGCAGAGAGCGACTCCGGGTGGAGCGAGGCTCTCAAGGGCAAGAGGGCAGGCTGGCTCCCGAGTACCACGGCCCTAGGAGGGGGCGAGAGGGGGCAGACTTCACCTCCGGCGGGAGGAAATACTCGGCCTCAGGCAGGGGACGAGCCAAAGCACAGGAGAACCCACTGGTCCTGGGGTTCAGTTCAGGGGGCAAGCTCAATCAAGCCCTTGGAGAAAAGTCTCAAGCACAAGTCAGCAAAGTCTTTTAGCAAAGTCTTCTCCTCTCCTTCCTCAGCAAGGCAAGCAGCAGGCCAGTCCTTCCAGCGTCTTCTTCTCCTTCTATTCGGGCAGAGGTTCTTTGTGGTAAAACAGGATTCTGATTTACAAGGAGCAGGGCTCCTACTTTTATACACAGTTTCTTTTGTTCTCACTGGCCAGGGGGGCCTCTGCATAACTGCTCTCAGCTCCTGAGCACTTGTGGTGGGTACTTCTGCTTCTGCATTCAGTGTGAGGGCAGGCACATCAGCCGCTCCCCAGGGGGGCGGAGCCGGCATTGTGAGGACAGGGGCAGCCTGAGCACTTTGTTGACAAGCTTCGGTCCTTCCTGGGCCAGGTGCAGGCTGAGTCATCAGTCGCTCCCCAGGAGGGCAGAGCCAGCATTGTGGGGGCAGAGCACAGCCTGATGCATCATTCAGGGGAAACTCCCACCACCCACTAAGGTGTCATCCTGCTATTCACAACCTGTCAACTCCCAGCCCTGTCACTCATACAACTCAGACAGTCAGATACACACAAAAGCAGAGGCGGGCTGAAATGGTTAGGCAAGCAAATGCTAGCTTTCTAAAAGTAGCATTTGCAAACACAGGATATTAAAATAAACTTTACTAAAAGAAGTATTTTATTATTCTGAGTTCAGGCATACTAAACATTAATTTCTACCATGTCCCCTGAGCCTGCTGGGATTATAGAGTGTAATAATTCCAGCAGCCCATCTGGCCTAGAAGGGAACTGGTAGCCTTACAATAGTGAAAAACGAATTTGGCAGTAATTCACTATTAGAACATGCCACACACATCAGGGCATGTCCTACCTTACACTTACAATGCACCCTGCCCTCAGGCCTACCATAGGGGTGACTAATATGAAGTTAAGGGAAGGTTTAGGGGCTGGCAAGTGTGTGCACTTGCCCAGCCAGTGTGACAGTACCAGACTGCACGCAGGATCTGCAATGGCAGACCCTAGACACATTTTAAGGCTGCTTCTGTGGGTGGCGCAACCAGCGCTGCAGGCCCACTAGCAGTGTTGGCATTCACAAGCCCTGGCACTCCTGGTGCACTTTACTAGGGACTAACAGTAAATCCAATGAACCAATCAGGGACATCAATCACAGGTACACTTTACAGTAGGGAGCACTTGCACTGCGGCACGGGTTGGCCGTGGCGCAGTGCCCTGAGTAGCAGACACCAGCAAAACATTTGAGGCACAACAGCAAAAAGTGGAAGGGAAACTCACGCCAAGGTGCCAGGTCTAACACGTACCCCTTTCCCAATTTCTCGTATATGCCAGCCTGTATATATTTTTGGCAGTATTGAAACCTGAAGGTTGAGATTGGAATATTTATGATTCCGTGGATTATCCATTCACTGACAGGTCGTTCTGACATTGTCATTGGTAATCTTTCAAGTTTTTCAATGCTCAAGATTGTATAATCAGCACCCTTTTGCGCCATACCGATTTGTCTATCAGTAAGGTTAAAGATTTGGAATAGTGACGTTGTGTTGATTAGACGCCAAGGCACATAGCCTGAACGCAGATTTTGTAACGTCCAGCCAAGCTGTACAATAGAACGCAATTGTGACTGACCATGTTGTAATAACAGTAAGTCTTGCGATAATATATCGATTGCTGACGACACAATGCTGTCCAAAGAAAAAATTCTGGAGGACAGAGTCATTAACCCATTGTCCACTACAGAAAGTGATTTTTCCAAATTAATACGGTCAATTTCCCGTATTCTCTCTGCTGTTTCAATTTGAGTAACCTTCCAGGCCTCATTGTATGCTGCATATACAGAGGCTGCTATGAAACGCTTTTGACGCTGTTTGCGTGGTCCCATTATGAAATCACGCAAGTCAGCACCATCAGTAAGTAAAGTTAGGTGTTGCTTAATTCCAGGCAGTGTGGAAGTTTGTAGCCATTGAAGGCATAATTTGCCCACACTGTAGGTTGTTATTATCCCTGGGTGATGTCTTTGGGGATATCTAGGGTCTGGCCTGGTCATTTTGAAACCCTGTGTTTTATTCAGGAATCTATCTTGACAGTTATTTGTATCTGTGGGCCAGATCAACCATTGTTTCCAATCAGGATGTGTTCTGTTTTGGTTTAATATATGGTTTACGTCTATCTCTTCATCTGTATCAGAGTTATTGCTAAACATTATTGGCTTTGGAATAGACGGTTTATTTAAATCTTTGATTTTGGCTAGGCCAAGACAGGTGGTTTGTTGAACAGTGTCATTTAAAAATATCATTTGTTCTGGGATCATGCAGGCTCTAAACAAAGCTTCTAAACCCTGTACTTGCCAATCTTTTGTACCCCAAACACTTTTCAAATCAACAATTTTGTCCCAATAATCAAATCCAAAGGTATTCATTTTTTCAAAGAATGAATCTGAATATATCAATTTTGTGTTGGTTATCATGGTTTTCATCCCTGTCTTGTTTGACATTTTAAAATAAAATGTTTCAGCATTACTTGTGTTAAAACCTGAAAAATATGAATATTTGTCGTAAACAGTTCTTGAGCTCCCTTTTGGAGGTGTTGCACAACGTTCCCATTGATTATAATATAAAACATTTTTTGGATTGTGCAGATTTATGCAAAAAATGATTACCATAGTGGTTATAGGAATACATACTATCATAATTTGTAGAACCTTGCAAATAATCATGTTTTGTAAATTTAGCCGACATTACTAGATCAGACATCATGTTGTTAATGCTTTCGAAGTCCCAATCATCAGCAAATGTGTTTGGTTTTGCAAAGTCACTCAAGGAGATCTCGATTTGGTGTGGATATTTCAGGATCTCGACCGGACCATAGATTTCATAGCCAGTGTTGTCCCAGGCTACCCCACCAGGTATCGGATTGGCTGTGAAATTGGCTGAAGAAAGTTCTCTTTTCTCGACGTGTGAAGATGTGTGTGGTTTGAGGACCAAGTTGATGTTCTGACTTGCTGTGTCCATTTTAGCATATTTTCCCTCAATGAAGCGTCCCAAAGTAAATACCATGATGAGCCAAAGTATGAGGATAAATGCACCAAAACCCACCCAAAATTCAATCCATGGAGAAATCAGATATGTTTCTTTCAGTTGTTTCAAAAGTTCCTTAGCTTTGTCTTTAAAGGATTTTGATGATGGCTGTGTCTTTGATTCACTGAAGCCTTCAGAGGAATCATCGAAGTTGATGAAGTACCCGGATGCAGTTCTGTCAATTGTTCCAATTGCTTCAGGATTTTTGTTTCTTGCATTGTCACTTGGTACTTCATTGTAGATTGGTGTGTCTCTGCTAAATGTTTTTATTTGGGTTGTCAGAGGTCAGAGTTCTATTGCATTATTGCATAGTCCTTGTTGTTCTTCTGTAGGCGTTTCGAATGTGATGAGCCTCTTTGTTAGGACCTCTGTACTGGTAGCAAACCTTGGTGTTCTGCTACTTATTGGGAGTCCACTTGGCCTACTGTTTGTTATCGGCCACATGTTGTGGTTTTACCAGGTCGATGGATACAACTCGGTTCTCCTTTTTACCAGCAAGTGGCGGTAGTACAACTGATCTTGTCCCGTTGACAGACAAGACAGGAACTGCTTTTCTGTAAGAAGGCCCAAATTCCTTCTTTACCGCGATCTTCTCCCTGACTAGATCCCCGACTTTTGGAATCCAGACAGGTCTTGCTGGGACAGGTGGTGATTCTTCAGTGGTTGTTGGCTGTTGTTTCAACTGTATGTTGCTCAGGTCTTTTCTTGTTTTGTTTAAGTCCTGCAAAATAGCCAAACGGTCTTTGACATCAAAGCTTCTTTCTTTAACCACTGAAGTCTGACTATCAAGGTCAGAGATTATCATTCTAGTTCCAAATAATAATTCGTACGGACTGAATCCCTTCAGAGAATTTCTTGGCAAGTTATTTAGACTACGTTGGACACTTATTAGATGTTTGACCCACCCAGCTCCCGAACCTAATACCTTTGCCGTTATAGATTGCTTTATGTCACGGTTTTTTCTTTCAACAATTCCGTTCCCCTCAGGGTGAAATGGACAAGAGTACCGCAATTGCACGCCCATGCTGACCATGGCCTCCTTATAAGCCCGAGAGCTAAAAGCAGGACCATTGTCCGAATGCAGCATGCCAATTGCGTATGTGCCGATAAAGACTCGCAAATCTTTTATAACAGTTCTGGCGTCAGCCGTTCGCTGGGGCCACATCCATATGAATCTCGTGCATGAGTCCACTGCGACCAAGATATATTTATAGTTACCATCCCTTTGTAAGGGACCGCAGTGGCCTAGATAAACACAGGCTAATGGTTTATCCGAGATTAGAAGGGGCGTCTGCGCTGGACGTCTCACCGTTGATACTTTCATTTTTTGACATATTTCACATGCTAGAACATAGTTCCTAGTTTGTCTTCTCATTTGTGGCCACCAGTATCTCTGTTTTAATAATGATACTGTGGCTGAGACGCCAGCATGTATAGAAGCAAGCCCTTCGTGTGCCGCTATTATTAGTCCTAACCTATGTTCCATGTTTGGAATTGCCCTATCCCCCACTCCAGGGATTTGAGCAAAAGGAACATTGTTTGCATCAGTTATGTATGAGTATTTTACTGGAAAGCCTTTAGGGAGTGGTTCTATCGAATCCTTTTCTGAAGCGCTGACAGCTTGTAATATTTCGCTGTCTATTTTTGTTTTTGACCGGGTGACGGCAGCTACGGAAGCCGTTTGCACAGCTGCCTTCGCGGCCTCATCAGCCAATGAATTCCCTGCAACGTGAACGCCATCACGTTGATGACTCAGTGTATGTATCACGTGAGTCTTTGGTAGTTCTTTTTGTAAAAGAGCTACTTGTTCCCAGAGCATTTTATGCTTGATTGTGCCACCTTTCGCATCCTTGAAACCATTCTGAAGCCAGATCTGCAAGTATTCATTGTAAGATTGAACGCAATAATACGAATCGCACACTATGAGTGTGGGGAATTCTCGATCGGTATTCTCAAGCGCCATCTTGAATGCTAGTAGTTCAGCTCGCTGAGCTGTACAATCTCCTAGGGATTGTGTTTTAGTGAGGGTTGGTTTAAATTTCCCTTCGTGCCAACGACCTTTAACAATCGCGCACGCAGCACTGTAAGCTTGTTTACCCCCTACTGCGGGTTGTGCTGATCCGTCTGTATATATTATACAGCCGTAGTGATCTAGAGGCAGAATTTCGGTTGGCGGAGGACATTCAAATTCATATTGGAGAAATTCTTGTGTTTTTAAGTAAGGATCAAATTCGTACACCACGTCTGTTGCAGCAAGAGAGTTAGCCCATTGTATCCATCTCGGATGGAGTGCTTTAGCATTTGGAATGCTTGCCTTTGTTACCGCCTCTAAGGCTGGTATTGGTGTTACGATTACTATTCGTTTACCTTGAGCCAGGGCTCGTTCTTTTGCTATAGCTGTCTGTGTTGCTGTAAGAATTTTTTCCGTTGGGCTAAATTTCATTTCAGCCTTAGTGTACAAGTGTGATTTGAATGCAATTGGTACCTTTTCTCCCTCATTAGAGGTCAGGTATGTGAATCCGCATCTCCCTGGGATGATTCGAATCACAAGATTGCGTGTGTTATCACGTGTTTCTAATTTTGTTTTAATTAGCATGTCTGTTTGTAAGGATCTCAAAATTTCTGTGTGTTTGAGTCCAATTGGATCTTTTAAAGTCTGGTTTAATTAGATCGTAAAGGGGTTTGACCCTTTCTGCGTAATTTGCAATGTATGTTCTTCCGAAATTTAGGAAGCCTAGAATTGACTGTAGGTTTTTTTGTGTTTTAGGAGCTTGGATTACGGCACATTTCTCTAGGAAATTGTCTGCCAGGCTTTTACCTTCACTTGATAACTCATATCCTAAGAACAGGACTGTCAGATGGGCAATACTGGACTTTTTAAAGTTGAATTTGTAACCCTCTGCTGCGAACCCAAGTATTATGGTGTTCACTCTTTTCAAGTGAGTCTCCAAGTCATCATCTGTTAAGTAAATGTCATCGACATAAGATAATGCTTCATTATCATATAGTTGTAGTAATTCTGTTACTCTCGCTGAGAATACCCCCGGGCTGTTCTTGTACCCCTGGGCTAACCGACAGAATTGCTTTTGAGTGCCATTTACTGAGAATGCAGTTAAATATCTGCTCTCTGGTGCTATGTTTTGACAAAAGAATCCATTGGAGATGTCCAAGGTTGTTTTGTATTTTTTGCGCACTATGTTATTCATTAGTGCAGCACTGTGTGAGTTTTGCACTGCAAAGGTTTTGCAACATGTGTTAAGGTGTCGGTAATCCAAAACTAGACGATATGAATTGTCTGGTTTGGAGACCGGAAACAAAGGATTGTTCATTTGTGAGGTGCAAGTTTCAATCACCCCCTGGTATTCTAGCTGATCTAGTATTTCATTTACCTGTTTTTTAGCTTCTTGCTTAATTGGGTACTGCCTTTGTGCAGTAGGTTGTGATTTTAACTGGATTTTGTGAGGAGGGGAGTCCTCATCCCATCCTACATGATTTTTATATAAAGCAGGTGCTAAGGCCACTGCCCACTTTCTAGCAAGTGTATATTTTTTATGAATCGGGATTTGATTCGAGAAGGCAGGCATAATTACTTCTTCGCCATGAGGGCACTCCCTGACAAACTCTGGTGGCCAGTCTTTTTCAGCTAGAAGGATGTCATAGCCCTTGGAGAGGTTATCCCAAAATAGTCCCCTTATTTTCCTAGTCTTATCTCCCTCTATACGTAATGTTATCTCGTATATCTTGTGGGGCTTGCTAACTCTGGTGTCTGCAGTTTCCACTTGAAGGTATTCATTCGTGTCCACTGTCTCCAGATGATTCATAAGGACTTTGCGAGCTATGCTCACTTCTGCTGCGCTGTCTAGCATTGTCTGAGCCCACTCTCCGTTTTTCAGTTGTGTCCTCAGTATTCTCGGCATTGTTAACTACCTTGATACTGGCTACCTTCTTTTTTGGAAATTGTAATTTCTTTTTTAGCTGAGCAGGTTCCTTGTCTTTGGACTTGGCGTGCTCTTCTCTTTGTTCTGATCGTCCTCTTCTTTCCGATTTCTGCGAGGAATTCTGAAAAGATTGAGAGGGACGTGTATCAATGTCTTGATATCTATCAGGTTTTTTAATATTATCCCTATTTCTAAGGTTATATCTTTTCCCAGAGGGGTCACTCTGGGGTGACCTGTGTCTCTGGTTCGGAGATTTCTCCCTTCGCCTAGGAGACCTTCCTCGGGACTGGAATTTCTTTTCTTTTGGATTGGATTGTTTGTTTCCATCCCAGTTCTTTTTTGGTGAATTATTATTAAAAAAAAAATTTTCTGGACTTTCAGTCAGTTGCGGTTTTACTGGTATTCCACCTAAACTATCTCTACCTAGTTCTTCATAGGATTTTTCTATGATTCTGGCAATTTCAGCTGGTTGGTCTGCTATATCTGTCTCTTTTAACCTTTGGCGGATCGCCACGTTTGCTGCTTCACCTTTTATGTTGGCTAATAATATAGCCGAGACCTGCTTGAAGTCTTTCAGTAATTTCATACCAAGAGTTAAAGCTGGTTCTGGACCGTATTCATCTTGAATTTGTTTTAGCACATCTGGTATCACCGAAATGGAAGGAACACCGTGCGTTTTTGTGTAGATTGAAGCAAAGACTGTACCCCAAGTATCACAGTCCTCTATGTGTGGTGCGATTCCCATTGGGAGACATATAGTCAGAATCCTGTGTTTTTCTATCGGGGTGGTGTCAGGAAACACCGCCTCTATTTGGGTGATTTTTTGTGCCAACCAGAATGGTATCTGTTCCCGTTTAGCCGGAACTTTACCTAGGCAGGATTGGATGTTCTGTGGTGTGATTTTATTTGTGTTCCCCTGGTGAGGGGTCAGCTGTGGTAGTTTAATCGCTGGCTGAATTGTTGAAGTCCGCATTACATACTGAACTAATTGTCTATGAATTTTTAGTAATTGTTTTAGCTGTATTAACAGCTCTCCTGTAGACATTCCTTCGATGTCTGGGTGTGGTGTGTATCCGGCTAAGACCGGCCACGTTGCTCCTGGTCTACCTAAAGGACCGAGCCTGGTGATGTGATTATTATGTATTAGGGCGCCATCAAATAAGAGCAAATGCTCTTGGAATTTGAGTGGTACTTCCACCTCCTCGAAAGGAGTGTAAATGTCGGGTGGAACCTCTATTTTGTAATAGTGGAAGTACTTTGTTACAGCATTTGCTGCTGGAAAATGTATCCATGAATAGTATACCTCTGTCTGCCGATGTTCGTGTGCCTCAATTACGAATATGACTGTGCCACCTCTAGGTGTCAGTCCATTTTCTATAAGTTTTAAGGTTATAGATTTCCTTTTGCTGACCGGAATGAGTATTATATCCGCGTCCGCATCTAGTGCTGCAGTATCAGCTGCTACTATTTCAGCTGCTAATCTAACTGCCTCTCTTTCTTCATCACTGTCTCCCATTTTACCGACAGGATGGTATTATTTTGTTTGTTTGCAGATCAGGTTTCTTATGGAACAAAGATTAGATGCACAATATTTTGGAACTGTTTATCCTTCAACGTTGACTGTACCAAGAACCATACATAGGAGTTCCCTCCTGCGAGGTTTTGGAGGATATTACCTTTCACCCACTCCAGACGTCTTTGGAGTATTTGGGAAAAGGGGTCTGAGTGAGAAAGCACGACTGAGTTACTCTAAATGTCTTACGTTAGTTTTATCGCCCTTTCCAAACGCGTTGGGCGCCATGTAGTGTAGCTCCTATTTTCCCCAATAGGCTCTGCGCATTGGAATAGTACCTACAGCAGTAAAGGCCTAGGCCAGACGTTAACTAGGTCTACTACTGTCGATACTAGACTTAAGTTTTGGGTTTGCCAGCGTAGCTCAGAGTTCGCTAGAAACTTTCTCGAATGTTCAAGGAGGAATTAACTTCCCTGATTAGACAAGAAGGGATTTAGTTTCTGACAACCATAGAACATGACAACTTTGCTCTCCCCTAATCAAGAGTCAATCTCAAGAGTCGTGTGAGCACAAGGCAATTATTTTACTCAGTCAGTACGTGCATTCTTAGTCTCATCAGAATGTAGAGAAAAGGAAGAGACGGGCGTGTTCAATAAAAAGGTGTTATTTATTGATCAGTCTCTTTTCTCGTACAAGAGAAATGGATCGATATTATTGCAATACTTATAGTTAAGTAAAGTGCATACATTAAAAGCAATAGTATAAAATAATACTGTAAAAACATTGATATGGTTTCTGAGCCATATGATGTTTAAAAATGATTAAAATATATTTACATACACATATACATTTGACTAAACGTACTCAACTGGTGTTTCTAAATACGCCTACCCCGTGTACCTGACCTAAGTCTAATGCGTGGGCGGGAATAGAAAGTTACAGTTTAAGTTAAGTTTGTTTTTGCCAAGTGAATAACTAAAGAATTCTCTGTGAGGGGTTATTCAGTTCTGTACCTGGAATTTAGGATGAATGAGGAATGGTATCTCTTTCTCTGCTCTCGATATTCCAGGCTGCCTGCGAGGGCTGCCCAGAAGCGCCGGTGCTGGGTCTCTCGGCTTGAGATAGCAGCGCGTCTCTCAGCGCGTCAGGAAGGCGTGGCTGCTGCCAGCGGGGTCTGCTTCTGCTCTCGGCTTCGGCAAGTGTGGCTGCTCCGTCTTGTCACCACGCGTGTGTTTGCATAGGGCAAGATCGGCAATATTTATACCTTAAAGGTGCCGAGATTGACGTAAGGATGGACATAGATACGTCAATAAAGATGTCATACGACTTGCTCGTTAGCACATTCTTTTACTGAAGTTCTCTGTGAAATCAAAACAATGGCCGCACGGATTTTCCAGGTTGTCATAGGTTTGATTTGTTATGAGAACGTCGTATGCCTTATCAGGGGCTGGAGGAATGTTGCTTGTCTAATTAGATCTCAAGCGTTATGACCTAATCAGATAACACGTTCCTGTGCCGTAGTGTGACTGCGTCAGATAACGGTATCTGCATCATGGGGGCTTTTCTTGCCTCATGGGCTGACTGTTAGTTAACTTGATAGTTAGTTTAACCAGAATAGGGTCAGGAATAGGGGGATCGATTCAGAACCTATAGGAATACATGACAGGCTATCCTCCCTATGTCCTAGAGATAAGTATGGAATGCATGAAAAACACTCTGAAGGTACACGATAACCTCACGAGGCATCCTCACGAGATGCCTCGCACCCATCTGTACTGGTTTACGTGAAAAACATGTTTATGTTACTGCTTAAGTGTAACTACAGGGCAAAGCAGCACAAAATGGAAGTGCGATGAAATAAAATGGAAGATCAGAGCATTGCATCGAATCGAGGTCAACATGTAATTTAGCACGTGTAAAATGGCAAGTGCAGTACACCCCCAAAGGCGCTCTTCTTTTTAGTGAGCGCTTTGTTAACTTTATGGCATCATTAGATTTGCAAACACATTTTAATAAATCTTTCATTATGTCATGTGGGCCAAAAAATATAACATCTCTAAGAGTAGGCGACTCTAGTGTACATTGCACAAGCACTTTTTCTTATCTTGGCTTAAACTTTAGCAATAATGACTCCTTGAAAGTACACATAGCAAACAGCGGAAGTAAACTCTCTAAAGCCATAGGCTCGCTACTTAGCTTACCTCGACCCAGGAAAGGGAGAGCTTTACTCCCTCTACTCCAGATCTATGGGTCTCAATGTCTTCCCATCGCCACCTATGGGGCCGAAGTCTGGGGAATTAAGAATGCCATCAAATCTAGCTTGAGGAGCACACATTTTGGAGGAAGATTCTGGAGGCACCGATTTCTAGTTCCAGCTTCGTATGGCACAGTGAGCTGGGCATCCCCTACGTTGAGGGTTATATCAATGCCGGCACATTGCTCCTTTGGTTGGCAATCTGGAACAATACAGAGAGAGCCATAACGAAAGAAGTTATACAAGATTGCCTCTCCTGTGACCAAGGTAGAGAAATTCCGTGACTTAAATATATTGAGTCTCATATGCACAAGATAGGCTGTAAACAACTGTGAGAATCCAGGAGGCCCAAACACCAATAATAAAAAAACAGCTGCAGACCTCCTGGTTTAAAGTTGCAGATGCAGAAAGGTTGAAGAGTGAGTCAGCCAAAACCAGAGTGACAGCCTATCTGGGTAGAAAGCCGGACCTACCCCAAAGGTACTTGACTAGTCCTATGGGTAATTGGGAGCGTAGTTTGCTGTTCCGCCTTAGAGAATGCACAATCAAGTATTTACTTAGCTTTCCATTAGGCTTTCAAGCAAATTTGGACACTCACCCCAGCTCATGCAACAGGAGGTCCGGCCAATCAACATTACACTTTATTGTTCTGTGATTTATTTTCATTGTATTCTAAAAGTATTTTATTACCATTAAGAGGCTACACATCACTGATTTTTAACAAGCCAATGATGTATTGCTCCAGCTGAATAACAAGGATGTTTTTAATTGTGTTTATTTGTACTTGAAAATTGCCATGCGGACACGGCAATCAACGTCAGCCCAGGAATTTTAACACCACACTGTTTTGGAGACTCTTAAATCTATTTTTATATAGGAAGACTGACTGATATTAAAGAACCTGCTGTTTTTAATTATTTATTTTTTCTTTTGTGTATACTTTTATGGTTACTTATGTAGCCAAATAAAGATTTTTTTAATTGAATGCTTGTATTGCCTTATGGAAAAGCTTTTTTTCAGTAGATCGGAGTTGAGATGGTTATGGTGACAAGGCTATAGGCCTATAGTTGCAGTAAAGGTGTTAGGCATTACAGATGTCTAGTGAATAGCATACATTAAAGTGAATAAGCATTTGAGAGTGATTGGTTTTCAACTGTGTTAAAGATTGTAGAGAGATTTTGTAACATGAAATCGAACAACCACTGGGGTAGAAGATATGCACTGGGATAATCCTGGATAGAGTTTTTGCCAATTGGAATTGTTTTGTACATATTAGTAAAGTCATGAACGTATACCTCATGACTACCTTGTGGGAAAGCTCATAGTCCCTACAATAGGCCTGAGCTGTGTATTGTGATAAGCCACTAATCAATGTAACTGACTTGATGGATTCACTCTTCGATTCCATAAATTTGATCTCCATTATGAAAGGTTAGGAAAAAGGCAGTGATCTGGCTTTCTAATTCTGAAAATCATTTGTTGAAGCCACAAGGCCTTTAATGGTGGATTATTACTGTACTGTGTTAATGACTGTAGACAAGTATTTTGTGACCTGCAAGAGGTTTGGTGGTGGTCAACCACTCTAGCAAACTTTGGGTCGAAGTTTTTCTATATGAAAATGTGACATGTTCAAAATATTTTGTCGAGTGCAGGTACACTATAAGGTTTCTTGAAGCAAAGGTACAAACGAGGTAACACAATCAGAAAGCTTAAAAATAAATTACATTGGCTTGTATGCTTGCTAAAATAGCCAGGTCTTTAACACCTGTCTAAACTTTAAGTAATCAGGAGACTGCCAAATAGTGAAAGGGAAAGAGTTCCAAATCATATGAGCTTGCACAGAAAATTTGACGACACCTAGCCTTTTCTTGTTATATACAGGGATAGACATGAGATTCAGGGGGGGGGGGGGGGCGTGGCCAAGCAGGCTGCGATGGTGGACGTGCACTGCTAAGGATCCACGGCAGGCGGGCATTTCCTCCTCTTTCCAGCGTCGGTCCCAGCAAATAATCGAACATTCTGCAATCGGAACCCATGGGGCAACCAACGACATTGAGACACAATTGAAACGAAGCGGATATCAGGGTAAAACTGAGCTGACAAGACACCAGACGGGAGGCGACAAGATAGCGGCAGCCCGCGCCTCTGCCTGACATCATGGGGTCGGGACACACTGGGGGAAGCGCGACCCGATTTACGAGCCCGGGAGGACGAGCCGCGGAGAATTGAGACAGCCTACATACCTGGTGGCAGCACTCTGAGCCGCCGATGCAAACCCCCGAATGACGAGCAGGTCCCGAGAACCCCCGCCACAGGGACGGACAGGCGCAACGGCTAACACGCGGCCGGTCAGGGATGCGAGGGGGACCCGCGCTGAGCGATGGCAGAACGGCGGCACCGGCGCGACCCCTTTGACGCCGCCGAACACCGGAGCACCATCAGGGCCAAAGCTGCCTGACTTCAACATGGAGCCCGGCGACCGTGACAGCTGAGGCCCCTTGAAACAGGAGTGAAGAGCTGGGTGGAAGAGGCCCTGACAACGGTGAGAGGTGGAGGGACTCTCTCCATCCCCCCCCCCCGGGCTTTCTGATACTGGGGAGGGCCTGTGGCTCCCCCCACCACCGAGGCCTGACCGTAAGATGGCGGATTAGCGAACCGCTTGGCGCCCAGACTGGAGCTTCACCAGCCGGCCAGCAGCCCTGTGACCAGATCCCACACGATTTTGGAGCACCAAACCGGTCTGAACCCTACAGACCGCGCAACCCACTCGCCAGCAGAGCCATTTGTCAGGGAGGACGGAGAGATAAGCACCCACCCATGTCTGCTCTGCCCCACAGTGTGACCCACTCGGTGCCCACCACAGAACGCGGACGAGGAGAGGCACCCCCTGGATCGAGCAGCAGGTGCACGTGTCCCGCCCAGCGGCACAGATAGCGGACACCGCGTCCCTGAAGACGGTGAGTTGTGGGAGAGCCCCTCCCCCCGGGGTTGCCTGACCACCGGAGAGGGCGCGCGGCAACCCCACCACCACCGGGGCCCGCCCAGACAATTGCCTGACCCTGAGATGGCCTTTAATGGGCCGCTCGGCGCCCAGACCGGAGCTTTACTCTCACCGGCCGGTCAGAAGCCCCACCAGCAGCCCCACACAAATTTTGGGGAATCATACCAGTCTGGACCACGGGAGCCGCGCAACCCACTCACCAGCTGAACCAGTGGACAGAGAAGGAGGAGAGATATAGCACTCACGCCGATTCTACCCCACAGTGTGACCCACTTGGTGCCCACCACAGGGCGCGGATGAGGGGAGGCAGCCCCCCCCCCCCCGGACCTAGCAGCTAGATCGCGCGCCTCGCCTGGCAGCCCAGATAGGGGACATCGATTATCCAGAACTCATACCAGAGGAGAGAGGAACCCTGTACAGCACCTGCCTGACCTCAACAACGCAGCACACGGCTCCCTAAACATTTCAGGAAGCACAATGGGTAAACCCAGAAACACGCAGATCACCATGGTGCCCGAGACAGCACCAGAAAATATGCCACATCCCAAGACGAGAACTAAGTCGACAACGATCCCTCCGGACCGGTCTATATCGGACAAGCTAGACCGAGTATTGGCAGCCATTAAAGTCTCCACAGTGTCTATGGAAGAAAGGCTCGGCACTCTTACGACTGACATCAGCCATCCGGAAACTAGCGGACAAGGTCCACGAAGAGGGAAAGATCATAGCGGACCTGCAACCTACGGTAAAAGTTCAACAAAAGACGATCTGTGATGTCCTGACCCGCCTGTCTACAATGAAGGAGCGCATGGTCGACCTGGAGGGACGCTCAAGGCGCTGTAATATACGGGTGCTAGGCCTGCCGGAAGGTATCGAGGGGCAAGATGCGGTGGGCCACATGGAGACATGGGTGAAGTCCTTGACCGCAGATGCCGACTGGTCGGCCTTCTTCTCTATTGAGCGCGCCCACAGAGTCCCAGCACGCAGGCCCCGGCCTGGACCACCCCCCGCCCGATGCTGGCAAAATTCCTTCACTTCAGAGACCGGGATGCAGTGCTCAGAGCCGCGAGACGATCTGGCCCCCTCCGGGTCGAAGACAAACAGGTGATGGTCTTTCCAGACTATGCACGGGCGGTACAGCAGCAGAGATCGCTATTCCTGGAGGTGAAACAACGGCTTAGAGCAAACAGAATCCAATACTCTTTGTTATTTCCTGCCAGACTCAGAATTATCTGCAATGACTACCTTATTCTTTACGTCCGGGGAGGAGGCGGGGGACTGGGCGGACTTGCATTGCCGGCAGCTACCAGGGTCCGGAACCGAGCATGGACGGAGAAACAGGACATCACGACCCAGGAAGCGCAACCTAAACAGTGGGCGCAATGGCGGGAGGCGGGAACCCAATAGCACGAAGCCCCACATGCGACTCCCCAGATCTGGAACAAATTATGCAGGAACGCCGGGACGTCCTGCGGGCCGTAACATCGTTGCAGGCCTCACCGCCCTCAGACGACATGGACAGGGCCCCACGCCTGTTCTCCGCGGGTGAAAAAGACAGCGACGAAGCGTCATCCAAAGGAGACTCGCTCACCCTACCACGAGTCACGCCCCAGACTGCAGATCTCAAATTAAGAAGCGCGCAGAGCAACACGTTGGAGAGTACCATAGAAACACTGTCCCCAGCCTCTAGCAGCACACACACATAGGGTAGCCCCTATACACAGTTGGTCGGGCCCCCTGTACGACTGTAGCTCTCCCAGGATACACCTGCAGCGCTGCTCCGCACCAGGGACCAGATGACGCACAATGATCCTTCAAAGACCCGCCCGAGGACCACCCTCGCATGCATGCACCACCACCCCATGGTTGCTAATTGTTAGTTGACGCTCTCCTTCTCCAAGAGGGTTAGTTTGGACGTATCGCTCCCAGCGATAGGTCCCCAGCATTGGGACTGTTCCCCGACCCCAGTTCACCCACCCCATACACCATGACCTCTAGTTACTTCCCATATGTAGGGCAGGGGAGCATACCTACAACCTCGCACAGCTTCGCACGTGACACCCATCAGCCAGGGATGGGAGACTCCACTCTCGCAGAGATCCAGCGCTGTCCTGACACAACATTGTACCTAACATGGCACACGCAGACTAAGTTTTTAACCCAAAATGTGCGGGGGATGCACACAGCTAGAAAACGCTATGCGTAATATGCGTATATTAAGCAGCAACAGGCGCAGGTCATATCCCTTCAAGAGACCCACCTCACTAAAGAGGAACTGGGCAAACTCCAGAAGAAATGGTGTGGCGTATTTTTCTGGTAAATGGGGTTCGTGGAGAGCACTCCGTTATTTTAAATGTTATATTTGTTCAATCATCAATTGGTGCCGCGATCATGAAGGGTCGTCAGTCCTTGGATCAGTAATTGGTTATGATGGGTGTCAGAACCCACCTAATCGCGCACTGTTCACGTGGTGCTCCGCACCTTATTTGTTTAGTGTGTTTGTCACCTCTTTAAATAACTTTGTTTAACGTTGTTAACACATATGTTTTTAATCATAATTTGCAACCATATTTTATCATTGTGTTATTCATAATACTCATAACAATATTCATTTGTATACTTTGTTTCACAAAATAACTTGTTAACTTTGATACATCTCAACATTATACATTTGATCGTTTAATCTTGTGAAGCCCAATGCATTTCGGCAACTATTATTGCCTTTATCAGGGGCAATTCTGCGGAGAAATGAAAAATAAAAACATGACGTAAGTACTTTGTTATGTGTTGTACATGGTTTTTTTTTTGTACTTCTAGATGCCTGAGTGCCTACCTGTGCGCATCTGCTGTATGACGGTATACCTTTACGAGTATCCGTTCAACTGATGAGTGTTCTGCATAAATAAAAAACGAAAGATCCACTATGACTAATTGTCTGGTTCTAGATGGAACGAATTATAAAGTCCTGATCCAATTACGTACCTCGCAATCTGTGTAACAGTTATCTGAAACAACAAACGAGCATATACTTTATTGTGCATGACGTTCTGCCACAAAGCTACTAAACTTATTAAAAAATGTGTTAAAAAATGTGTAATCAAAACATACCTTAGCTTCACTAATGTTCTTGCTCTAAAAAACGAAACAATATTTGCCGCGTGGTTAGTGTCAAGTATTTAAATTATGACGGTAACCATTAGAAGCTAAGACTACTGGCGTACCTGATGTTAGTTAACTCTCTCCTTCGACCGAAAAAAACGCTGCCCTGTGCTTGTTTCCGTGTTACCTCCGTGGCATACGCGAGTGTTACATAAACTCCACATCCTCGTGGTGATTGTGAAGTTGTAAAAATAGAAAACGGACATGCCAAAAAGTCGAATCATTCCAAGTAAAATTTCCTAAGCGCCATCTTGGTGTGGCAAAAATCGGTGTTTCATGGATACTTCTAATTGTAAAACCTACTGAAGAGGTTGATATTTTACTTGGTTCTTCCTCACATAAAAGTGACTCTCATCAGATGTTTATAAGCCTTAGTTTTGCACTCGCTATTTTAAACTTAAATACGTAGTGTTGACCGTATCCCTAGTTACGTGGCACATGTCACGTGATTAATACAGCGTTTAACCTGAACTAAGATTCTACGTTATCTGATTAGCATACTATGTAGGAGTGTAATTATTGCGTGTATATGTATCTACAATGTCTTAAATACGTCGTGTTGACCGTATCCCTAGTAACGTGGCACGTATCACGTAATTAATACAGCGTTATCCTGGACTAAGATATCTGATTGGCAAACTATGTAGGAATGTGATTGCGTGTATATATGTAGATATATACATGTGTTTATGTGGCAATGATATTCATACCTCCTCAGAATCCAATATCCTGTGTTCTAAACCATATACAATACTTTTGCAACATAATATCAGTTACGTTCCAGTGTGAGATGAAAAACATTTGGAAAACATTTTTAGGCTTGTTATCATGGCCTCATATTACACTTCGGTGTTCAATATGTTTAACATTTATAACTAGTATGCATCATAATATCAGTTACGTTCCAATGTGAGATGAAAAACATTTAAAAAAACGTTTTTAGGTTTGTTATCATGACCTCATAATACACTTCGGTGTGCATTATGTTTAACATTTATAACTGGTATGCATCATAATGTCAGTTGCATTTCAAACTAATATATGATTTATTGCTCTGATACTGTAATCATAAGCAATCCTAATGTTATCCTTAATGCTGCACTTTCTACAGATAGCAAGCCAAATCATATTTATCATTGAGCCCTATGGGTACCATTGTATTCAAATGTTTGATCCAAAACAGTTCTCTCTGCAACAATTTTTGGTGATTATCAATTCCCAATTTTATTTGTACCTGCTCAATGACTAAGAATCTAAGTTGGGAAATACTGTGTTTTTCTTGTTTCCAATGTTGCACCAATGGTGATGTAAGATTCTCATTGCGGATTCGGCTTTTATGTTCTGTTATTCGAATTTTAACTTTGCGTTCGGTTTTGCCGATGTACATTTTTCCGCAAGGGCACTTAATTCCGTATACAACATTTTGCGTGTTACAGTCGCTGGTGTGTTTTAGTTGTATCAGTTTGCCTGTACTCGGGTGTGGACATGTATTTCCTGTTATGACGTTATTGCAGTTTGTGCAATTAAGATATCGAATAGTTCCTTTATTTGTTGATGATGATGCTAATTCTGGTCTATGTTTCAGTCTCTCTCTGAGGTTTGACCCTCTCGTGTATGCGTGTAAAGGCAGTTCTTTGAATAATCCGTTGAAGTCTCGTTCCGTGGACAGTAGTTCCCATCTTTTGTTTATGATACTTTAGATTTTTTGTGATTGAGTTGTGTATTTAGTCACAAATACCATTCTGTATTGTTTAATTTTTCTTTGGGTTTTAATAATGCCATTCTGTCCATTTGTGATACCTTCTCCAGTTGTTCTTGTAATGTCTCTGGTGGGTATCCTCTGTCCTTGTATTTCTGTGCTTGTTTTACTAATGTGTTTTGACACACCTGTGGGTTGGAACATATTCGTTTAATCCGTATAAATTGTGACAACGGGAGGTTCCTAATTAAACTCCTAGGATGAAAACTTGTGTACTTAAGGGCATTGTTTCGATCAGTGGGTTTTGTGTATAATTCTGTCTCAAAGCCACTTTCTGATTTAGTTACTCTGACGTCTAAGAAGTCAATCTCTTGTTTACTGATTTTATACGTAAATTTGATTCTGGCATCCACTTGATTCAATGTGTTGATTAATGCTTCCAGTGATTCTTGAGTGTCATCCCAACTAAAAAGATGTCATCAATGAAACGACAGTACATTTTCACATGTGACCATTCTCTCATGCTCATCAGATTTTGTGCTTCAAATTGAGCCATAAATATATTGGCATAGGCAGGAGCCCCTGCGAAGCCCATCGACGTTCCATTAAGTTGTGCATAGTACTTATCTTTCCAAGTGAAGTAACTGTTGTAAAGGCAGAACTTGATTAATTGTAACACAAAAATGTTTTTGTCGTTGGGTAAATCCTCCATTTTTAGCAGTGCCCATTCTACTGATTCAATGCCTGCTTGATGTGGAATCGACTTATATAGCGCAACCACGTCTATGGTGCACATAATCCAATGATTCTGGTAGCCCTCTTGTATCCATGTTAATTGATTCAAAAAATCCGTGGTATCTTTTATATAAGACCCCCAATTTTGAACAAATTGCTGTAAGAAGTGATCAATGTATCGTCCGAGGGGGTCAAATATTGACCCACACCCCGAGACAATAGGTCTTAATGGCGGGTTAGTAGGATGTTTGTGGATCTTCGGGATCATATACAGTTTGGGTCTCCTAGGGTTTTTTTCCGTTAAGTATTCAACCGTTGGGTCATTAATCCATTCATTTGCTTTGGCTGTTTGTAAAATTCCATTCAACATTGTTTGAAGCATAATTGTGGGGTCCGATTGTAGTAATAAATACGTGTCTGTGTCAGCCACATGTTGGTCAATCTTGTGTTCGTAAAAATGCGTATCCATTATTACCAGAGCTCCACCCTTATCTGCCGGTTGTATTGTTAGCGATTTATCGTTGGCCAGGTTGTTTATGGTGTTTTGTTCGCTTTTAGTCAGGTTATTATGTCGTATTTTGCCGTACTACAATGATTTTAGGTCTTTTTTCACCATTATTTCAAATGTGTCTAACATTTTATGGGATGTTGGAGCCTGATATACACTTTTGGGTTTGAATTCTATCTCTGTTCTGTCAGTAACTTTTTCCATAAGTTCTGCCACGTTTTCAAAATAGTGTCTAAGTTTTAATGTTCGCATGAACCTAAAGAAGGCTCCTTCAGTTTCTAAGTCATTGGTGGCTGAAGTTGGTACAAATGAAAGACCTTTGTTTAAGGCTGAAATTTGATGTTGTGTAAGTTCTGTGGATGAAATGTTGACGATTAAACCACATTCCGTCCGCTCCGTAGGGATTTTCCTGCCATTCCCTCGCCTTGTTTTTCGCTTCCAGTTAATGTTTCTGTTTGTTTCGTGGGAGGTTGTCCTTGATCCTGTCCCTGTAATAAAAAAGCAGCCGTACCGCTTCCTGATGCTTGCTGGCTTTCTCCTGTGGTCACTACTATGCCATCTTGTGTTGTTCTTACTGGTCCTCTTTGAATAGATGTTTCCTTATCTGTGACTAAACTTTCTTCAGATGAATGTACATTAGTTGTTGTTTTCCTGGGAATGTATTGTCGTCAGGCGTAAATGTCCGCCCACGTGTACACCTCGTTAAGTTTGTAGTCTATGGTGTCTCGTTTGTATTTACGTAACTTTCCTTCCTGCAATTCCTTCTCATATTTATCAAGTTTCAAGTTGATGCCATCCAAACTGATCTTCCAGGTGTCGGCTTCTAGCCTTGATTCCAATTCTGACTTCAGTGTGTAGATTTCTTCCTCTAATTCCCGTATAGTTTTAGCTAGTTCCTCTATTATCAGCAAAATGAGGTCTAATGAACATTTGTTCAGTATGCTGAACCACTTGTCCATGAATTTTGAATTAAGGTTGAAGCAAAATAACATAGGTTTTATAGATAAGCGAAGACCTCTTGGAATACGCTTTGCTTTATGATATTGTATAAGCGTGGAGGCATGCATCCTTTGGTTAACTTGTCGTCGAGTTAAGTATTCAAGCTGTTTTAGTTGTTGAGTTACTGAACCCCCATGGACATCCATGTTTCTCACTTCTTTTATCAATGAATAAATTTGATCCGCCTGGTCATTGGTGTAGGCCATGGTGGTGGCCCTATTGTCTGTTATTCCGGTTATTGTATCGAATTGCATTTTCGGCTCTTTGGGTGCCTCTGGCGTATTTTTCGGCACCACCTACTCCGCCTTCGTGAGAGGAGCACTGATCTGGATTTGGCCTGGAGTACCCTTTCGCGAAACCGGTAGGAGAGTGGACCCCGAGGGCCACTATGCGCTACTAGAAGGGTTATTGGATGGGCAGCCCACCTTGTAGGCAGCATCTATGCCCCAAACATAGATCAGACACCATTTTGGGGGACCCTGACGAGTACCATGGCGGGATTCACACAGTACCCGTGGATATTGGGAGGGATTACAATTGCTCCCTAGACCTGGTAATGGATAGGTCCCCCCCCACCAAACACTCCCCAGCCCACGCGCACACAGCCGCATTCCGCGCCTGGGCTGCCCACTGGTTCCTCACGGACGCATAGAGACATATCCATCCGACCACCAAAATATATTCATTCCACTCGATACCTCACAACTTACAAATCTGCTTGGACCGCTTTATGTGTACATGGTCACTCCTGCCACGCATCAGGCACTCAGACTACTTGGGCAGGGTTGTTTCAGATCACGACATGCATACCGTGTCACTCGAATGGCGACCACCGGTACCGTCGATCCCTACATGACGCCTCCCCAGAGACTGCCTTATGGACCCTGTGTTCAAGAGAGAACAAACCAAAACCATCCAACTTTACTTTTCTGAAAATACAGACACTGCAGCGGCTAGGTCCCTAGAATGGGACGCTTTCAAAGTAGTCTTAAGGGGAGAATGCATCAGACAAATTACAGGAGTGAAACAGACACTAGAGAGGGCGGTACAAACTGCAGAACAACAAGTAGCGCAGTTATCTAAAGCTGCTGACCAGTGGGAGCTCCCCCCCCAAACAACTGGCGGGGGCCAAAACCAAATACGAGGAGGCGTGTGCCGATTTACGGCGCTATAACTTTCGCACCTACACTACTAGAGCACACAATGAAGGGAACCGCGCCGGCACCCTGCTAGCATGGCTCATT
The DNA here is from genome assembly GCF_964261635.1 of Lissotriton helveticus. NCBI lineage: Eukaryota > Metazoa > Chordata > Amphibia > Caudata > Salamandridae > Lissotriton > Lissotriton helveticus. The sequence goes on along the minus strand of NC_136061.1, from coordinate 1,343,965,740 downwards.
CACCAGGACACACAAACACAATCACCGGCATTCGCAACGCCGCGGGGGAGGTAGTCTACGTGCAAGCAGACATTTTTGTATTTTAGACATTTTAGGCTTCCACGACTACTACACCATGCTTTACAAGGAGCCAAGGACCACATTCAAAATATACTACACACAGACACCTTACTCCAAATCACGGACGAGGAACGCACGGCATTAGATGTTCCGCTAACAGCGGCAGAGATCAAACTCGCCATTCGCCGTTTAGCCAAAAACAAGGCTCCGGGTCATGATGGTTTCCCGAGCTATACACCACATTCTCCCAGCAGCTGGCCCCGCAACTTGACACGGTCTTCCTGGAGGCGTTAGAGGTATGTCTACTTCCCCAAACGATGCGAGAATCCATACTGGTGACGTTCCCCAAACCCGATCGGGATCTTTTGCTCCACGGATTGCAAAATTCTGGGGCGGATCCTGGCAGACAGACTCGTAGAAATCCTCCCCAGGCTGCTACACACGGATCAGTGTGGATTCGCCCCCGGGAGAAACACCTCCCAGAATATACGCCGACTGTTCCAGATCCAGGACTGGGTGCGGGGCAGGTTCCCATGGGCAGCATGCCTTGTACTGGATCTTGAGAAGGCGTTTGATACCCTGGCATGGCAATATCTCTTCGGGGTACTTAGGAGGGTGGGTGTAGGGCCCCAATTTATCGCATACACCCAGCTGTTATATACTGACATCACCACAAGGTTTAAAATAGGTCGCTTGGTATCCTCTCCCATCCCGATCATGCGCGGCAAATGCCAGGGGTGCCCCCTGTCCCCCGTCATATTTGCCATCGCTATGGAGCCGCTGGCAGCACGGTTGCGAGAAGTGAGCGAACACTGGGGCATCCCATTGGGGGGCCGCATGCACTGCGTCTCCCTAGGGACATTACAGCAGACCTCACCACCCTCTGGACCACGCTCACAGATCTCGAGAGGCCTGCGGGATTACGAGTGAATTGGGAGAAATCCTCTATCTACCCCCTGCACCCGAATACCCCACACAGGGAAATTCATCTGGGGGGGCCTCACTGGCATGGACAGGGGACGCCCTGCGCTATTTAGGTATCAGACTCTACCATGAACCCCGAGACCTCTTGGAAGGCAACCCCTACCGAGCCCTCCGGGGACTTAAAAGCCAAATCGGTTTTTGGCGGACCCGTCCCTTGGCTCCCATTAGAAGGGTAGCCTTGTCTAAAATTATCATGGTGCCTAGGCTCCTTTACTACTTTGCAAATATCTCAGTTGTCGCGCCGCGGACCTTCTTCCAAGAGATAAACTCATTACTAATCTCCCTGATCTGGCGGAAGGGACGCTGCAGTTGCCTTGTCGGCCCTGTAGCTCCCTCGCGATAAGGGACGGATGGGCGCCTCATCATTTGAAGCCTATTTTTTAGCGGCGCAGCTGCAGTGGCTATCACGCTGGATGGCGCATCGCAACCTGGGGGAAACGGAGACCCAGGATGGACAGCTGACTGTTGCGGAGCTGACCCGAACGCTCCTCCCGGGTACAAGACTCAACCCGGCTCATCCATTATTGGTCAAGGCGGCCATATGCTGTACAATGCGGATTCACCGCATGTCCAAAGGGACACCGGTGTATTCCCCATTGTTGCCACTGGCAGGACTCCCTAAAGGGCACGAGTACTACACCACTGGAGAGCTTCAGATCTAGACCGACCACCAACTTACTGAAACTGAAGCCCTGTTTTCCGACGGCCAACTGATATCGTTCGCAGACCTAACCAAGGAAAGAGGGCTACCAGCCGGCCAATTCCTACTGCATGGGCAGCTTGTGGCAGACTGTAGGCAGACCTGGGACCTTAGATACGGAGAACCTGCGACTCACCCGGTGTTACACGCACTACTCCATATGGGGGCGGGCAGACACCAAATCACATGGATCTATAAATCCATCATGGAAGTCACGCATGTACCGCTGTCAAGATTGCGGCTCCGCTGGGAGGAGGATTTCGGCCGCAGCCTCCATGACAGGGAGTGGCTGACGGCCCTAGAACATCACAAAAAAGTGTCCCGCAACCAAAGATTAAAAAATGTCCAGTTTAACGTACTGCACCGCGCTTACCTCACACCGGCACGGCTGAGGCGCGTTTACCCGACATCCCCTTTTGAATGCCCCCACTGTCATACTGCGGACACCCCATTTATCCACATGTTTTGGACGTGAACGGAGATACGAACCCTCTGGACGACGGTACACACTACACTGCAAACAGTCACCGACCTAACAGATTTCCACACATGGGAGACATGCGCCCTAGGCATCTTTAAGCGTAATAAGCGGAAGAAGGTAGAGAGCAAATTTGCTCTGCTGGCCATATTGTTAGCAAAACGCAGTGTAGCAATGCACTGGCACGCAGCTGCGTGCCCACCAATAGCAGCTTGTTGTGTAGCGGTTAAGAAATGGGCCGCAGCCGAGGAAGACCGTATCCGCCAGGAGGAAGCCCGAGGCATACGACGGCGCCCTATCTCATTAGAATGGGCAACGCCCCTACATGACTTTAAGCAAGCACACACTGCTGGTACGGACCCCACGCAGGACATCCAGGATATTCCTCCTCCTCCTCCTCCCGCCCCACCAGCTTCCCCCCCCCTAGGCCACCCTCCAGAATTCGCACCATCGGTTAGTATAGGGAAAACCGACTACAGTTAGTGGATTACCACGGAGCTCCACCACTCTCGCACTCACCTTATGCGACCCTAAGCCCCTCCCCCCTGACCCCTCACTCCCTGAGTTATGAATCCCCTAGTTCAATTCAGAACCTGGATTACCATTTAACGACACCCTTCTCAAGGGGCTATGGACTAGAGACTGTCATACGGGTCGGAGAATTGCGGCACTCATACCAACGACCACTTCTTCGATACCTCCCGGCATCTCTGGCGGAGATGATGGTGAGGCCACCCTCCATTAGTCAATCAAACAAATACTTGATTAATTACCATGCTACTATTGGCCATGATAATGTTACTAATTAACTGTAAAACTACTGCAGCCATGTAGGATTAATGTATGACATATATAAAATATGAAATCCAATAAAGTTTACAAAAAAAAAAAAAAAAGGCGAGATTCAGGGAGGAAGAATGAAGCCTTCGATTCAGGGTATATTTCTTGACTCTAGGTTTTATGACTGAGGGACCTACACCAGAAAGTGCCTTAAAGTTAATACAGACTACTTTAAAGATGATTGTTTGCTCCAAAGGGAGTCCATGAAGATCTCTCCGAAATGGAGTGATATGGCGACTTCTAGGCTGTTTGTAAATAAGGTGTGCTGCTTGGTTCTAAACAGTCTGGAGTTGGTGAGTAAAAATTTCAGTAAGCCGATATAAATTGAGTTGGCATAATCAAATAAGGAGGTGACCAGGGCCATAACAACCTGGATCATAGCTTCGAATGTGAGGAATCCAGCAATTCCTTTAATCCTTCGAAAATGTAAAAAAAGCAGGATGAAACTACTGATCCTAGATGAGGTCTTAAAGAAAGCTCATTGTCTATAATGAATCCCAGACTTTTAGCCCTTTTTAGGGTGTGGTTCCCATTTCAGTGGGCCAAAAGGAATGGCTCCCCAAGTCTGTTTTATTACTCAGGATGACAATCACTGCTTTTTCGGCATTAAGTTTAGGAAATTTCTACACATCCAATTGCTGATGAAACGCATTGTGTTAAAAAGCTAAGAGGACAAACAGCCATCCAACCCAAAATGTAGGTGTTAGTCGCCTGTATAGTTGTAAATTGTCCAGTTTATATTACGTAATGTTTGGATGAGAAGATATAGACGCTAAAAGGATGAGGGGAAAGAGAGGAGCCTTGTGATTCCCCACATTCCAGTTGCTCTTCTGGCACCTTGAACTCCAGAAAAGATTTTATCCAGTTCAAAGTTGAACTAGCAAAGCCAGCGGCCTCAACACGGCCAGTCAATATATTGTAGTTGTTGGTCGCCGCAGACGCCGCCGCATCACTGGGAAGCGTGCCACACACACACACCCAGAGTCACACACACACCCCCAGAGTCAGGGGAGCAAGCACAGCCAGGGGGCAGGGGAGCAAGCACAGCCAGGGGGCAGGGGAGCAAGCCCAGCCAGGGGACCAAACACTACCACCTAAAAGTAGTAGAAGGCTTTTCACAGCAGCCAGGGGGGTCACATCATCCCCAGCAGTCTTAAACGTGCTGCTGTTAATTCACATATATATTGGACTAGATTTTTTTTATCATGTCCCATTACACACTCAGAGTTATTTCTATGTAAAACGCTCAGCCACCCATTGAGTTTTAGCAGCGACCCACAAAAAAACTCTGTGGAAGGCCAACCTCAGAGAGCAGACCCTGAGTTTTTTTTAGCACTCCTCGAAAAATGCCTGCAAAAAGTGAAGCTTTTTGCTAATTTCTTCAAAAATTATTCTCTACAAAGTCCACTACGTCAAACCACCCTTGGTAAATTTGCTCATGCACATTTCCCACGTTCACTCACTCATGGTCATGCCAAATGGTTCAAAGTGGGGGGTATTTTATTCTGGCTACTTCCCTGTACACACACACAGACACACACACATATATCTCTATATATATATACACACACACACACTCCTCAGCACTACCATTTGCAGGTGGCCCTACTAGTACTGGCTGTGGTCCATTGAGTCCCCCATACCCCCAGAAGAAAATCCCTTCTAGTGACGCCACTCTTTACGTAATCTTCTTCGACTGATCCTGTCCTCTGTTCTGCTAATTTTAGAGAAATAAAAAGTGCATGCATGTAACGAACATGCTAAGAGCATGCTTAAATAACGCTGTTGGCCACGACAGCATGTGGCCACAACAGGACTTGTTTCAGTTTTTCTGTCACATCATTAGTCACACAAACTCTGCAGAAACAAGGTATTGAAGCAAGTGTTTGTACCCTGGACTCCAACATTTGTCGTTTAATTTTAACTACAAAGGAAGTGCATGTTTTTTTCATTGCTATTACTGGTGTTTTGTGTATTTTGTTGGGATGCGTGCTTTCTATTGCTATTACTAGTGTTTTGTGTATTTTGTTGGGTTGTGTGCATTTTAGAGCACATTTCTTCCTCTGGTATTATTCCATGGTGCTCTCAAAGCTCCTTGGGGCCCTGGGATTCTTGTTGACAGGTGTTAAGGTTGTTGGTTGCGTTGATATTGCATTTGGTTGTGTTTTGTAGTCGTTGGAGATGAATCATGTTGATTAGAGGAGGCAGACTAATGTGGTGTATATTGATGGATTTCCTTGGATGGTGACTGTCTAGATCCAGTCAGGGATCTGGGTGGATCATTGTGTGTGCCAAAGGTCTTTGAAGTTTTTTGCCATCTGGTGAAGTGAACTGCTGTCCATTCGTGGTTGTTCGGTTCGGATGCACCTTTGCTGGTTGTGTGGAATGGTTTGTGAATGTGGAATAATTGAGTTAACTTCTGGGTGGTTGTTATGCAGATTAATTATACAGCCTGTATTTATCAGTCGGTGGTGTAATATTGCATTAATTTCTCATTCTTTGCAGGATGCTTAGCTAAATGTGATATCGCATGAAGTGCTTGGGAATTCATAATGTTCATTCTCTACTCGTCAAAAAGCTAAATAATAGTGCAGGAGTTACTACAGGATGGGTGGGTGGGTTGCTGGATGGATGGGTGGGTGCGTGAATGGATGGATGGATTTGGATGGGTGGGTGGATGGGTGGGTGGGTGGGTGGGTGGATGGGTGGGTGGATGGGTGGATGGGTGGGTGGATGGGTGGGTGGGTGGGTGGATGGATGGATGGATGGTTGGGTGTATAGATGGATGGGTGGATGTATGGGTGGGTGGATGGGTGGCTGGTTGGTTGGTTGGTTGGTTGGTTGGGTGGGTGGGTGGGTAGGTGGATGGATGGGTGGATAGATGGATGGGTGGATGGATGGGTGGATGGATGGGGGTGGATGGGTGGGGGTGGATGGGTGGGGGGATGGTGGATGGTTGGGTGCATAGGTGGATTGATGGATAAATGGATGGATTCAGTAAGTCCATATAGAGGTCACTACTGAGTGATTGGTAGACCGGTGGTGCCATAGCCTAGAGTTCGTGTGATTGTTTACCGGAAAGAACGTAATTGAAAGTTTTGACGAATGCCGGCGGGTTGGGTGTTGACATTGTCTAAGGAGATATGACATAGCCATGTGTCTGCTCTTGTACAAGGCGCCTCTTCATAGAAATGTGACGCGGCCTGGCTCACTTTGCTGCTAACACGATTAATAATCGGAGCACAGAAGATGCCGGTTTGTTCTGACAGCCTGAAGGCCCCAGGAGGGCAAACACAGCAGAGGCTCCTGCCTCACGTCTGTGCCCGTCTTGTTTGAACTATTTCACCACCGAAACACACAAGCGTTCCTCAAAAGGCCAACTTCACACAGGAACAAAGTAAAACTGAGATCTCCCGCCTGGGCTGTTTGTATGTGACTTTGGTTTCCTTTCTTTTTGTTTTTGAATAAATGGAATGAACAGGTTGTGGGCCCGGCAGACTGAGACGTGCACTCACACTCACACACAGATACGCACTCACACTCGACGATGGTCGCACACGCCTGTTCGCACACACTGCACACTAGCACACACTCCCAAACAAGGACACCATTATTTACACACATACACACTCAGACACACCTGCGCGGACACATGCAAGCTCGCATGCACTCACACACCAGCAGAGCGCCACGGTGCCTCAAGCACGCGCTCAAACTCCACCGGAGGCACCGACGGTCTCACACACGCACGGGCTCACATTCATACAACCCCGCACACACCGACGATCACACACCCACGCCGCAGAAATCTTTGAGATATCTGCCCTAAAACGGGCAGATGGCTGACAGCAGGCCCACCTTGTGTTCAAAGCAAGAAGGGGGCGTCCAGCCCTGAGCATCCGACCTTGAGCTACCACCAAGGGGCATCATAACATGGACATAGCGCTTGCTACCCAGCCTTGAAGCTTCCAAGTGCTGGGTGCAACAGATCCTACCCAGGTCTTACCCACCTCAGCTGCACTCATTTTATCGGCTTTACGATGGTGAAAGGCGGAGTCCGAAGCCATATCTTGCACCTGCACTATTTCCCTGCTGATGGCACCTCTATTAACTGTTTTTTGCACGCTGTAGCGCCTCGGGACAGGTCGGTACATTACCATGGGTTTTGTGTTTTGCCCGCAAGAGTCTCACCTTGTATTGGTGGCATCAGGTGCCCCATCCCCGCAGGTCATGTCAGAGCAGAGTTGATGCGCGTGCCCCGCGTCAGGTGTGCTCGCAGTGAGTAGTTGCTTGTCGGAGAGCACCCCTTGAGGTTCCGTGAATTCTGGACCCATGTCATAAACATCATCGTATCATGACGATTTTGGTATCAGCAGACCGAGAATGACGAGTATAATATATACGAGTGTTTTCGTCGTGTTCGAGTGACGAGATCACCATGAAATCAGAGAATCCGTTCTGAACCCTCGGGTTACATTTTGTGCACGGCAGCCGTTTTGTGGTTGCCCTCACATAGGCCGATGACTAAGGCCGAACGAGTCTTTGGGACACGTACACCTTTAGCTGACTTCTGTGTGACCTGGGCAAGCTGACTCCATCGCCCGAAGCCAAACCTGTTCGGCCAGTTCCTTTCCCAGTAACCGATCGAGATTAGGGATCAAGGCATAGCATACCATAAACCCTTTATTGCACACAACTATGTCTAATCTTACTCACACCTGTCTCATCTCCTTTCTTTATGGCCTGTTTTACGATGAGGAGGTGCCCGTTTTTATTAGGGGTCCGACCGATTTATCTGATGAAGAGTGTTGGGCCTTGCCGGGTAATTGATGGTGGGCTGGACAATGAAAGGTGGGTTTGTCATGCAATGCTTTTATTGTACACATGGGATTGGTTTACTGTAAATAAGGAATGTTTGCCTGAAGCGTAATATTTTGTATAAAAAGGGTTGACTGGCTTTGTAAGATGGAGCAGTCTCCTGAGAACATACACCGTGTTGTACTTCTAGGATCTCTGTTACTGGCTGCAGCTAATAAATTCGATCTTTGACGTCACCAAGAAGTATCCCGTGTCTCTGTACTCTAAGACAGGTGGACCCGGAGACTAGGGCGTTTCCCCTGGCGCCGCTGGGTCTTAAATAACCCGGTTCTCCACCCTCTGCCCTGTGTCTGGCGTTTGATGCTGTCGTTGTTGTAAGCAGGCGTGCCGCAGAAGTACAAAGATGCCCTCTTGTACTCGGTGCCCTGTGCAGCCATTCTTTCCAGTGTGTGTTGAGGTTGTCATTACTGTTTGGGGGCAATGCCGCTTCTGGCTGCCGGAGGAGGGAGGGTGTTAGATTGGCTCCTGTTAGGTTTGTTTTGAGTTTTTTGGAGAACTTTGCATCTCACAGTTTATACCTGAAGGCCTTGCCAGGCCCGGGCAGGCCTCTATTCCACCGGGCATTCCCCGGTGGGCTGGAGAAACGGTGAGCAAAGAGTGGGCGTGGCCGGTTGAGCATTTTTACCGGGACTGTTTTTGGTTCCCAGTCCATTGTGGGCCACCAGTGAGCTTGGCTGGGGAGGGAGTTGGGCCATGCTTCTGACACCTTAGTCACCAGCCTGTGATGCCCCTACAGAAAGAGCACAGTGACAAGGTAGTCATCTTTTGCTATGATCGTGCAGGTGGGTTAGACCTGTCAATCCTCTACGCTGGGCTATCGAGTAACTGAAGTGGCTTCTGGGTTGGAGCTATGCGGACTTCAAATTGTTCGGCCAGATGCAAGAATATATTCCTTATGAAAATAATTATTTGTCAACTGTTATTTCAATCTTCTGTTCCCCGACAGGTTAATGTTATAAACAGGAATAAAGTTGCTTTGAAAGTTGCCAAATGTTACTCATACTTTCCCAAAAATGATTATTGTGCCTGTGCGTATCTTTTTGGGATGAGTTGGAGGACCACACCTTGCCTTTTACAAACGATCACTGTTTGGTGGCAATTCCTTGGAGCACGTTCTGAGGTGCTTTTATAAAGCGCAGACCTAGCCAGAGAGACAAGGCACTATGCGTGTTTACAGGATAGCCTAAGAGCAATAGGGACACGCCTTTCAACGGGAGAGCCGGTGAATGATGTCACAAGGCGTCTGAAAGCTCGGGATTACATCCAGCCACGCACTCGAGTGTTTATTGGTGGTTCTGTTAGAGACGCAGGTCTGACTAGAAAGAACTCCCTTTCTTTACACTGGTCGTCCATGTACAGGTGTACACTCACCACATGCAGTGCCAGGGACACGGCCCGAAGGTGCCCTCGCGCCAGCAATGAACCGGTCAGACCGAGGGATGGGTGTAAAGTGGAGGTTTCCAAATGAACAGGAACGATCAGGAGACGTTGTGAATGTAGAAAGATAAGGTTTAATCTGCAAATCCAAAGCGCATCACAGGAGCACGTCCACACACAGCAACCTCCAACTGTAGAAGTGCACAGACTCACAGTTGAAGATTACAGGTGAGGGATGTCACGAGAAATGCATCTCTTGAATGTAAACATTCTTCAAGAGACGCGCGTGGATAGGAATACATCATACAGGAACATAGTGCACGTGTGCAATGAAAGGAATACTTATAACACTCTAGGAACAAGGAATACTTACAAGACTCTACGAACTCCACATCTCCTCCCTCCTCACAAAATAAGGAAACAGAAAGAAAACTTAACTAACAGAAAAGAAACTTAACTTAAATAAAAGTCTCTAAAGCGTGTAGGAAAAGAGCAGTTCCTATGAGCTCTAGATGTAACATCAGAAGCGTGAGTAATGGCGGATGAACAACAAGCTTCATCATTCTCAAAACTGTTCTGAAAAGGAAGGGAAACCTCAAGGGAAGGTGAGGCTTCTTCATTTAAAACTTGGGTAACTTGAGAAGGAGAAGTGGTATCATTAGAAGTTGGAGGTTCCAATTGTGGTAAGTCAAGAAAAGAAAAGGAATGATTTTCATTCTCACGCTTAGTTCTGAGAATGATCTTAGCTTGTTCAGAGGTCAATCTAACAAGTGAACGTTTGTTACGCCACCCTCTCTTATCTAAAAACAGAGAACCTTTCGACACCTTAAGTACCTGAGTAGGGAGTGAAAACTTAGATAGGCCTTTTTTGACTCTATCCGTGGTCTTAAACATGACCCAATCACCTACTGTAAACATTTCAGGAGTAGATATCACTTTGGAATTAAAATTCCGTCTTTGTACAGCCTGTTGTTTCTCAACATTACTCTTAAGGACTAATTTGTCAGAACAGGCTATACATCCAGTGTTTCCTGAAATCAAATTTTTAATCCAGGAGGGGCAAACAGTACCATGTGGGTTCCTTTTTTTAAGTAATCTGAACGGTGATATCCCCGTGGTGGAGTGAGGGGTGACAAGGTACGCCCAAACCTTTTCCCTTAGGAAAACCTCAACGTTTACCTTACAAGAATAAGCAGTCTGAATGCCCTCTTTCAAAAACCGGTTCATGCGCTCAATCAAACCATTTGACGTAGGGGAATAGAGGGCCACTTTCAAATGTCTGACATCAAACTTCTTCAAAAATTCTTCCATGACGCCAGAACAAAAATGTGAGCCATTGTCACTGACAATTTCCTTAGGAGGACCTTCCATTCTAAAAACCCTTTCCAAGAACCTCATAGCTGAGATGGAATCTGGGTTAGTACAAAAATCAAAATCAAACCACTTCGAATAATAGTCAACAACAGAGACTATGTAGCGCTGAGATTGAGGAAGAATTTCAAAGGGCCCGGAAAAATCAATGGCTAACTTGATCCAAGGGTCTTCAGGAAATGGAACATTATGTAATGGTAAATTCTGTAACTTCCAATGTTTGTCTGACGCTAAGCAAGTATTGCAGGTATCAATCCATTCATTAACATTCCTCTCCATGGCGGGCCACCAGAAATGTTCCTTTAATTTGCGTGAGGTTCCGCCTACACCTAAATGACCTTGATGCGCTGCAAAAATTAACTTTTTACGCAAAACCAAAGGAGGAACACATCGATCGCCCCTAAAAATGATTCCATTGACAATTGTCAAATCTTCAGAAACCTGTGCAAAGGACTTCAAAGAGGCAGGAAGGGAACGTATTCTCGGCCAGCCTGAAACCATCAAATTCTTCACTGCTACAAGAGTTTCATCCTCAGAATAACATTTGAACCAATCTTCTTCAGAAATAGAGAGAGGAGAGAAAACTAAATCTTCTAAGGAAGCTACGACACACTCAACATCATCTCCAAGTACATCATCATCATTTTCTAATGGTAACCTGGAAAGTGCATCAGCTCTCATGTTTCTGCCTCCAGCAATGTGGTGAATGCTAAAATTGAAGTCATGCAATTTGGAAAGTATTCTTACTAACCTCGAAGAGGCTTTACCAGTGCCATTTCCATTTAAAAGATGTAGTAAAGGTTTATGATCAGTGTATAGTAAAAAATGGGAACCCCAAATGTAAACTTTAAATTTTTCTACGGCCCAGACACAACCAAGTGCCTCTTTTTCAATGGTGCTGTAATTGCATTCGGCACTGTTGAGGGACTTGGAAGCGAAACCAATGGTATGTTCCACTGAACCATTCCATTGACAAAGAACGGCACCAAGGCCTTTCTGACTCGCATCCACGTAAATGCCACATTTAAGACCTGGTGTAAAAGATGATAAGGCCGGGGCATTTACAATAACTTTCTTAATGTTATTGAAAGCTAAATCTGCCTCATCATTCCACAAAAATGAAACATCTTTTTTTTATTAACATCCTAAGAGGTTGAATCAATTGGGAATAGTTCATGACGAATCTTGAATAATATTCGGGGAGACCGAGAAATGATCTCAAAGCATCCTTATTGCTTGGAACAGGTACATTATATATAGCCTGAGTGAGAGAGAGTTTGGGTTTGATACCCATGGTGGAAATAGAATGACCCAAGTAGTCTAGTTCTTCTACAAAAAACTTGCACTTCTTTTCACCAAGGGTGATCCCAACATCCCTGAAGCGAGACAGTACAATTCGTAAATCCTTAATATGTTCATCAACACTCTTTGAATGGATTAAAACATCGTCTTGATACGCTTGTACCCCCTTAACATTACACAAAACACTGTCCATAAATTTTTGAAAAACACTTGCGGCACTTGCCAACCCAAAAGGGAGTCTCAGATATTTAAAAGCCCCAAAGGGAGTAATAAATGTGGTAAGTTCAGATGAACATTTGGTCAGAGGGATTTGGTGATATGCACTCCTTAAATCTAAAAGAGTAAACAATTTGGAATCAGCAATTCCGGTGAGAAGCTCTTGAATCCTAGGTAAGGGGTAACAGTCAATTAAAATATTTTGATTTAATGATCGAAGGTCGGCACACAAACGAATGCTAGAATCCTTTTTTTTTTAACGACCACAATCGGACTGACCCATAGGGATGAATCAACAGCTTCAATTATTTTCTCATCTACCATTTTCAACAGTACCTTTTTTAAGTCATCTCTCACACTAAGAGGAACATTCCTCAATTTGTGAATAACGGGAATAGCATTGGGTTTAAGGCGAATGCGGTGTTCATAGTTTTTGATTATACCAATAGAATCATTAAAAACTTCTGGGAAATCTGAAATAATTTTGTTAACTATCCCTACGTCAATAAAATTGACAAAGGACACATCACTTTGTTCATTTATCTGAACAGGAAATTCAGACCCAGGGTCGAGTTTGAGACCCATTTTGGCAAGATCTTGCCACCCTACAATGCATTTTCCATCAGTGGCAACATAGACTTTTGTATAAATACACCTGTCCAAACAAGTTACACTGGTAATGAAAACCCCCCACATTTCAATACTTTTACCCGCATATGCCTTTGGTATAATGTCTAAAGGTTCGAGAGTGATTCTGGAAGACCAGTGAGTATTGAACAACAAGTCAGATATAATAGTCACAGGGGCACCAGAATCTGCCATCATGTCAATCGTTAAGTGATCAACAATTACCTGACAAGTGGGATCCTTTACATGACCCGAACCCTTGGAATCAACCATCAAAATGGAAACTGAATGAATGGAAAGGATTTCCTTTTCAGTCAAATTTCCTTTAGGAGTGATAATTTCAACAGTACTAATAGTAGCATTTTTCATTTCAGAGTCTATAAATTGAACATCAGCGTTTTCACCTGTAAAGTAAGAAATGTTATTAATTTGAGAACTTTTTCGATTGCGACAAACAGATTGAAAATGTCCAATTTTTGGACAAAAAGTGCACTTTTTTCCTTGAGCTGGACAAACCGGGCTGTTACTCAAGTGTGTTTTAGAACCACAACGAAAGCAAAACGTATTTGCTCTCCTTTGAAATGGTTTCTGAAAAGGCTTATTTCTTGAATAAATTGCATTAATGCTTAAGTCAGGTTGATGAGGAAATGAAGAACCTTCAGTAATACATTTAGAAGATACAATTGATCTCTCAATGCCTTTAGCTATTTCCAGAACTTCAGCTAAAGAAGGGTCTCTGCAACTTAATATTCTCTCTTGGATCTTTTTGTGACAGCAATTATATACAAATTGGTCTCTCAGGGCAGTTTCCAAGTAAGTTCCAAAACTGCACTCCGCCGCAAGATTCCTTAAAGCGGAAATGAACTCTTCAATAGACTCATCTTGTTCTTGATGCCTTTTCATAAAATTGAATCGTTCAAGAATAACACTAGGTTGGTCAAGAAACTTTCTTTTCAATTTTAATACTGCAGCAGAATATTCATTAATATCACCACTACCACTAGCAGCTGGAAGGGGATTGGGTAAATTGTTAAAAATCTGTCTGCCTTCTTTACCCAAATTACTATAGAGGATTGCCAATTTTCTCTTAGGAGAGTATTCATCTGCTCCTATGGCGATTAAATAGCTTTCAAAGTTTTGAAACCAATGTCTCCATGGTTCTTTAGGTTTTCCTGGTACTGGTAAAAAATAATCTGTTGGTTTGTAGCCATGTTGCTAGTAATAAAGTAAAATAACGAGTTTTATAATCAAAAATTAGTAAGGTTCTGTAATGGTAATCTTGTAAAAATAAATTCCATTAGAAAGTACTTTTCTTTTAAACACTCTTCAAAAGAGAAAGTTCAAGTAAAAGACTGTAATTCTTTAAAAACCGCTCACCGTCAATGTTTTAAAAGTAGGAAATAAGTTATTTTCCTTCCGACTCTTTCGATCGGCAAATTGTAACCATGGTAACCTTGAGAAACAATCCAAGATGGCCTCTGAACGTAGTCACGTTACTGCGCGTGTGATGACGTATGTTCGAGACGAGATTATGATCTCGCTCACGTCATAGGGGACGCCTTATGGTTCCGCCAAGAATCGGTGAAATAGAAGAAAATGTCCGATATCATGAGGAAAAGGCCAATCCGGGGCGGATTTTCTCAACAAGAAGGCTCGCAATGGTCTTGAGACAGGCGGTGAGTTAAGGTAAGGTCGTGCAAGGTAGGTGATGCGCTCTTTTAGTCGAAAATGAGGACCCTCGTCGCCAAATGTAAAGTGGAGGTTTCCAAATGAACAGGAACGATCAGGAGACGTTGTGAATGTAGAAAGATAAGGTTCAATCTGCAAATCCAAAGCGCATCACAGGAGCACGTCCACACACAGCAACCTCCAACTGTAGAAGTGCACAGACTCACAGTTGAAGATTACAGGTGAGGGATGTCACGAGAAATGCATCTCTTGAATGTAAACATTCTTCAAGAGACGCGCGTGGATAGGAATACATCATACAGGAACATAGTGCACGTGTGCAATCAAAGGAATACTTATAACACTCTAGGAACAAGGAATACTTACAAGACTCTACGAACTCCACAATGGGGTGTACGGGGGAGCCCCACGGAAGGCCACTACCAGGCTGGTCCTCCGCTCCAGGGGCGCCCTCAGCTCTGCGCCCTGCAGACTCCCGTTTACAGCTGGGAGCGCCCTGGACTTCAGAGCCCGGGCTTTCAGCACAGCGGAGCAATGAAGACACGGGCGGGACATGAACCCCTCTCTACCCAGGCAAGCATGCACCTTGTGTGACTTGAGGCCACCTAGAACACCATCCCATTCACCCCTGAAGCCTTGGTTGGAACAAGGCACCCTGCTGCGTCACTCCACTGCTTCCACCCTGCATCGCTCCACTGCTTTCACCCTGCAGGTGTACATGTTTCTGGGGATGGGAAACAGCACAGGAACCCAATGCACAATGTGATCATGCGATTATGCAAATATAAATCACACCCCTGACGACATGAATTTCAACCAGCCGCCCCCATCCTAGGGTAATATTCACAGCCGGGTGTATTTACTACCTTCATAATACATCTGAGTTAGTGTTTGTAGCCCCAATACTCGCCCCGCCACAACAAACAGCAGGAGAAGTCCTTGGCTACCATACAGTCCGCAATTTTAATATTCAGAAACCATCGTCAGATCAATAGGATTGTAAACGCTTGTGGCCACAAATGATATTTTTTCAGATTTCCCAGTGTTTTCGAAAATTCTAATTCGCCATCACCTAGGTTTACGGGTACGTCCAAGCAAAAAGTCCTAAAAGTACCAGACTTCAAACATTTTTAAAAAAACGGTGTGTGTGCTACAGCAGAACTCTAAAATCCCGGTTAAAAGAAAGGTCTAGTGTTTTAAAAGACTGTACATCACAATAGCCCTTATTTATTAAATACAGCAGCAATCTGTAGCAGCCACACGCGATAGCAGGTGTCTCTTTCCCCAGAATGTGGTGACATTTTAATTTTTTTGCGATTTTCTATAGCTCGAAGGAGCTATATTGGACCGCTTTACATGATCACCAGTCACATTACACAAGGTCATATAGGGTTTTTGTAAGCACGAGGAGATTATTTGCACAGAATCACGGGATGTTGCGCCGCTGGCGAGCCTCGAACCTGGTTCCCCAGCTCCAAACACCACATCCTCCCCCGCCTTCCTAATGTCTCGGACTTTAGGGGGCACAATACTGTTTTTTTAAGCATCAATGATTTTAGAGTGTATCCTTCTTATCTATCTGAATACTGCGAAAACCGCCTTCAATTGGATTACAGTGGGTTTGACTGTCTATTGTTCCTAATTATTATTAAGAACATCAGTTGCACTGGTGTATTTCAGTGATGTTGAATTTTTTGGGGGGCAGAAAAAGTAATTAGCATAAATAGCACCTAAACTCGTAAATTATAATAGTTTTACAGGTACGTTTTTTCAAGGTAAGCACCGAAATGTTAGTACTTTGTAACTTGATTATCATTTCACCTTGTAATGTTTGTAAACAATCTTAAGCAGGTCTTACAGTTCGCTTCGAGGCCGCTGTGCGCCCCCTGTAAAAAGTGCCCCGACAGGGCCTACCCGACAGGGCCTACCCCCTGGCCGATTCAACTCTGGGGTCACCTCGCCGAAGCAACTTGAGACATCTGTTTTATTCCTGATGTTTCTATCTGAAAGTTCGCACTACCGGCGCCAATTCCGTGTAGTGACCATGGGACAGCCAGCCACCCGGGTCAATCAAACTATCAGTCCTCTGCACTGGCCCGGAAAGCGGGCCTCTCTTCTCCATTAATACCCTCAGACAGAGAAGCCTTTATAGTCATGTTGGAAATGGGATCCCTGGCTGGCCAGGGCTTTCGCCAAAGTCAGTCAGAGACCACCACACCCAAGTCAGGGCAAGGGAGTTACACGCCAAGATAACCCCTACTCACCCTCTAGGTAACGTGGCGCGAGCAGCAAGGCTAAACTTGGAGGCGATGTAGGCTAAGTATTTGCGCACGCACCCCAGCAACAACAACCAAAGGCCCACCACAAAGGAAACTCCACACAAGGTTTATATAAAAATAGCCTTTGTATTACACCAAAACACATTAGATAAAACACACACCTTACAATGTGCCAGAGGCACGGGCAGAATTTACAAGGGGATATTTACAAGACAGGGCCACCTGGACCACTGTCAGGAATCAGAAGTAGCACTTTCAGAAATAGCACTTAGAAGGTAAAATATAAATGTACTTTAGCACAAAATAGCACACAACCAGTATCTACTGGTAACAGGACCTCACTAGCACCACCTGTACTAGGGAGAAAACAACCACCTATGTATCACAATACCTGTAGGGGTGTAAGAGGAAAACACATGATGCAATGCATAACATTCATTCAGAGGTGCATAGAAAGTACAATTGTGCCAAACTCACGTAAGTCACCACCTGTGACTGTCCCTAGGCCCTCTGGCCTTGTTGGGGCTAGGACGCCCTGTGTCCAAAGTGTCAGGGTCCTAAACGTGGCAGTTGCCCACAAAGTGCTGGGCAACTGTTGCAACAATGTTTGAGCCTGCCAGGGCTCAAGAACAACAATGGGGCCAATGGGGGAGCCTCGCTGGGCTCTTAAAGATACTTGTGGCACTTGAGCCCCTCGTGGGCTCTCAAAGCCAATGGCACCCTCAGAGCCTCTCTGGGCTCAAAATACTGATGGCCTTAGAGCCCTCGTGGCTCTAAACAAATGGACTGCCCCCTCGAGCCTCTCTGGCTCAACCAACAAATAGAAAGGCACTCAAGGGCCTCGGGGCTCTAAACCAAAGGACTGCCCCTTCGTTGGAGCCCCCCTCCTGGGGACTCGAAGCAATTATGGCCCTCCCAGAGCCTCTCAGGGCTCTGCAGCAAGACTTGCCCCCACGACGTTGGAGCCTCTCAGGGCTCGTGACAAAAGGGGCCCGTGGAGCCTCTCAGGGCTCAGAACAGATATGCCCCACACGTTGGAGTCCCTCCGGGGGACTCGAAAAGCAGAGGACGCCCCCCCCCCAGCACCGGAGACACAGCGCAGCACTCACCGGGACTCTGGGGGGTGTGGGCTCCTCCTCGGCTTCCTTGCTGGCTGCGGGGCTCTCCCTTCACTCAGGGAGCCTCGTAGCAGACGCCGGCTGCAGGATTCTTCCTCCCCGGCTGCTGCAGGAGTCCGGGGCTCGCTCCTCACTTGGGAGCCCCGGGCAGGAAAGGCAGGCTGCTTCCGGCTGTCCCGCAGTCCCGCCCACGGGTTGCCTGGCTTCCGGCCAGGCAGCCAATCGCAGCGCGGCCCCTCGCAGGGAGGCGGGCACTTCCGGGTCGCACTTGGCAGCGGCCCGGCAACGTTTTCACAACACTCCGGGCTGCGGCGGTGATTCTCCCAGGCGAGGTGGGCACTCGATCCTGGGCAGAAATGAGTGGCAAAGTCCCGGGCAGGGTGGGCACCTGCCAGGGGACAAATTAATCCCAAATAAGCGAGGTGGCACTCGCGAATGCAGTAGCGATCAGGGCAAATGCCGGGTGGGCACCGGCTCTGAACAATAAAGCGCCCCGAGGCGCTTGCAGGAAATAGAGCGCGCTCTCAGCGCTAGGGGGTCGCAATAAAGCGCGCTCAGCGCTATAAGCAAAACAAAGCGCTCCCAGGCGCTAGGAAAATCAGGAAGCGCTCACCAGCGCTAGGGACAACAGAGTCCAGCAAAAGTCCTTCAGGGCAGGCAGGGGGCAAGGCTGGGCCCAGAGCCAGCACACTGGGTCTCCAGGCAGGGAGACACCCCAAGTGGCGGTCCTCTGGCCCAGCAGCAGCAGCAACAGCCCCCTCAGGATCCTGGAAGAGAACAATTTCAGTGGGGACACAGCCCCATTTTTATACAGTATTTCCCTTTGTTCAAGGGTGCAGAGTGGGGGCGGAACCAGTCGCAGCTGGTTCTTGAGTACTCTGTTTACCTCAACCACCCTCTCTATTCACTGGCAGGGCTTGGGTCATTAGACACACCACAGGGGGGCGGAGCCAGCATTGTGTGGGGAAAACCCAGCCCATCCAGGACACAGGTACACTCCTCCCACACATCACTCATGCTAATCTCCCACTCACCACCGGGCAGACCCATCCAGACTTCCTGGAGCCTGGCATGCCAGCCAGCTCCAGCCAATCACACGTCAGCAGCCTCACAGCACACGTACAGCCAT
Organism: Lissotriton helveticus; assembly: GCF_964261635.1. Lineage (NCBI taxonomy): Eukaryota > Metazoa > Chordata > Amphibia > Caudata > Salamandridae > Lissotriton > Lissotriton helveticus. The sequence goes on along the minus strand of NC_136061.1, from coordinate 1,343,946,692 downwards.
GTCTAGAAATGGCGCTTCGCTACTAGACACATACACGCTGCATACACCATCTCGCAGCATTCACTCTCACGAGTTCACACATACCAGACTCAAGCCTGTACACCCCACGCATCAGGAACTACCAGGGACACATACATTCCCCATGCATTCCTATGGGCGGGCAGGCCTAGCTCAGCACATGCACTCAGAGTGCGCACGCACTTTCCACTGGGACACAGTGAAAGTGCGCAGAATCCAAAAATCACCATCTCCAGGTCACCATTTCAAGCAAAAAGTCTAGGGGTGAACCTGCCCTAAGGGCCAAAGTCCAACATAACCCCCTTCCAGCCAAAACGCAGGGGAGACCAATCACCACCGTGATGGACTTCCCTGCTTGGGGCGATAGAACACGGACGCAGGCCCGCAACTGCAGGGACACCCTCCTGTTCTACGCCACGGTGAACCCATGGGATTCCTTCTAGAACCACTATCCGGACCAACTGGGCTACCCCACTGGTACTCCCGAGCTGTCCGCGGCCAGGACCAGGCCCTGGGCCACCCAGGTGCCACTGGTCCTTGCCAATTCGCAGAGCGGGGGGTAGTAACCCCTGGCACATAGCGGCCATTTTCCACTCTTCCTGTCTGCAAGACAGGACTAGACTGCCACTGGTTCTCCAGCCTAGGGCCTACAACCTCAGGCGGACCAGGAGTCTCAGGGAAGGCTCTCCTCCCCTTACCTCTTCTCCTAGGGTTCCTCCTCCTCCGGCGAGGGGTACACCTAGAACGCCATTCCAACCCAGGGCTTATCCACTCAGGTTGCACCGGGGTCAGAGGGGGGCTCTCCCACCCTCTGCACCCCCTTCCAGAGGTCTGCCCTCTCCCACCTGGAGAAGTTCCTCTGGAAGAAGAACCGGTCAGGACACTGGTTACAGTCATCCTACCCTTCAGGTCAGGCTGATCCTGAACCTGGCCTTCCAACCTCTGGTCTAAAACCTTCGGTGGAACAATTGCCTGGCACTCCAGGACTTCTGGGGACTTACACTCCATCCCCCTGAGGCTAACAAATGAGACATATGTTATGTGACTGTCTGTCTGGCGCAGATCTCCCGCCCTCTGTCCACCTGACAGTGCGTGACGATCCCCCAGACCAGAAGTGGTGTTACCATGGTCACTACACGGGAACCTAGCCCAACTGGGTAGTCCCTGACCCACTGGTCCTTCCACTGGGGAACTCCCCCAATCACTCCTCACTCTGGACTCCTGTACCCTCCCTACCGGAGCGGTACTGCCAGCCTCTAGAACCACAGGAGCTCTGGTTACAGACGCTCCAGGTCCTCTACTCACTAAGAGATCTTCCTCAAGTGGACTAACAGGACAGCCTAGGTCCCCAACCTGGTGTTCCCTACAGAAACCATCCAAGTCCTGAGGCAGGGCTTCGGGCGTCCGGGGAACCTCGGTCTCCCCCTCACTCCTGCTCCACTGAGCCAGGCAGTGAGCCCCTACACCCTCCTCGCTATCCTGGGACCTAGCTGGGCTACACTGAGCCTCTTCCACCACGCTGGGCTGGAAGATACCTGAACCACTACTTTTGGAGTCACTCCCTAATGACTCTAGAGAACCTTTAGCACTCTCCCAGCGGTCTGCTTCATCTGCAAGCTCACTTGGACTAAGGGATTCAGACTTCAACAGGTGCTGGCGCAACTCTGGACAAACAACATTGAGCAACTGCTCTTTGAGAAACATATTCAGTACTCCGTCTCTCTCATCATCCGAGCTAGCCTCCAGCCAATCCCACATTGCATCAGAACAGTCATCCATAAAAAAAACCCAACTCTGATGAGGCAGTTTCCTACTGCCCCTGAACTTCAACCTTAACTCCTCCTCTTGGGAACAAGGGACCATACGTTGGGCACGGGGTAGGGGACTTTCTGCACTGAGGTCTAAACAGCTGCCACCACTGGACTCAGCCCTCCCTGGGGAGTCCAGAAAATTAAAACTGCGCGTAGGGGATAGTCTATCCTCCAGAGCTACTTTGCCTCTGGTGGAGGCCCTCTCAGCCTCCTCTATCCTTTCCTGCGCTAAGACCCTCTCGGTCTCTAGCTGTTGCTTCCTAAGCTCCAGCTGCGCCATAGCCTGGGCATGCTCCAACCTGAGCTTTTCTAAAGCCAGCTGGTGCTCCCTTTCTCTCCTCCTATCTTCCAGCTCCTCAGGGGACAGGGAAAGGGATGAGGCGCTGCCTCCTACGCTGGACCCAGCAAGGGACTCCCTATCTATGGGGTCCTCACTCTCTACTGGCATCCAGGTGCTGTCATCTTCTTCCTCCTCTTCTGAATCTTCAGGGCTCCCCACAGACCCACCACCCTCCTGGTGTGAAGCCCGGGCCCTTTCCTCACTGCGCTCAAGATCCCATTGATCCTCTTGCCATTTGACCATGCATCTCCTAAGTGCATACCAGCCTGACTGATCCGCCCCTATGCCTCTCTCTTCACAGAACTTTCTCAACTCCCACACACCGTATGTGGCTAGATCATTGAAATCAAAAACCAGCTCCATTCTGGCAGACGTTCTGGAGACAAGATCACACAGGGAACCTAGGGGTCTGAGCTAATACAGGAGTACACAATTCACAAGGTATCAGCAAGCTCTCTACCCCAGAGAACTCACACTCACTTGCCTAGTGCCACCCACCATTCATCCACACACAACCCTCCCCTCGGACTGGTAAGGCAGTTTCTACCACCCCTGATTCCTCAACCTGACCACAAGTGACACAGGTACCGACTCTGGGCGCAGGGAGGGGGACAAATGTACTGACACAATTACACAATGGATACCTTCAGGAGAAGAAAATATGAAACTTCCAAAAAAAACAATCCCCTAAAATGTGGTCATCTAAAATGCAGAGTTTTGTGGTATGGCCAGTTGCCACTAAGGTACAAGGCAAACACAAATCCTTATCCCACCGCTTGCCGCCAATGTTGGAAATGGGATCCCTGGCTGGCCAGGGCTTTCGCCAAAGTCAGTCAGAGACCACCACACCCAAGTCAGGGCAAGGGAGTTACACGCCAAGATAACCCCTACTCACCCTCTAGGTAACGTGGCGCGAGCAGCAAGGCTAAACTTGGAGGCGATGTAGGCTAAGTATTTGCGCACGCACCCCAGCAACAACAACCAAAGGCCCACCACAAAGGAAACTCCACACAAGGTTTATATAAAAATAGCCTTTGTATTACACCAAAACACATTAGATAAAACACACACTTTACAATGTGCCAGAGGCACGGGCAGAATTTACAAGGGGATATTTACAAGACAGGGCCACCTGGACCACTGTCCGGAATCAGAAGTAGCACTTTCAGAAATAGCACTTAGAAGGTAAAATATAAATGTACTTTAGCACAAAATAGCACACAACCAGTATCTACTGGTAACAGGACCTCACTAGCACCACCTGTACTAGGGAGAAAACAACCACCTATGTATCACAATACCTGTAGGGGTGTAAGAGGAAAACACATGATGCAATGCATAACATTCATTCAGAGGTGCATAGAAAGTACAATTGTGCCAAACTCACGTAAGTCACCACCTGTGACTGTCCCTAGGCCCTCTGGCCTTGTTGGGGCTAGGACGCCCTGTGTCCAAAGTGTCAGGGTCCTAAACGTGGCAGTTGCCCACAAAGTGCTGGGCAACTGTTGCAACAATGTTTGAGCCTGCCAGGGCTCAAGAACAACAATGGGGCCAATGGGGGAGCCTCGCTGGGCTCTTAAAGATACTTGTGGCACTTGAGCCCCTCGTGGGCTCTCAAAGCCAATGGCACCCTCAGAGCCTCTCTGGGCTCAAAATACTGATGGCCTTAGAGCCCTCGTGGCTCTAAACAAATGGACTGCCCCCTCGAGCCTCTCTGGCTCAACCAACAAATAGAAAGGCACTCAAGGGCCTCGGGGCTCTAAACCAAAGGACTGCCCCTTCGTTGGAGCCCCCCTCCTGGGGACTCGAAGCAATTATGGCCCTCCCAGAGCCTCTCAGGGCTCTGCAGCAAGACTTGCCCCCACGACGTTGGAGCCTCTCAGGGCTCGTGACAAAAGGGGCCCGTGGAGCCTCTCAGGGCTCAGAACAGATATGCCCCACACGTTGGAGTCCCTCCGGGGGACTCGAAAAGCAGAGGACGCCCCCCCCCCAGCACCGGAGACACAGCGCAGCACTCACCGGGACTCTGGGGGGTGTGGGCTCCTCCTCGGCTTCCTTGCTGGCTGCGGGGCTCTCCCTTCACTCAGGGAGCCTCGTAGCAGACGCCGGCTGCAGGATTCTTCCTCCCCGGCTGCTGCAGGAGTCCGGGGCTCGCTCCTCACTTGGGAGCCCCGGGCAGGAAAGGCAGGCTGCTTCCGGCTGTCCCGCAGTCCCGCCCACGGGTTGCCTGGCTTCCGGCCAGGCAGCCAATCGCAGCGCGGCCCCTCGCAGGGAGGCGGGCACTTCCGGGTCGCACTTGGCAGCGGCCCGGCAACGTTTTCACAACACTCCGGGCTGCGGCGGTGATTCTCCCAGGCGAGGTGGGCACTCGATCCTGGGCAGAAATGAGTGGCAAAGTCCCGGGCAGGGTGGGCACCTGCCAGGGGTCAAATTAATCCCAAATAAGCGAGGTGGCACTCGCGAATGCAGTAGCGATCGGGGCAAATGCCGGGTGGGCACCGGCTCTGAACAATAAAGCGCCCCGAGGCGCTTGCAGGAAATAGAGCGCGCTCTCAGCGCTAGGGGGTCGCAATAAAGCGCGCTCAGCGCTATAAGCAAAACAAAGCGCTCCCAGGCGCTAGGAAAATCAGGAAGCGCTCACCAGCGCTAGGGACAACAGAGTCCAGCAAAAGTCCTTCAGGGCAGGCAGGGGGCAAGGCTGGGCCCAGAGCCAGCACACTGGGTCTCCAGGCAGGGAGACACCCCAAGTGGCGGTCCTCTGGCCCAGCAGCAGCAGCAACAGCCCCCTCAGGATCCTGGAAGAGAACAATTTCAGTGGGGACACAGCCCCATTTTTATACAGTATTTCCCTTTGTTCAAGGGTGCAGAGTGGGGGCGGAACCAGTCGCAGCTGGTTCTTGAGTACTCTGTTTACCTCAACCACCCTCTCTATTCACTGGCAGGGCTTGGGTCATTAGACACACCACAGGGGGGCGGAGCCAGCATTGTGTGGGGAAAACCCAGCCCATCCAGGACACAGGTACACTCCTCCCACACATCACTCATGCTAATCTCCCACTCACCACCGGGCAGACCCATCCAGACTTCCTGGAGCCTGGCATGCCAGCCAGCTCCAGCCAATCACACATCAGCAGCCTCACAGCACACGTACAGCCATGTCTAGAAATGGCGCTTCGCTACTAGACACATACACGCTGCATACACCATCTCGCAGCATTCACTCTCACGAGTTCACACATACCAGACTCAAGCCTGTGCACCCCACGCATCAGGAACTACCAGGGACACATACATTCCCCATGCATTCCTATGGGCGGGCAGGCCTAGCTCAGCACATGCACTCAGAGTGCGCACGCACTTTCCACTGGGACACAGTGAAAGTGCGCAGAATCCAAAAATCACCATCTCCAGGTCACCATTTCAAGCAAAAAGTCTAGGGGTGAACCTGCCCTAAGGGCCAAAGTCCAACAAGTCCATTAATACCTACAGACTGGCCGGGCCTCAAACGGCCCTAGCAGCGGACCAATATCTCTCGGCGGTGTCCGGGACCCTGCGCCTCACACATCCCCCAGAGCGGACACCGGTCCCCGCACACCCTGCATCCTTCCCCCCGGATCCTGGCGCCTCGCTCGGTGCGGTGCTCTCCTCGCCCCGCAGACTGTCACTTTGGTGGAAGCCGAGATCGGCCTCTCCGTGAATCGCTAAGGGGGAATCGCATACACCATTTTGTAGTCCAGCTGACTCACTCCAGGGGTGAGGCATTCTTCGCATTAGTCACAAGTTTGGCACCCAAAAATGCTATTTGGGACGTTACGGGCGGCGGGAGTGGGGGATGGACCCGCCAAGGATCAAACAGAGCTTTGCCCCAGTCACATATACAGACGTCCCCTTCGCACCTGCACAGACACACGCTGCTCTCCTGGTTTTAGCAAGGAGAAAAATGGCAGCCGCAAACGTCCACAAATTTCGGATTTGGGGGCGTGTTTTGGCGTTCTGAGTGACGGATGACGTCACAGTCGAAAGAACGCAAAAAAACACGCCCCCCGAATCCGAAAGAGAAGGGGCTTTATTGGAGTGACTCCCTTCTCCTCCAATGCCTGGCCTCCGTTTAGGCTGAAGTGCTGCTTGGGGGATTGGCCAGCAGTGGTTGCCTGACTGCCAAAGAAAGGTGAGAGGAACTTTGTGTGTACTTTCAACAACTTGTAAGGATCTCCAAGGGCTTGAGAAAAGAGCTTGCCTCTTGCTGAAGTCTCAGGGACAACAGACTTCACCCACCAGCTCCCCAAGAGTTCTTTGGAAGTGCCTGCAGTTGTGTTGGGCTTTCTGAGGAACTGCGCGTCGCAAGGAGCTGGAAGCGCGACTCACGAGCAAGAAGCGTGATGCCGAACTGCCTCTTCACAACACGAAAGCGCCTCGCATCGCCGGAGAAGAGTATCGACGTCGCATCACTGGGAAGCGGCTCGCAGGGCCTGTCGCGGCCCAGAAGAACCGTTGAGTCATCGCAGGGCCCCTGAAGCGCCTCGCATCGCCGGAGGAGAGTATCGACGTCGCAGCAGACGCCCCCGCATCACCGGGAAGCGTAATGAGGGCCTGTCGCGGCTCGCATCGTGTCGCACCAAGACGACAACGCCATCTTTGTTTCTTTGCACTAGATCTTCATCGCATCACGGCGCTGCGGGCCACATCGCCAAGGAAGCGCAGTAAGAAACCAATGCATCACCTCACCTCCCGGAGAAGAACCAACGCATCACTGTCCCCTACGCAGCAGTAGGGAACCGACGCATCAACGTTCTTGCGTATAAGGAACCGACGCATCACCTTCCGTACAACACTCTCACTGTATAGCGTTTGCATCTTAAGGTACATTGACTCAAAGTGTCGCATTTTAAGATCTAAAAAGAACTAAGCTAATTCTACCATTTTAAGTACAGTATAGTGGATTTTTGTCGTTTGTGGTCTTGTGTTAAATCTATATAAAAGATACTTATTTTTAATATACAAACTTGTGTGGTGTCCATCTGTAGTGTTGTCACTTGGTTACTGTATGTGTTCACAAATGCTTTACACACTGCCTCTGAGATACGCCTGTCTGCTTGTGCCAAGCTACCAGGGGGAGGGAGCAGGGGTTATTTTAGGAGTGTACCCCCTTACCCTGACTAGACACAAGGATCCCTATTTGTCACAGGTACCTAACTATGCCAACTAGAGACCCCCAAATCTAACAGTATACAACCATGTTGAAGGCCGCTGACAGATTGGGAAGAACCAACACAGAAGTGGAGCTTTCATCACATTCTTGCCGCACGTCATCTACCACCAACATGATCACTGCCTCATTGTAATGTGCAGGCCGAAATCCTGCTTGATACAGGTTTAACAATTGTGACTCCTCAAGATGAAAGCAAAGACATTGTGCTACATAAGCTTCTAGTCATTATGCCAGGAAAGATAAAAGGTAAACAATAATTTTTTAAACACTAAGGGATCTTCATCAGAATTGTTTTGAAAAGGGATCACAACGGCGTCCTTAAATGATCTGGGTATGCATCCTTGGAATAGAGATGTGTTAACCACATGCGCACGGCGGATTTTCCCGCTGCGCGCTGAAGTTTTTAAAACCCCGCGGTTCATGACGAGCTCAGCTCGTCATGAGCGCACGGCAGGTAAAACTCATGACGAGCTGAGCTTGTCATCAGCGCAGAAGGGGTTAAGTAGAGCCAATACAGGAGCTGGGAAAGAGGACCGATTTGCAGACAGGGGTCTTTTGGAGAATCCAACTTCATTTTAGACAATAATTTAATGAGGCAGAGGTTCCCAAATGTTTGACTTCTGGGGACCCCCACAATCATTACTGGAAAATGGGGACCCCCATTGAATCATTATTGCAATCTGGGGACCCCCCACAAGTCATTACTGGAAGCCGGGGACCCCAGCCTAAGCATTGTCGAGGATTAGAACCGTAAAACAATACACAAAAAATACAGGAAAAAGTATTAAAACAAATTATGACACATTTTATTTAATTACCAAACAAAACAAAAAATAATAATAATATTAATAGAAAGGTTGGAGCTTTTCTGAATTCAATTGAGGCCACTCGACGTTCATAGTATATTCTGTTACCATGAATTAAACTAAGGATACTAATTTAATTTCTGCCCTAACGTTTAAATTCCTTCACATTTACAGTGCACTTTAAAGTGCTCAATGATAAATTTAGCTTCTTTACTTATATACACTATATTAATCTGTTAATTTTCAAATTAATCGCGGAGCCCCTGATGCGTCGCGGGCCCCAGGGGTCCCCGGACCACTCTTTGGGAACCACTGCGAGGCATTCTACATTGAAAGAAGGGAAGGTATCTAAAATAGTAGATTTCCGGTCCACAAATTTAATTAACTTTTTGCCTCTCCCATCAGATGTGCTATCCTTTATAGTTTTTCAATAAATAACATCAATGTGTAACAAAAATCCTGGGAAGGAGAGAAAGTAAGAGGAAGTCTGGTTTCGAAAATAATGACAATTAAAAAAAATTAATTTGACTTATTCATAGATTGTAATGTTTTATGACGAAAGAAGACTTATTGCAATAGCAAGGCTTTGTAGTTGAAAATTATATTTTTTCCAGTGCATAGTCTTTTCTGCTCTGCTTTCAGTAAGCTTGCAGTAATTCTAGGTTGTCTCGTTTCAATTCCTCCGAGATCCACCTAGAGAAATCATAGTGTTTAGGCACTTTGGATATGTGTACAGGGAGGCATAAGTATTTCAAGCCTTAATAATCTGGAGGCCATTTCCTTTTCTATGGAGTGAACATCTTGGTTCAAGAACGGCATGGATGCTTGAAGTGAATAGCAAAATTGTTCCATGTCCATGTGGGACCAAATATGTGAGGTTTGTCAGACAAGGTTTACTAAATTGATGTAGTAGCACATCAAGGGAGAATCTGATAAATAAATGATCAGACCACATACGGAGAGAAACTGTTAAATTAGTCAGATGAAAATAAATTGACCAACTTGGACTAGCATGTTACCCTCTTTACGAGTAGGAACGGACGGTCCATATTAAGACTGTTTAAATAATCTGTGAAGTCACAAGACTTCAGGCAGTTGTCCTCATCATTGGTCCGGTGATTAAAATCACCTAAAACAAGTATTTTCTCAAAATCTACTAAAACAGGAGTAATTAACTAATTACATTTCTGAGAAAAAGTGGGCATGTAATCTGGGGGCTGATAGCCGAGAATGCTCATTAAAGGTTGGTGTAAGAACTTCATTTTTAAAATTAAAATGTCAGTGCCTAAAATACTGTGGCAAAAAACGTTTGGTAGATTTATATACAATAAAAATGATAGCTGATACTCCACCACAGAACTTACCATTCTGAGTATTGGTTTGGAGTATATAGTATGTTGGGGAGAGCCGCCAAGATATCAGGAATAGACTCCTCTGTGAGCCTCGTTTCTGACACACACCAAATGTCAGGCTTGCCTGTGTCTAACAATTGGAAGGTTTCATATATATGTTCGGATAGGTATCGGGTATTATGATAAATAATCAAGAATGTGTTACATTTGAGGGAAAGTGTAAGAACATTCATTCTTCTGAGGAGAGTACCAGTAAAGTAAGATTGTGCAATGGAGCTTAGGGGGTTGACTAAAGCAGAGTGTGTTTTTAAAAGCCTCAAAGTTTTTATTTTGCAAGGAAATGGATTATCAGGGCGGTAACCCACTGATTGAAATCCTACAAAATCTTCTGGCCCCTGGCAACGGAAAAGCACAGGCCAGCTTGCTTTTGGTGCGCCTAAAACATGGCCAGGTTTAACAAGCATTTACAATGCAATAGGTCTCGCAACTGCGAGTTTTAGAGTTATTGGTATTGTAAATGGCCATGCCTTTTGAAAAATTAACAGGAATTGTAATTTATAATAGTCATTTTCCACGTACCATAACTACCATTATTATTATTACTATCACCACAGAGTAGTAATAGTAATAATTGTAGTGGTGGTTATGGTACTTGTGGTGGTTGTAGCGGTGGTGGTAGTGGTGGTCGTGTTGGTACTGGGGGTGTTGGTACTGGGGGTGTTGGTACTGGGGGTGTTAGTGGTGGTCTGCGTGGATTTTATTTCATTACTTATGCTACTGCTGGAATATTTTTCCACAAAAACTAACATCATTTGCCACGCCAATAGCTCAAACGTTTAGTACTGCAAGCCCTATTGCATTGCAAATGCTTGTTTTATGTTGCAGGCATGAGGTGCATCATCTACTTCCCAAAATACAATCTTAGATTTGCAGACACTATTAACAGTCCTATGGTAAGAGGCAGTTGTTCAGCCAGTGTTAGGCTAATAGCTCGCACAACTTTGCTTTTTGATACCTGAAGTTTTAAATTACAATAAATGTAGTAGACCTCGGGCAGGAGACTTGAGTTACCAGTAACTGTGGAAAGAGTAATAACTTTGGAAACTGGTGCTTTATTTCACCTTTTTTGTGGTGTGAAGGTTATGTAACTGTTTTATTGCGTTCAAATGGGCACAATGGGGCTTATTTACAAGTCCCTTGCACCGCCGGTGCTTCACTTTATTTGTGTGGGGAAAAAGTGACGCAGCGGCGGCGCAAGGGGCTTGTAAATAAGCTCCAATGTCCTGGTTCTCTGGCTCTAAAGCAGCTTTGCTGACCTGGTTCTCTGGCTCTACAACAGCTCTGCTGACCTGGTTCTCTGGCTCTAAAGCACCTCTGCTGACCTGGTTCTCTGGCTCTAGAGCACCTCTGCTGACCTGGTTCTCTGGCTCTAGAGCAGCTCTGCAGACCTGGTTCTCTGGCTCTAGAGCAGCTCTGCAGACCTGGCTCTCTGGCTCTAGAGCAGCTCTGCTGACCTGGCTCTCTAGCTCTAGAGCAGCTCTGCTGACCTGGCTCTCTAGCTCTAGAGCAGCTCTGCTGACCTGGCTCTCTGGCTCTAGAGCAGCTCTGCTGGACCTGGCTCTCTGGCTCTAGAGCAGCTCTGCTGACCTGGTTCTATGGCTCTAAAGCAGCTCTGCTGACCTGGTTCTATGGCTCTGAAGCAGCTCTGCTGACCTGGTTCTATGGCTCTGAAGCAGCTCTGCTGACCTGGTTCTCTGGCTCTGAAGCAGCTCTGCTGACCTGATTCTGTGGCTCTAGAGCGGATCTGCTGACCTGGTTCTCTGGCTCTATAGCAGCTCTGCTGACCTGGTTCTCTCCCTCTCAAGCAGCTCTGCTGACCTGTTTTCTCTGGCTCTACAGCAGCTCTGCTGATTTGGTTTCTATGGCTCTACAGCAGCTCTGCTGACCTGGTTCTCTCCCTCTAAAGAAGCTGTGCTGAACTGGTTCTCTCCCTCTAAAGCAGCTCTGGTGACCTGGTTCTCTCCCTCTAAAGCAGCTCTGCTGACCTGGTTCTCTCCCTCTAAAGCAGCTCTGGTGACCTGGTTCTCTCCCTCTAAAGCAGCTCTGGTGACCTGGTTCTCTCCCTCTAAAGCAGCTCTGCTGACCTGGCTCTCTGGCTCTAAGGCACCTCTGCTGACCTGGTTCTATGGCTCTTCAGCAACTCTGCTGACCTGGTTCTATGTCTCTACAGCAGCTGTGCTGACCTGGTTCTCTGGCTCTAGAGCAGCTGTGCTGACCTGGTTCTTAGGCTCTAGAGCAGCTCTGCTGCCCTGGTTCTTGTGCTTTACAATGGATCTTCTGACCTGGTTCTCTAGCTCTAAAGCAGCTCTGCTGACCTGATTCTGTGGCTCTAGAGCGGCTCTGCTGACCTGATTCTGTGGCTCTAGAGCGGCTCTGCTGACCTGGTTCTCTGGCTCTAAAGCAGCTCTGCTGTCCTGGTTCTCTGGCTCTAAAGCAGCTCTGCTGACCTGGTTCTCTCCCTCTAAAGCAGCTCTGCTCACCTGTTTTCTCTGGCTCACAGCAGCTCTGCTGTCCTGGTTCTCTGGCTCTAAAGCAGCTCTGCTGACCTGGTTCTCTCCCTCTAAAGCACCTCTGCTGACCTGGTTCTTAGGCTCTAGAGAAGCTCTGCTGACCTGGTTCTTAGGCTCTAGAGAAGCTCTGCTGACCTGGTTCTCTCCCTCTAAAGCAGCTCTGCTGACCTGGTTTCTCTGGCTCTACAGCAGCTCTGCTGACATAGTTCTCTTGCTCTACAACGGCCCTGCCAACCTGGTTCTCTCCCTCTAAAGCAGCTCTGCTGACCTGGTTTATCTGGCTCTACAACAGCTGTGCTGACCTGGTCCTCCGGCTCTAGAGCAGCTCTGCTGACCTGGTTCTTAGGCTCTAGAGCAGCTCTGCTGACCTGGTTCTTAGGCTCTAGAGCAGCTCTGCTGTCCTGGTTCTTGGGCTCTACAAAGGATCTGCTGTCCTGGTTCTCGGGCTCTACAAAGGATCTGCTGACCTGGTTCTCTGGCTCTAGAGCAGCTCTGCTGACCTGGTTCTCTCCATCTAAAGCAGCTCTGCTGACCTGGGTTCTCTGGCTCTACAGCAGCTCTGCTGACCTGGTTCTTAGGCTCTAGAGCAGCTCTACTGACCTGGTTCTCTGGCTCTAAAGCAGCTCTGTTGACCTGGCTCTAAAGCAGCTCCGCTGACCTGGTTCTCTGGCTCTAGAGCAGCTCCGCTGATCTGGTTCTCTGGCTCTAAAGCAGCTCTGCTGACCTTGTTCTCGGGCTCTGGAGCAGCTCTGCTGACCTGGTTCTCTGGCTCTAAACTAAAGCAGCTCTGCTGACCTGGTGGTTCTCTCTCTCTAAAGCAGCTCTGCTGACCTGGCTCTATGGCTCTAAATAAGCTCTGCTGACCTGGTTCTCTGCCTCTAGAACAGCTCTGCTGACCTGGTACTCTGGCTCTAAAACAGCTCTGATAACCTGGTTCAATGGCTCCAAAGCAGCTCTGCTGATCTGGTTCTCTGGCTCTAAAACAGCTCTGCTGACCTGGTTCTCTGGCTCTAAAGCAGCTCTGCAGACCTGGTTCTCTGGCTCTACAGCAGCTCTGCTGGCCTGGTTCTCTGGCTTCAATGCAGCTTTGCTAACCTGGTTCTCTGGCTCTAAAGCAGCTCTGCCAACCTGCTTCTCTCCCTCTAAAGAAGCTCTGCTGACTTGGTTCTCACCCTATAAAGTAGCTCTGCTGACCTGGTTCTCTCCCTCTAAAGCAGCTCAGGTGACAGGTTTTCTCTGGCTCTACAGCAGCTCTGCTGACCTTGTTCTTGGGCTCTAGAGCACCTCTGCTGACCTGGTTCTTGGGCTCTAGAGCACCTCGGCTGACCTGGTTCTCAGGCTAAAAAGCAGCTCTGCTGACCTGGTTCTCAGGCTCTAAAGCAGCTCAGCTGATCTGGTTTCTCTGGCTCTAAAGCAGCTCTGCTGACCTGGTTCTCTGGCTCTAAAGCAGCTCTGCTGACCTGGTTCTCTCCCTCTAAAGCAGCTCTGCTGACCTAGTTCTTAGGCTCTAGAGCAGCTCTGCCGACCTGGCTCTCGTTCTCTACAACGGCTCTGCTGACCTGGGTGTCTGGCTCTACAACGGCTCTGCTGATCTGGTTCTAAAACAGCTCTGCTGGACTGATTCTGTGGCTCTAGAGCGGCTCTGCTGACCTGATTCTGTGGCTCTAGAGCGGCTCTGCTGACCTGGTTCTCTGGCTCCATAGCAGCTCTGCTGACCTGGTTCTCTCCCTCTCAAGCAGCTCTGCTGACCTGTTTTCTCTGGCTCTACAGCAGCTCTGCTGATTTGGTTTCTATGGCTCTACAGCAGCTCTGCTGACCTGGTTCTCTCCCTCTAAAGAAGCTGTGCTGACCTGGTTCTCTCCCTCTACAGCAGCTCTGGTGACCTGGTTCTCTCCCTCTAAAGCAGCTCTGGTGACCTGGTTCTCTCCCTCTAAAGCAGCTCTGCTGACCTGGCTCTAAGGCACCTCTGCTGACCTGGTTCTATGGCTCTTCAGCAACTCTGCTGACCTGGTTCTATGTCTCTACAGCAGCTGTGCTGACCTGGTTCTCTGGCTCTAGAGCAGCTGTGCTGACCTGGTTCTTAGGCTCTAGAGCAGCTCTGCTGCCCTGGTTCTCGTGCTCTACAATGGATCTTCTGACCTGGTTCTCTGGCTCTAAAGCAGCTCTGCTGACCTGATTCTGTGGCTCTAGAGCGGCTCTGCTGACCTGATTCTGTGGCTCTAGAGCGGCTCTGCTGACCTGGTTCTCTGGCTCTAAAGCAGCTCTGCTGTCCTGGTTCTCTGGCTCTAAAGCAGCTCTGCTGACCTGGTTCTCTCCCTCTAAAGCAGCTCTGCTCACCTGTTTTCTCTGGCTCTATAGCAGCTCTGCTGTCCCGGTTCTCTGGCTCTAAAGCAGCTCTGCTGACCTGGTTCTCTCCCTCTAAAGCACCTCTGCTGACCTGGTTCTTAGGCTCTAGAGAAGCTCTGCTGACCTGGTTCTTAGGCTCTAGAGAAGCTCTGCTGACCTGGTTCTCTCCCTCTAAAGCAGCTCTGCTGACCTGGTTTCTCTGGCTCTACAGCAGCTCTGCTGACCTAGTTCTCTTGCTCTACAACGGCTCTGCTGACCTGGTTCTCTCCCTCTAAAGCAGCTCTGCTGACCTGGTTCTTAGGATCTAGAGCAGCTCTGCTGACCTGGTTCTTAGGCTCTAGAGCAGCTCTGCTGTCCTGGTACTCGGGCTCTACAAAGGATCTGCTGACCTGGTTCTCTGGCTCTAGAGCAGCTCTGCTGACCTGGTTCTCTGGCTCTAAAGCAGCTCTGCTGACCTGGTTCTCTCCCTCTAAAGCAGCTCTGCTGACCTAGTTCTTAATCTTTAGAGCAGCTCTGCCGACCTGGCTCTCGTTCTCTACAACGGCTCTGCTGACCTGGGTCTCTGGCTCTACAACGGCTCTGCTGATCTGGTTATCTGGTTCTAAAACAGCTCTGCTGGACTGATTAAATGGCCAGTAACTGTGGAAAGAGCAATAACTTTAGAAACTGGTGCTTTATTTCACCTTTTTCGTGGTGTGAAGGTAACCGAACTGTTTTATTGCGTTCGAATGGGCACAATGGGGTTTATTTACAAGTCCCTTGCACCGCCGGTGCTTCACTTTTTTGTGTGGGGAAAAAGTGACGCAGCGGTGGCGCAAGGGGCTTGTAAATAAGCCCCAATGTCCTGTTTCTCTGGCTCTAAAGCATCTTTGCTGCCCTGATTCTCTGGCTCTACAACAGCTCTGCTGACCTGGTTCTCTGGCTCTAAAGCACCTCTGCTGACCTGGTTCTCTGGGTCTACAGCGGCTCTGTTGACCTGGTTCTCTGGCTCTACAGCAACTCTGCTAACCTGGTTCTCTGGCTCTTCAGCAACACCGCTGACCTGGTTCTATGGCCCTAAAGCAGCTCTGCTGACCTGGTTCTCTGGCTCTAAGGCAGCTTTGCTGACGTGGTTCTCTGGCTTTACAATGGCTCTGCTGACCTGGTTCATTGGCTCTACAACAGCTCTGCTGACCTGGTTCTCTGGCTCTAAAGCAGCTCTGCTGACCTGGTTCTCTGGCTCTAAGGCAGCACTGCTGACCTTATTCTGTGGCTCTATAGCAGCTCTGCTGACCTGGTTCTCTGGCTCTAAAGCAGCTCTGCTGACCTGGTTCTGTGGCTCTAGAGCAGCTCTGCTGACCTGGTTCTGTGGTTCTAGAGCAGCTCTGCTGACCTGGTTCTGTGGTTCTAGAGCAGCTCTGCTGACCTGGTTCTGTGGCTCTAGAGCAGCGCTGCTGACCTGGCTCTCTGGCTCCAAAGCAGCTCTGCTGGCCTGGCTCTCTGGCTCTACAGCGGCTCTACTGACCTGGTTCTGTGGCTCTAGAGCAGCTCTGCTAACCTGGTTCTGTGGCTCTACAGCAGCTCTGCTGACCTAGTTCTCTAGCTCTACAGCAGCTCTGCTGACCTAGTTCTATGGCTTAAAGCAGCTCTGCTGACCTGGTGCTCTGGCTCCAGAGCAGCTCTGCTGACCTGGTGCTCTGGCTCTAGAGCAGCTCTGCTGACCTGGTGCTCTGGCTCTAGAGCAGCTCTGCTGACCTGGTGCTCTGGCTCTAGAGCAGCTCTGCTGACCTGGTTCTCTGGCTCTAGAGCAGCTCTGCTGACCTGGTTCTTAGGCTCTAGAGCAGCTCTGCTCACCTGGTTCTGTGGCTCTACAGCGGCTCTGCTGACCTGGTTCTGTGGCTCTAAAGCAGTTCTGCTGACCGGTTTTCTCTGGCTCTACAGCAGCTCTGCCAATTTGGTTTTTATGGCTCTACAGCAGCTCTGCTGACCTGGTTCTTATGCTCTAGAGCAGCTCTGCTGACCTGGTTCTCTACCTGTAAAGCAATTCTGCTGACCTGGTCTCTCTGGCACTACAGCAGCTGTGATGGCCTGGTTCTCTGGCTCTAAAGCAGCTCTGCTGTCCTGGTTCTCTGGCTCTAAAGCAGCTCTGCTGAGATGGTTCTCTCCCTTTAAAGCAACTCTGCTGACCTGGTTTCTCTGGCTCTACAGCAGCTCTGCAGACCTGGTTCTCTTGCTCTAAGGTAGCGCTGCTGACCTGGTTCTTAGGCCCTAGAGCAGCTCTGCTGACCTAGTTCTCTTGCTCTACAACGGCTCTACTGACCTGGTTCTCTGCCTCTAAAGAAGCTCCGCTGTCCTGGTTCTCTGGCTCTAGAGCAGCTCCGCTGATCTAGTTCTCTCCTTCTAAAGTAGCTCTGCTGACCTGGTTCTCTCTCTCTAAAGCAGCTCTGCTGACCTGGCTTCTCTGGCTCTACAGCAGCTCTGCTGCCCTGGTTTCTCTAGCTCTACAGCAGCTCTGCTGGTCTGGTTTCTCTGGCTTCAAAGCAGCTTTGCTGACCTGGTTCTCTGGCTCTACAGCAGCTCTGTTGACCTGGTTCTCTGGCTCTAAAGCAGTTCTGCTGACCTGGTTCTCTCCCTCTAAAGCAGCTCTGCTGACCTAGTTCTTAGGCTCTAGAGCAGATCTGCCGACCTGGCTCTCGTTCTCTACAACGGCTCTGCTGACCTGGGTCTCTGGCTCTACAACGGCTCTGCTGATCTGGTTATCTGGTTCTAAAACAGCTCTGCTGGACTGATTAAATGGCCAGTAACTGTGGAAAGAGCAATAAGTTTAGAAACTGGTGCTTTATTTAACCTTTTTCGTGGTGTGAAGGTTACGGAACTGTTTTATTGCGTTCGAATGGGCACAATGGGGCTTATTTACAAGTCCCTTGTACCGCCGGTGCTTCACCTTTTTGTGTGGGGAAAAAGTGACGCAGCGGCGGCGCAAGGTCTTGTAAATGAGCCCCAATGTCCTGTTTCTCTGGCTCTAAAGCATTTTTGCTGCCCTGAATCTCTGGCTCTACAACAGCTCTGCTGACCTCGTTCTCTGGCTCTAAAGCACCTCTGCTGACCTGGTTCTCTGGCTCTACAGCGGCTCGGTTGACCTGGTTCTCTGGCTCCAAAGCAGCTCTGCTGACCTGGTTCTGTGGCTCTAGAGCGGCTCTGCTGACCTGGTTCTTTGGCTCCACAGCAGCTCTGCTGACCTGGTTCCCTGGCTCTACAGCAGCTCTGCTGACCTGGTTCTCTGGCTCTACAGCACCTCTCATGACCTGGTTTCTCTGGCTCTACAGCAACTCTGCTGGCCTGGTTCTCTCCCTCTAAAGCAGCTCTGCTAACCTGGTTCTCTAACTCTACAGCAGCTCTGCTGACCTGGTTCTGTGGCTCTAGAGCAGCTCTGCTTACCTGGTTCTCTGGCTCTAGAGCAGTTCTGCTGACCTGGCTCTCTGGCTCTTCAGCAACTCCGCTGACCTGGTTCTATGGCTCTAAAGCAGCTCTGCTGACCTCGTTCTCTGGCTCTAAAGCAGCTCTGCTGACCTCGTTCTCTGGCTCTAAAGCAGCTCTGCTGACCTGGTTCTCTGGCTCTACAGCAGCTCTGCTGATCTGGTTCTCTGGCTCTACAGCAGCTCTGCTGATCTGGTTCTCTGGCTCTACAGCAGCTCTGCTGACCTGGTTCTCTGGCTCTACAGCAGCTCTGCTGGCCTGGTTCCCTGGCTCTGAAGCAGCTCTGCTGACCTGGTTTCTCTGACTCTACAGCAGCTCTCATGACCTGGTTTCTCTGGCTCTACAGGAACTCTGCTGGTCTGGTTCTCCCCCTCTAAAGCAGCTCTGCTAACCTGGTTCTCTAGCTCTACAGCAGATCCGCTTACCTGGTTCTCTGGCTCTAGAGCAGCTCTGCTTACCTGGTTCTCTGGCTCTAGAGCAGCTCTGCTGACCTGGCTCTCTGGCTCTAAAGCAGCTCTGCTGACCTGGCTCTCTGGCTCTAGAGTAGCTCTGCTGACCTGGTTCTGTGGCTCTACAGCGGCTCTGCTGACCTGGTTCTGTGGCTCTACAGCGGCTCTGCTGACCTGGTTCTGTGGCTCTACAGCGGCTCTGCTGACCTGGTTCTGTGGCTCTACAGCGGCTCTGCTGACCTGGTTCTCTCCCTCTAAAGCGGCTCTGCTGACCTGGTTCTTTGGCTCTAAAGCAGCTCTGCTGACCTGGTTCTCTGGCTCTAGAGCATATCTGCTGACCTGGTTCTCTGGCTCTAGAGCAGCTCTGCTGACCTGGTTTCTCTGACTCTACAGCAGCTCTCATGACCTGGTTTCTCTGGCTCTACAGGAACTCTGCTGGTCTGGTTCTCCCCCTCTAAAGCAGCTCTGCTAACCTGGTTCTCTAGCTCTACAGCAGATCCGCTTACCTGGTTCTCTGGCTCTAGAGCAGCTCTGCTTACCTGGTTCTCTGGCTCTAGAGCAGTTCTGCTGACCTGGCTCTCTGGCTCTAAAGCAGCTCTGCTGACCTGGCTCTCTGGCTCTAAAGCAGCTCTGCTGACCTGGCTCTCTGGCTCTAAAGCAGCTCTGCTGACCTGGCTCTCTGGCTCTAGAGCAGCTCTGCTGACCTGGTTCTCTGGCTCTACAGCAGCTCTGCTGATCTGGTTCTCTGGCTCTACAGCAGCTCTGCTGATCTGGTTCTCTGGCTCTTCAGCAACTCCGTTGACCTGGTTCTATGGCTCTAAAACAGCTCTGCTGACCTGGTTCTCTGGCTCTACAGCAGCTCTGCTGGCCTGGTTCCCTGGCTCTGAAGCAGCTCTGCTGACCTGGTTTCTCTGACTCTACAGCAGCTCTCATGACCTGGTTTCTCTGGCTCTACAGGAACTCTGCTGGTCTGGTTCTCCCCCTCTAAAGCAGCTCTGCTAACCTGGTTCTCTAGCTCTACAGCAGATCTGCTTTCCTGGTTCTCTGGCTCTAGAGCAGCTCTGCTTACCTGGTTCTCTGGCTCTAGAGCAGCTCTGCTGACCTGGCTCTCTGGCTCTAAAGCAGCTCTGCTGACCTGGCTCTCTGGCTCTAAAGCAGCTCTGCTGACCTGGCTCTCTGGCTCTAAAGCAGCTCTGCTGACCTGGCTCTCTGGCTCTAAAGCAGCTCTGCTGACCTGGCTCTCTGGCTCTAAAGCAGCTCTGCTGACCTGGCTCTCTGGCTCTAAAGCAGCTCTGCTGACCTGGCTCTCTGGCTCTAGAGTAGCTCTGCTGACCTGGTTCTGTGGCTCTACAGCGGCTCTGCTGACCTGGTTCTGTGGCTCTACAGCGGCTCTGCTGACCTGGTTCTGTGGCTCTACAGCGGCTCTGCTGACCTGGTTCTGTGGCTCTACAGCGGCTCTGCTGACCTGGTTCTGTGGCTCTACAGCGGCTCTGCTGACCTGGTTCTTTGGCTCTAAAGCAGCTCTGCTGACCTGGTTCTCTGGCTCTAGAGCATATCTGCTGACCTGGTTCTCTGGCTCCAAAGCAGCTCCGCTGACCTGGTTTCTCTGACTCTACAGCAGCTCTCATGACCTGGTTTCTCTGGCTCTACAGGAACTCTGCTGGTCTGGTTCTCCCCCTCTAAAGCAGCTCTGCTAACCTGGTTCTCTAGCTCTACAGCAGATCCGCTTACCTGGTTCTCTGGCTCTAGAGCAGCTCTGCTTACCTGGTTCTCTGGCTCTAGAGCAGCTCTGCTGACCTGGCTCTCTGGCTCTAAAGCAGCTCTGCTGACCTGGCTCTCTGGCTCTAAAGCAGCTCTGCTGACCTGGCTCTCTGGCTCTAAAGCAGCTCTGCTGACCTGGCTCTCTGGCTCTAAAGCAGCTCTGCTGACCTGGCTCTCTGGCTCTAGAGTAGCTCTGCTGACCTGGTTCTGTGGCTCTACAGCGGCTCTGCTGACCTGGTTCTGTGGCTCTACAGCAGCTCTACTGACCTGGTTCTCTCCCTCTAAAGCAGCTCTGCTGACCTGGTTCTTTGGCTCTAAAGCAGCTCTGCTGACCTGGTTCTCTGGCTCTAGAGCATATCTGCTGACTTGGTTCTCTGGCTCCAAAGCAGCTCTGCTGACCTGGTTCTCTCCCTCTAAAGCAGCTCTGCTGACCTGTTTTCTCTGGCTCTACAGCAGCTCTGCTGACCTGGTCTCTCTGGCTCTACAGCAGCTGTGCTGGCCTGGTTCTTTGGCTCTAAAGCAGCTCTACTGTCCTGGTTCTCTGGCTCTAAAGCAGCCCTGCTGACCTGGATCTCTCCCTCGAAAGCAGCTCTGCTGACCGATTTTCTCTGGCTCTACAGCAGCTCTGCTGTCCTGGTTCTCTGGCTCTTAAGCAGCTCTGCTGACCTGGTTCTCTCCCTCTAAAGCAGCTCTGCTGACCTGGTTCTCTGGCTCTAAGGCAGCGCTGCTGACCTGGTTCTTAGGCTCTAAAGCAGCTCTTCTAACCTGGTTTCTCTGGCTCTACAGCAACTCTGCTGGCCTGGTTTCTCTGGCTTCAAAGCCGCTTTGCTGACCTGGTTCTCTGGCTGTAAAGCAGCTCTGCTGACCTGGTTCTCTGGCTCTAGAGCAGCTCCGCTGATCTAATTCTCTCCCTCTAATGCAGCTCTGCTGACGTGGTTCTTGGGCTCTAGAGCAGCTCAGCTGACCTGGTTCTTGGGCTCTAGAGCAGCTCTGCTGACCTGGTTCTCTGGCTCTAAAGCAGCTCTGCGGACCTGGTTCTCTCCCTCTAAAGCAGCTCTGCTGACCTGGTTCTCTCCCTCTAAAGCAGCTCTGCTGACCTGGTTCTCTGGCTCTAGAGCAGCTATGCTGACCTGGTTCTCTGGTTCCAGAGCAGTTCTGCTAACCTGGTTCTTAGGCTCTAGAGCAGTTCTGCTACCCTGGTTCTTAGGCTCTAGAGCAGCTCTGCTGTCCTGGTTCTCGGGCTCTACAAAGGATCTGCTGACCTCGTTCTCTGGCTCTAAAGCAGCTCTACTGACCTGGCTCTAAAGCAGCTCAGCTGATCTGGTTCTCTCCTTCTAACGCAGCTCTGCTGACCTGGTCTCTCTGGCTCTACAGCAGCTCTGTTGAACGGGTTCTTGGGATCTAGAGCAGCTCAGCTGACCTGGTTCTTGGGTTATAGAGCAGCTCTGCTGACCTGGTTCTCGGCCTCTGGAGCAGCTCTACTGACCTGGTTCTCTGGCTCTAAACTAAAGCAGCTCTGCTGACCTGGCTCTATGGCTCTAAATCAGCTCTGCTGACCTGGTTCTCTGCCTCTAGAACAGCTCTGCTGACCTGGTTCTCTGGCACTAAAGCAGCTCTGCTGACCTTGTTCTCAGGCTCTAAAGCAGCTCTGCTGACTTGGTTCTCTCCATCTAAAGCAGCTCTGCTGACCTGGTTTCTCTGGCTCTACAACGGATCTGCTGATCTGCTGACCTGGTTCGGACTCTAAAGCAGCTCTGTTAACCTGATTCAATGGCTCCAAAGCAGCTCTGCTGATCTGGTTCTCTGGCTCTAAAACAGCTCTGCTGACCTGGTTCTCAGGCTCTAAAGCAGCTCTTCTAACCTGGTTTCTCTGGCTCTACAGCAACTCTGCTGGCCTGGTTTCTCTGGCTTAAAAGCAGCTTTGCTGACCTGGTTCTCTGGCTGTAAAGCAGCTCTGCTGACCTGGTTCTCTGGCTCTTCAGCAACTCAGCTGACCTAGTTCTACGGCTCTAAAGCAGCTCTGCTGAACTAGTTCTCTGGCTCTACAGCAACTCTGCTGACCTGGTTCTATGGCTCTACAGCAGCTTTGCTGACCTGGTTCCCTGGCTCTTCAGCAACGCCGCTGACCTAGTTCTACGGCTCTAAAGCAGCTCTGCAGACCTGGTTCTCTGGCTCTAAAGCAGCTTTGCTGACCTGGTTCTCTGGCTCTAAAGCAGCTCTGTTGACCTTGTTCTCTGGCTCTAAAGCAGCCCTGCTGACCTGGTTCTCTCGCCCTAAAGCAGCTTTACTGACCTTGTTCTCTCCCTCTAACGCAGCTCTGCTTACCGGGTTTCTGTGGCTCTACAGCAGCTCTGCTGACCTGGTTCTCTACCACTAGAGCAGCTCTGCTGACCTGGTTCCTAGGCTTTAGAGCAGCTCTGCTGACCTGGTTCTCTGGCTCTAAAGCAGCAATGCTGACCTGGTTCTCTGGCTCTAACGCAGCTCTGCTGACCTGGTTCTCTCCCTCTAAAGCCGCTCTGCTGACCTGGCTTATCTGGCTCTACAGCAGCTCTGCTGACCGGGTTTCTCTGGCTCTACAGCAACTCTGCTGGCCTGGTTTCTCTGGCTTCAAAGCAGCTTTGCTGACCTGGTTCCCTGGCTGTAAAGCAGCTCTGCTGACCTGGTTCTCTGGCTCTAAGGCTCTAAAGCACCTCTGCTGACCTGGTTCTCTGGCTCTAAAACAGCTCTACTGACCTGGTTCTGTGGCTCTAGAGCAGCTCTGCTGACCTGGTTCTGTGGATCTACAGCAGCTCTGCTGACCTAGTTCTCTAGCTCTACAGCAGCTCTGTTGATGTGCTGACCTGGTTCGGACTCTAAAGCAGCTCTGTTAACCTGGTTCAATGGCTCCAAAGCAGCTCTGCTGATCTGGTTCTCTGGCTCTAAAACAGCTCTGCTGACCTGGTTCCCAGGCTCTAAAGCAGCTCTGCTGATCTGGTTTCTCTGGCTCTACAGCAACTCTGCTGGCCTGGCTCTCTGGCTCTAAGGCTCTAAAGCACCTCTACTGACCTGGTTCTCTCCATCTAAAGCAGCTCTGCTGACCTGGTTTCTCTGGCTCTACAACGGATCTGCTGATCTGCTGACCTGGTTCTGACTCTAAAGCAGCTCTGTTAACCAGGTTCCAATGGCTCCAAAGCAGCTCTGCTGATCTGGTTCTCTGGCTCTAAAACAGCTCTACTGTCCTGGTTCTCAGGCTCTAAAGCAGCTCTGCTGACCTGGTTTCTCTGGCTCTACAGCAACTCTGCTGGCCTGGTTCTCTGGCTTCATAGCAGCTTTGCTGACCTGATTCTCTGGCTGTAAAGCAGCTCTGCTGACCTGGTTCTCTGGCTCTTCAGCAACTCAGCTGACCTAGTTCTACGGCTCTAAAGCAGCTCTGCTGGCCTGGTTTCTCTGGCTCTAGAGCAGATATGTTGAGCTGGTTCTCAGGCTCTAGAGTAGCTTTGCTGGCCTGGTTCTCTAGCTCTACAACGGCTCTGCTGACCTGGTTCTCTGTTTCTAAAACAGCTCTGCTGACCTGGCTCTATGGCTCTAAAACATTTCTGCTGACCTGGTTCTCTGGCTCTAGAGAAGCTCTGCTGACCTGGTTCTCTGGCTCTAAAGCAGCCCTGCTGACCTGGTTCTCTAGCCCTAAAGCAGCTCTGCTGACCTTGTTCTCTCCCTCTATCGCAGCTCTGCTGACCAGGTTTCTATGGCTCTACAGCAGCTCTGCTGACCTGGTTCTCTGCCTCTAGAGCAGCTCTGCTGACCTGGTTCTTAGGCTCTGGAGCAGCTCTGCTGACCTGGTTCTCTGGCTCTACAGCAGCTCTGCTGACCTTGTTTCTCTGGCTCTACAGCAGCTCTGCTGGCCTGGTTCTCTGGCTCTACAGCAGCTCTGCTGGCCTGGTTTCTCTGGCTCTACAGCAACTCTGCTGGCCTGGTTCTCTGGCTCTAAAGCAGCTCTGCTGACCTGGTTCTCTGGTTCTACAGCAGCTCTGCTGACCTGGTTTCTCTGGCTCTACAGCAGCTCTGCTGGCCTGGTTATCTGGCTCTAAAGCAGCTCTGCTGACCTGGTTTCTCTGGCTCTACAGAAGCTCTGCTGACCTGGTTTCTCTGGTTCTACATCAGCTTTGCTGGCCTGGTTCTCTGGCTCCAAATCAGCTCTGCTGACCTGGTTTCTCTGGCTCTACATCAGCTCTGCTGGCCTGGTTCTCTGATTCTAAAATAGCTTTGCTGACCTCGTTCTATGGCTCCAAAACATTTCTGCTGGCTCTAGAGCAGCTCTACTGACCTGGTCCTCTGGCTCTAACGCAGATCTGATGACCTGGTCCTCTGGCTCTAACGCAGATCTGAATACCTGGTCCTCTGGCTCTAAAGCAGATCTGATGACCTGGTTCTCTGGCTCTAAAGCAGCTCTGCTGACATGGTTCTCTTCCTCTAAAGCAGCTCTGCTGACCTGGTTCTCTGGCTCTAAAGCTGTGGAAATCGATAAACCTTAAGTATACATAAGCGGTGTTCATTTATGTTCACCACAGCCACTGTTTAGAGCAAAGTGAAGATCGTGAAACATTGCCTGCACCATCTTGCGTAGCATGGGCCTCTGCGTGCGCGTAAGCAGCAACCATTTTAGATATCGCAGCCATTTCATTCACTGCTAGTCACCTATGATTCACCCTGACCTCGCAATCATCCCCAGCACCCTAAGCATGACCAAACATACTGGGGTTGTAAAACCGTGTTTTTGTGACAAAGCCCCGGAGCCACTTCCCGCCCTAAACCCATTTGTCCTGTCATCCTCCGCACATGAGCAAGGCCTCCTGATAACCTCCCTGACCACACCTGGCTGCCCAATCCGGTCCCAGGCACTAACCGACCCCTGCAGACATAGTTTATTGCCCCCACACGGCAGGACTTGTTGCACTAACAAAGCAGCCTGACAATCAATAACCCAAAACCCTTAGATCTGACCGATCCCACCTGTTTTTAGATCCTGTCGGAATGTCCAGCTGCTAGATAGCAATCATCTGTTACATCTGGGTGGGGGACGATTGCTGCTGGGTTTGTGTGGGAACTAGCTTAAGGCTGGGATTCCAAATTTGTTTTAACTATGCAATAAACTGATGTCAGGAATGTTTGACAATGCAATAAACGGCCATGCCACAGAGATGCAGGCAGAGCACCTCCTGACGAAAGCCCAGGTGTCTGATGTGATGTGTACTCCTCCTGGAGTAATAAACCTGTTCTTCGCTTTTCAGTTCCCAGCGCCTGCCTCGTTATTTTGATAGCTAATATTAAGGTGAATTAGAGGTGGTTTGCACCAAGCGGCATCGAAAGTCTTGGGAGTCACGCTGCTTTTCATCAATTGGCGCACCAATGTCGGGCCCATCAGAGACATGTGGGTCCAGTGAGAGAGGTCCTAACGACGCAGTGAACAACTAACCAATTGGGGTTAACCTGCCTTGAGAGGACCCTCGTCTGGCTGCCGATCAACCTGAACTTCACCAGTTCTGAATGGACCTCTCTCTCGAGTGACCTACGGTCCCGACTGGGACCTTACAGGAACGCTGCATTGTTGGAGTGAGAGGATAAACGGGAGCTGGAAGGGGACGACGAAGAAACTGTCCACAACGGTCCGGCTAAGGTCGTGAAAGATCGATTCTTACTTGTTATTGATTGTTTGACTGGTTGAATAAGTTCAACCGAATACTAGTATTCCCCTTAGTTGAGACATTCCCTACGTGCAAACAAACAGATTAGGAATCCTCTCTTTTTTTGCAGGCAGCGAAGGGCAGGTAGTGCGGACCTTTGTCCACGACCTATTGAGATTTTTTGTTGACCGCTTGTTACGTCATGCCTGTCTTCTCAAAAATTGATTGATTCTTTTGGCCGGACCGTTTATTAGAGGTCAGTCATCCGGCACCGCCGGAAGGCACCCCTAATAAGGACATGTATGTGAAATATGGATTAGCCACTGCAACGTATAGCGAACAATGGCATAAAACGCGCTAGGAAAGACCGGGAAGAACAGTGGCCACTGATGGGATTTTTCGACCCCGATAAAATAGAAAACACTAGGAATAGCCCTTTGCAAAAAGAAAAATACGCCAGCCATGCTTGATAGCTTTGGTCTGTGGCAGAAAGAAGCAACCCAACGAAAAGAAAAGAAGCGAAGCTAGACTAGATAAGGAAGTACGAAAAGCAGCTCACCAAGCTTGTAAAAAGTTAGAAGATATAAAAGAAGTAACAACGAACGAACAGGTATCGATAAATTAGTAAAAACGCTCACAGATAGGAAAGAGACCGAAGAGTATATAACCGACATTTGCAACTCCTATATCAAAAGCAACATAAGCATTTTGTAAGATCCTGGCGTTTAGATATGTCAATGGAGAGGATAGTAAATTCAGCCTTTTTTACTTTGCAGCCCCCTTGACGGAGCAAAAGCACACATTTTTGTTGAACATTGTTGTACTACTATTGTAGGGTTCCCAAAAGGAGCACGCTACCAGATATTAAGTGACTGTGAACCCCAGGGAGAGGGGGGAGAGGGGGGAGAGGGGAGAGACTGGCTGAGGGAGAGTGGGGAGAGTGAAGAGAGAGGAGAGAGTGGAGAGAGAGGAGAGAGTGGAGAGAGGGTGGAGAGGGGGGAGAGAGGGGAGAGGGGGGAGAGAGGGGAGAGAGGGGAGAGAGGGGAGAGAGGGGAGAGAGGGGAGAGAGGGGAGAGAGGGGAGAGAGGGGAGAGACTGGCTGAGGGAGAGTGGGGAGAGTGGAGAGAGAGGAGAGAGTGGAGAGAGAGGGTGGAGAGGGTGGAGAGAGTTGAGAGAGTGGTGAGAGGGGAGAGAGGGGAGAGAGGGGAGAGAGTTGAGAGAGTGGTGAGAGGGGAGAGAGGGGAGAGAGGGGAGAGAGGGGAGAGAGGGGAGAGAGGGGAGAGACTGGCTGAGGGAGAGTGGTGAGAGTGGGGAGAGTGGGGAGAGAGGGGAGTGGGGGGAGAGAGGAGAGTGGGGAGAGAGGAGAGTGGGGAGAGAGAAGAGAGAGGAGAGAGAGGAGAGTGGAGAGTGAGAAGAGCGGGGAGAGTGGGGAGAGGAGTGGAGAGAGTGGAGAGAGTGGGGAGAGAGGGGAGAGAGGGGAGAGAGGGGATAGAGGGGATAGAGGGGATAGAGGGGAGAGACTGGCTGAGGGAGAGTGGGGAGAGTGGAGAGAGTGGAGAGAGTGGAGAGAGTGGAGAGAGTGGAGAGAGTGGAGAGAGTGGAGAGAGTGGAGAGAGTGGAGAGAGTGGAGAGAGTGGAGAGAGTGGAGAGAGGGGAGAGAGGGGAGAGAGGGGAGAGAGGGGATAGAGGGGATAGAGGGGATAGAGGGGAGAGACTGGCTGAGGGAGAGTGGGGAGAGTGGAGAGTGGAGAGTGGAGAGAGTGGAGAGAGTGGAGAGAGTGGAGAGAGTGGAGAGAGTGGAGAGAGTGGAGAGAGTGGAGAGAGTGGAGAGAGTGGAGAGAGTGGAGAGAGTGGAGAGAGTGGAGAGAGTGGAGAGAGTGGAGAGAGGGTAGAGAGGGGAGAGAGGGTGGAGAGGGGAGAGACTGGCTGAGGGAGAGTGGGGAGAGTGGGGATTGAGGGGAGAGTGGGGAGAGAGGAGAGTGGGGAGAGAGGAGAGTGGGGAGAGAGGAGAGTGGAGAGAGAGAAGAGTGGGGAGAGAGGAGTGGAGAGAGGGAAGAGAGGGGAGAGAGGGGAGAGAGGGAAGAGAGGGAAAAGAGGGGAGAGAGGGAAAAGAGGGGGAGAGAGTGGAGAGAGTGGAGAGAGTGGAGAGAGTGGAGAGAGTGGAGAGAGTGGAGAGAGTGGAGAGAGTGGAGAGAGTGGAGAGAGTGGAGAGAGTGGAGAGAGGGTAGAGGGGAGAGAGGGTGGAGAGGGGAGAGACTGGCTGAGGGAGAGTGGGGAGAGTGGGGATTGAGGGGAGAGTGGGGAGAGAGGAGAGTGGGGAGAGAGGAGAGTGGGGAGAGAGGAGAGTGGAGAGAGAGAAGAGTGGGGAGAGAGGAGTGGAGAGAGGGAAGAGAGGGGAGAGAGGGGAGAGAGGGAAGAGAGGGAAAAGAGGGGAGAGGGAAAAGAGGGGAGAGAGTGGAGAGAGTGGAGAGAGGAGAGTGGAGAGAGTGGAGAGAGTGGAGTGGAGAGAGTGGAGAGAGAGTGGAGAGAGGAGAGAGTGGAGAGAGTGGAGAGAGTGGAGAGAGTGGAGAGAGTGGAGAGAGTGGAGAGAGTGGAGAGAGTGGAGAGAGTGGAGAGAGTGGAGAGAGTGGAGAGAGAGGGTGGAGAGAGTGGAGAGAGTGGAGAGAGTGGAGAGAGTGGAGAGAGGGGAGAGGGGGGAGAGAGGGGAGAGAGGGGAGAGAGGGGAGAGAAGGGAGAGAGGGGAGAGAAGGGAGAGACTGGCTGAGGGAGAGTGGGGAGAGTGGAGAGAGAGGAGAGAGTGGAGAGAGTGGAGAGAGAGGGTGGAGAGGGTGGAGAGGGTGGAGAGAGGGGAGAGAGGGGAGAGAGGGGAGAGAGGGGAGAGAGGGGAGAGAGGGGAGAGAGGGGAGAGACTGGCTGAGGGAGAGTGGGGAGAGTGGGGAGTGGAGAGAGGAGAGAGAGAAGAGTGGGGAGAGTGGGGAGAGGAGAGTGGAGAGAGGAGAGAGAAGAGTGGGGAGAGAGGGGAGAGAGGGGAGAGAAGGGAGAGAGGGGAGAGAGGGGAGAGAGGGGAGAGACTGGCTGGGGGAGAGACTGGCTGAGGGAGAGTGGGGAGAGTGGAGAGAGTGGAGAGAGTGGAGAGGGAGGTGGATAGGGTGGAGAGAGGGGAGAGAGGGGAGAGTGGGGAGAGTGGGAAGAGTGGGGAGAGTGGGGAGAGTGGGGAGAGTGGGGAGAGGGGGGAGAGGGGGAGAGGGGGAGAGGGGGGAGAGGGGGAGAGGGGAGAGGATAGAGGGTAGAGGAGAGAGGGTAGAGGAGAGCGGAGAAAGGGGAGAGCGGGGAGAGCGGGGAGAGCGGGGAGAGCGGGGAGAGCGGGGAGAGCGGGAGAGAGGGGAGAGAGGGGAGAGAGGGAAAGAGGGGAGAGAGGGGAGAGAGGGGAGAGCGGGGAAAGTGGAGAGTGGAGCGGGGAGAGAGGGGAGAGAGGGGAGAGAGGGGAGAGAGAGGAGAGAGTGGAGAGGGAGGGTGGAGAGAGTGGAGAGAGTGGAGAGAGGGTAGAGAGGGGAGAGACTGGCTGAGGGAGAGTGGGGAGAGAGGGGAGAGTGGGGAGAGAGGAGAGTGGGGAGAGAGGAGAGTGGGGAGAGAGGAGAGTGGGGAGAGAGGAGAGTGGGGAGAGAGGGAGAGTGGGGAGAGAGGAGAGTGGGGAGAGAGGAGAGAGAGGAGAGAGGCGAGAGAGGAGAGTGGAGAGAGGGGAGAGAGGGGAGAGAGAGGAGAGTGGAGAGTGGAGAGAGTGGAGAGAGTGGAGAGAGTGGAGAGAGTGGAGAGAGTGGAGAGAGTGGAGAGAGTGGAGAGAGTGGAGAGAGTGGAGAGAGTGGAGAGAGAGAGGAGAGAGTGGAGAGGGAGGGTGGAGAGAGTGGAGAGAGGGGAGAGAGGGGAGAGACTGGCTGAGGGAGAGTGGGGAGAGAGGGGAGAGTGAGGAGAGAGGAGAGTGGGGAGAGAGGAGAGTGGGGAGAGAGGAGAGAGGAGAGAGAGGGCAGAGAGGGCAGAGAGGGCAGAGAGGGCAGAGAGGGCAGAGAGGGCAGAGAGGGGAGAGAGGGGAGAGAGGGGAGAGAGGGGAGAGAGGGGAGAGAGGGGAGAGAGGGGAGAGAGGGGAGAGAGGGAGAGAGGGGAGAGAGTGGAGAGAGTGGAGAGAGTGGAGAGAGGGAAGAGAGGGAAGAGAGGGAAGAGAGGGAAGTGAGTGGAGAGAGGGAAGTGAGTGGAGAGAGGGAAGTGAGTGGAGAGAGGGGAGAGAGGGGAGAGAGGGGAGAGAGGGAGAGAGTGGAGAGAGTGGAGAGAGTGGAGAGAGTGGAGAGAGTGGAGAGAGTGGGGAGAGGGGGGAGAGGGGAGATACTGGCTGAGGGAGAGTGGGGAGAGTGGGGAATGTGGAGAGAGAGGAGAGAGAGGAGAGAGGGGAGAGAGAGGGTGGAGAGAGGGGAAAGAGGGGAGAGACTGGCTGAGGGAGAGTGGGGAGAGTGGGGAGAGTGGGGAGAGTGGGGAGAGTGGAGAGAGTGGAGAGAGTGGAGAGAGTGGAGAGAGTGGAGAGAGTGGAGAGAGTGGAGAGAGGGGAGAGAGTGGAGAGAGGGGAGAGAAGGGAGAGACTGGCTGGGAGAGAGTGGAGAGAGTGGAGAGAGTGGAGAGAGTGGAGAGAGTGGAGAGAGTGGAGAGAGTGGAGAGAGTGGAGAGAGTGGAGAGAGTGGAGAGAAGGGCTGAGGGAGAGTGGGAGAGTGGAGAGAGAGGAGAGAGTGGAGAGAGTGGAGAGAGAGGAGAGAGAGGGTGGAGAGGGGGGAGAGAGGGGAGAGAGGGGAGAGAGGGGAGAGAGGGGAGAGACTGGCTGAGGGAGAGTTGGGAGAGTGGGGAGAGTGGAGAGAGTGGAGAGAGTGGAGAGAGTGGAGAGAGTGGAGAGAGTGGAGAGAGTGGAGAGAGTGGAGAGGGAGGGTGGAGAGAGGGGAGAGTGGGGAGAGTGGGGAGAGAGAGGAGAGTGGAGAGAGTGGGAAGAGTGGGAAGAGTGGGAAGAGTGGGAAGAGTGGGAAGAGTGGAAGAGTGGGAAGAGTGGGAAGAGTGGGAAGAGTGGAAGAGTGGGAAGAGTGGGAAGAGTGGGGAGAGTGGGGAGAGCGGGGAGAGCGGGGAGAGCGGGGAGAGCGGGGAGAGCGGGAGAGGGGGGAGAGGGGGGAGAGGGGGGAGGGGGGAGAGAGGGGAGTGGGGGGAGAGGGGGGAGAGAGGGGAGAGGGGAGAGGATAGAGGGTAGAGGAGAGAGGGTAGAGGAGAGAGGGGAGAGGGGAGAGGAGAAAGGGGAGAGAGGGGAGAGCGGGGAGAGCGGGGAGAGAGGGGAGAGAGGGGGAGAGCGGGAGAGAGGGGAGAGCGGGGAGAGCGGGGAGAGCGGGGAAAGTGGAGAGTGGAGCGGGGAGAGAGGGGAGATAGGGGAGAGAGGGGAGAGACTGGCTGAGGGAGAGTGGGGAGAGTGGAGAGAGTGGAAAGAGTGGAAAGAGTGGAAAGAGTGGAGAGAGTGGAGAGAGTGGGGAGAGTGGAGAGAGTGGGGAGAGTGGGAAGAGGGAAGAGTGAGAAGAGGGGGGAGAGGGAAGAGGGGGGAGAGGGAAGAGGGGGGAGAGGGAGAGAGGGGAGAGAGGGGAGAGAGGGGAGAGAGGGGAGAGAGGGGAGAGAGGGGAGAGGGGGAGAGGGGGAGAGGGGGGAGAGGGGGAGAGGGGGAGAGGGGGGAGAGGGGGGAGAGGGGGGAGAGGGGGAGAGGGGAGAGGGGGGAGAGAGGGGAGAGTGGGAGAGTGGGGAGAGAGGGGAGAGTGGAGAGTGGAGAGAGTGGAGAGAGTGGAGAGAGTGGAGAGAGGGAGAGAGGGGAGAGAGGGAGAGAGGGGAGAGAGGGGAGAGAGGGAGATAGTGGAGAGACTGGCTGAGGGAGAGTGGAGAGAGTGGAGAGAGTGGAGAGAGTGGAGAGAGTGGAGAGAGGGGAGAGAGGGGAGAGAGGGGAGAGAGGGGAGAGAGGGGAGATAGTGGAGAGACTGGCTGAGGGAGAGTGGGGAGAGTGGAGAGAGTGGAGAGAGTGGAGAGAGTGGAGAGAGTGGAGAGAGTGGAGAGAGTGGAGAGGGAGGGTGGAGAGGGTGGAGAGAGGGGAGAGTGGGGAGAGTGGGGAGAGAGAGGAGAGAGGAGAGTGGGGAGAGTGGGAAGAGTGGAAGAGTGGGAAGAGTGGGAAGAGTGGGAAGAGTGGGAAGAGTGGAAGAGTGGGGAGAGTGGGGAGAGTGGGGAGAGTGGGGAGAGTGGGGAGAGTGGGGAGAGTGGGGAGAGTGGGGAGAGTGGGGAGAGTGGGGAGAGTGGGAGAGTGGGGAGAGTGGGGAGAGTGGGGAGAGTGGGGAGAGCGGAGAGCGGGGAGAGTGGGGAGAGTGAGGAGAGTGGGGAGAGAGACTGGCTGACAGAGGAGAGAGAGTGGAGAGAGTGGAGAGAGTGAGTAGAGGGGGGAGAGAGGGGGGAGAGAGGGGAGAGGGGGAGAAAGGGGGAGAGGGGGGGGAGAGGGGGAGAGGGGGAGAGAGGGGAGAGAGGGGGAGAGAGGGGGAGAGAGGGGAGAGTGGGGAGAGTGGGGAGAGTGGGAAGAGGGGGGAGAGGGAAGAGGGGGAGAGGGAAGAGGGGGGAGAGGGAAGAGGGGGGAGAGGAGAGAGGGGAGAGTGGGGAGAGTGGGGAGAGCGGGGAGAGTGGGGAGAGCGGGGAGAGCGGGGAGAGCGGGGAGAGCGGGGAGAGCGGGGAGAGCGGGGAGAGCGGGGAGAGCGGGGAGAGAGGGGAGAGTGAGGAGAGTGAGGAGAGTGGGGAGAGAGACTGGCTGACAGAGGAGAGAGTGGAGAGAGTGAGTAGAGAGGGGAGAGAGGGGAGAGAGGGGGGAGAGGGGGGAGAGAGGGGAGAGAGGGGGAGAGAGGGGGAGAGGGGGGAAAGGGGGAGAGGGGGAGAGAGGGGGAGAGAGGGGGAGAGAGGGGAAAGAGGGGAAAGAGGGGAGAGTGGGGGAGAGGGGGGAGAGTGGGGAGAGTGGGGAGTGAGGGGAGTGGAGAGTGGAGAGAGTGGAGAGAGTGGAGAGAGAGGGTGGAGAGGGTGGAGAGAGTGGAGAGAGTGGAAAGAGTGGAAAGAGTGGAGAGAGTGGAGAGAGTGGAGAGAGTGGAGAGAGTGGAGAGAGTGGAGAGAGTGGAGAGAGTGGAGAGAGTGGAGAGAGTGGAGAGAGTGGAGAGAGTGGAGAGAGTGGAGAGAGGGGAGAGTGGGGAGAGTGGGGAGAGAGGGGAGAGTGGGGAGAGTGGGTAGAGTGGGGAGAGAGGAGAGTAGAGAGTAGAGAGTGGAGAGTGGAGAGTGGAGAGTGGAGAGTGGAGAGTGGAGAGTGGAGAGAGGAGAGAGGAGAGAGGAGAGGAGAGGGAGGAGAGAGGAGAGGGAGGAGAGTGGAGAGAGAGAAGAGTGGGGAGAGTGGGGAGAGTGGGGAGAGTGGGGAGAGTGGGGAGAGTGGGGAGAGTGGGGAGAGTGGGGAGAGAGGGGAGAGTGGGTAGAGTGGGGAGTGGGGAGAGAGGAGAGTGGAGAGAGAGGAGAGTGGAGAGAGGGGAGAGTGGGGAGAGAGGAGTGGAGAGAGAGGAGAGGAGAGAGTGGAGAGTGGAGAGAGAGGAGAGAGAGGAGAGGGAGGAGAGAGAGGAGAGGGAGGAGAGAGCTGAGAGAGCGGGGAGAGGGGGAGAGGGGGGAGAGGGGGAGAGGGGGGGGAGAGGGTGGAGAGGGGGAGAGGGGGGGAGGGGGGGAGAGTAGGGAGAGGGGAGAGGGGGGAGAGTAGGGAGAGTGGATAGAGTGGAGAGAGTGGAGAGAGGGGAGAGAGGGGAGAGAGGGGAGAGAGGGGAGAGAGGGGAGAGAGGGGAGAGAGGGGAGTGGAGAGAGGAGAGTGGAGAGAGAGAAGAGTGGGGAGAGTGGGGAGAGTGGGGAGAGAGGAGAGAGGAGAGTGGAGAGTGGAGAGTGGAGAGTGGAGAGTGGAGAGTGGAGAGTGGAGAGTGGAGAGTGGAGAGTGGAGAGTGGAGAGAGTGGAGAGAGTGGAGAGAGTGGAGAGAGTGGAGAGAGTGGAGAGAGTGGAGAGAGGAGAGGAGAGGGAGGAGAGAGGAGAGGGGAGAGGGAGGAGAGTGGAGAGAGAGGGGAGAGTGGGGAGAGTGGGGAGAGTGGGGAGAGAGGGGAGAGTGGGTAGAGTGGGGAGAGAGGAGAGTAGAGAGTAGAGAGTGGAGAGTGGAGAGTGGAGAGTGGAGAGTGGAGAGTGGAGAGTGGAGAGAGAGGAGAGGAGAGGAGGAGAGAGGAGAGGGAGGAGAGTGGAGAGAGAGAAGAGTGAGAAGAGTGGGGAGAGTGGGGAGAGTGGGAGAGTGGGGAGAGTGGGGAGAGTGGGGAGAGTGGGGAGAGAGGGGAGAGTGGGTAGAGTGGGGAGAGAGGAGAGTGGGGAGAGAGGAGAGTGGAGAGAGAGGAGAGTGGAGAGAGGGGAGAGTGGGGAGAGAGGAGTGGAGAGAGAGGAGAGGAGAGAGTGGAGAGTGGAGAGAGAGGAGAGAGAGGAGAGGGAGGAGAGAGAGGAGAGGGAGGAGAGAGCTTGAGAGAGCGGGGAGAGGGGGGAGAGGGGGGAGAGGGGAGAGGGGGGGGAGAGGGTGGAGAGGGGGAGAGGGGGGGAGGGGGGAGAGTAGGGAGAGGGGGAGAGGGGGGAGAGTAGGGAGAGTGGATAGAGTGGATAGAGTGGAGAGAGTGGAGAGAGGGGAGAGAGGGGAGAGAGGGGAGAGAGGGGAGAGAGGGGAGAGAGGGGAGAGAGGGGAGAGAGGGGAGAGAGAGGGGAGAGAGGGGAGAGAGGGGAGAGAGGGGAGAGGGGAGAGAGGGGAGAGAGGGGAGAGAGAGGAGAGGTGAGAGAGAGAGAGTGGAGAGAGAGGAGAGTGGAGAGAGAGGAGAGTGGAGAGAGGGGAGAGTGGAGAGAGGGGAGAGTGGAGAGAGGGGAGAGAGAGGAGTGGGTGGAGAGAGTGGGGGAGTGGGGAGAGTGGGGAGAGAGGGGAGAGACTGGCTGAGGGAGAGTGGAGAGAGAGGAGAGAGAGGGTGGAGAGGGTGGAGAGGGTGGAGAGGGTGGGGAGAGAGGGGAGAGAGGGGAGAGACTGGCTGAGGGAGAGTGGGGAGAGAGGAGAGTGGAGAGTGGAGAGAGGGGAGAGAGGGGAGAGAGGGGAAAGAGGGGAAAGAGGGGAGAGGGGAAGAGGGGAGAGAGGGGAAAGAGGGGAGAGAGGGGAGAGAGGGGGAAAGAGGGGAGAGAGGGGAGAGAGGGGAGAGAGGGGAGAGAGGGAGAGAGGGGAGAGAGGGAGAGAGAGGGGAGAGAGAGGGAGAGAGAGTGGAGAGAGGGAGTGGAGAGAGAGGAGGTGGAGAGAGAGGAGAGTGGAGAGAGAGGAGAGTGGAGAGAGAGGAGAGTGGAGAGAGAGGAGAGTGGAGAGAGTGGAGAGAGGGGAGAGTGGAGAGAGGGGAGAGGAGGTGGGTGGGGAGAGTGGAGAGAGTGGGGAGGTGGAGAGAGAGGGGAGAGACTGGCTGAGGGAGAGTGAGAGAGTGGGGAGAGTGGAGAGAGAGGGCGGAGAGGGTGGAGAGGGTGGAGAGAGTGGAGAGAGGGGAGAGAGGGGAGAGAGGGGAGAGACTGGCTGAGGGAGAATGGGAGAGTGGGGAGAGTGGGGAGAGAGGAGAGAGAGTGGAGAGAGAGAAGAGCGAGGAGAGTGGGAGAGAGGAGTGGAGAGAGTGGATAGAGTGGAGAGAGTGAGAGAGTGGAGAGAGTGGAGGGGAGAGTGGAGAGAGGGAGAGTGGGGAGAGAGGGGAGAGAGGGAGAGTGGGAAGAGTGGGAAGAGTGGGAAGAGTGGGAGAGTGGGGAGAGTGGGGAGAGTGGGGAGAGTGGGGAGAGTGGGGAGAGTGGGGAGTGAGGAGGGAGAGAGGGGGAGAGAGGGGGAGAGAGGGGGAGAGAGGGGAGAGAGGGGGAGAGAGGGGGAGAGAGTGGAGAGAGGGGGGAGAGAGTGGAGAGAGGGGGAGAGAGGGGAGAGAGGGGAAGAG